>NC_044976.1:45508174-46136405 GCF_008728515.1 Papio anubis
CATACACACATTCATGTCTACCTTAGGGTACGGCTTGCTCCTGTTGAATGGGCAGACATGGTTCCAGCACCGACGGATGCTGACCCCAGCCTTCCACTATGACATCCTGAAGCCCTACGTGGCGCTCATGGCAGACTCTGTACGAGTGATGCTGGTGAGTCCATGTCTCTCTGCTTTCCCCACACCCACGCACAGCACACACTCTCACGAACTCCACTCTCAACCCTGTGTCCCACAGGCGGCTATAGACATAGACACATGGAACAACACTCTCATGTCATTGCTGTGAGAGTAGAGGGTTCCCCAGAGTTGTATAAAGTAGAACACCCAGACATCAGGTCAGATCCACACTTTGTTTCCCCACCATAGGAATAGAGGTTCATGGTGAACACAAGGCCCTTCTCCTCCCACTTTGAAACCTTCAGCACAAGGGACTGGAGGAGTGTGCAATCTTGTTGGACAGCAGGACTTCCTATGCTGGCTGGCCTGGGCAATGGCAGCTTCAGTGGCAGCATGGACAGGCCAAGATGTCACCCACCCAGGCTCTGGCCTAGGGCCCCAGGTTTCTACATGGATTTAAGCCACCCTTGGAAGGAAATGAACACCAGGTCTATGTTCTCAGAGCAATATCTGCCATAGCATCATCTCCGATCAGGACTCTGATTTCTCACCCAACTGTGCCCAGCAAATTTTGATGAATGGAAAAGAACTGAAGTCCCTGTTTTCTCTACAACAGAATGCCCATACTAGCCCCTTAAGCTATCTTTGGCACTGAAACTTTCCTACTAGTCCCTCAGAACTAGCTCAGCTCTCAGAACACTGAAGAGTCCCCCATTATTTATCCCAGAACAACAATAACAACAAAATTTTCACAACCATATCTCCTAACTGAATCTCAAAATTCAATACTTAATCCATGCTATTGCGAGAGGATCTGTTTAATGTTGTATTAAAAGAATTAGGGGTCAGTTTACCAACACTGGCTTTACAGTCCCAGTTTCTACAACGCATCTGCTCTGTAAAAGGAACAATCCCAACCAAGATATCTGCAAGCTACAGGAAAAAACAAGATATCTGCAGGTACAGGAAAAAGCCAGGCCTTATTAGCAAAGCACTTCTTGGAGATTAAGAAGGTTCATGCCCCCTCCCACCACAGGACAAATGGGAAAAGCTCCTTGGCCAGGATTCCCCTCTGGAGGTCTTTCAGCACGTCTCCTTGATGACCCTGGACACCATCATGAAGTGTGCCTTCAGCTACCAGGGCAGCAT
Organism: Papio anubis; assembly: GCF_008728515.1. NCBI lineage: Eukaryota > Metazoa > Chordata > Mammalia > Primates > Cercopithecidae > Papio > Papio anubis. The sequence goes on from NC_044976.1 coordinate 45,509,444, forward strand.
CCAGGTGGACAGGTCAGTGCTAACCCTCCAGTTGCAGGGCCCTTGTTCTTATCAAGCGGAGTGCACATACCTGAGGGGCAGGTGGGGGAGCGTGAAGGCTCACCTCCACACAAAGGAAGAGTCAGTCTCTGACCAAACTCTAATTCCAGTCCAGACCAAACAAAGTCTCAGGAACAGATGCCTAATTCCTAGCACAGGTGGACCCTGGTTGTTCATACCATCGGATAAAGGCCAAAGGATAATAGGGCTGTAAGACAGAAGAAACATTGCCTCAAGGCTGCTTGTCCCCATTATCTGAGGCTGCCTCGTCTCAGACCCCATTCTACTTCTGGGTAATGGGCCCACCCCTACTATGGTCTTTTCCTCATACTCTCCCTCAGGAATTCTCAGTCCTACATCCAGGCCATTAGTGACCTGAACAACCTGACTTTTTCCCGAGTGCGGAATGCCTTTCACCAGAATGACACCATCTACAGCCTGACCTCTACTGGCCGCTGGACACACCGCGCCTGCCAGCTCGCCCATCAGCACACAGGTTCTGTCTCTTCCTCTTGTCTCCCGGCCTTTCCCAGGCACAGTGGAAGAACCTGCCCTGACTCCTCAGGCAGAGAAGGTCCCTAGGAACCCTGCAGAAGCCAGAACACACTCAGTCTGGGGAATTCCCTTGCTCAGGGGCTGGGAGCCGAGATGTGAGGGGCCAGATTCTGTGCCTTAGTTTATGAATGTCCCCACATGGAAGTAACTGAATGAAACCCTGTCCAAACAGCATTCAAACGGGGCCTCCATGAACTGTGCCACTGGAGGAAGGGGTGCCCTGCCTCACACAGTACTAGAGCTTCCACCCCTGACCCTGCACCCACACTCACATTCATGCTGAGATCTACCAGACACCCACATGGGGGCACTTGGGCAGCTAGGCCTCCTGGAGGCTGCTGATGGTCTCAGCTCTGCCTGGTAACCATTGTTCTGGTACAGACCAAGTGATCCAACTGAGGAAGGCTCAACTACAGAAGGAGGGGGAGCTGGAGAAGGTCAAGAGGAAGAAGCACTTGGATTTCCTGGACATCCTCCTTTTGGCCAAAGTGAGTATGTGTAGGAGAGGCCTGAGCCTTTGCCCAGAAGTACAGAGCAAGTACAGCCCTGCACTTTCACCACGGTCTTCCCAGATGGAGAATGGGAGCATCTTGTCAGACAAGGACCTCCGTGCTGAAGTGGACACGTTCATGTTCGAGGGCCACGACACCACAGCCAGTGGGATCTCCTGGATTCTGTATGCTCTGGCCACACACCCCAAGCATCAGGAGAGGTGCCGGGAAGAGATCCATGGCCTCCTGGGTGATGGAGCCTCCATCACCTGGTGAGTGAGGGCTCAAAAGATGGGGTTCCATGCCTTCTCTACAGGGGAAGCCCCTGGTCTGCCCTGGCCTTGCTGATGTTCAGGATGGGCTTGTTTCAGGAACCACCTGGACCAGATGCCCTACACCACCATGTGCATTAAGGAGGCACTGAGACTCTACCCACCGGTGCCAGGCATTAGCAGAGAGCTCAGCACTCCTGTCACCTTCCCTGATGGGCGCTCCTTGCCCAAAGGTATGAACTTCCCCCACCCTCTCACCTAAACTCTCCACAGGGACATGTGGTGGGTCAGAAATCCATGTGTGCTTCAGAGCTCTGCACATCTCTGGGTCTCCCTTTTGTATTAAAAAAATCAAAAACATACTTTGTATTTAGGATTAAGAATTTGAAATGTCTGGCGGAGAGCTTGAACCCACCAAAAGTTCAAGAAATAAATGTTAATCTCCGAATGTGGCCTTGGGTCAGTAACTCTAAAATTCTACTCCTTGAGATGTGCGGGGCTGGAAAGAGAATCAGACAAGGGCAGAGGGGGATGTGTTTCTTTCCTCATGGGGTCAGTGCAAAAGAGGCTGATCAGGAATCTCGTTTCCTGGGTCAGCTGTTGTCCAGTCTCTGAGGAACTCTCAGGTTGATGGCAGAGAGCAGCTGATGACCAGATCTGGGGCCACCAAGGCGCAACCTCCCCGGTTCTGGTCCCAGTCCTCCCATAACCTAGTTGTGTGAACATAGACAAGACAATTGATCTCTCTGAGACTCAGGTATCTCCCCTGAAAACTGAGAGCAAAAGAATGTCTTCCTTGGAGCGTTATCGTATTGAGTGAGTTCATGTATATTCTCCAACGGACCTTGGAGGATATTTGATGAATGTGAAATGTCCCTGAACTTACTCTAAAGAGTAATGCTCTGATTCTTTCTTGCTTCTCATTCCTGCATAAATGGTTGTCTATTCATCATCTGAACTCACATGCTTTGTCAAGCCTAACCCACCTGCATAATGGCAGAATCATCCCAGTCAAAGTGACAATTTGTGGAAAGTAGGCCTTTTGGGTCTTCTTTTGCCCCTGCTGGCTGAAGTACCAGGCCACCCCGGGAGAATGATCAGTCTTCTCTCTGTTTCCAACCTGCACCACAGGTATCACGGTCATGCTCTCCATTTATGGCCTTCACCACAACCCAAAAGTGTGGCCCAACCCAGAGGTATGTGGTCCCTGAGAGGAGGAAGTGGGGTGATCTCTCAAGACCAATACCTTCTCCTGCTTCCACCTCTGGGAATCCTGTCCCCTCATGAGTGGCAAGTAGGGGCTGGATCCTTACCTATCCTGGCTCTGGCGCTCTCTCTGCAGGTGTTTGACCCTTCCCGTTTTGCACCGGGTTCTGCTCAACACAGCCACGCTTTCCTGCCCTTCTCTGGAGGATCAAGGTGAGACGTCCTGTGTGGTAATTGGAAGAGAGAAATAAGGGAAGTCTCTGGTCAACCCTCTGATATTTGAGAGCCAGATGTTCATATGTGGCGTTTTCAGATGTGCCCTTAAATGGTGGTACTTGTGGGAAAGTCAGGCACCTGGTGTGGGTGTCTCTGTACAAAAGGAAGGTGGCATTCCAGAGCACCCCATGGAGACTTTGCTCCCTCTGCTTCTTCAAATAGGCAGCCTGAATTCACTGTCAGTGCATGTTCCACCCTTCAGTATATTCACATATTTTCCTCACTTTAGGGATATGAATTATCAAAATTAGATATTCTCCACTAAATTCCCCTTCAGCTGTTTGCTTTTCTCAGTTATCACGAATAGTAAACAGTAGATTTCTCTCTCCCCACACATCCTCAATGCTGCACACAACTTTCCCTATTTAATTCACCAGTCTACCATAGAGATGAATCATTGAAATTTTTGCGTCTGTTTCTAATACAGATGACCTGCAAGTCCTACCTTTCAAGCCACGTAAGGGAGAGGTTAAGGTAGCCCTCTGAAGAAAGTTTTACAACAGTGTGTGTCATATCATACATTTTTCTGTCTTGCCCAGTGAAATTTTTACCGTATTATATAGTGTTCACACATTTATGTCTATTTCCCCATTTGGCAAATCTGTAAATACCTTGGGATCTTTATGCCATAGTCCTGTAATCCACTTAGCACAATATTGGCCGAAAACACAAAAATGTGAACAGTACACTGTCTTGGAGAGAAAAGCGCAATAATTATTATATAACGCACAACATTTGAAGACTCCTGGTATGTGAAATAAAAAACACACTTGAAATAGCTGTTGAGCTGGAGAGGAAAACTCCAGAATGGCTGCGGTGGAAATCATGGTGGCATCAGAAATTGTCCTGTGACATACAAACAGGCAAAACAATACAAATTCTTAGTAGAAACAAAGTTTGTTCAAAGAAATAATTATGTGACTTTTTCAAATGGTGAGTTCACTTACACAGAACAGGCTTTAAGAAAAAGCTGCCTCCTGAAACTCCTTCTCCAGCACTGGTCTGTCTATCCCAGCATGACAAAGTCTTCCTAAACATTGCCTGCAAATCATGTCGCTGCCACTAGAAAACCGGAGAGCATTCCTAAGCTCCATTTCTAGCTCAGAACTATATTTACTCTCAGTGTATTTCCTTCTATTTTATTCATTTTAAAACTTAAACACCATCATTCAAATATAAAAGTATTTCTTAAGCCTACCTCTGTGGGTCAAGTCCCGTGCAGTGTGATAAGAAAACAGAGATAAAAGATACAAAAATGTGTTGTACAGAAATATATCCTGTGCTCCAGACACACATCATTCCATCATCCATCCTTTCACTCATTCACTCACTGAGTGGCTTGTCGAGTGTCCCTGTCCCTGGTGCTGTCTGAGACTGTGAGTGTTGATGGATAAATCACGAATGCTACCTGGGGGGCTGGGAGGGAGAGTCACAGCTGGCAGAGAGTGAGAGGCAGCTGGGCTCTGACTTTAGCCTTGAGGATGTGGCAGGCAGAGGTGGAGGGAGGACATTCTCAGCCATCTCCACATGAACAGGCCTAGGACGTGGGCTGGACAGGTAAAATGTGGGTGAGGCAACAGCCCACAGAGGGCTTGTCTGCCAACTGAGGCATTGGGATGCTGTCCCCTCTATGATGCAGAGCGCGGGAGGGTCTGAGCTGGGCTGTGGCTTCAGTGTGCAGGGAGGGGAAGCAGAAATCCAGAAAGTCCAGGTGAGAAGACTGAGGAAAGGCAAAGAAGGACGTTTCTGGGGTAGAATTAGAAGGCTACAGGGGCTGGTGGATGGAGGAGTGAGGTTAGACAGGAACCCGGACCCTGGAGTGGGAGGCAGGTGGGGCAACAGCTGAGGACCACCCACCCAGTTCCCCTCCAGGAAGCCTCCCATTGCCCTTCTGACTCCCTTAATGCACCCATCGGGGGCCCCCTATGAGGATTCAGGTCCCCGTGCATCCCACTACATGGGAAGCACCTGAGAGTGTGGCCCACCCTCACCCTACAGGACCTGAACTGACCTCCACACTGAAGAACAAGAAATGTTTGTGGAGGAGTGAACAAACCACTGATTAACCCTTTATCTATTCATGTGATTAGACTCTGCCTTAGAGCCCTGGCCCTGTCTTGATAGAGGGTTTCAGGCCTGCTGAGAGCAGAGGTAGAAGATGGAAGTTAGGAGCTAGCCCAGGAAGACGGCTCTGTCCAAGGTTTGGGATAGTGTGAAGCCAGGATGGGGTAGAAGTGTCCATGGGCTGTAAGTGTGCAGGGGCTGGACACATGAGGTTGGGCACTGAATGCCCAGCCCAGGGCTGGGGTCAGGGGCCAAAACCTGCTCAGATCAGAATGGAGCCTGAGGCCTCTTCTCAATTCATTGTCTCTGCCTGGCCCAGGAACTGCATCGGGAAACAATTTGCCATGAACGAGCTGAAGGTGGCCACGGCCCTGACCCTGCTCCGCTTCGAGCTGCTGCCTGACCCCACCAGGAACCCCATCCCCATGGCACGACTTGTGTTGAAGTCCAAAAATGGAATCCACCTGCGTCTCAGGAGGCTCCCTAACCCTTGTGAGGACAAGGACCAGCTTTGAGGGCCTCCACCTGCCATCCTGTCTTCCTGACCCCCGCTCCTGTCTCCTGTCTGTCTGCCCATATCCTGCTTTCTATCTGCCCACCTTCCCTTCTTCCCACCTGCCTGCTGTTCTGCCTCCTGTCCCTCAGTCTGCCTGCCCTTCTCTCTCACCTTTCTCCAGGCTCCCTACCTGCTTGTCTACCTGTCTCCTACCCACCTGTATCTCTTGTTGGGAGAAAAACTTGGTGTTGAGAGAAGCTGAGGCTTCTGCATGTCTGACATAATGTAAGAGTCTTGGAACATGTCAAGGGTCCAGTGTCTAAAACACCTTGTGGCCTTTGGAACACCACACTGTGTGCTAAAGGGTGGAAGGCTACCCTGACGCACCATCATCTAAGCCCAGGGCATAAAACCCCTCATGACTTGGAAAGAATCCGGGGCTCGAGGCTCTGGAATGTGTCTGGACCTGCTGGCTCCTTGCTTCTTGCTCTCCCAGGATCGATTGTATCTTGAGTTAAAAGAACCTGCTCTCCATTATCTCAAGTAGCAGAGCATATGCTAAACCATCAGTTGTAAATCATGTGCTTAATGCAATGTGCTCTTTTGACCCCCACATTCTCACCAACTGTTTCTCGGTTCGATCACCAATAAATAGTCTGGGCTTCCAGAGCTCCGGGCCTTCACAGCCTCCATACTTAGCGTTGGCAACCTGGACCCACTTTCTCCTTCAAACTGTCTTTTCTCATTCCTTTGACTCTGCCGGACTTTGTCACTCTCACGACCTGGTGTTGGGTCTGATCACTCCAACATCCCTGAATCTCCACTCACCTCCCAAACTCCTGCCTGCCCTCCAGACTGTCTGCCCATACACCTGTCTCCTTCTTCCTGCCTGCTTGTCTGTTTCGGTGTTAGTTTCCTGTTGCTGCTGTAATAAACTATCACAATCTCAGTGATTTTAAATAATGGCTTTTTATTCTCTTATAGTTCTGGAGGTCAAAGTCAGATATGAGTTTCACTGGATGAAAACAAATTCTGGACAGGGCCAAACCCCCACCCCCAGAAGGCTTCAGGGAGAGCCCCGCCCCTTGGCGTTTCAGCTCCAGAGCTGCCTTTTTTGCATTCCTTGGTACTGTCCCCTCCTTCCTCTATAAAGCCAATGGCATCTTCAAATCTCTCGCTCTCTCTGACTGTCTTCACATCTCTTTCTCTCTTATAAGGACCCTTGTGGTTAGTTACATCAAGCTTATTAAGATAATCAAAGATAATGTCACCACCTCAAGATCCATTACTTACTCAAAAGTCCATTGTGACATATGCAGTCCCACAATCACAGGTGTCATGAATTAGGATGTGGACAACATGGAGATCCATTGTTCATCCTAGCACAGCCCCTACCTGATTGTCATCTGATGTGTCCATCTAAACCTGTCCTGTATGCTACCCACCTACGTACATGATTGTCAGTCAGACAATCCCTCCATCTTCCCTCCTCTTTAGAATAACGTTTGCAAGCTTGCATGCTTTGTCCAGCTTCACATGGAAGGCGATAGGTTTAGAAGAGGAGACACTAAGGCAGGGAGATAAATCCCTACTGAGGAAGGAAAATGGAGACGAGGTGTGCCCAGTGCCAGAACCCAAGCAGGACCTGACTTGACCCATCCCCCTGCACACAGCCTCCTACCATGTCTCCCCTGGTGCCCACACCCTGTCCAGCTCCTGAGGATCCCATGGTAGCTAAGTTTAGACAAAGGATATTTATCTAGGAGATCAGAGGGAGAAGCTCACACCCATAGGGAAAACACCACAGGCCTCCATTCAAGATTTAGATTCAAGATGAATCACAGCAAGGCTGAGCTAAGGGCCTGTCTTGCTATGTTTTGTGTTACTGTAACCGAATACCCAAGGCTGAGTAATTGATCTAGAAAAGAGGTTTTTTGGCTCATGATCTGGTGGCTGAAAAGTTTAAGTTTAGGCAGCTCAGTCAGATGCAGGCCTCATGCAGCTTCCACTCGTGGCAGAAAGCAAAAAGGGAGTGGCACGTGCTACGATTGCATGGTGACAGAGGAAGCATGAGAGAGAGACTAAGGAAGCAAGACTCTGTATTGGTCCCAATGTCTTGGAAACTTGTCCATTCCAGATACAGCAAAAACTCAAGCCCGTGAGGTGGAAGGGGGCACTCATCTCTTCATAAAGGATCTGTCCCCATGATCTAAATATCTCCCACTGGGACCCACCTCCCAACACTGCTGTGTTGGGGATGAAGGTTTCAGGAGGAGTTTGGTTAGGAACATCCCACATCCCAGCCATAGTGAGGCTGCACTGAGCTGAGCAGGAAAGCCTCAAAGACCTGGTCTGGCATGAGGGCCTTGTAAACTCAGCTCTCTCCACTGTCCCAGTAGGTGTAGAAAGACACCCCAGCCTAGCAACGTCACCAGGCACCTGTCAACCTCCCTCACATATGGAACCTGCAGGCTTCTCAGGAAGCTCATGGAGTGGGCAGCTGTCCAGCCAGGGGTGGGAGGAGCCCAGGCAGGCAAATGGGTCCGGCTGGTGGAAGAGGCTGTCAGACCCCAAGCAGCTCCTTCCCAACAGCACAAATTCTTGGTCGTCTTCTGCCTCTCTGGCTGGCCACCGTGACGGGGCAGGGGTATCCTCAACCCTGCCCGCACTTGGTGACTGCCTGGGTGCTGGTACTGCTGACCTTGGGCCCTGTTCCAGCACCCAGGCCCCATGTACTACCCCTGGGCTAGTGTCACTGATTGTCCCAGCCTCTCTCAATGCAGACCGTGCTTCCCTTCCTATATCTGAACCCAGGTGTTCCTCCCACCTATTGCCCATTCCTAGCCCCGGACCTTGGATGCCATACAGAGGAATTCCTCTGCCTGAGGTCTGAAAGCTCATTCTGTGACCCTGAAAGGGCTTCTCTTCTAGTTTGTGCCTACAACTAGGACCTCCCTGAAGTCCTAGGTTCCCAGGCCATTGGATTAATTCAGCCCTGCTCTGAGGTGGACAGGAAGGGGAGGGCTGGACAGCAGGTGATCAGCCAGAAGTGGGAGAGAATGGGAAAACTGGGAGAGAAAGTGACCTGGGAACATCATGGATAGAATGGCCAGCCAGTCTCTGGCATCAGAGGAAGTTGCAGGCTCATGGCCATTGCTCAAAAGACCACAGGATAGTGGGCACTCACTCCCATTACTACCCTAATACCTGGTTGAAAAGAGGAAGAGATCATGTAAATGAGAATCTCATTGCAGTGGAGAGATGGGAGACTCAAGGATGATCAAAGAGATAGGGAAGGTGCACAAGGAAGGGGAATCTGAATATTTCTATGTAAAAGAATGATGTTGAACTTTTACATACACCATATACAAAGTAAAAAAAAAAAAAAAAAAAAATGGATGGAAGGGTTGAAAGATAGCCCACAGAATGGCAGAATATATTCACAAATCAAATGAAAACATATAAAGGACTCCAACACACAACAACTGAAGAGGGCCAGTCCCTCCACACCTGTGGGTGTTTCTCATCAGGTGGGACAAGAGACTGAGAAAAGAAATAGGACACAGAGACAAAGTATAGAGAAAGAACAGTGGGCCCAGGGGACCGACGCTCAGCATACAAAGGACGCGCACCGGCACTGGTCTCTGAGTTCCCTCAGTATTGTTGATCACTATCTCTACCACCTCGGTGAGGGGGATGTGGCAGGACTATAGGGTAATGGTGGGGAGAGGGTCAGCAGGAAAACATGTGAGCAAAAGACTGTGTCATAAATAAGTTTAAGGAAAGGTGCTGTGCCTTGATGTGCACGTACACAAACATCTCGGTGCAATAAAGAGCAGTGTTGCCACCAGCATGTCTCACCTCCAGCCCTAAGGTGGTTTTCTCCTATCTCAGTAAATAGAACATACAATCGGGTTTTACACAGAGACATGCCATTCCCAGGGAGGAGCAGGAGACAGATGCCTTCCTCTTATCTCAACTGCAAAGAGGCCTTCCTCTTTCACTAATCTTCCTCAGCACAGACCCTTTATGGGTGTTGGGCTGGGGGACAGTCAGGTCTTTCCCTTCCCACGAGGCCATATCTCAGGCTATCAAGGGGGGAGAAACCTTGGACAATACCTGGCTTTCCTGGGCAGAGGTCCCTGCAGCCTTCCGCAGTGTATTGTTTCCCTGGGTACTCGAGATTAGAGAATGGCGATGACTTTTACCAAGCATACTGCCTTCAAACACTTTTTTAACAAAGCACGTCCTGCACAGCCCTAAATCCATTAAACCTTGAGTCAACACAGCATATCTCACTGCAAGCACAGGGTTGGGGGTAGGGTTACAGATTAAGAGCGTCTCAAGGCAGAAGAATTTCTCTTAGTACAGAACAAAATGGAGTTTCTTATGTCTACTTCTTTCTACAGAGACACCGTAACAGTGTGATCTCTCTTTCTCTTCCCCACAACAACAAAATACTACAATCCCATTCAAAAATTCAAAGGACTTCAATAGAAACTTCTGCAAAGAAGATATGCAAGTGATCCATAAGCACACCTGGAAAGACGCTCAACTTCATTAGTCATTGGGGAAATGCAAATCAAAACCACAGTGAGATACCACTTCATATCCTTTAGAAAGGCTATAATTATTTTTTAATGGAAAATACGAAATGCTGGACAGAATATGGAGAAATTGAAACTCTTATGAGTTGCTGGTGAGTGTAAATTGGCATAGCCAATTTGCAAAACCAATTTGTGGTTCCTCAGAAAAACAAAATCACAATTTCCCTGGGACCCAGCAATTCCACTTTTAGATGTATACCCAGTGGATTTGAAAGCAGGGATTTGAACAGATCCTTGTAAACCAATATTCACAGCAACATTATTCACAGTAATTATCAGGTTGAAGAGCCCAAGTGTCCATCGACAGAAGAATGGGTTCACAAAATGTGGTATACAGACAATGAAATATCATTCAGTCATAGAAAGAATGAAGTTCTGATACACACTACAGCAAGAATGATAGTGATAACAGCATGCTAAATAAAATTTGACAGACATCAAAGGAAAAATATATGATTCCACTCCTAAGTAGTAGATTAAGCAAATTCATAGATTAGACAAAGTAGTAGAGGATAACGAGGACTGGGAGAAGGCAGAGTTATCATGTAATGATTACAGAGTTTCTTTAGAGTAATGAAAAGCTTTTGGAAATAGGTAGTGATGATGGTTGTAAAACACTGTAGGATCTGCTGCCAAGATGGCCAAATGGGAACAGCTCTGGTCTGCAGCTCCCAGCACACAGCACACAGAAGGCACACAGCACACAGAAGGCAGGTGATTTCTGCATTTCCAATTGAGGTAGACTGTTCATCTCTTTGGGACTGGTTAGGCAGTCAGTGCAGGCCACAGAGGGCAAGCAGAAGCAGGGTGGGGCATAGCCTCACCAAGGAAATGCAAGAAGTGTGGGGGCCTCCCTTTCCCAACCAAGGGAAGCCATGAGAGACTGTGCAATCCAGCCCAAATGCTACACTTTCCCCACGGTTTTGCAATCTGCAGACCAAGAGATTCCCTCATGTTGCCTACACCACCAGGGCCCTGGGTTTCAAGCAAAATACTGTGCAGCTGTTCAGGCAGACACTACACTAGCTGCAGGAGGATTTTTTTTTTCATACCCTAGTGGTGACTGGGACCCCAGAGAGACAGAACTGTTCATTCCCCTGGAAAGGGGGCTGAAGCCAGGGAACCAAGTGGTCTCACTCAGTGGGTTCCATTCCCACAAGACCCAGCAAGCTAAGAACCACTGGCTTGAAATTTTCACTGATAGCACAGCAGTCTGAAGTCAACCTGTGATGATTGAGCTTGATGGAGGGAGGGGCATCTGCCATTACTGAGGCTTGAGTAGTCAGTTTTCCCCTGACAGTGCTAAAAAGGCCTGAAAGTTCAGACTGGGAAAACTCAACACAGTGAGGCAAAGTGGCTGTGGCCAGTCTGCCTCTCTGGAGTCCTCTTCACTGGGCAGGGCATCTCTGAAAGAAAGGCAGCAACCCCAGCCAGGGGCTTATAGATAAAATTCCCATCTCACTGTGGGCATAGCTTCAGTGGACTTAAACATTCCTGCCTGCCGGCTCTGAAGACAGCAGTGGATTCTGACAAGGAGGGTTCTGCCAACACAGTGCTTGAGCTCTGCTAAGGGACAGACTGCCTCCTCAGGTGGGTCCCTGATCCCCATGCCTCCTGACTGCCAGAGACCTCCCGATAGGGATTGACTGACACCTTATACAGGAGAGCTCTGTATGAAGTAGGCATCAGAAGGTGGGCAATAACGAACTCTTCTGAACTAACAGAGCATGTTCTAACCCAATGCAACAGTAATCAAGTGAAAGAAAGGATATCAGAGATTGAAGATCAACTTAATGAAATAAAGCATGAAGACAAATAAAGCATGAAGAGCTTTGTATGAGGGGATGAAGCTTCCAGAGGAAGGAGCAGGCAGCAATCTTTGCTGTTTTGCAGCCTCCACTGTTGATACTCAGGCAAAGAGGGTCCGGAGTGGACTGCCAACAAACTGCAGCAGACCTACAGAAAAGGGGCCTGACTGTTAGAAGAACAACTAACAAACAGAAAGCAATAACATCAACATCAACATAAACAACCTTCACACAGAAACCCAATCCAAAGGTCATCAGACTCAAAGATCAAAGTTAGATAAATCCATGAAGATGAGGAAAAACCAGTGCAAAAATGCCAAAAATTCAAAAAACCAGAATGCCTCTTCTCCTCCAAATGTTTGCAACTCCTCTCCAGCAAGAACACAAAATTGGACAGAGAATGAATTTGATGGATTGACAGAAGTAGACATCAGAAGGTGGGTAATAACGAACTCCTCTGAATTAACAGAGCATGTTCTAACCCAATGCAAGGAAGCTAAGAACCTTGAAAAAGGGTTACAGGAACTGCTAACTAGAATAATCAGTTTAGAGAAGAACATAAATGACCTGCTGGAGTCAAATAACACACCACAAGCACTTTGTGAAGGATATACAAGTATCAGGAGCTGAATTAATCAAGCGAAAGAAAGGATATCACAGATTGAAGATCAACTTAATGAAATAAAGCATGAAGACAAGATTTGAGAAAAAAAAGATTGAAAAGGAACAAAGCCTCCAAGAAATATGGGACTATGTACAAAGACCAAACTTATGATTGATTAGGGTCCCTGAAACTGATGGGGAGAATAGAGCCAAGCTGGAAAACACACTTCAGGATATTATCCAGGAGAACTTCCCCAAACTAGCAAGACAGGCCAACGTTCAAATTCAGGAAATACAGAGAACACCACAAAGATACTCCTCAAAAATAGCCATTCCAAGACACAAAATCATCAGATTTCCAAGGTTGAAATGAAGGAAAAAATATTAAGGGCAGCCAGAGAGAAAAGCCAGGTTATCTACGAAGGGAAGCCCATCAGACTAACAGTGAATCTCTCTACAGAAACCCTATAAGCCAGAAGAAAGTGGATACTAATATTCAACATTCTTAAAGAAAATAATTTTCGACCCAGATTTTTATATACAGCCAAACTAAGTTTCATAAGTTAAGTAGGAATAAAATCCTTTACAAACAAGCAAATACTGAGGGATTTTGTCACCACCAGGCTTGCCTTACGAGAGCTCCTGAAGGAAGCACTAATTATGGGAAGGAAAAACTCAGTACCAGCCACTGCAAAAACACACCAAGATATAAAGACCAACGACACTATGGAGATAATGCATCAACCAAACTGCAAAATAACCAGCTAGCAACATGAGGACAGGATCAAATTCACACATAACATCATTAACCTTAAATGAAAATGGGCTAAATACCCCAATTAAAAGATACAGACTGGTAAATTGGATAATGAGTCAAGACCCATCAGTGTGCTGTATTCAGGAGACCCATCTCATGTCCAAAGACACATAAAGGCTTAATAAAGGGATGGAGGAATATTTACCAAGCAAATGGAAAGGAAAAAAAAAAAAAAAAAAAAAAAACAGAGGTTGCAATCCTAGTCTCTGATATAACAGACTTTAAGCCAACAAAGATTTTTTAAAAAGACGAAGGGCATTACACAATGGCAAAGGGATGAATGCAATGAAAAGAGTTAACTATCCTAAATACACATGCACTCAATACAGGATCACCCAGATTCATAAAACAAGTTCTTAGAGACCTACAAAGAGACTTAGACTCCCACACAATAATAGTGAGAGATTTTAACACCCCACTGTCAATATCAGACATATCAATGAGACAGAAAATTAACAGGGATATTCAGGACTTGAGCTCAGCTCTGGACCAAGTGGACCTAATAGATATCTACAGAACTCTCCACCCCAAATCAACAGAATGTACATTCTGCTCAGCAACACATAGTACTTATTCTACAATTGACATAACTGGAAGTAAAACACTCCTCAGCAAATGCAAAAGAATGGAAGTAATAACAAACAGCCTCTCAAACCACAGAGCAATCAAATTAGAACTCAGGATTAAGAAACTCACTCAAAACCACACAACTATATGGAAAGAGAACAGCCTGCTCCTGAATGACTACTGGGTAAATAACGAAATTAAGGCAGAAGTAACTAAGTTCTTTAAAACCAATAAGAACAAAGGGACAATGTACCAGAATCTCTGGGACACAGCTAAAGCAGTGTCTAGAGGGAAATGTATAGCACTAAATGCCCACTAGAGAAAGAAACAAAGATCTAAAATTGACACCCTAACATCACAATTAAAAGAACTAGAGAAGCAAGAGCAAACAAATTCAAAAGCTAGTGGAAGACAAGAAATAGCTAATATCAGAGCAGACTTGAAGGAGATAGAGACATGAAAAACCCTTCAAAAATCAATGAATCCAGGAGCTGGTTTTTCGAAAAGATTCACTAAATAGATACACCACTAGTCAGACTTAAAAAAGCTCAGGACCAGATGGATTCACAGCCCAATTCTACCAGAGATACAAAGCAGAGCTGGTACCACTCCTTATGAAACTATTCCAAACAACAGAAAAACAGGGACTCATCCTTAACTCATTTTATGAGGCCAGCATCATCCTGATTCCAAAACCTAGAAGAAACACAACAATAACAAAAAAATTTCAGACCAATATTCCTGATGAACATTTATGTAAAAATCCTCAATAAAATACTGACAAACTGAATCCAGCAGTACATCAAAAAGCTTATCCACTACGATCAAGTCGGCTTCATCCCTGGGATGAAAGGCTGGTTCAATATATGCAAATCAGTACATGTAATCTATCACATAAACAGAACCAATGAAAAAAAACCATATGATTATCTCAATAGATGCAGAAAAGGCCTTTGATAAAATTCAACATCCCTTCATGCTAAAACATCTCAATAAACTAGGCATTGATGGAACATATCTCAAAACAATACAAGCTGTTTACAACAAACCCATAGCCAATACCATACTGAATGGGCAAAAGCTGGAAGCATTCCCTTTGAAAACTGGTACAAGACAAAGATGCCCTCTCTCACCACTCCTATTCAACGTAGTATTGGAAGTTCTGGCCAGGGCAATCAGGTAAGAGAAAGAAATAAAGGGTACTCGATTAGGAAGAGAGGAAGTCAAACTGTCTCTGTTTGCAGATGACATCATTGTATATTTAGAAAACCCCACCATCTCAGCCCAAAAATTCCTTAAGCTGATAAACAACTTCAGCAAAGTCTCAGGATACAAAATCATTGTGCAAACATCACAAATATTCCTATACACAAATAATAGACAAGCAGAGAGCCAAATCATAAATGAACTCCCATTGATAATTGCTACAAAGAAAATAAAATACTTAGGAATAAAAGTGATGTAGAGGACCTCTTCAAGGAGAACTACAAATCACTGCTCAACGAAATAAAAGAAGACACAAACAAATGGAAAAAAATTCCATGCTCATGGATAGGGAGAATCAATACAGTAAAAATGGCCATACTGCCCAAAGTAATTTATAGATCCAATGCTACTCCCATCAAGCTACCATTGACTTTATTTACAGAATTAGAAAAACCTACTTTAAATTTCATATGGAACAAAAACAGGCCCTGTATAGTCAAGACAATCCTAAGCAAAAAGAATAAAGCTGGAGACATCACACTACCTTACTTCAAACTATACTACAAGGCTACAGTAACCAAAACAACATGGTACTGGTACCAAAACAGATATATAGACCAATGGAACAGAACAAAGACCTCAGAAATACCACCACACAATCTGATCTACAACAATCTGATCTTCAACAAACTTGACAAAAACAAGCAATGGGGAAAGGATTCCCTATTTAATACATCGTGTTGGGAAACTAGCTAGCCATATGCAGAAAACTGAAACTGGACCCTCCCTTACACTGTATACAAAAATTAACTCAAGATGGATTAAAGACTTAAATGTAAAATGTAAAACTATCAAAACTCTAGAAGAAAATCTAGGTAATATCATTCAAGACATAGGCATGGGCAAAGACTTCATGAATAAAACACCAAAAGCAATTTCAACAAAAGCCAAAATTGATAAATGGGATCTAATTCAACTAAAGAACTTCTGCTCAGTAAAAGAAACTATCATCAAAATGAACAGGCAACCTACAGAATGGGAGAAAATTTTTGCTATCTATCCATCTGACAAAGGTCTAATATCCAGAATCTACAACGAACTTAAATTCACAAGAAAAAAACAATCCCATCAAAAAGTTGGTGAAGGATATGAACAGACACTTCTCAAAAGAAGACATTTGTGCGGTAAACAAACATAGGGGGAAAAAGCTCACTATCACTGGTCATTACAGAAATGCAAATCAAAACCACAATGAGATATCATCTCACACCAGTTAGAATGGCGATCATTAAAAAGTCAGGAAACAACAGATGCTGGAGAGGATGTGGAGAAATAGGAATGCTTTTACACTGTTGGTGGGAGTGTAAATTAGTTCAACCATTGTGGAAAACAGTGTGGTGATTCCTCAATGATCTAGAACCAGAAATACCATTTGACCCAGCAATCCCATTACTGGGTATATATCCAAAGGATTATAAATCATTCTACTGTAAAGACATAAGCACACATATGTTTATTGCAGCACTATTCAAAATAGCAAAGACTTAGAACCAACCCAAATGCCCATCAATGATAGACTGGATAAGGAAAATGTGGCACATATATACCATGGAATACTATGCAGCCATTAAAAAGGATGAGTTCTTGTCCTTTGCAGGGACATGGATGAAACTGAAAACCATCATCCTCAGCAAACTAACACAGGAAGAGGAAACCAAACCCTGCATGTTCTCACTTATAAGTGGGAGTTGAACAATGAGAACACATGGACACAGGGAGGGGAACATCACACACCAGGGACTGTCAGGGTGTGGGGGGAAAGGGGAGGGAGAGCATTAGGACAAATATCTAATGCATGCTGGGCTTGAAACCTAGATGACTGGTTGATAGGTGCAGCAAACCACTATGGCACATGTGTACCTATGTAACAAACCTGCACATTCAACACATGTATCCCAGAACTTAACGTTAAGAAAAAGAAAGAAAGAAAAAGAAAAGAGATTCTACAAACATCCCTCAAAGATTTTTAGATATTTCTATAGTTAGAACCCAACTAGAATTGATCCCTGTCTCCTTGGGTTTATATTATATTTTCTATGTACCTCTCTAAACTAAGTCCTCAGAATGCAAATAAGCTAAAATAAAAGGGGGGAAATAGTGAATGTTATTAATGCCATTGAACTGTACAATTAAAATGGGTTAGAGTGTCCAATTATAGGTTTCGTATGCTATGCTATTTTTTAACAATTAACATACACTAAGATCACTGAATTTTAAGTGTTAGATTTTCTGGTGTGCAAATTATATTTTATGAAAGCCTATTTTTTTTTTAACGAAAGTGTTCAGTATGGGCTATTCAGTTTTAGTAAAAGAGTAAAGGTAAATAAGATATGTAAAATTGCATCAACATTAAACTCAACTTTATCAAAGCCCAGGAAAGAAGTGCCTGGGCTGATCTACCCACAGGAGTAGCTGCTTCAAGCTACTACCACAGGAATGGACTGCTCCTCCTCTGCCTTTCTTGTCCTAAACACTGAACCAGGAAACATCCAGCAGCAAAACATGAATTTGCATTTTACTATGTGGCACCCAAAACTGAACTGAGTCTCTTCAAAATGGTGATGTAACCAGTCAAAGTCTGACTCATTCCCACTCTCATTCATTGATCCAATCAGTGGGTATTTATTGGGCATCAACTGGCACAGTCCTCTGCTTCATGCCATGGGAGGCAAAGGACATAGCAACTGAGATACCACCTTTCAGGAGTCTTTGCTGGAGATGTCTAAGTAGCAGATGAGTAGGAAAAATACGTTTTAATAAATCTTAACAATCACAAGTACACTTTTCTAAGAGTTACACTTGTACTTTCACATAGGTTTATATTTCTTATTTATACTTTCTTATACACTTTATTCATATCATTAAACTTTCTCCACAAACATTATCTTCAATGTCTGTGCTATTCCTAGCCCCATGGTTTGCCATTCACTTTCTCACAGGAGCTGCCCTGGATAGTGAGACTTGCATTTATGCCAAATGTGGTGTTCATAATCTGACACATCTCCTGTTATTTGGAAACACTGAATAAAACACAGCAAACATGAAATGTCCTCTGTAAAGTTTACAGGCTGCCATCTGGACTGGAGGCTCAAATTAATCATGATCTCATTTAAATGAATGGTTAACAGCAAAGTCTCTGGAGCCTGACTACCTGGGTTACAATCCTGACGGTACCTCTTACCAAATGGGGGATTCTGGACTGGGAGCTACCCTGACTGCACCTTAGCTTTCCCATCTATAATATGAAGGCTTTTTTAAAAATCTCTTTTGTAGAGTTTATGTGAAGAAAACATGTAAAGTTTTGGCTTCATGGCCAGAACATAACAAGTGCTCACTAAATGTTGGCCATTACCACATTGTGAGCCCAACTCTAAAGAAACTGAGAATCTAGGGAGGGAAAAAAAAAGCACAACAAGAATTCAAAGCCAAAATCTCTGACTTCAGAGCTACTGTTGCTCATGCCATCAGAGAAAAACAGGTGCTGAGCCAAGTAGGGAAAGAGTCAGGGTCCAAGAGTCCCCAGTGGGGGTTAGGGAGGCAGTGATGGGTGGTGGAAAATAGTCACAGAACTAGGGGAGGTTGGGTGGAATGAAGGGTAAATGGTTACATGTCCCTAATCTTTGGTTTGGATAGGAGCCCAGGATTTGAGGCAGAAAGAAAAGTACTCCGACTCTCTAGGTTCTGTAATGAATCACCTGCCATGAGTGGGGCAAAGGAGGAAGGTGTTGGGCATAAGAGTTTACATGGATTAGGGAGCAGGAGGAAATGGGGCCCCTGGGAGAGCTGACTTCCAAGGAATTCTTTCTGAAATCTATTTTGATTTATGTTCTGAATTGATGACCTTTGGTATAACCTTGTGGAGATAATTATGAGAAAAGTGAGAGTAGTGGTAATTTGAAGATGAGCTTGTCCCATTTCTGCTCTTTCGTGTATGACCTCCATGAATCTGTCAGTGCTTTTTCCTCTTTCTAGTATTTACCAACTGGCAAACTCCTATTCGTCCTTAAAGACCTCTTTACTTGTTTATTTTCTCTTTCTCTGAATGGCCCAAGCCCACAATTTATTCCTTCAGTACACCCTCTATAATGTTCTAACACAATAATTTATTTTTCTTCCTTTAGCTATTAAAGGGTGAGGTTAAAGAACACGTTTGTTTTGAATAAATAAATATGTGAACAAGTGAATATTTCTATGAGATATTCAGAGAAGTGCCTGTAATCCCAGCCAGAAGGGTCTTCTACTTTCCCCCATCCTCACCAACCACACTTAGTCAGTAATCAAATTCAACCTCTTTTTTCTACTTTAATTATCAGTACACTCTTTCATTTATTTATTTATTGGTTCTTTACTGTGGGCTAGGAATCATGTTAGAAATTGAGGATATAAAAAGCCATGGTTCTAGATTGAGAGAAATTTTCAACATAGTGGAGAAGATAAGTAAAATGATATTTATAATATACTGTATTGTGAGAATTGCTATAATACAGCCATGGCCCTGGCACAATGAGAGCATTGAAAAGTGACCGTTAAATCAGCCATATGGCGACTGTAAATGTAAGTCAGGTAGGAAATGCTTTTGTAGCCCCTTATTACCTGGCTGGCTCTTTATGAAAATGTCAAGCAACAGCATTACTTACAATTAGGAAAATAAATTTGTGGACAGCTTCATGTTACTAAGTACTCATCTCTACTAATCCAAAATTGTTGATAAAACAAACATAAAGGATTATGAGATGGAGAATTTTTAATTCTGTTGACATTGACTCCAGGTGGCCAGAGAATGACCCTCTATGCACTTGCCTTTAAGGGACACTTTAAGTAGGCAAATGCTAGTAGATCTCTAAAGGCAGATTTTAATATCACTATAGAAATGGTTTCCCTCAAGTCAAAATTGTCTCTATCTGCAGACGACATGATTTTATATTTAGAAAACCCCACCAACTCAGCCCAAAATCTCCTTTAGCTAATAAGCAACTTCAGCAAAGTTTCAGGATATGAAATCAATGTGCAAAAATCACAAGCATTCCTATGCACCAATAACAGACAAACAGAGAGCCAAATCATAAGTGAACTCCCATTCACAACTGTTACAAAGAGAATAAAATACTTAGGAATCCAACTTACAAGGGATATGAAGGACCTCTTCAAGGAGAACTACAAACCACTGCTCAAGGAAATAAGAGAGGACACAAACAAATGGAAAAATATTCCATGCTCATGGACAGGAAGAATCAATACCATGAAAATGGACACACTGCCCAAAGTAATTTATAGATTCGATGCTATTGCCATCAAGTTACCATTGACTTACTCCACAAAAGTAGAAAAAAACTACTTTAAATTGTATATGGAAGCAAAAAAGAGCCTATATAGCCAAGACAAGCCTAAGTCAAAAGAACAAAGCTGGAGGTATCATGTTACCTGACTTCAAACTATACTACAAGGTTACAATAACCAAAACAGTATGGTACTGGTGTGAAAACAGGTATATAGACCAATGGAACAGAACACAGGCCTCAGAAATAGTGCCACACATCTATAACTATCTGATCTTTGAAAAACCTAATAAAAACAAGCAATGGGGAAAGGATTCCCTATTTAATAAATGCTATTAGGAAAGCCATATGCAGAAAACTGAAACCGGACCCTTTCCGTACATCTTACACAAAAATTAGCTCAAGATGGATTAAAGACTTAAACATAAGACCTAACACCATAAAAACACTAGAAGAAAACCTAGGCAATACCATTCAGGACATAGGCATGGGCAAAGACTTAATGACTAAAACACAAAAAGCAATGGCAACAAAAGCCAAAATTGACAAATGGGATCTAACTAAATTAAAGAGCTTCTGCACAGCAGAAGAAGCTATCATCAGAGTGAACAGGCAACCTACAGAATGGAAAAAAATTTCTGCAATCTTCCCATCTGACGAAAGGCTAATATCCAGAATCTACAAAGAACTTAAACAAATTTACAAGAAAAAACCAACAACCCCATCAAAAAGTGGGCAAAGGATATGAACAGACACTTCTCAAAAGAAGACATTATGCAGCCAACAATCATACAAAAAAAGAAAAAAAGCTCATTATCACTGGTCATTAGAGAAATGTAAATCAAAACCACAATGAGATACCATCTCACGCCAGTTAGAATGGCGATCATTAAGAAGTCAGGAAACAACAGATGCTGGAGAGGATGTGGAGAAATAGGAATGCTTTTACACTGTTGGGAGTGTAAATTAGTTCAACCATTGTAGAAGACAATATGGCAATTCCTCAAGCGTCTAGCACCCGAAATACCATTTGACCCAGCAGTCCCATTACTGGTATACACCTAAAGGATTATAAATCATTCTACTATAAAGACACATGCACACATATGTTTATTGCAGCACTGTTCACAACAGCAAAGACTTGGAACCAACCCAAATGCCCATCAATGGTAGACTGGATAAAGAAAATGTGGCACATATACATCGTGGAATACTATGCAGCCATAAAAGATGATGAGTTCATGTCCTTTTCAGGGACACTGATGAAGCTGGAAACCATCATTTTCAGCAAACTAACACAGGAACAGAAAACCAAATATCGCACATTCTCACTCATAAGTGGGAGTCGAACAATGAGAACACATGGACACAGGAAGAGGAACATCACACACTGGGGCCTGTCGGGGGGTGGGAGGCTAGGGGAGGGCTAGCATTAGGAGAAATACCTAACGTAATGATGAGGTGTTGGGTGCAGCAAACCACTATGGCATGTGTATGCCTTTGTAACAAACCTGCATGTTCTGCACCTGTATCCCAGAATTTAAGTAGAATATTTTTTTTTAAAAGTTAAATTGAGACAGTTTCTCTATGTGACTGAAATTCCAAAATTTTATCTGTCAATGACAAATTTCTTTTTCCTTTCTTCTTCTTTCTTTTCTTTTCTTTTCTTTTTTTTTTTTTTTTTTTTTTTTTGGTTTGAGACAAAGTTTCCCCCTGTTCCCCAGGCTAGAGTACAGCCTTTTTTTAGCTAGTAATGCAGGAAGGTATTTTTTATATTTTTGCTGCAACTTAGTAGTTTTTTTTTCATATGACAAAATACTGTAGATAGAATTAAATAAGGCACAAATAAATGAAAAAACACTTTGGGTAGTTAAATTATCACTCCCCAAAGCATTAAATGCAATTCCTACCAAAATCCCAATAATACTTTTTGCAGAAATAAGAAAATCTATCAAAATTCACAACGAATCTCAAAGTACCTTGGAGAGTCAAAATAATCTTGAAAAAGAAGAATAAAGTTGGAGGACTCACACTTCCTGATTTAAAAACTTACTGCAGGGCTATAGTAATTAAAACAGTGTGATGCTATTATAAGGACAGTCATAGGGACAATGGAATAGAAAGGAAGCCCAGAAACAAACTGTTGCATATAATATATATCGGTATTTCACAAGCGTGATAACACTATTCAATAAGGAAAAACAGTCTTTTCAACAAATGATGCTGGGACAAATGGGTATGCAAAATAATAAAGTTGGAATCTTAATCCAGATCATACACAAAAAGTAACTCAAAATGGATCAAAAACCTAAAGGTAAGGGGTAAAATTAAACAACTTTTAAAAGAAAACATAGGAGCAAATCTTTGTGTTCTTGAATTTGGCAATAGTTTCTTAAGGATGACATCAAAAACGTAAGCAATAAAAGAAAAAATAGATATGTTGGACTTCATCAAAAAAAACCTTATGCATCAAAAGCTACTATTGTGAGAGTGAAAAGACAAACAACAAAATAGGAGAAAATATTTGCAAATCATCTATCTGATATGGGATTAATACCCAAAATATACAACGAACTCTGATAACTCGACAACAACAACAGTTTTTAAATGAATAAAGGACTTTAATAGGCATTTCTCCAAAGAAGATATACAAATAGCTAATATGCAAATGAAAAAATACTCAGGTTAATTAGTCATTAAGGATATGCAAATCAAAATGAGATACCACAATGAGATACCACTTTACACCCTTTAGGATGACTATCATCAAAAAATGGAAAATAACAAGTGCTGGTGAGGATATGGAAAAATTGGAACCCTCATGCAATTACTGATGGAATGTAAAATTATGCAGCACTGGGAAAAATATTTTGGTGGTTCCTCTAAAGTTAAACATAACATGTGATTCACCATTCCATTTCAAGGTATCTAACCAAAGAATTGAAAGCAGGGAATTGAGCAGATACTTGTACACCAGTGTTTACAGGAGCATTGTTGATGATAGCTAAAAAGTGGAAATTAATCTTGTGTCCATCAGCAGAAGAATGGATAAACAAACTGTGGTAATCACGTTTTTTTAGTTTAAGAGCAGAGGTTTATTAGGCAAAAGAAAGAGAATAGAGAATAGCTCTCTATCCTGCAGAGAGAGAGGGGCACCCAAGTGGGTCTTCCAGTTCTGCAGTGAAGTGCACAGGGTTTTCTAGACTGACTCGAGGAGGTGGTGTCTAATTTACATATGGTTCAAAGATTGGTTGGATCAGGTGTGATGTTTACATAGCATGTGAAAAAGCTGGCTACCCCACCCTAATCTTTTATTGTGCAAATGGGTACCTGGCTGGAACCATGTTGCTTTCTCCTTACTCTACATGTGGTTGACAAACGGAAGATGGAGCCACCATGTTGAACATGCCTAGCCCCAGGTAGACTTTTCCTGCTGGCATAGCTGCTGGCATTTACCCAAGCTTCCAGCTTGCTTATCTATGTCTGCAGTTTGATGTTTACAGGCTGATTTTTGCTAGCAAAGAAATAATTTGGGGGCCTCTTTGTATTCAAAGGAAAATTTTACCAAGGCCTTCCTTACCCTCACTATCTGCCTAAATAATTTCTTTTTAACGCCTATATCATTTCTGCCTCAGGAATGGCAACACTAACTATTGTTAGAAAGTGTTGGAAAATGGCTCTTTCTGTCTACTTCCTGCTGAAAAAGGGTGTCTTGTGGGGAACAGCAGCTAGGGCTCCTCTTGGGATTGATTTAAGGGTCTTCGAAAGAAAGGTGTGTCTATGCGTTATTCTATCTGCAGCACCATTTGGAATTTGATTGTTTCTAGGAAAAAAAGAGATAAATTTTCATTTGAATATGAGTATTAAGATTACCACTGTTAGTGGGGATACTATAGGCCACAATCATGACGGTAGAGTTTGTTTGACACGTGTTAACCATTCTGATGAGTTGTAATACTGGTTTCCCTCCACCAGATGTTGCTGTACTTTACCAGAAAGATTAACATAAAAGTAATCTTTTGAGGATAAGTAGCATTGAATTTGGGTGGCTAGAATAACTTTAGTGTTAACCTTGGCTAAATCTTCCCTGCAATTATTAATCCTTTCCACAGACCACAGATGATGACTTCCACAGACCATCTATGATATGCTTAAACTTTCTGACTTGTCCTAAACATCCCTCTAGTTATACAACCAGTTATTCTCTTTAGGACATGGATTTACCATGCAAGATCATTTCTGATGCAAAATTCACTTTATTTGTAACATCTTTGCATAGCTAGGGTGTGACATATTACCAAACCCAATAAAAAGTGTTAGCAGACTCAGCAATAGTAAAATCTTCATGTTTGCTTCCTGTTGGTAATGATTATTCCTGCTATAAGGATAATAATTAAGCAAAATACTACAGCAAAGGAAACCCTCTGTTCAATATTTCAGTTATAAGGTGCTACCGTGTGTAGCCCTATTGCAAATAGTAGAGTGAGTATAGCATTTCCTGCAAGGATGGCATAGTAAATTATTTCCATCTAAAATTTTACCTGCCAAAACAGAATTTCCCTTTGGGGGTCGATGAAATTCCTTGGTTTTATTTTCCTGAATGAAAAAAAACACTCCAGGTTATGGGCATCCTATTTACTTTCATTACCCAGCAAGATTTGCAGTGTAACTGTCCAAAGCTAGTGGTCCAGATGTTTACATTTCCCACTCCCCCCTTTTCTTTTTTGAGATGGAGTCTCACCCTGTTGCCCAGGCTGGGGTGCAATGGTGTAATCTCAGCTCACTGCAACCTCCACCTCCTGGGTTCAAGTGATTCTTCTGCCTCAGTCCCCTGAGTAGCTGGGATTAGAGGCATGCACCACCATGTCTGGCTAATTTTTTGTATCTTTAGTAGAAATGGGGTTTCACCTTGTTTGCCAGGCTGGTTTTGAGCTCCTGACCTTATGATCCACCCGCCTCAGCCTCCCAAAGTGCTGGGAATACAGACATGAGCCACCATGCCTGGCCACCAATCCTTTTTTGATCCTTCTGAGCCACAGGAGATTACTACTTGATTCACAGGAATAAGCAGGGTTAGTCTAAAAGGTAAGCAAAAGCACTTAAAAACAACCAATGAGACTAGAATTTAATGACAAATGTATGATAAGTTTTGGAGCATAATTTTTCTCTTTCCAGTCCTCATTCTTGGTAAAAATGAATTATGAATGGACCATGTCATTTTTAGAATCAACTTGAGTTTTATACTTGGCCTGATTGTTTGCATAAAGTGTAGTAAGAATAATTATCCTTCCCATAGGCTCTTAAATTGGCTTTGATGGAACTGTGTTCCACAAGGAATCTTAGAGAAGACCTTTTAAAGCCTAGCCCAGCTGTGAGTTTTTACCCTCAAATACCTATGAGTTGAGTAAACACCTCTCTTCTTGAGGTACCAATGACATAGGGTTCCTGGGCCTGTTAGAAAGTAATATTCTTTACTCAGAAATGTGATGTACACTTATAACAGAATATTACTCAATCCAGAAAAGGAATGAAATTCTGACACATACTATAATATGGAAAAACTTTTTAAAAACATGATAAAATGAAATAAGCTAGTTACAAAAGAACAAAACTTGTATGACTCTATTTCTATGAGATATCTAGAAAAGGCAAATTCATAGAGACAGAGAGTTAGAATAGAGGTTACCAGGGAATGGGGAAAGGAGGAGTATGAAAATTATTGATTAATGGCTATAGAGTTTCTGCTTGGAATTACATAAAACTTTAGAAATGATAGTAGTGATGATTGTACAATACTGTGAATGTGCTTAATGCCAATCTACTATACACTTAAAAATGGTTAAAATGGTAAGTTTTATGCTACATATATACATATTTTACTACAATAGAAATTATTTTAAGAAGTAAATAAAGGTCGGGTGCAGTGGTTCATGCCTGTAATTCCAGCACTTTGGGAGGCTGAGGCAAGCAGATCACGAGGTCACGAACTCGAGACCAGCCTAATTAACATGGTGAAATTCCTTCTCTACTAAAAATACAAAAATTAGCTGGTCATGCTGGCACATGCCTGTAATCAGCTGCTCAGGAGGCTTAGGCAGGAGAATTGCTTGAACCCGGGAGACAGAGGTTGCAGTGAGCCGAGATCATGCCACTGCACTGCAGCCTGAGTGACAGAGTGAGACTCCATCACAAAAAAAAATAAAAAGTAAATAGAAAAATTAAATATTTGATCTCAGCCAATTTTTTTAAAAATGGGAATTAGCTTGAAAGGGCTCCATCTGGCCAATCTGGAAAATTTGAGCATCAAAATAAATGTAATAGATTATATCCTAAAAGTTAAAAAAAAGAATATATAAATTCATACTAATATAAAGAAATTATTAAAGGATCAAGGGTACATGTGCAGGCTTGTTATATATCATGTTGCAGGGGTTTAGTGTACACATTATTTTGTCACCCAGCTAGTAAGCATTATACTCAATAGGTCTTTTTTTAATCCTCTCTGTCCTCCCACTCTCCACCGTAAAATAGACCCTGGTGTCTGTTGTTCCCTTTTTTCTATATATACTCAATATTTAGCTCCCACTTATAAGTGAGAACATGCAGTACTTGGTTCTCTGTTCCTGTGTTAGTCTGCTTAGGATAATGGCCCCCAGCTCTATCCATGTTGTTGCAAAGGACATGACCTCATTCTTTTGTATGGCCACATAGTATTCCATGGCATATATGTACCACAGTTTTTATCCAGTCTACCACTGAAGGACATTTAGGTTGTTTCCATGTCTTTGCTATTGCGAAAAGTGCTGTGATGAACATAACATATGCATGTGTCTTTATGGTAGAATGATTCGTATTCCTTTCAGCATATATCCAATAATGAGATTCCTAGGTAAAATGGTAATTCTGTTTTTAGTTCTTTGATGAATCACCACACTTCTTTCAACAATGGATGAACTAATTTACACTCCCACCAGCAGTATATAAGCTTTGTCAACTTTCTAATGAGATTGTTTGTTTTTCACTTGTAAATTTGTTTAAGTTCCTTATAGATTCTGGATGTTAGACTTGTCAGATGCATAATTTGTTAACATTTTCTCCCATGCTGTAGATTGTCTGTTTACTCTGTAGATAGTTTCTTTGGCTGTCAGAAGCTCTTTAGTTTAATTAGATCCCATTTGTCAATTTCCACTTTTGTTGAAATTGCTTTTGTTGTCTTCACCATAAAATCTTTGCCTGATTGTATGTCCAGGATGCTATTGCCTAGGTTATCTTCCAGGGTTTTTATAGTTTTTCATTTTATATTTAAGTCTTTAACCCATCTGGAGTTGATTTTTGTACCTGATATAAGGAAGGGGTCCAGTTTCAATCTTCTGCATATGGCTAGCCAGTTATCCCAGCACCATTTATTGAATAGGATGTTCTTTCCCCATTGCTTGTTTTAGTCAGTTTTGTCAAAGATCAGATGGTTGTAGGTGTATAGCCTTATTTCTGTGCTCTCTATTCTGTTCCATTGGTCTATGCATCTGTTTTTGTACCAGCACCATGTTGTTTTGGTTTTTGTAGCCTTGTAATATAGTTTGAAGTTGGGTAACATGATGTTTTTAGCTTTGTTCATTTTACCTAGAATTGTTTTGGCTATTTAGGGTCTTTTTTGTTCCATATGAATTTTAAAATAGTTTTTCTAGTTCTGTGAAGAATGTCATTGGTACTTTTGACAGGAGTAACACTGAATCTGTAAATTGCTTTGGGCAGTATAGCCATTTTAACATATTGACTTTTCCTATCTGTGAGCATGGAATGTTATTTCATTTGTCTACGTCATCTCTGATGTCTTTGAACATTGTAGAGGTCCAGTCTTTCACCTTACTGGTTAGCTGCATTTCTACATATTTTATTCTTTTTGTGCAATTATGAATGAGATTACATTCATAATTTGGCTTTTGGCTTGGATGTTGTTGGTGTACAAGAATGCTACTGATTTTTGTACATTCATTTTGTATTCTGAAATTTTGCTGAAGTTGTTTATCAGCTGAAGGAGTTTTTGGGCCAAGACTGTGGGGTTTTCTATTTATAGAATCATATTATGTGCAAAGAGGGATAGTTTGACTTCCTCTCTTCCTACTTGGATGCCTTCTATTTTTTTCTGTTGCTTGATTACTATGGCTAGGACTTCCAATTCTATGTTAAATAGGAGTGGTGAGAGAGGGTATCCTTGTCTCGTGGCGATTTTCAGGGGGAATGTTTCCAGCTTTTGCCCATTCAGTATGATGTTGGCTGTGGGATTTTCACCTATGGTTATTATTATTTTGAGGTATGCTTCTTCAATGCCTAATTTGTTGAGAGTTTTTAACATGAAGGGATGTGGAATTTTATCAAAGCCTTTTCTGCATCTGTTGAGATGATCATGTGATTTGTCTTTTGTTTTTGTTTATGTGATGAATCACATTTATTGATTTGCATATGTTGAACTAACTTTGAATCCCAGGGATAAAGAATATTTGATCAGGAATGGGTTGATCCAAGATGGCCAAATAGGAACAGCTCCACACTACAGCTCCAGGCATGAGCGAAACAGAAGATGGGTGATTTTTGCATTTCCAACTGAGGTACCCAGTTCATCTCACTGGGACTTGTTGGACAGTGGGTACAGCCCATGGAGTGTGAACCAAAGAAGGACGGGGCATTGCCTCACCCCAGAAGTGCAAGGGATTGTGGAATTCCCTTTCTTAACCAATGGACGCCATGACAGATGGTACCTGGAAACTCTGGACACTCCCATCCTAAAACTGCACTTTACCAATGGTCTTAGCAAATGGCACTCCAGGAGATTATATCCCATGCCTGGCTTGGAGGGTCCCACACTCATGGAGCCTTGCTCCCTGCTAGCAAAGCAGTCCAAGACCAAACTGCAAGGTGGCAGCAAGGCTAGGGTAGGGGCATCCACCATTGCTGAGGCTTGAGTAGGTAAACAAAGCAGCTGGGAAACTTGAACTGGGTGAAGCCCACCACAGCTAAAGGACGCCTGCCTGCCTCTGTAGGCTCCACCTCTGGGGGCAGGGCATAGCTGAACAAAAGGCAGCAGAAACTTCTACAGACTTAAACTTCCCTGTCTGACAGCTTTAACGAGAGTAGTGGTTCTCCCAGCGTGGAGTTTGAGATCTTAGAACGGACAGACTGCCTCCTCAAGTGGCTTCCTGACCCCTGGGTAGCCTAACTGGAAGACACCTCCCAGGAGGGGCTGACTGACACATTGTACAGCCAGGTACCCCTCTGAGATGAAGCTTCCAGAGGAAGTGTCAGGCAGCACTATTTGCTGTTCTGCAATATTTGCTGTTCTGCAGCTTCCACTGGTGATACCCAGGCAAACCGGGTCTGGAGTGGACCTCCAGCAAACTCCAACAGACCTGAAACAGAGGGTCCTGACTGTTAGAAGGAAAACTAACAAACAGAAAGGAATAGCATCAACATCAACAAAAAGACATCAACACCAAAGCCCCATCTGTGGGTCACCATCATCAAAGCCCAAACGTAGATAAAACCACAAAGATGGGGAGAAACCAGAGCAGAAAAGCTGAAAATTCTGAAAATCAGAGCTCCTCTTCTCCTCCAAAGGAATGCAGCTCCTTGCCAGCAACAGAACAAAGCTGGACAGAGAATGACTTTGAAGAGTTGACAGAAGTGGGCTTCAGAAAGTCGATAATAAATACTTCTCTGAGCTAAAGGAGGATGTTTGAACCCATCGCAAAGAAGCTAAAAACCTTGAAAAAATATTAGATGAATGGCTAACTAGAATGAACAGTGTAGAGAACACCTTAAATGACCTGATGGAGCTGAAAATCATGGCACAAGCTTCAGTAGCTTGTGGAAGAAAGTAGCAAGTGGAAGAAAGGGTATCAGTGATTGAAGATCAAATGAATGAAATGAAGTGAGAAGAGAAGTTTAGAGAAAAAAAGAGTAAAAAGAAATGAACAAATCCTCCAAGAAATATGGGACTATGTGAAAAGACAAAATCTATGTCTGATTGGTGTACCTTAAAGTGATGGGGAGAACGGAAACAGGTTGGAAAACACTCTTCAGGATATCATCCAGGAGAACTTCCCCAACCTGGCATGGCAGACCAACATTCAAATTCAGGAAATACAGAGAATACCACAAAGATACTCTTCGAGAAGAGCAACCCCAAGACACATAATTGTCAGATTCACCAAGTTTGAAGTGTCTGTTCATATCCTTTTCCCACTTTTTGATGGGGTTGTTGGTTTTTTGTTTTTGTTTTTGTTTGTATTTGTTTAAATTTTTTGTAGATTTCGGATTTTAGCCCTTTGTCAGATGGATAGATTGCAAAAATTTTCTCCCATTCTGTAGGTTGCCTGTTCACTCCGATGATAGTTTCTTTTGCTCCGCAGAAGCTCTTTAATTAGATCCCATTTGTCAATTTTGGCTTTCGTTGCAATTACTTTTGGTATTTCAGCCATGAAGTATTTGCCCATGCCTCTGTTCTGAATGGTATTGCCTAGGTTCTCTTCCAGAGTTTTTATGGTTTTAGGTCTTAGGTTTAAGTCTTTAATCCCATCTTGATTTAATTTTTGTATAAGGTGTAAGGAAAGAGGTCCAGTTTCAGTTTTCTGCATATGGCTAGCCAGTATTCCCAAAACCATTTATTAAATAGGGAATCCTTTCCCCATTGCTTGTTTTTGTTAGGTTTGTCAAAGATCACATTGTAGATGTGTGGTGTCATTTCTGAGGCCTCTATTCTGTTCCGTTGGTCTATATATCTGTTTTGGTACAAGTATCATGCTGTTTTGGTTACTGTAGCCTTGTAGTATAGTTTGAACTCAGGTAGCATGATGTCTCCAGCTTTGTTCTTTTTGCTTAGGATTGTCTTGGCTATATAGGCTCTTTTCTTTTGATTTCATATGAAACTTAAAGTAGTTTTTTTCTAATTCTGTGAAGAAAGTCAATGCTAGCTTGATGGGGAGAGCACTGAATGTATAAATTACTTTGGACAGTATGTCCATTTTCATGATATTGATTCTTCTTATCCATGAGCACAAAATGTTTTTCAATTTGTTTGTGTCCTCTTAGTTCCTTGAGTAGTCGTTTGTAATTCTCCTTGATGAGGTCCTTTACATCCTTTTTAAATTCTATTCCTAGGTATTTTATTCTCTTTGTAGCAATTGTGAATGAGAGTTCACTCATGATTTGGCTCTCTATTATTGGTGTATAGGAATGCTTGTGATTTTTGCACACTGATTTTTAATCCTGAGATTTTGCTAAAGTTGCTTGTCAGCTTAAGGAGATTTTGGGCTGAGACAATGGGGTTTTCTAAAAGTACAATCATGTCATCTGCAAACAGACATAATTTGACTTCCTCTCTTCTTATTTCAATACCCTTTATTTCTTTCTCTTGCCTGATTGCCCTGGCCAGAGCTTCCAATACTATGTTGAATAGGAAGACAATGTGGCGATTCCTCAAGGATCTAGAACTAGAAATATCCTTTGACCCAGCAATCCCATTACTGGATATATATCCAAAGGATTATAAATCATTCTACTATAAAGACACATGCACACATATGTTTATTGTGGCACTGTTCACAATAGCAAAGACTTGGAACCAACCCACATGCCCATCAATAATAGACTGGATAAAGAAAATGTGTCACATATACACCATGGAATACTATCCAGCCATAAAAAAGGATGAGTTTATGTCCTTTGCAGGGACATGGATGAAGCTGGAAACCATCATTCTCAGCAAACTAACACAGGAACAGAAAACCAAATGCCACACATTCTCACTCATAAATGGGAGTTTAACAATGAGAATATATAAACATAGGGAGGGAAACATCACACACTGGGACAGGGGGTGAGTGGCTAGGGGAGGGATAGCATTAAGAGAAATACCAAATGTAGATGATGGTTTGATGGGTGCAGCAAACTACCAGTACCTATGTAACAAACCTCCATATTCTGCATATTTACCCCAGATCTTAGAGTATACTAAAAAAAAAAAAAAAGCCAGCAACATTTTTACACTTATTCTCTTAAATTTTATGTTTTCATTTTTCTACTGTAAAAATATTTTATCTCTTGTTTTCTACACTTTGACTATATAGTTACTGAGTGTGGTTGTATTTATATTTACTGAGTTTCTTGAACTATGACTCATTGTTATATTTTTATCACATTTTTGTGAAACATTTAGCCATTACTTCTTAAGAAAAAAAATATATATACACATATATATACATATTCTGCTTCAGTATTACTCTCTTCTCTTTTGGAGACTTCAACTACATGTATGTCGGATTACTTGATATTGTCCCACAGGATCCTATGACTCAGTTAATTTTTTTTTGTTGTTTTCTTTTTCATTTTGTTCTTTAAATTGCATAACTTCCAACTGTATGTCTTTGAAGTCACTGAATTTTTCTTTTGCTCAGCCAGTGAGTTTCTAAATTTCAGATATTGGACTTTTCGTTACTATACTTCTATAGTATAGTATATTCATTTGATTTTTTCTTGTAGTTTCTATTTAACTGCTGAGATTTCCTGTCTATTTACTCATTAAGATGATATTTTCCTTTAAGTCTTTTTAAAAATCATTTGTAAATATTTATAATCACTGAAAATCTTTGTCGGCTTAGCCTTATGTGTGGACCAGCTCCAGATTGGTTTATATTAACACTTTATTTTTCTTGGCTATGGATCATTTTTTCCTGTTTCTTTGTATGGCTAGTGGGTTTTAATTGAATACTGGACATGGTGAATAATAAAAAGACTTTGGATTCTAGTTTTCTGAAGAGTATTAATTCTTGTCTTAGAAGGCAGTTCAACTACTGGTTGATCATCAAGAACTTGTGCAACTTTGGTTTTACATTTTGCTTGTGCAAATTCTGTTACAAAAAAAGTATTTATCAAAAAAAACTTTACTTGGTTCTGAATCAAATTAACTTACTGGGTGAGATCACATATCTGTGACGTCAAAAGCTTTTCGTCTCCTGAATCAGGGCATCATATTTTTTCTCTATGAAATAAATTAAGTCAAAGCATTTCATTTCCTCTAATATTTTGACTTGTACTACAAAGTTGTTTTCACTGTTGAATAAAGTTATTTGAATTTGCAGATAATTATTTTTATTATAATTAAAATTTTTCACTTTTAAAATGGTGTCCTTGCTCCAATAAAGACCTTCAGGCTGAGGTAGTTTGCTGGTATGATTCCAGACTCAGAAACATTTTCTGGTTCCCCTACACTCTGGCTAAGCCAAGTGTTGCACTTAGGATGTTCTTGATCACCACCTCACGTTGTGAGTGTTTTTCAATTAGTTCTTAGAATTGTATTTTATAAATTTCAGGTGCTAAGTATCCCCTGCATGGCACGCTCTTCTGCTTTTACTGCTTATTCAGTGCCACCCCAGAGGACCTAGTGGCAATCCTTGTCCCTAACACAATTCTAATTCTGTTTCCAGAGCACTGGAATGTGGACTCGCATTTCTTCTCTCTCCTTTTGTTTCTCTCTTTCATACATCACACCTGTACACACATGAATATTCCCGACTACTACCAATATTTTTGCCCTCCACTAGAACCACATAAGTGGTTGCAGTATTTAGTGCTACTTCTTGTCCCTACCCTACCCAGACCCATGTGGAGTCCTTTCTGGAGTGATAGACTAGCACTCTTTACCTCCACAACCCTGGCAGAGACAGGCAGAGACAGGGGTCTATGAATATTATTTAACTATATTTGGTAGAAATATCATTGTTTATCTTTCATGACAAGTAGATTCACTGTGGTTGTCTGATTTTGGCAGTTATTTAATTGAATACAGATATACATCTTCATAGTATTGTATTTGCCCAACTTATAAAAGCTAGTGAAGGATAAAAGCTAATATAATACAATATAATTTAAATCATGAGAAATATTTACAAATTAATCTAAACTTTAAATAGAACAATTTGTGAGTATATATTTTTGAAACATTGCCTGAGATTCATGAGAACAAAGTAATAAAAGATACTAGCATATTTTGGTCAATAGATTTTATTAACAATTTTATATTTACATAATATTTTTATATGTCCCAATGCCTTCATAATTAATTCTCAGACATTTTTGTCTAAACCCTGAGGTTAACATTTTACATAAAGCAAAATAACTTGCAGCTATAGAAGGTTACCATACAGATAGCCAGATAGTTAAATGAAAAACAAACAGTTCATTTGTGTTCTGTGGTTGAATATATAATCAAGGCAAAATGAAACACAAAGTTACTTTCTTTGTATCCTGAAGTCACTTAGAGCCTATCCAAATTTGGGAGATAGTTTTATAAAATCTAAATGGGAGATCAGCCATTCATTTCCAGTTGGACCCATGTGAAAACAATAATTTATAACAGGCTAGCCAATAATTTCCTAACTCTGCCCATGTGATCTCCTGGAATTTGGCTACATAAATATCATGTCTGATTTTGGCATACCTCCTGTACTTCTCAATTTTCATGTCAAACATCACCTGCTTACATGTAGGAAAACCCGAAAGGTTTTCATACTGCCTATGACAAGAACCTGATGAAAGAACATTTAGCTTCCCTAAGTAAGGTAGCAAAGAAACCTGGGCTGTTTCATAAACATCCCCTGGGACAGAGGCTGATGGTCCCCTATGGGGGCACTTTGTTTTAAGCAAGCATTTATCTGATCATGCACCTTCAGCCTGACTGAGTTTTAGAAAATTCTGCTCCCACCCTATTCTTCTCTCCCCAAGACTTATACTTGCTCTTTATGTGAAGTCCAGGGAACTCTGCAGACCTAAATATGATACCACTCTTTTCTCCTTGAAAATTTATTTTATGAATCAATATCAAGTATGGCCAAGTTACGCTTGCATCATGTATTGGGAAATATCCTAGTTTTGTCTTGGATTCATTTAACAGATTTATTTATCTGATAAGCAGAAATTCACTTACATTTTAAAATATTTGTTAGACACATTCACTTCATTTCTACAATCCCTTTCCAATGTTTGCTCAAAACTTCTTGTAAAATCTTTTCATATACTTTTCAAAAAATTAATAGATTATTGAATGTAAGTGGGCTAAATGTCCCACTTAAAAGGCACAGAGTGGCAAGTTGGATAAAAGAACAAGACCCAATGGTATGCTGTCTTCAAACACCCATCTCACACGTAACGAGATTCATAGGTTTGAAATAAAGTGACGGAGGAAAATCTAACAAGCAAATGGAAATTAAAATAAAAGCAGAAACTGCAATCCTAATTTCAGACAAAACAGACTTTAAGCCAACAAAGATCAAAAAAGATAAAGAAGGGCATTACATCATGGTAAAGGGTTCAATTCAACAAGAAGACCTAGCTATCCTAAATATACATGAACCTAATACAGAAGCACCTGGATTCATAAAGCAAGTTCTTAGAGACCTACAAAGAGATTTAAACTCACACACAGTAATAGTGGGAAACTTCAACACTCCACTGCCAGTATTAGACAGATTATCAAGGAAGATAATTCACAAAAATATTCAGGACCTGAACTCAACAGGACTAAATAGATCTGATAGACCTCTACAGGACTCTTCATCCCAAAACTACAGAACATATATTCTTCTCATTGCCACATGGCACATACTTTTAAATCGACCACATAATAGAACATAAAACAATTCTCAGCAAATGCAAAAGAACCAAAATCATACAAAACACACTGTCAGACCACAGTGCAACAAAAATAGAAGTCAAGATTAAAGCAATCATTCAAAACCATATAGTTACATGGAAATTAAACAACATGCTCCTGAATGACTTCTGAGTAAACAATGAAGTTAGGGAAGCAATCAAGAAGTTCTTTGAAATGAATAACAACAAAGGTAGAACATGCCAGAATCTCCAGGACAGAGCTAACAGTGTTAAGAGGGAAATTCATAGCACTAAACAAGAGCAAATCAAACCCAAAGCTAGCAGAAGACAAGAAATATTCAAAATCAGAGCTGAGCTGAAGGAGGTCAAACATGGAAAACTATTCAATGTTTGCCTTCTGAAAAAATTAATAAGATAGGACGTTAGCTACACTAATAGAGAAGAAAAGAGAGAAGATTCAAATAGACACAATTAGAAATAACAAAGAGGATGCTACCACTGACCACACAGAAATAAAAATAACCATCAGAAAGTATGATGAACATCTCTATATAAACAAACTAGAAAATATAGAAGAGCAGAATAAATTTCTGGACACATACACCCTCCCTAGACTGAACCAGGAAGAAATCAAATCCCTAAACCAACCAATAATGAACTTCAAAATTGAATCAGTAATAAATAGCCTACCAACCCAAGAAAGCCCAGAACCAAATTAACTCATAGCCATATTCTACCAGATGTACAAAGAAGAACTGGTAGCATTCCTACTGAAACTATTCAAAATAGTTGAGGAGGAGGGACTCTGCTCTAGCTCATTCTATGAGACCACCATCATCCTGATAACAAAACCTGGCAATGAGTAAACAAAACAAGAAAACTTCAGACCAATATTCTGATGAACATTAATACAAAAATCCTCAACAAAATACTTGCAAACCAATTTCAGCAGCACATCAAAAATCTAATCCATGATGCTCAAGTAGGCTTCATCTCTAGGGTGCAAGGTTGGTTCAACATACCCAAATCAATAAATATGGATTATCACATAAGTAGAACTAAATAGAAAAATCACATGATTATCTCAATAGATGCAGAAAAGGCTTTTGATAAAATTGGACATCATTTCATGTTAAAAACTCTAAATAAACTATGTGTTGAGGAACATACCTCAAAATAATAAAAACCATCTATGACAAAGCCATATTAACATCATAATAAATGGGGAAAAGATGGAAGCATTCCCCTTGAAAACCAGCACAAGACAAGGATGCCCTATCTCACCACTCCTATTCAACATAGTATTGGAAGTCCTGGCCAAAGCAATCAGGCAAGAGGAGGACATAGCTTGAAGGTGACAAATAGCAGGCAGAACCAGCTTGCAGCTCCCACTCAGACAGAACAGTGTGTGAAAACTCACATCATGAACTTTTACTCCAAGAAGCACTGCAGGAACATACCGGGAAAGCTAAGAGAATCTACAGATCCTTTGAAGAAACTGGATTACTACTGCAGGCTCCCTGAGAAGCCAGAAACTGTGAGTCTGCTTCCTTTCTCAATGAGGAGTCTCGTGGTCTGGAGCAAGTTCTCAGCCCTGATCACTGGCTGCCTGGAAATAGACTCACTGCAGTTGTGGAGGGCACAGTAGGAGTGAGACTGGCCTTTAGGACTCCAGGCTGCATAGGAACAGGGTGAGCCCTCTGACTACCAGCTTTTCCCCACTTCCCTGGTAACCTATATGACTTACCAGAGACAGCCATAATCCCCCTGGGAATATAGCTCCATTGGACTGGGAACTACACCCCCATTCCCCACAACAGCTGCCACAAGCCCTGCCCAAGGAAAGGCTGAGCTTAAACATGCCTATCCTGACTCCACCTGGTAGTCTTTCTCTACCCGCCCTGGTAGCCACAGAAAAAAGTCATAATCACTTGGAAGCACTACGGCCCTGCCTACTACCTAAGAAACCTGAATACATATCTAGGTGTCTCCACTGCAAGTTTGTATCTTCCCTATAGGACCACAGCTTATGCACTCTTGAAAGTTCCATTTCCTGGCTGGAGGCCAACCAACACAAAACCAGTGCACTAAACAAAAACACAACCAAGGACCCTCACAAAGTCCACTTCACCCCCCTGTTACCTCCACTGGAGCAAGCACTGGTATCCACAGCTAAGAGACCTGAAGATGGATCACATAATAAGACTCTTTACAGACACTCCCCAGTACCAGCCTAGAGCCTGGTAGCTCCGCGGGGTGGCTAGACCCAGAAAAGCGAAAATAATCACTACCTACTCCTGAGTAATTTTGGGGTCAACAATGAAATCAAGATGGAAATTTAAAATCTCTTTAAACTGAACAATAATAGTGACAGAACCTATCAAAACCCCTAAGATAGAGCAAAAGCAGTGCTAGGAGGAAAGTTTATAGCATTAAATAACTACATCAAAAAGTCTGAAAGAGCAAAAATAAACAATCTAAGGTCACACCTCACAGAACTGGAGAAAGAACAATCAAAACTCAAACCCAGCAGAAGAAAAGAAATAACAAAGATCAGGGCAAACCTAAATGAAATCAAAACAAAAAAATACAAAAAATAAATGAAATGACAGGCCTAGTTCTTCGAAGAGATAAATAAAATTGATGAATCATTAGGGAGATTAACCAAGAAAACAAGAGAGAAGATCCAAATAAGCTCAATTAGAAATGAAATAGGAGCTATTACAACTGATACCAGTGAAATACAAATGATTATTCAAGACTTCCATGAATGCCTTTACATGCACAAACTAGAAAACCTAGAGGAGATGGATAAATTGCTGAAAATATGCCACCCTCCTAGGCTAAACCAGGAAGATATAGAATCTCTGAACAGACCAATAACAAGCAGCAAGATTGAAATTGTAATTTTTTTAATGCCAACAAAGGAAAGTCCAAGACCACATAGATTTACAGTTGAATTCTATCACACATTCAAAGAAGAAGTGGTACCAATTCTATAGACACTATTCCACAAGATAGAGAAAGAGGGCATCCTCCCTAAATCACTCTGTGAAGCCATATCATCCTAATACCAAAACCAGGGAATGACATAACAAAAAAAGAGACTGACATCTCTGATGAACATAGATGCAAAAATCCTCAATCAAATACTAGTGAACTAAATCCAACTGCTGATTATCAAAAAGATAATCCACCATAATCAAGTGGGATACAAGGACGGTTTAACATACCCAAGTCAATAAATGTGACACACCACATAAACAGAATTAAAAACAAAATCACATGATCATCTCAACAGCTGCAGAAAAAGCATTTGACAAAATTCAGCATCCCTTTATGATTAAAACTCCCATCAACAAAATTGACATACCTTAAGGTAATAAAAGTCACATGCAACAAACCCACAGCCAACATTATACTGAAAGGGGAAAAGCAGAAAGCATTCTCTTTGAGAACTAGAACAAGAGAAGGATGCCCGCTTTCACCACTTCTGTTCAACATAATACTGGAAGTCCTAGCCAGAGCAATCAGACAAGAGGAAGAAATAAAGGGCATTCAAATAGGTGAAAAGGAGGTCAAACTGTCACTGTTTGCTGATGATATCATCGTATTCCTAGAAAGCCCTAAAGATTCATCCAAAAAGCTCCTAGAACTGGTAATTAAATTCAGCAAAGTTTCAGGATGCAAAATTAATGTACACAAATAAGTAGCTCTGCTGTACACCAGCAGCAACCAAGCTGAGAATCAAATCAAGAACTCAAGCCCTTTCAAAATAGAAAACAAACAAACATACAAAAAATCTTAGGTATATACCTATCCAAGGACATGAAAGACGACTACAAGGAAAACTATAAAACACTACTGAAAGAAATAATAGATGACACAATAAGTGGAAACACATCCCATGTTCATGGATGAGTAGAACCAATGTTGCAAAAATGACCATACTGCCAAAAGCAATCTACAAATTCAATGCGATTCCCATCAAAATACCACCATCATTCTTCACAGAACCAGAAAAATAATCCTAAAATTCATATGGAACAAAAGAACCCCACATAACCAAAGCAAGACTAAGTAAAAAGAACAAATCTAGAGGCATCACATTACCAACTTCAAACTACACTATACTATAAGGCCATAGTCACCAAAACACCATGGTACTGGTATAAAAATAGGCAATATAGACCAATGGAACAGAACAAAGAACCCAGAAAAAAAAACCAATTACTTACAGCCAACTGATCTTCAACAAAGCAAACAAAAACATAAAGTGGGAAAAGGATATCCTGGTCTACAAATGATGCTGGGATAATTCCCAAGCCACATGCAGACGAAAGAAACTGGATCCTCATCTCTCACCTTAAACAAAAATCAACTCAAGATGGATCAAAGACTTAAATCCAAGACCTGAAACCATAAAGATTCTAGAAGTTAACATCAGAAAAACCCTTCCAGACATTGGCTTAGGCAAAGACTTTATGACCAAGAACCCAAAAGCAAATGCAACACAAAGATAAATAGGTGGCATTTAATTAAACTAAAAAGCTTCTGCACACCAAAAGCAATAATCAACAGAGTTAACAGACAATCCACAGAGTGAGAGAAAATCTTCACAATCTATATGTATCCAACAAAGGACTAATATTCAGAATCTACAAATAACTAAAACAAATCAGAAGGAAAAAATATCCCATCAAAAAGTGAGATAAGGGGCCGGGCGCGGTGGCTCAAGCCTGTAATCCCAGCACTTTGGGAGGCCGAGACTGGCGGATCACGAGGTCAGGAGATCGACCACCATGGCTAACATGGTGAAACCCCGTCTCTACTAAAAATACAAAAACCTAGCCGGGCGAGGTAGCGGGCGCCTGTAGTCCCAGCTACTCAGGAGGCTGAGGCAGGAGAATGGCGTGAACCCGGGAGGCGGAGCTTGCAGTGAGCCGAGATCCGGCCACTGCACTCCAGCCTGGGCGACAGAGCGAGACTCCGTCTCAAAAAAAAAAAAAAAAAAAGTGAGATAAGGAATGAACAGACAGTTCTCCAAAGAAGATATACAAATGGTCAACAAGCATATGGAAAAATGCTCAACATCACTAATTATCAAGGAAATGCAAATATCAAGTGCACAATGCCATACCATCTCACTCCTGCAAGAATGAACATAATCAAAAAAATCAAAAAATAATAAATGTTGGCGTGGATTTGGTGAAAAGGGAACACTTTTGCACTGTTGGTGGGAATGTAAACTAGCACAACCGCTATGGAAAACAGTGTGGAGATTCCTTAAAGAACTAACAGTAGATCTACCATTTGATCCTGCAATCCCACTACTAAGTATGCACCCAGAGGAAAAGAAGTCATGATACAAAAAAGATACTTGCACATATGTTTATAGCAGTACAATTTGCAATTGCAAAAATATGGAACCAGCCAAATGCCCATCAGTCAACAAGTGGATAAAGAAAATGTGGTGTGTGTGTGAGTGCATGTGCATATGCCATGTGATATATATGTGTATATATAATATATGTGTGTATATACCATGTGATATATATATACACACACATATATTAATAGGATAGATTATACACACACACACACACACAAAATAATGGCATTTGCAGCAACCTGGATGGAATTGGAGACTATTATTCTAAGTGAAGGAACTCAGGAATGGAAAATCAAACATCATACATTCTCACTCATGTGTGGGAGCTGAGCTATGAAGATGTAAAAAGGCACAATAATGATACACTGGACTTTGGGGACTTGGGGAAAAAGATGGGAGGTGGCAAGGGATAAAACACGACACACTGGGTATAGTGCACACTGGTTGGGTGGTGGGTGCACCAAAATCTCAGAAATCACCACTAAATAATTTATTCATATAGCCAAACACCACCTATTCCCCCAAAATCCTATTGAAATAAAAAAAAGTTTTATTAAGAAATAAAAGGCATCTGTGATGATTAACACTGAGTGTCAACTTGATTGGATTGAAGGATGCAAACTATTGTTCATGGGTGTGTCTGTAAGGGTGTTGCCAAAAAAGATTAACATTTGAGTTGGTGGACTGGGAAAGGTAGACCCATTCTCAATCTGGGTGGGCACAATCTAATCAGCTGCCAGCATGGCCAGAAAAAAACAGGCAGAAGAACGTGAAAAGACTAAATTGACTTAGCTTCCTAGCCTACGTCTTTCTCCTATGCTGGACACTTCCTGCCCTCAAATATTGCACTCTAAGTTCTTCAGCTTTGGGACTCAGACTAGCTTCCTAGTGCCTCCGCTTGCAGATGGTATAATGTGAGACTTCATCCTGTGATCATGTGCGTCAATACTCCTTAATAAATTCCCCTTTATGTATACATCTATCCCACTAATTCTGTCCCTCTAGAGAACCCTGACTAATATAGCATCCAAATAAGAAGAGAGGAAGTCAAACTATTCCTGTTTGCATGCAACATGATTCTATGTCTAGAAATTCCCATAGTCTCAGCCCAAAAACTCCTTCAGCTGATAAACCATGTCAGTAAAGTTTCAGAATACAAAATAAATGAACAAAAATCACTAGTGTTCCTATACACCAACAAATGCCAAGCCAAAAGCCAAATCAGGAACCCAGTCCCATTTACAATTAACACAAAAAAAGAATAAAATACCTAGAAATACAGTTAACCAGGGAAGTGAATGATATCTACAATGAGAATTATATAACACTGCTCAAATAAATCAGAGGTGACACAAACAAATGGAATAACATTCATTGCTCATGGATAGGAAGAATCAATATCATTATAACACCCCTACTGCTCAAAGCAATTTACAGATTTAATGCTATTCCTATCAAACAACCAAAGACATTCTTCACAAAACCAGAAAAAAACTATTTTAAAATTCATATGGAACCAAAAAAAGAGCCTGAATAGGCAACACAATTCTAAGCAAAAAGAGAAAAGCTAAAAACATCATGTTACCCAATTTCAAACTATACTACAAGGCTACAAAAACCAAACAGCATGGTGCTGGTACAAAAACAGACACATAGATGAATGGAACAGAATAGAGAACCCAGAAATAAGGCTGCACACCTAAAATCATCTGATCTTCAGAAAGCTGACAAAAAACAGCAATTGGAAAAAGACTTCCTATTCAATAAATGGTGCTGGAATAACTGGATAGCCATATGCAGAAGATTGCATATATTACATACAACATGCAGAAGATCCGTATATCATATACAAAAATCAACTCAAAATGGATTAAAGACTGAAATGTAAAAACCCAAAACTACAAAAACCCTGGAAGACAACCTAGGCAATACCATCCTGGACATAGAAACAGGCAAATATTTTATGATGAAAGTGCCAAAAGCAATCTCAGCAAAAGTAAAAACTTGACAAATAGGACCTAATTAAACTAAAGAGCTTCTGCACAGCAAAAGAAACTATCAACAGAGTAAACAGACAATCTACAGAATGGGAGTACTCAAAGAAAAAATAACAAATGTATTTTAAAAGACCAATAAAGGACTAACTAACAGACATGTTAATAGAAACAGTATTAGCTAGAAGACAATGGAGTGATGTCACCAAAGTGCTGAAAAAAGTAACTGCCAACTAGGTTCTATTTTGCAAGATAGCAACATCATTTTTTTAAGTGAAATGAAATTATCATAATATACAATTACATTTTAAGTGTACATTTCGGTGGCACTTAGTGCATTCACAATGTTGTGCGACCACCACCTCTGTAGTTTTAATTTTTTTCGTCACCCTCAAAAAACACCCTCTATCCGTCTCTTCCCATTCCCTTCTCCCCAAAATTCCTGCAACCACAAATTTTCTTACTGTGTGTGTGGATTTACCTTCTGGATTTTTTTCATATAAATGAAATTATACAATATTGTCCAACTTTGTTCTCCTTAGCATAAAGTTTTCATGACCTCGTGGGAAATGGTAGACTAGGAATTTCCAAGAATCATTCCCTCCATCAA
This sequence comes from Papio anubis, assembly GCF_008728515.1. Lineage (NCBI taxonomy): Eukaryota > Metazoa > Chordata > Mammalia > Primates > Cercopithecidae > Papio > Papio anubis. The sequence continues at coordinate 45,553,446 of NC_044976.1, forward strand.
AGTTACTATTCAGCTATCAAAAACCATCAAAATCAATTATTTTGTAACTCTGGAATCCAACCAAACACTTACAGCAAACAGGGGAATGTTTAATGAAAAATGAGGCTGGTAAATTTTGTCATTTTGCATAGCAGCTGTCATCTCTTATTCCCTTGTCCCATGGTAGCCATAAGGATGCTGATCCACATTTCTGCTATTGCTTACTTGTGCAGGGTTGGCAATAAGGACTTTGTCCTCCAAAAACCGGGACTGTGTGTTTTGATCTGTCTAGTAGCTCACTGAAGGACTGGCACAGAAGCTTCATACTGTTTCAACACCCTCAGGCAGGAACGGCTTCCCTGGTTGCACCTGCCACCAAGGTGGAACCTTTAAAAGAATTTAAAGAAATAGACTGTCCTTTTTTCTTTTGTTTCTCTTTTTTTAAATTTTTTATCCAGATATTTAAGGAAATTTTTTTCAAGTCCCTGGCTGACTACAGAGATAAAAAAACAGACACATCAGTGATCACATATATGATAAGGAATACTTGTCACATGGGATGTCACCAAGCATAGCAATATACACATTACAAGAGTCGCAGTATGAGAAGAGGATTGGGGGAAGGATGCAAAAATATTTAAAGAAATAATGAATGAAAACTTCCCAAATTTGAGGAAAGACACAAATATACAGACTTAAGAAATTCAGTGTCCAAGAAGCTCAATGACATCCAAGAAGGATGCACTCAGAGACTCACACCAAGACATATTACAATTAAACTGTTAAAAGAAATAATTTTGCAAGCAGCAAGAAAGAAGTGACTGGGCACATACAAATGTGGTAGGTGGTGGGGCTCAGACACCAGACCAGATTGAGGACTAGCTAAAATGGAGCTGGGAAGGAAACAGCTTTAAATCAGACACACCCACCAGTGTGCCACATCAATTTACCATTGCCATGGCAACACCCAGGAGCTACTGCCCAATTCTATGGTAATAATCCAATGACCCAAAAGTTACTACCCTTTCCCTAGCTATGTCTGCATAACCACTCCTTAATCTGCATGCAATTAAAGTGGGTGTAGATATGATTGCAAAACTGCCCTAAGCTGCTACTCTCAGCCTATGGGGTAGCCCTGCTCTGCAGGAGCAGTCATGGAGCTGTAACACTGCCAGAATTATAACACTACCTCCTCAGTAAAACTGCTTTCTTCTGCCTCTGGCTTGTCATTGAATTCTTTCCTGGGCAAAACCAAGAACCCTAGTAAGCTAAGCTCCACTTTGGAGCTCACCTGTCCTGCATCACAAGGAATCCTCATTGAGATTAATAACTAGTTTCTCATCAGAAACCAAAGAGGCCAAAAAAAATGGGATGATACATTTAAAGTACACTATTTTAAAATCCTGATCCCTTCACAAAACAAACAGAGCAACTAGGATAGAAATAAAAAAGAGCTACGGACAATTCAACAAAGGTGGATGACAAGTGGGAAGGGAAAGATTAGTGATTATAAGATTCTCTTGGGCCTAAGAACCCTGAAAACTAATCAGGAAAATTTCCTTTCCAGGACAGAGTCCCACATTGGGAACAATTGTGAGCAATAAAATCCAAAAAAGAAGAGGAGTGAAGGAAGTACATGAGTCCTGTAATAGTGAGAAAGGAAGAGACAGGAAACAGATTTCAAAAATCACTATGAGGCCATAATTTTGAAAAGTCCTGAGTCAAAAAAGAAGACAGAGTCTTTGAGCCCTGAAGCTAGGTAAACTATCCTGACAAACTCCCAGTCCCCTGCATAGTAAACTCCCCCCAAAAGTTCAAGAAAAGTCCCGTCTCTTGAACAGGAGCAACAGAAAAAGATTGTGCTCTATCCCATACCAAAATACCACAAGTATTTTCTGCTTAATGTCAGCAGTCTTCCTGAATATCAGACAATCTGCATAAAATGCTAATTAGGGTACATTTTCCCTTTATTTTGAATGGCAAAAACTATAAGCATTACCTATTAGGGCCACTAAAACACCTAGGGTGTAAAATGTAACAAAGCACTGCCACTCAGGTTCGTGGAAGTGTGAATAAGGTAATAGATGTTCCAGGTGATTTTTAATTTTTCATTTTTTTCTATATTTTTAACAATTGTTTATAATTCCCAAGTAACATCTACCAATCTAAAAATAATAAGAACATTTCCTTTTTAAAAACAAAAAGGACACTTTGGGTCTTGTTTGAAAAGATCAGTTCCTATCCTTTAAGACACAGGTCAGATACATATGCAAGGACATTGTTAAAGATGATGGTGTAAAAATCTCCCATTCCAACAACCTCAGGAAGACACTAGAATACTCTGTTGGGTTCTGAATATAAACATCAGAGCCTGAAGTTCCTGACTTCAAGACCAGGGCTTTTCCTCAGTATTGCTGTGTCCCAGGACTGCACCTTTCCTCTTTTTTTCTTTACTTTTTTTCTTTTTGAGATGGAATTTCACTCTTGTTGCCCAGGCTGGAGTGCAATGGTGCGATCTCGGCTCACCACAACCTAAGCCTCCCAGGTTCAAGCGATTCTCCTGCCTCAGCCTCCCGAGTAGCTGGGAGTACAGGCATAAGCCACCATGCCCACTTAATTTTGTATTTTATTTTTAGTGGAGAAGAATTTTATCCATGTTGGTCAGGCTAGTCTTGAACTCCTGATCTCAGGTGATCTGCCCGCCTTGGCCTCCCAAAGTGCTGGGATTACAGGCGTGAGACACTGCGCCCGGCCTCTTTACTTTTTTCTTTTATTTTTAGTTGACAGGTAATAATTGTACGTGCCTTCTATTTCATACATATTTTTGTTGTTTTTGTTTTTTTTTTTTTTTGAGACAAGGTCTCCCTCTGTTGCCCAGGCTGGAGTGCAGTGGCACAAACACAGCTTACTGAAATCCTCAACCTCCTGGGCTCAAGTGAGCCTGCCATCTCAGCCTCCCATTGAGCTGGGGCCATAGGTATGTGCCAATGTGCCCAGCTAATTTTTTTCTTTTTTGTAGAGACAAAAGCTTGTCATGTTTCTCAAGCAGTCCTCCTTACTCACCCTCCCAAAGTGCTAAGATTACAGGCGTGAGCCACCACATGCAGCCAATAGAAATTGTTTGATGGTTTTTTGATAGATTTTTCCCCAAGATAAATAGAAAGCTTTTCCCCAGCCTTTTCATTTTTAAAAAACTTTTAAGCTTAAGATACCCTTTTCTCAACCCTTCAAGCTGGCCCTTCATGCTTGCTCAAAAGAGATTTCTAGAAGTCAATGTGAGAAAGCGGCATACTATATGATTCAAATTATATGACATTCTAGAAAAGGCAAAACTATGGAGACAGTACAAAGATCAGTGGTTGCCAGGGGATGGAGGAAGAACGGCATGAATAGTCAGAGCACAGAGGATTTTTTAGGAAAGGGAAACGATATGGTACCACAACGGTGGATATGTGTCTTTATATATTTGACAAAACCCATAGAATGTAAAACACTAAAGAGTGATCCATAATGTAAACTACAGATTTTGGGTGGCAATGATGTGTCATTGTCAGTTCGTTAAATGTAAAAGTGTTATACTCTGGTGGAAGATGTTGATAATCAGAGAAGCTGGAAGGGAGGGGTGATACATGGGAACTCCCTGAACCTTCTGCTTAATTTTTCTGTGAACCTGAAACTTCTCTAAAAAGATAAATTCTATAAAAACATAAACAGAAAAGAACAGAGAATGAGAGAGAGGGAGATTTTTTTCAAGAATGTATAGAGGTGCTACAAAGGATGACTAGATGGGAACTTTTAGATTCTGGAAGGGTACAGCAATGCCGCAAGGCTTTCATATAGGTATGAGGTGTCATGCACACGGCTCCTATCTGAAAATCTAGTTCTTCTGGAATCCGGACCGCTGGTCAACATCTCAGCAGTTTTCACCCTGCAGGCTTAATTAGGCCTCCTCTTCCTTATGTCCCCTCCCTGAATATGGCATTTTGAAAACCCAGTGTTGCCCAGGGGGCATCTCCTTTGTGTTTATGAGAGACCTGCATTCTCCCTGGCTCAGTTCACTGAGGCACTCCAGAGCTCAGGACCTCTGGGAAGAATGGAGCCCTCCTGGCTTCAGGAACACATGGCTCACCCCTTCTTGCTGCTGTTCCTCCTCTGCATGTCTCTGCTGCTCTTTCAGGTAATCAGGTTGTACCGGAGGATGAGATGGATGCTCAGATCCCCGCACCTGTTTCCTGCACCCCCTGCCCACTGGTTCTATGGCCACAAGGAGGTAAGAGGAGAAAATTAGTTGGGGAGGCTAAGGAACAGAAAGATGAGGTATTTAAAAAAAACAGCACAGACTGGTGGGGCATTATGTAGTATGCAATATGCTTTCACACCAATCTCACTTTGATTTTTACAAAAATTCTATGATATGGGGAGGACAGATATTGTTATTCTTATTTTATAGGTAAGAAAACTGAAACCTAAAACAGAGATGCAACTTTCCTGTGCTACCCACCTCATAAATGACAGAAATGAAACTTGAACCCTGACCTTCTGATTGAAGGCCAAGGTCTTTACTACTTTCAGGACTCTGGGTGTTCTACAGAGAAATAGACCAAGCCAATTGTTAACAGGAAATATACAAAGATGCTACAGCTTCTAATGAAGCTGGAAATAGGAAAACATATAACAAATTAGAAAGGAAAGTAGAAAGATGAGCAGCAACCACAAAGGAGTAAAAGGCATGTGGGACTTTGCTGCTTTGGAGGCAGATAAAGCATGAGTGGGCATATCCAGAGCAAAGACGAGGTAGGGAATCAGTGGTTACTAAGGGTTTACCTTGTACCAGGAATTTTATGTTTATAATCTCACTTAATTTTCATGGCAGCTTTGTGAAATATATTTGGTCTTCCTATTATACATGTGAGGAAATCATGGCCCTGATGACCTAGATAATGAATAAGTGTCAGATTGGGATTTTAACTTAAATCTCCAAAGTTGACATGGGAGTGAGAAGACCAATCACTCAGCAACAGGTCCTGAGTACTTGCCCTGTGCCAGGAAGATTCTGTGGAGGTGCTGGAGACACATGGAGAAGAAAACTTGCCTTCAGCAGATGTGAACATGTCTGATGGGGTGATGTCCACAGGCCCTCAACTTAGCACATGGCCCATCTGCGAGAAAGGGGTTCTCCTAGGGTGACAACCTTTACTAACCAGTCACGACTTATGACAGTTTACCCAGTAAAGGAGTTTGAGGTGTATCATGAGCTGATGGAAAAATACCCATGAGCTGAAGGAAAAATACCCTTGTGGGTTGGACCCTTTACGATGTTCTTCAGTGTCCATGATCCAGACTATGCCAAGATTCTCCTTGTCTTTAAAAGATAAAAACCAAGAGGGGCTGACAGTACAGAGTAGCAACAAAGAGAGTCTCAGGGTGTCTATTGCATTAGGGAAGGACAGGTTGAAGCATTTTTAAGGGAAATCCATCATTTGATATGTTGAAGGGAAGATACCACATCCTCCTTGACATCATAGTCAGGACTCTATTGAGGGCTGTTGTAGAGAATTCTCTGATCCATTTCCAAGCAACCGTCTCTCCCTACATCGCAAACTTTTTCTGATGCTTCCATCACGTTTACTTATCTCAGACCCCCAGGACTACCACTTACCGGTACACTGTGAACATACGGTAGGTTGGCGATGCAGAGGTGGTTTGCTTACAATTGGCTTAACGCCAGTGTTGCACAAAGATGAGTGTTCACTATAGATGCTTTGCCCACCAATGATGCCTGTCCTCTGGGAATGGCCAGTGCCAGGTGGAGGCTCTGGCAAGTGGACACCAGTTCTCCGTCAGGTCCCTAGTGTGGGAATTCCATGGAATTGCAGAGCTGCTTCTTGGCCGTGGCAAGATGTGTGTAGGATTCCTCCACTGGGCTTTCCTCAACTGCCTCTTGGCATGTAAGGCTGGCCTTTGCCTCACTCTGCCCCAGCTACCTAGATGGCTCACTCAGTTATAAAATGCCTCCATATCTCTCTTTGTGCTTCTGCACAATTTCAAGCAGCCTGTGGCTCTCTCGTGTCACAGGGCACTCTGCCAGAATCAACATCTCATCTTTCTTCCTGGTAATGAAGGTGCAAGAAATGTCTGGGTATCCAGTTTCAAACTTTACTCTGCTCCCCTTTATATTCTGCTCTCACTTTTGGGCCTTTGCCCAAAAGGGATGAAAGAGGAACGTGATTGTTTCTCCTTTGGAGTTATTTTCTCTTCTTTATCTACAAATTCTGTCTTCAGTGTGTTCAATTCCGTGAGGAGGGAGCCTCTGTTTCTGGCTATTTTTCTTCTTTCTTTCTTTTTCCTTTTTTTTTTTTTTTTTTTTTTTTTGGGGGGGGGGGTTGGTTGGTTGTGAGGGCATATGGGCAGGCCACACAAGGAAAGCCATCCTTCCTGCTCATATTTTCTTCAGTCCCCATTGTCTTCAACTCACAACCTTAGTTCCTTCCCAGAGAAGCCAAGAATTTCTCTCCCACTCTTGCTTTTTTTCTCTTACTCTTTTGTTCTCTTTTCCTTTGGTTTGTATTCCCTGCTGGAGCCTAAAAATTGTCTCCTCCTCAGAGAAAAGGATAATTTTATGCTTTGAAGTATGACAACTGTACAGTTACATGAGAAAAGAGCAGAATAATATGCAGAGTATGGGATGTCAAGTTATTTACCTGCCACACATCCGTACTTCTTTTTCAGTCCCACTGCAGAAGCACAGTGGCCAAAAAAGGAGAGCTGAGAATCCTGCTCTTATTGTTTCTGGCCAGACCCACCCAGATCATCTTATCCCCTGCTTTTTATTTTGAAAATTTTCAACCCTGCATGTCTAAAACACCAAAAGCAATGGTAACAAAAGCCAAAATTGACAAATGGGATCCAATTAAACTAAAGAGCTTCTGCACAGCAAAAGAAACTACCATCAGAGTGAACAGGCAACCTACAGAATGGGAGAAAAGTTTTGCAATCTACTCATCTGACAAAGGGCTAATATCCAGAACCTACAAAGAACTCAAACAAATTTACAAGAAAAAAACAAATAACCCCATCAAAAAGTGGGCAAAGGATATGAACAGACATTTCTCAAAAGAAGACATTCATACAGCCAACAGACATATGAAAAAATGCTCATCATCACTGGCCATCAGAGAAATGCAAATCAAAACCACAATGAGATACCATCTTACACCAGTTAAATGGCAATCATTAAAAAGTCAGGAAACAACAGGTGCTGGAGAGGATGTGGAGAAATAGGAACACTTTTACACTGTTCGTGGGATTGTAAACTAGTTCAACCATTATGGAAAACAGTATGGCGATTCCTCAAGGATCTAGAACTAGAAGTACCATATGACCCAGCCATCCCACTACTGGGTATATACCCAAAGGATTATAAATCATGCTGCTATAAAGACATATGCACACGTATGTATATTGCGGCACTATTCACAATAGCAAAGACTTGGAATCAACCCAAATGTCCATCAGTGACAGACTGGATTAAGAAAATGTGGCACATATACACCATGGAATACTATGCAGCCATAAAAAATGATGAGTTCATGTCCTTTGTAGGGACATGGATGCAGCTGGAAGCCATCATTCTCAGCAAACTATCGCAAGAACAGAAAACCAAACACCACATGTTCTCACTCATAGGTGGGAACTGAACAATGAGATCACTTGGACTCGGGAAGGGGAACATCACACACCAGGGCCTATCATGGGGGGTAGGGAGGGATTGCATTGGGAGTTATACCTGATGTAAATGACGAGTTGATGGGTGCTGACGAGTTGATGGGTACAGCTCACCAACATGGCACAAGTATACATATGTAACAAACCTGCACGTTATGCACATGTACCCTAGAACTTAAAGTATAATAATAATTTAAAAAAAGAAGAAGAAAAAAAAAAGAAATTGTATTTGGCTACAGAGGATCCCAAAATTGTGGCTCAAACATGCAAAGGTATTTTCTCTCACATAGAAATGCATTTTAAGGTAGGCAGATGAGGGCTGTGCAGTGGCGCAGCAGAGTGTCCAAGGACTGAGACCTTCTGTCTTTCTGCTCCAGCCACTGACACACACAGCCTATCTTCGAATCCACCTCAGAGTCCAGGATGGCTAAAGAGGGCATTAGCTTCCTATCAGCTTTCTTTCTAGCCAGGAGGAAAAGGAAAGGATTCAGGGCAAAAGCCTCCTCTCTCCCTTTTAAGAAGCCTTCCTGTAAGTCCCACAAAACAAATCTAGTCAGCCAGAGCCTGGCCACACAGTCACACCCCATCTCAAGGGAAAGGCGATCTTTGAACTGAGCATGTTCTGTTAGTAAGGAGAGTGGGGAGAATGGGTTTTGGTTTAGAGAATTTGCCCAGTCTGCAATAACTAGCATACACACACACACACACACACACACACACACAGAGAAAAAAAAAAGAAGAAGAAAATGTTCAACCCTACAGGAGAAATTTTGAACACCCATTGTACCCTTCTCTAGTGTCATTAATTGATATCATGTTCCCATATTTGCTTTTCTTTTAATTACATTCATTTTATTGTGGTAAAATATATATAACCTAAAATTTACCTTTATAAATCACTTTTAAGTATACAGTTTAATGGCATTAAATACATTTACATTGTTGTGCAACTATCACCTCCATCTATCTTCAGAACTTTTTCATCTTCCCAAACTGAAACTCTGTACATATTAAACCTAACTCCCCATTTTCCCCTACCCCCAGCCTCAGGCAACAACCATTCTACTTTCTGTCATTTTAAATTTCCCTATTCTAGGAACCTCCATAAGTAGAATCATACAATATTGCCCTTTTGTAACTGGCTTATTTCATGTAGCACAATGTCCTCAAGGGTCATTCATGTTGTAGCATGTATCAAAATGTCCTTTCTTTTTAAGGTTGAATTTCCGTCGTATGTATATTCAACCTTTTGTTTATCCATTCCTCTGACAATGGACACCTGGATAACTTCCATCAGTTGGCTTTTGTGAATTATACTGTCATGAATGTGCATGTACAAATATCTCTTCGGGTCGTTTCAATTATTTCAAGTAGATACCAAAAAGTGGAATTACTGAGTCACATGATAATTCTACACATAATTTTTTGAAGAACTGTGATACCATTTTCCACAGTGGCTGCACCATTTCACATAGCCACCAGCAATACACAAGAGTTCCAATTTCTTCACATTCTCACCAACATTTGTTATTTCTGGGGACTTAAAATAATAATAATAATAATAACAATAATAATAGCTACCCCAGCTGGGTGCAATGACTCACACCTGTAATCCCAGCATTTTGGGAGGCCAAGGCAGGCAGATCGCTTGAGCCCAGGAGTTCAAGACCTGGGCAACATGGCAAAACCTCACCTCTATTAAAAAAAAAAAAATAGACCAGGTGCAGCGGCTCAGGCCTGTAATCCTAGCACTTTGGGAAGCCGAGTCAGGTGATTACTTGAGGTCAGGAGTGCAAGACCAGCCTGGCCAACATAGTGAAATCCTATCTCTACTAAAAAAAAAAAAAAATACAAAAATTAGCCAGGCATGGTGACACAGGCCTGTAATCCCAACTACTTTGGAGGCCGAGGCAGGAGAATTGCTTGGATCTGAGAGGCGGAGGTTGCAATGAGCTGACATAGCACCAGTACACTCCAGCCTGGGCAACAGAGCGAGACTTTGTCTCAAGAAAAATAAAAAGTAAAAATACATTGTATTATTTAAAATAATAATAATGGCTATATTAATGGATGTGAAATGGTATCTTATGGTAGTTTTTATTTGCGTTTCCCTAGTGATTAACTATGTTGAACATCTTTTCATATGCTTACTGGCCACTTATATATCATCTTCGGGGAAATGTCTATTCAAGTTTGCTGTACCTTTTTCATTTGTTCTTTGGTTTCTTCTGTTGTTGAGTTGCAGCAGTTCTTTATATCTTCTGGATATTCATCCCTATCAGATATATGATTTGTAAATTTCTTCTCCCATTCCATTGATGTCCTTTTTACTCTGTTGATAATGTCCTTTTAAGAGCAAAAGTTTTTTGTGTTATCAGGTCCAGTTTATCTATTTTTTCTTTTGCTGCCTGTGCTTTTGGCATCATATCCAAAATAATTGTTGCCAACTCCTGTGGCATGAAGTTTTCCTTAAGTTTTCTTCTAAGAGTTTTATAGTTGTAGCTCTCACATTCAGTTCTTTGATTCATTTAGTGTTAATTTTTTATATGGTGTAAGGTCTGCATTTGTTCACAGATTGTTAGATGATAGATAGATAGATAGATAGATAGATAGATAGATAGATAGATAGATTGATAGACAGATAGATAGATAGATGGAGCCAAATAACCTTTTATTCATTTTTGTCTGAGTTAATAGAGGTTAAAAAATAGTGATTTTCTATTTCTTCTACATTTTTCAGCTTTCCCTATCTATAATGAGGAACTTTCCTCCTCTCCCCACCCCCATCTGCCTTTCTCTCACTGTCTCACCTTCTGTCTCTCTGTTTCTCTCTCTTTCTGTCTTTCTGCATATCAGTATGGATTCATGGATTGTTAAGAAAACAGTGTATTGAATTTCATTACCATCATTATCTTTTTCAATGGCCAAATTGTCCCAGATGTGGAGAAGGAGACAAAGCAAGAGAAGAGGCTGGTAGACAAGGGCCCAGTCATTCAGAACTTTGTAGGCGGAGCAATGGTGAGCATAAAAGGAGAGAAGTACTGTGAATATCTGTGTGTTTTGAAACATCACTCAGACAGCTGTGTGATGACTGACTGGAAGGAATCAAGGCTGGAGACAAGGAATCCGCCTTATCCTGCTGCCCTGTCCAAGGGACAGATGATGGAGGCCTGGACAAAGGTAAAGGGGTGGAGATGGAAATAATTGTGTGAATTCAAGAGATACTAATGAATGTGCCAATATTTTTGACATGGTGGTGTCAAGCTGTCAAGCAGTCCCTAAGCTGCTTAGCTCGTTCACTGCACATTCATAAATTCAGTCAGCAAAAAGCCAGCGGGCCTGAATGGATTTAGACTGTTTATTACTCATGGCATAATAGGTATCATGAGCTTCACATTAACATCAGCTCCACTAACTCCCTAGGTCCCATAGGTGCAACGCAGAGCAACTCAGGTTAGTACCGTGCGCACCAGGGTCTGTATTACATTTGAGGAATTCTGACACTACAAGATCTTAACCATATATAGGGGCTATTGCCAAAAATGCTCTTCCTCACCCCTAGAAATAGACATTGTATTTTATGTGTGTGTGGCAAAATACACATAAAGTTTGCCATTTAACCATTTTAAAAATCCAATTCAGTGACATTAAGTATATTCACAGTGCTATCCATCTATCATCTCTGTCTAGTTCCAGAATTTTTCATCACTCCAAACAGAAACCTCATACCCATCTTAAGCAGTTTTTCCCCATTCCTCCCTTGCCCCAGTCACAGACAACAACTAATCTGCATTTTTGTCTCTATGAATTTACTTATTCTGGATTTTTCATATAAATGGAGTCACACAATATGTGACCCTTTGCATTTTGCTTCTTTCACTTAGCATAATGTTTTCAAGATTCATATATTTCGTAGCATTGTTTCTTTTCATGAATTATATTCTACCATACGAATATATAACATTTTGTTTATCCATTCATTTGTTAAAAGACCTTTGAATTGTTTCAACTTTTGGCTATTATGAATAATGCTGATTTCAAAAAAACGAAAAACTTTTGTATGCCAAGGGCCACTAAAAGCAACCTGTGCCTCCCAGGTTCAAGTGATTCTCCTGCCTCAGTCTCCCAGGTAGCTGGGACTAGAGGCATGCACTACTACACCTGACTAATTGTGTATTTTTAGTAGAGACAGGGTTTCATAATGTTGGCCAGGCAGGTCTCAAACTACTGACAAGTAATCCACCCACCTCAGCCTCCCAAATTGCTGAGATAACAGGAATGAGTCAATGCACCAGGCCAAGACCAATTTTATTTTGGTTTGCATTTCCCTAATGGTTGAATATCATCTCCCTGTTTGCTGGCCGTTGATATTGAATATTATCTTATTTGTTTGCTGGCCCATTGTTTATCTTTGGAGATGTCTATTCAAGTACTTTGCCCATGATTAATCGGGCTGTCTTTTTATTGTTCAGTTGTAGTAGTTTTTAAATATGTATAGTACACAAGTTTTTTTAATCAGATATATGATTTGCCAACATTTTCTATTATTCTGTGGTTTGTCTTTTTACCCTTTTAGTGACCCTTGATACACAAAAGCTTTTCATTTTTATGAAATCTAACTTCTTTATTTTTCCTTTTGCTGCCTGTGCTTTTACTATCATTTTTAAGAAAGCATTTCCCTGTCCAAATTCATGAAGACCCTCCCCTATTTTTTCTTCTAAGAGTTTTGTAGTTTTGACTCTTATATATAGGTCTTTAGTTCTTTTTTTGGGTGAAAGAAGCCTAAAGTAGGGGCATTTGTTTAGTTATTTATCTTTTATTTTAGATTCCAGGGGTACATGTGCAGGCTTGTTACCTGGGTATACTGCATGATACTGTAAAGTTTGGAGTATAAATTATGCCATCACCCAGGTAATGAACACAGTACCCAGCAATTAGTTTTTCAGTCCTTGCCCCCTTTCCTTCCTCCCCAACCCCAGTAGTCCAGAGTGTCTGTTGTTGCCATCTTTATGTCCATGAGTACCCAATGTTTAACTCCTACTCATAAGTGAGATCATGCAGAATTTGGTTTTCTGTTCCTACATTAATTCACTTAGGATAATGTCCTGCACATGCATCCATGTTGCTGCAATGATGTGATTTCATTGGTTTTTTTTTCTTTGGTACGTTTTCAGTTAATTTTTGTATATAGTGTGAGATAAAGGTACACTTAATTGTTGTGCCCCTAGGCATTTGGTTTTCCCAGCACCATTTGTTGAAGGGACCATTTTCCCCATTGAATGGTATTTGCATCCTTGTTGAAAATGAATTTACAACAGACGTATGGGTTTATTTTTGGACTCTCATATCTACACTTAATGCCAGTACCACTTACCACCACTGTGAACATTGACTCTATCGAGGGCTGTTGTAGAGGATTCTGTGATCCATTTCCAAGCAATCTTCTCTCCCTACATTGCAAATTTTTTCTGATGCTTCCATCACATTTCCTTACCTCAAATCCCCAGGATTACCACTTAACTGTAAACATAACATGGGTTGGGGATGCAGAGGTGGTTTGCTTACAATTGGCTTAACGCCAGTATTGCACAGAGGTGGTGTTCACCATAGATGCTTTGCCCACTAATGATGCCTGTCCTCTGGGAATGGCCAGTGCCAGGTGGAGGCTCTGGCAAGTGGACACCAGTTCTCCGTCAGGTCCCTAGTGTGGGAATTCCATGGAATTGCAGAGCTGCTTCTTGGCCGTGGCAAGATGTGTGTAGGATTCCCCCACTGGCCTTTCCTCAACTGCCTGTTGGCATATAAGGCTAACCTTTGCCTCACTCTCCCAGCTACCTAGATGGCTCACTCAGTTATAAAATGCCTCCACACCTCTCTTCATGCTTCTGCAAAATTTCAAGCAGCCCATGGCTCTCTCATGTCACAAGGCACTCTGCCAGAATCACAATCTTTGCATCCTTGTTGAAAATGAATTGACAACAGATGTATGGGCTTTTCTTGGACTCTGATAGCTACACTTAAGGCCAGTACCACATTGTTTTGGTGACTATAGCTTTGCAGTAAGTTTGAAATCAAGATGTATGAGTTCTCCAGCTTTGTTGTTCTTTTTCAAGGTGGTTTTGACTGTTTTGTTTCCCTTGAAATATGATACAAATGTTAGAATTGGCTTTTCCATTTCTGCAAAGAAGACCAATGTTATTTTCACAGGGATTCCATTGAATCTGCAGATCAATTTGGAGGGTATTGTCATCTGCACAGTATTGTCTTTCAATTTATTAACATGGATGTCTTTTTATTTATGTACGTTTTCTTTAATTTCTTTCAGCAGTGTTTTTTAGTTTTCAGTATACAAGTCTTTTGTTTCGTTTGTTAAATTTATTCTTAAGTATTTTATGTTTTGATGTTATTGCAAATAGAGTTTTTTAAACTTTCTTTTCAGACTGTTCATTGCTAGTGTACAGAAATACAACTGATTTTGGTGTGTTGATTTTGTGTGCTGCAAAGTTTCTAAAATAAACAAATAAGCAAAAGAGTTGGAAGCATGATCTCAAAAAGCTATTTGCACACCCATATTCATGGAAGCATCATTCACAATATCTAAGAGGTGGAAGTAACCCAAATATCCATTGACAGATGCATGAATAAACAAAATGTGGTATATGCATACAAGGGAACGTTATTCAGTCTTTAAAATGAAGGAAACCCTGTTACATGCTGCAACATGGATGAATCTTGAGGGCATTATGCTAAGTGAAATAAGCCAGTCACAAAAAGACGAACACAGTATGATTTCACTTATATGAAATACCTAAAGTAACCAAAATTCATAGAAACAAAGTAGAAAGGTGGTTGCCAGCAGCCTAGGGAAGAAGGAAGTGAGGAGTGGTTAATGGGAATACAGTTTCAGTTTTGCAAGGTGAAAAAGTTCTGGAGATCTGTCACTCAACAATGGAAATTTGTTTAACACTACTGACTTGTGCACTTAAAAATAGTTAAGATGGGCCGGGCGTGATGGCTCACACCTGTAATCCCAGCACTTTGGGAGGCCAAGGTGGGCAGATCACCAGGTCAGGAGATTGAGACCATCCTGGCCGACATGGTGAAACCCCATCTCTACTAAAAATACAAAAAAAAAATTAGCCAGGTATGGTGGCAGGCGCCTGTAGTCCAGCTACTGGAAAGGCTGAGGCAGGAGAATTGCATGAACCTGGGAGGTTGCAGTGAGCCAAGATCACACCACTGCACTCCAGTCTGGAGACAAGAGTGAAACTCTGTCTTTTTTTTAAAAAAAAAAAAAAAAAAAGGTTAAGATGGTAAATTTTTTGTTATGTAGTTTTTACCAGAATTAAACATTTTTTTCTTTTTTCTTTTTTTTTTTTTTTGAGACGGAGTCTCACTCTGTCACCCAGGCTAGAGTGCAGTGGCATGATCTTGGCTCACTGCAAGCTCCACCTCCCCGGTTCACGCCATTATCCTGCCTCAGCCTCCCAAGTAGCTGGGACTACAGGCACCTGCCACCACACCCAGCTAATTTTTTTGTATTTTTAGTAGAGACGGGGTTTCACCATGTTTGCCAGGATGGTCTCGATCTCCTGACCTCGTGATCTGCCCACCTCAGCTTCCCAAAGTGCTGGGATTACAGGCGTGAGCCACCGCACCAGGCCCAGAATTAAACATTTTTTTTTAATCATAAGGGTATGAACCAACCTCACTGAAGGAGGTGGGGGAGAAAGAGCTGACCTAACTACCTTTGGAAATGAGTGGAGTCTGTAAGACTAAAGTTGCACATACCACTGTACACTAGTTGGTAAAGCTTTTTTTCATGGGGGCATGGCTTAACAAATCTGATATGGCTACACATATACATTGAAATTAAACAATTAAATAAGTGGATGGCAAATGGTAGGTGCCAGATTTCTCACTGTTAGAGTGGTAATTTATAGACAAGCAGGGAGAGAAAGCTATAGATTGATCCATGTAATCATGGATTAGAAGTGGAAACATCAGCATGAACTTGTGTTTCATAGAGACACAGATACTTTTACATATAGAGATATTTATAGATATGTATATATGCTCAGGTTAGTGTACACATTTATGTTTCTTTGCTCTGTTAGCTAAGACAGGCTAAAAGAAACTATACCCCAGCAGCAATGACCACACCTAACACTCAGATCTTGGTTTCTAATACCCTTCTCCAATAAAAGAAAGTAAGTCTCCCTGGAGAAAAGGCTGATCCAAGACTGGGTCAGGAAATATACAGAATGAACCTGGAGTATTTTGTAGTGCCAGAAAGTAATGGCTAAAAAGCAAAACAAAACAGACAAAACTCACCACACTGATGGATGCAGATCAAAGAAGCAAGAGTCAACAAAATATCTCCCAATAACCAAAGTCAGAACAATTTGAATATAATAAATAAGGCAGTACTGGACTATAACCCAGAGTATAAAGTAAATATCCATTAATCCATATGAATATAAATAAATGATCGAATACATTAATAAATGGAGGGAAAGGAACAGATTCCCCCATGCAGAAGAATTCCAAATAATTTGTGTAGACACTCTGCCCGCAAGGAAAGAAGTATAACTCCCCCACTTTAGGTGTGGCTTGTGCATTGTGACTTCCTCGCAAAAAATACAATATGAAAAGAGGGAGCTGGGAGCAGTGGCTCACACCTGTAATCCCAGCACTTTTGGTGGCTGAGGTGGGCTGATCACGAGGTCAAGAGATCAAGACCATCCTGGCCAACATGGTGAAACCCCATCTCTACTAAAAATACAAAAATGAGCCAGGCATTGTGGCGCAGTCCTGTAGTCCCAACTACTCAGGAGGTGGAGGAGGGAGAATCACTTGAACCCGAGATGCAGAGGTTGCAGTGAGCTGAGATCACACCACTGCACTCAAGCCTGGGGACAGAGTGAGACTCCATCTAAAAAGAAAATCAAGAAAAAGAAAAGAGAGAAGCAGAGTAAATTTACAGTGGAGAAACCTGAAAAAGAATACCTCAGCAAGGCAATCAAGGTGAACATTAACAACCATAAGTCACACTGATGGTAAGTATGCCTGATATTTCTGTAGTCATCCTCCCAATAACCCATAACCCTAGTCTAATGAGAAAAAAACATCAAATTGCAATAGTGGGCATTCTACGAAATACCAGCACCACTCAAAACCGTCAAAGTCATCAAAAACAAGGGAAGTCTGAGAAACTGCCACAGCCAAGAGGAGCCTAAGGAAATTAGAAGACAACTAAATGTAACATGATATCCTGAATGGAATCTTAGAGCAGAAAACGACATTAAGTAAAAGTTAAGGAAATCTGAAAAACTACCCACTTTAGTGAATAAAGTATCAATACTGGTTCATAAATTGTAACAAATGTACCATATTAATATAAGACATCAGTAACAGGGGAAACTGGATGCAGAAGCTGCAACAGCAGCAACATCTGTAGCTATCAGCTCTAACAATTTTTCTATGTAGTCTAAGAACTGCTTCATGGCCGGGCAGCCAGTGGCTCACACTAATGTAATCACTCAGCAGCTTTGGGATGCTCAAGGCAGGCAGATTGCAAAAATTAGACTGGCCTATTGGAGTTCGAAGACGAGCCTGGGCAACATGGTAACAACTCCGGTCTGCAGCTTCCAGCTTGATTGACAAATTAGCTGGGTGATTGGTGCATTTCACGCCTGTACGTACCTCAGCTCATCTCAGCAGGTCTGAGGTGGGAGAATTGCTTGCAGCCCACGGACAGTCGAGGCAATGCAGTGAGCCATGCATTGCTCCACTACACTCCAGCTTCAGCAACGCAGTGAGACCCTGTCTCAAAAAAATGTAAATAAATAAATAAAACTGTATCTGGAAAATAACAGTTCACTCCTTTCAAAATCCTGCACTTTTCCAACAATCTTAGCAAGTGGCAGATCAGGAGATTCTATCCCATGCCTGGCTCAGTGGTTCCACACCCACGGAGCCTTGCTTACTGCTAGCGCAGCAGTCTGAGATCATCCTGTGAGGCAGCAGCCTGGTGGGGGAGGGACATCTGCCATTGCTGTGGCTTCAGTAGGTAAACAAAGTGGCCAGGAAGCTCAAACTGAGTGGAGCACACCACAGCTCAGGAAGGCCTGCTGCTTCCATATACTCCAACTCTGTGGGCAAGGCACAGCTGAACAAAAGGCAGCAGAAACTTCTGCAGACTTAAACATCTCTGTCTGACAGCTCTGAAGAGAGCAGTGGTTCTCCCAGCACAGGGTTTGTGCTCTGAGAACAGACAGACTGCCTCAACAAGTGGGTCCCTGACCCCCATTTAGCCTAACTGGGAGACACCTCCCAGTAGGGGCCGACAGATACCTCATACAGGCAGGTGCCCCTCTGGGACAAAGTTTCCAGAAGAAGGATCAGGCAGAAATATTTGCTATTCTGCAGTATTTGCTGTTCTGAAGCCTCTGCTGGTGATACCCCGGCAAACAGGGTCTAGAGTGTACCTCCAGCAAACTCCAACAGACCTGCAGCTGAGAGACCTGACTGTTAGAAGGAAAACTAACAAACAGAAAGGAATAGCATCAGTATCAACAAAAACGACATCCACACCAAAAACCCATCTATAGGTCACCAACATCAAAGACCAAAGGTAGATAAAACCACAAAGATGGGAGAAACCAGAGCAGAAAAGCTGAAAATTATAAAAACCAGAGTGCCTCTTCTCCTCCAAAGGATCACAGCTCCTCACCAACAATGGAACAAAGCTGGACAGAGAACGACTTTGACGAGTTGACAGAAGTAGGCTCCAGAAGGTCGGTAATAACAAACTTCTCCGAGCTAAAGAAGCATGCTCTAACCCATCATAAGGAAGCTAAAAACCTTGAAAAAAAAGGTTAGATGAATGGCTAAGTAGAATAAACAGTGTAGAGAAGATTTTAAATGACCTGATGGAGCTGAAAACCATGGCACAAGAACTTCATGATGCATGCACAAGCTTCAATAGCCGACTCGATCAAGTGGAAGAAAGGCTAGCACTGATTGAAGATCAAATTAATGAAATAAAGTGAGAGGACAAGTTTAGAGAAAAAAGAGCAAAAAGAAATAAACAAAGCCTCCAAGAAATATGGGACTATGTGAAAAGACCAAATCTACGTGTGATTGGTGTACCTGAAAGTGATGGGGAGAATGGAACCAAATTGGAAAACACTCTGCAGGATATTATCCAGGAGAACTTCTCCAACCTAGCAAGGCAGGCCAACATTCAAATTCAGGAAACACAGAGAACACCACAAAGATATTCCTCAAGAAGAGCAACCCCAAGACACATAACTGTCAGATTCACAAGTTGAAATGAAGGAAAAAATGTTAAGGGCAGCCAGAGAGAAAGGTCAGGTTACCCACAAAGGGAAGCCCATCAGACTAACAGTGGCTCTCTCAGCAGAAACCCTAACAACCCAGAAGAGAGTGGGGGCCAATATGCAATATTCTTAAAGAAAAGAATTTTCAACCCAGAATTTCGCATCCAGCCAAACTAAGCTTCATAAGTGAAGGAGAAATAAAATCCTTTACAGATAAGCAAATGCTGAGAGATTTTGTCACCACCAGGCCTGCCTTACAAGAGCTCCTGAAGGAAGCACTAAACATAGAAAGGAACAACCAGTACCAGCCACTGCAAAAACATGCCAAATTGTAAAGACCATCAATGCTAGGAAGAAACTGCATCAATTAATGAGCAAAATTACCAGCTAACATCATAATCACAGGATCGAATTTATATATAACAATATTAACCTTAAATGTAAATGGGCTAAATGTCCCAATTAAAAGACTGACAAATTGGATAAAGAGTCAAGACCCATCAGTGTGCTGTATTCAGGAGACCTATCTCACATCCAGAAACATACATAGGCCCAAAATAAAGGGATGAAGGAAGATCTACCAAGCAAATGGAAAACAAAAAAAGGCAGGAGTTGCAATCCTAGTCTCTGATAAAACAGACTTTAAACCAACAAAGATCAATAGAGACAAAGAAGGCCATTACATAATGGTAAGGGGATCAATTCAACAAGAAGAGCTAACTATCCTAAATATATATGCACCCAATACAGGAGCACCCAGATTCATAAAGCAAGTCCTTAGAGACCTACAAAGAGACTTAGACTCCCACACAATAATAATGGGAGACTTTAACACCCCACTGTTGACATTAGATCAGCGAGACAGAAGGTTAACAATGATACCCAGGAATTGAACTCAGCTCTGCACCTAGCAGACCTAATAGACATATACAAAACTCTCCACCCCAAATCCACAGAATATACATTCTTCTCAGCACCACATCACACTTGTTCTAAAATTGACCACAGAATTGGAAGTAAAGCACCCCTCAGCAAATGTAAAAAATCAGAAATTGCAACAAACTGTCTATCAGACCACAGTGCAATCAAGTTAGAACTCAGGATTAAGAAACTCACTCAAAACTTCACAACTACGTGGAAACTGAACAACCTGCTCCTGAACGACTACTGGGTAAATAACGAAATGAAGGCAGAAATAATGATGTTCTTTGAAACCAATGAGAACAAAGACACAACCTACCAGAATCTCTGGGGCACATTTAAAGCAGAGGGAAATTTATAGCACTAAATGCCCACAACAGAAAGCAGGAAAGGTCTAAAATCAACACCCTAACATCACAATTAACAGAGCTAGAGAAGCAAGAGCAAACAAATTCAAAAGCTAGCAGAAGACAAAGAGGAGCTGATGTCATTCCTTCTGAAACTATTCCAATCAATAGAAAAAGAGGGAACCCTCTCTAACTCATTTTATGAGGCCAGCATCATCCTAATACCAAAGCCTGGCAGAGACACAACAAAAAAAAAGAGAATTTTACACCAATATTCATGATGAACATTGATGCAAAAATCCTCAATAAAATACTGGCAAAACGAATCCAGCAGCACATTGAAAAGCTTGTCCACTACAATCAGGTTGGCTTCATCCCTAGGATGCAAGGCTGGTTCAACATACATGAATCAATAAATATAATCCATCACATAAACAGAACCAATGACAAAAACCACAAGATTATCTCAATAGATGCAGAAAAGGCCTTCAACAAAATTCAACAGCCCTTCATGCTAAAAAAAAAAAAAAAAAAAAAAAAAAAACCTCTCAATAAACTAGGTATTGATGGAACGTATCTCAAAATAATAAAAGCTGTTTATGACAAACCCACAGTCAATATCATACTGAACGGGCAAAAACTGGAAGCATTTCCTTTGAAAACCAGTACAAGACAAGGATGCCCTCTCTCACCACTTCTATTCAACATAGTGTTGGAAGTTCTGGCTAGGGCAATCAGGCAAGAGAAAGAAATAAAAGGTATTCAATTAGGAAAAGAGGAAGTCAAACTATCCCTGTTTGCAGATGACATGATTGTATATTTAGAAAACCCCATGGTATCAGACCAAAATCTCCTTAAGCTGATAAGCAACTTCAGCAAAGTCTCAGGATACAAAATCAATGTGCAAAAATCACAAGCTTTCCTATGCACCAATAACAGACAGAGAGCCAAATCATGAATGAACTCCCATTCACAATTGCTTCAAAGAGAATGAAATACCTAGGTATCCAACTTACAAGGGATGTGAAGGACCTTTTCAAGGAGAACTACAAACCACCGCTAACGAAATAAAAGAGGACACAAACAATGGAAGAACATTCCATGCTCATGGATAGGAAGAATCAATATCATGAAAATGGCCATACTGCCCACAGTAATTTATAGATTCAATGCCATCCCCATCAAGCTACCAATGACTTTCTTCACAGAATTGGAAAAAACTACTTTAAAGTTCATATGGAACCAAAAAGGAGGCCGCATTGCCAAGACAATACTAAGGAAAAAGAACAACACTGGAGGTATCATGCTACCTGACTTCAAACTATACTACAAGACTACAGTAACCAAAACAGCATGATACTGGTACCAAAAAAGATATATAGACCAATGGAACAGAACAGAGCCCTAAGAAATAACACCACACATCTACAACCATCTGATCTTTGACAAACCTGACAAAAACAAGAAATGGGGAAAGGATTCCCTATTTAATAAATGGTGCTGGGAAAACTGGCTAGCCATATGTAGAAAGCTGAAACTGGATCCCTTCCTTACACCTTATACAAAAATTAATTCAAGATGGATTAAAGATTTAAATGTTAGACCTAAAGCCATAAAAACCCTAAAAGAAAACCTAGGCAATACCATTCAGGGCATAGGCATGGGCACAGACTTCATGACTAAGACATCAAAAGCAATGGCAACAAAAGCCAAAATAGACAAATGGGATCTAATTAGACTAAAGAGCTTCTGCACAGCAAAAGAAACTACCATCAGAGTGAACAGTCAACCTACAGAATGGGAGAAAATTTTTCAATCTACTCATCTGACAAAAGGCTAATATCCAGAATCCACAAAGAACTTAAACAAATTTACAAGAAAAAATCAAACAACCCTATCAAAAAGTGGGCAAAGGATATGAACAGACACTTCTCAAAAGAAGACATTCATACAGTCAACAGACACATGAAAAAATGTTCATCATCACTGGTCATCAAAGAAATGCAAATCAAAACCACAATGAGATACCATCTCACACCGGTTAGGCAATCATTCAAAAGTCAGAAAACAACAGATGTTGGAGAGGATGTGGAGAAATAGGAATGCTTTTACACTGTTGGTGGGACTGTAAAATAGTTCAACCATTGTGGAAAACAGTGTGGCGATGCCTCAAGAATCTAGAACTAGAAATACCATTTGACTCAGCGATCCCATTACTGGGTATATACCCAAAGGATTATAAATCATGCTACTATAAAGACACATGCACACGTATGTTTATTGTGGCACTATTCACAATAGCAAAGACTTGGGACCAACTCAAATGTCCATCAATAATAGACTGGATTAAGAAAATGTGGCACATATACACTATGGAATACTGTGCAGCCAAAAAAAGGATGAGTTTATGTCTTTGCAGGGTCGTGGATGAAGCTGGAAACCATCATTCCCAGCAAACTATCACAAGAACAGAAAACTAAACACCGCATGTTCTCACTCATAGGTGGGAACTGAACAGTGAGATCACTTGTACACAGGGTGGGGAACATCACACACCAGGCCTCTCGGGGGGTAGGGGGCTGGGGGAGGGATAACATTACGAGAAATACCTAATGTAAAAGACGAGTTGATGGGTGCAGCAAACCAACATGGCACATGTTTACTTATGTAACAAACCTGCACATTGTGCACATGTACCCTAGAACTTAAAGTATAATAATAAAATAAATTTTAAAAAGATTAGAATGGCTTTTGACTGGCTCCTGGGAGACAACCTCTGAGCCCCATCTTGCCAGAAAAGAGTGTCTGCCTGCCTGGGCCACACCAGACAGTCTGTGCAAATAATGTGATTTATAGGGCCATGCTCATCAGTTCGCCTCAGGAACGGCTGGACACTGAGTAACTGAAGTCAGTCCTGTAGATGCTACAAGCTCACATGACTGGCTCCCAGTAAAAAATGAATAAATAAATAAGTACATGAAAATTTAAAAACCCTGGATACCAAGGCTGGGATGAGCATCCCTAGTTGGTCATATTTTATATGTGTTGTCATGCATCATTTCTGGGAGAATTAAGTGTTGTTCATAAAACTCCACTGGGTAAAGACTACTGGAATCTCACTTCTGGTCTCTCCTGGACACCCCCTATACACTTTTTTCCTTTGCTGATTTTAGTCTGTATCTTTTCACTCTAATAAACTGTAACCATGAGTATAATAGGTTTTCTGAACTCTCTGAGTCCTTCCAGGGAATCTTCAAACCTTAGAGTGATCTTGAGGACCTCCAACACTAAGATTAATATACAAAAATCAATTGTATTTGTATGTAATAGTAATGAACAGCTAGAAAATGATATTAAAGACATAATTCCATTTACGATAGCAGCCAAAAGTACAAAATATGTAGGAATAAATGTTATAAAAATATATTCAAAGCCTATAGACAAAGCCAAAGTACAAAGCATTGCTAAATAATTCCAGATTTTGGCCAGGTATGGTAGTTCATGCCTGTAATCAATTCCAGCACTTTGGGAAGCTGAGGCAGGTGGATCACTTGAGGCCAGGAGTTCGAGACCAGCCTGGCCAATGTGTTGAAACCCCATCTCTACTAAAAACACAAAAATTAGCCATGCATAGTGGTGTATGCTGGTAATCCCAACTACTTGGGAGTCCGAGACATGATACTCACTTAAACCCAAGAGGAGGAGGCTCAAGTGAGCCAAGATTGTACCACAACACTCCAGCCTAGGCGACAGAGTGAGACTCTGTTTCTCCATTAAAAATAAAATACAAAATATAAAAATAAAAATAAAATAAAAATTATAGAATTCCCATTTCACTCTTTTTATAGACGGAACTCTTTGATGAGATGCTCCGTCTTTCTCTCTATATTCTAAAACACATTACTCATGGCTATTCTAATGTTTCTGTCTGAATACTCAATATCTGTTTCTCCTAAGAGATTATTTCTGTTGTCTGCTTTGGTTTTGCTTTGGCTTGGTGAATGGGTCATTGTGCCTACCGATTTCTTATTAAATGCTGAGCATTGTGTATGAGAGATCATAGAGACTCTGATTGGTGTTACCTTTAGCTAAAGAGGGTCAAGTTATCTTCTGGAAGACACACAGAATACTGGCAGAGCCCCACAGTGTGGTCCATAGGACATAGGCAATTTGGACACAGGATTTCCTTTTGACGTTTGCAAATTACTTTGCTTTACAGTAGTTGTAATTATACTGTACATTTATTTTGTTCCAGTTCTCTCTATGTCAGAGCCAAAATAAGCACAAAATGCACCCATAGAGGTTGGAGTTTCAGGCATATGTAAGGAAAAGGGTCAATAGACACAGATGAGCATTTTTGTGATGTGATTTTCATCTCTCTTTCCAGGACAAATGGAAGAAGTGCTGATGCACATCTGAAATCTTCTGAACACATTTCCCAGTGACCCCGAACACTATTATGAGTATACTTTCAGTCACAAGGTAGTCATTAGGGCTGCTCTCACAAAATACCATAGACCGGATCGCTTATAAGCAACAGAAACGTAGTACTCACAGTTCTGGAGGCTGGATGTCTGAGATGAGGGTGCAGCGTGGTCAGGTTCTGGTAAGGGCTTTCTTCAGCATAGTACTCACAGTTCTGGAGGCTGGACATTTGAGATGAGGGTGCAGCATGGTCAGGTGCTGGTGAGGGCTCTCTTAAGGGCTGCAGACCGCTGTCCTCTCGCCGTGTCCTCACATGGCAGAAAGAGAGCAAGACAGCTCTCCAGGGTCCCTTTTATAAGGGCACTAATCTCATTCATGAGGGCTCCATCCTCATGACCTAATTTTTTCCGAAAGGCCCCACCTTCTAATAACATCACGCTGGGGGCTAAGATTTAAACCCATGAATTTGAGGGGGACACATACATTCAGTCCATAACGCCAGGGCAGTGCCCAAGTGAACAGGTCATGAGTAAAGGACAAGAAGTAAACTCATTTGCCACCAGTCATTTCATCCATTAGTATGCTGCTCCACCTCTTCTCTTCCAGAAGCCTCAGACTCCTGCCCAGAAGTGGTGTCTAATATTACCAAACTCATCCACCTTTGCCAGAATACTTTCCTGCATCACAACGACCTGGTTTACAAATTCAGTCATCAGAGCTTCCATTTTATTTATTTATTTACTTTTTTTTTTTTTTTTTTTTTTGAGACGGAGTCTCGCTCTGTCGCGAGGGCTGGAGTGCAGTGACCGGATCTCAGCTCACTGCAAGCTCCGCCTCCCTGGTTCACGCCATTCTCCTGCCTCAGCCCCCGAGTAGCTGGGACTACAGGCGCCCGCCACCTCGCCTGGCTAATTTTTTGTTTTTGTTTTTGTTTTTGTTTTTGTTTGTATTTTTTAGTAGACACGGGGTTTCACCGTGTTAGCCAGGATGGTCTCGATCTCCTGACCTCGTGATCCGCCCATCTCAGCCTCCCAAAGTGCTGGGATTACAGGCTTGAGCCACCGCGCCCGGCCAGAGCTTCCATTTTAATAAAGATTGCCAGGTCGCCATGACCACACAGGTTTGTCTTGGGCTTTGCATTGCCTGAGACCTCTATAAAACAACCAGTTGCCTAAGACACAAACCCTGGTGATGAGTGCTTTCATTGTGGTGGTTGAGCAAAATACGGCATAGAGATAGTCCTCAAGAAATAAATGGTAGCTAAACTTGAGGCAGGGCAAGGCCAGTTCTAAAATCCCGAACACCTGACTTCTAGCCAGTGTTCTATCTGCTCTCACATCTCCCCAAGCATCCATCAGTGGCCACTCCACTCAGACCCGCAGCCTGGGCAGACTCCCCTATATGCACTGGTAATGGGGGAGTTCCTGGTCCAACATTGATCTTCTCATCAATTTTCACTTTTCAGTCCATAACACCAGGGCAGTGCCCAAGTGAACAGGTGAAGGACAAAAAGTAAACTTCACATTGATAGGAAGAGCAATGCTGAACCAGTAACTGTATAAGTCCTGCCATCTTGTGGCTGTTCAATATATTGCAAGCAGGCCAGGCGCAATGGTTCACATCTGTAATCCCAGCATTTTGGGAGGCCAAGGCGGGCAGATCACGAGGTCAGGAGTACCAGATGAGCCTGGCCAACATAGTGAAACCCTGTCTCTACCAAAAATGCAAAAATTAGCCAGGCATAATGTCGTGCGCCTGTAATCCCAGCTACTCGGGGAGCTGAGGCAGGAGAATTGCTTGAACCCGGGAGGCAGAGGTTGCAGTGAGCAGAGATTGCACCACTACACTCCAGCCTGGGCGACAGAGAAAGACTCCATCTCAAAAAAAAAAAAAGATATTGCAACCAATACAGAGAGCAGGAACTGGTATTACGTATGGAGAAAGCAATAAACTTTGTCAACAAGTTTTTGGAAAGTGTTCAGCCTCTGACAGTCCCCACCACCCCCACGCCCCTCCACACACACTGTACACTGTGATGGAATTGATTAAGTGTAGATAGATTCAACCCTTAAGGAAAACAATAGAAAGTACGTACCTTACAAGAGCCTCGGAAATGCTCGTATTCTTTGATGGAGTGATTGGATCTCCATCTCCTGAGAGTTGGTCCTATAAAAAAATGGTCATTGCTTCAGGGCTTTACTGTAAGTGGCACAAGGACCAGGGTGAAGCAGGTAAAGACAGAGGCAGAGACCAGAGATCCATGAGGAGTGGCCAGGAACCAGCCCAAGCCAGGACAGGAACTGGAGTAGAGAAAAAGAGGACCAGGAGCACAGCCAGCCAGGATGCTTGGTTGGGGTTCAGGGAAGTGGGAGGCTGAGCCTATGCTTTCCAGGCAGATGGGAAACCTCTGGGCTCAGCTGAACCATCAGCCAAGCCTGGGCTCACCCAGCGCAGCTGGGTTGCAAACTAAATCTAGACTCTAACCAAATTGCAGACTATTTCTAGACCCTACCCTACAAAGTAAAGAATGACTTTTGGGAAGAGGTAAAACTACGTTTAAGACCCTCAGCTTGCTGAGGTAACAGGGGTGAACATAGAGTGCACAATGGCTGGTGAGCAATGGGAATGGGCAATGACTCACAGACAGCTGGCTGTGCATGGCAACCATGGGTCTAAAGCATGCTAGGTCTTGTGCTAGGGCTTTGCACTGGATGGTCACCACAGATAAAAGGAGATCCTGAGACCTGGGGAGGCTAAGTGATGTAAGTAGCTGAGCTGGTATTGGCATTCATTCATTCAGCAAACATTGAGTATTTGTTCGATGCAGGCACTATGCCAGTTTTCCTGGGGACATCCCGCCCTCCAAGAGCTGAGGCTGAGATGTAGTAAAAGATGTCAGGGAGACGCCCCAAGGAAGGTGAGGCTAGCAGAAGGAAAAACATGAACAACACAGGCATGGAGACGTGTGGTGAGGGAGGGGAGGGGAGGCAGGAGAAGTTCCAGCAGTAGTGTGTTGCCAGCACTGGAAAAGGAGAAGGAGGTGGAGTCATCTAGTGGCTGCTCGCGATATTGCAGGCAAGGAAAGGAAAATCACGATGGCTGTCATTCACTGAGCATACTATATGCTTTCTTTACATCCATTAACTCATTCACTCTTCACCACAACCTCATAAGATGGGCCTCATTTTATCCCTAATGTGCATATTCAGTCCCTGATATACCCTTGTTAGGGTACATCCCGCTAATATAAAATTGGCAGGATGAGATTTGCTCAGGGAAATTTGGCTTCAAGCTCACGCACATAGCCACTAGGCTACACCTGCCTCGAGGAGTTTAGATTCCTCTCGCAGGTGTGAATGGCTGGATTCTAGCAGGAAAGGTCTCCTTAGCTGCAGTGCAGAGGAAAATTTGGGGGTGAAAATGAAAACAAGGGGGCAGGCAGCTGCAAACATCAGGCAAGATCGAGGCTTGAAGCCGGGGAACTGGGAGTGGCAGTGGAGGGAGATGTGTTGGAAAGTGAAACTCAGGGGCTGAGGGAGAGGGGGATTCTGGGTGACTCCCTTATCTCTGGTCTGGGTGAATGGGTGCCACTTACAGGAACAGAGAACTCAGGTTGGTGAAAGATCAAGAATTCCATTTTGGACCTGAGGTGCCTGTGGAGCTGTGCAGGAGGGAATGGAGCTGAAGGTGCTGATCTGGAAGCTGAGACTTTACTGGAAGCAGTGTAAGTGAGTGCAAGGGATAAGGTCTCCATGTCAACACATAGCTCTCGGAGACCTCCTATATGCCAGGCCCATGCAACACACTTGCACATTGCAATAAAGAGGTGTGTGCGGTCCGCCTCACAGAGTTCAGAGTTCACAGTCTTGTTCAGAGAGATGGGCAGCATGACCAGGGTGAGTTTGCAGGCTCATAGGAGCTTGATGAGCTGTGGGCAGATGGTCAGGAACAGCTTCCCAGAGAAAATGGTGATTATCCTATTATACTGAGAGCAGAAGAATCAGATAGACCATCTTACCTTTCAACAGGGAGCTGGACAATAGTGTCTTTGGTGAGAGCAATCCCAGCAGAGTGTTGGGGAGAGAGGCAAGGCTACAGGCACTGAGTAGTGAGTGAGAAGGATGGAGTGGACACAGCAAATGCCAACCACTCCTCTTAGTTGCTTGACAGGGTCCCTCCCCACTTTCCCACATGTGTGCTTCCAAATGGACTGCATGCTCTGCAAAGGTAAACACTGTTTCCTTCTTTGTCTCCCCATTTCTCTCTCTCACACACACACACACACACACCCCAAAAAGAACCCTATGCTGGGGTAGAATTAGCCATAGATTTAAAGTCAAAAGGCCAGGGTTCAATGTCACTAACTGGCTATGCAACCTTGGGCAAATCACTTTTCTCTCTCTGAGTCTGCATTTTTTTCCTCTAAAACTTGGGCTCAGTTGTAACCACCTGTAGGATCATTGTGAGGCTCCAATCAGAAAGTGTCCTACACATCATACGGTAGCCCTCAGATTCAATGTAGAAAACAGCACCAGCAAATGTAAATTAGTTCAACCATTGTGGAAGACAGTGTGGTGATTCCTCAAAGACCTAGAGCCAGAAATACCACTTGACCCAGCAATCCCATTACTGGGTGTCTACCCAAAGGAATAAATCATTCTATTATAAACATACATGCAGCCAGGTGTGGTGGCTCACACCTGTAATCCCAGCACTTTTGGAGGCCCAGGCGGGTAGATCACCTGAGGATAGGAATTCAAGACCAGCCTGAACAACATGGTAAAACCCCGCTTCTACTAAAAATACAAAAATAAAAATAAGAATTAGCCAGGCATGGTGGCATGCACCTGTAGTCCCAGCTACTCAGGAGGCTGAGGCACGAGAATTGCTTGAACCCAGGAGGAGGAGGTTGCAGTGAGCAGAGATTGTACCATTGCACCTGCTCCAGCCTGGGTGATGGAATGAGACTCCATCTCAAAAATAAAAATAAAAAAATGATACATGCAACCGTACGTTCATTGCAGCACTATTCACAATAGCAAAGACATGGAATCAACCCAAATGCCCATAAATGATAAACTAGATAAGGAAAAGATGGTACACATGTACCACTGAATATGATGCAGACATAAAAAGGAATGAGATCGTGTACTTTGCAGGGACATGTATGGAGGTGGAGGCCATTATCCTCAGCAAACTAACACAGGAACAGAAAACCAAATACCGCATATTCTCACTTATAAGTGGGATCTGAACAATAAGTACACATGGACACAGGGAGGGGAACAACATACACTGGGGCCTGTTGGGAATGAGAGTGGGGAGAGTATCAGGATAAATAGCTAATGCGTGCTAGGCTTAACATCTAGGTGACGAGTTGACAGGTGCAGCAAACCACCATGTTTTTACCTATGTAACAAACCTGCACATCCTGCACATGTAGCCTGGAACTTAAAATTAAATTAAATTAAAATTAAAAAGAAAACAGCCCCACCACCATCAAGGAAAGCCTCTTCCCAACCTCCAATTCCAGTTCACTAGCTCAGCCTGTCTCATTCCCCTTTTTCTAGCTCCCCTCTCCTCCCTGCCCCTTTCCTCACTTTGCCCCCAACTGTCCTCACCATTCCACCCCATACCTCCAAGCTCATAGCTAGAACTGACCAAAGGCCCAGTTATTCATTTACAAAGTCCATGTCCAGAACTGTACCAGCCTCAGCAGTGTGGAAAAGATCAGTGTGGCCAGCTCCATTGTGTTGATGCCTCAAGAGATCCAGGCTGGCAGATGGGTTTGGCACATTCTGTACCTGCCAGCCACGGAGAGCCTCCAGCCTACTTCTCACTCGACTCCTTACATGACCCTGGTCAGGTACTGTCCCTTCCTTGGGCTTAAATTCCATAGTGTAATATTAGTAAACTGGGCTAAATGATCCTAAGGACCTTGCTAGCTCTGACATACCATGATCTTGCATCCAATTCAGTTCACTCTGTAATAAATAATCAGAATAACCATAGTAATTTTTAAATAGCTAACATTTATTATGTACTGTATGCTAAGCACTATTCTATGCATTTCATGTGAATGTTTAACATTCATAACACTACTTATCATGCAGACATCATTTACTGCCCCAATTTACAGTGAACTGGAGCTCCGAGAATTAAGTTGATTTATCCACAGTCTCAGGCTGCCAAGTGTCCAAGCTGTGCTACTTCCAAGCTGCCCGACCCAGACCTGAGCTCTTAACCTCTCAGTGGGCATCCAGGTCAAAAGCAGAATCTCTGGCTCAAGTGGCGACTGCCCAGCTGAGTTTCAGAACTCCACCATGCACCCAACTGCTCCTCCAGGGCTTCTCTATGGATGTGTTGCAGGCTCCGAAATGTCACACAGCCGCGCCGCATCCTCATCCCACACATGCTCCTGCTTGTCCCTGGCATCTGCCATTCTCAATGCCATTAGGTATTGATACCTTCGAATCAATGCCTAAATGATACCTTCGAATCAGAGGAAGGCACCCCTCCCTCCAGGAATACGGGCCCACACCTGGTCTCAGGGACCTGTTAGTGAAGGCACAGTCTATACAGCCCAGAGCAGTGCCCCTGATGCCATCATCTTCCAATTTACTCGGGGCAGACACTGATATTCATCCTTAATACTTTCTCTCTCTCTCTCTCTCTCTCTCTCTCTCTCTCTCTCAAGCTCTCTCTATCCTGTTTCTTCAAGGGGTCAGAGTCTCCAGGGAACAAGGTCCCAGAAATGATGCCATCTCTCACCCTCTGGAAAAAACATGGCCCAGGACAGAAGCCACTGGACTCCCAGACCCCTGCCGAAAGAAGAGGTGTAATGTCAGGACTAGGATGGCTAAGCGCCCAAGCTGACCCCACCAAAAGTGCAGGGAGGTTGAGGTGTTCGCAGACTCGGCCACTGGGGCCGCAAGGAGGGGGCTCAGAGGTCCCACTGCCCTTGCATTCCACAGGAAGACCCAGTTGCTGGCATGACCTGAGAGGTTTCTGGGATCACGCCATGGAAAGGCGTCTAGTCCCAGTGTGAGGGGGAAGAGCGGCGCCTGAAGCTCAGCTTCCCAGGCTCTGCTGAATCTACCCTTCCTTTAGTGCGCGCAGCCACCAGGTGGCAGCCGAGGCCACGGGCAGACAGAACAGCGCTCTAAACTGTAGGCCTGCCAGGCAGCAGCGTTCCCAAGGGCTCCCAGGACCTTCAACCAGAAAGAGAGAGTGAGCATATGCGCATGTGTATGTCTGCGCCCGTGGAGGGAGGAGGGGTGTGAACAGACACTGTTGGACAGATGGTTGGAGTTTAGTCCCTTCCTTCGGGACTCTCCACCACTCCGGCTTCACTTCTCCTGCCCAGCCCTGTCCTGGGTGCACAGAGAGGGAAGTCACTCCATTCCTGCCCTTGAGGAGCTCCCAGACCCGGGGCAGGAGCGGGATGCAGACAACTAGACAGCACCCTGGGGTGAGTGGAGTGAGTGGAGCAGGTGGGGCGGGTGCAAAAAGAGGGAGGAGCAGGGGCTGAAGTTGCCCAGAGGAAGTGCTGAACCCAGGAGTGGGGAAAGGAGCGTCTGGGAAGAAATGGCATCTACGTTGATCATGAAGGGCTTTCTGGCAAGTCTCAGGAGCAATAACAACACGGATGTCATCTCTGTTTCCTCCCAGCAGCCGTGCAAGGAATGTACTACAGAGCCAATTTTACTGGCAAAGGAATGGAGGATCTGAAAGGCTAGGGGATCCCACAGGCAGTGAGGAGCAGGTCTGGAATTTGAACCAATCGGCATGATTCCCACGCTCAAGCTTTTGGCCACCGTCCGCACTGCCAGGGACAGAAAAAAAAAACCTGAGAGGAGAGCCAAGCCAAGCTGGGGAGTCAGGACCTCCCAGCCAGGTCTGGATGGGAGGTAGGTGCCTCCACCCTGGTCCCAGAGCAAGTTCTGCTGGCTTCAGCCACCTGACTTGCCTGTGAAGTTGGGCAAAGAGGCCAGAGCAGACTGTGTATGATTCTGGCCCCACCCCCAGCACCTCTACCCCTACCTTTCCTACCCCTAGGCTGCGGGAAGAGGCTTTGCCCAGCAATAGTCCTGATCTGATGGCTGCTTGAAGCACAATAAACAGATAGTATTTCTGCACATGTCACTCTGAGTATGAGGGCAGTAATCTTGAAACTCCCCGTGACCACCTGGCACTCTGGAGATGGAACTCCGCAGCCTGTTTTCAAAGCCAGTTCCTGGTTGGAAGCTCCTCTTCAAGTCTAACAGAAGTAAGCAGTGCTGCAGTCTCCCTTCAACTGTGCAGTTGCTGGGTGGAGGCTTTTCTTTCCTGCCTGAGTTTGGGTATTATCTCTAATGTAACCCTATGAAACTTACACGTTTTAGGTGGGAGAGGGGAAAACAAGGTGCAAGCCCTGTTCTAGGAAGAGCAAAAATGTCTTCAACAGTAAGACATCCTGGTCTGAGAGCCAGGGCTTGGGGCAGCCTGTGGTGCTGGCAGAGAGCTGGTGGAAGGGACCACGGAGAGATGATGCCACACACAGAAGTGAGACCAATGAGATCGTGGGAACTGCCCGGCCAAGGGCTGGCATCAAGGAAGCTTGGGAGTCAGGGGACAGCTGGGAAGGGAACAACCAACAGAACCAGCTGGAAACTGAAAAAGGATGCAAGGGAGAAAGAGGAGGTGGGCGCTGAGCTCAGGTGGGGGAGGAGGAAGGGAGACAGGACAGAGAGGCAGAAAATAAGACAAAAACAGAGGCGGAGAGACTGAGAAACAGGGAGACAGAGATGGATAGAGGCTGGGAAAGACAAAGAGGAGAAAGGCCTGGGCAGGAGAGGTCCTATGTGTGGAGAAAAGGTTGGGAAGAGAGCAGGAAAGAGAGAAGGAGCACAGGTCTTTGGGGGTTCCCACCGGACCCAGCCCACCCCTCCTGCAGGCTGGGTCTCTCCCTTGTCCGCCACTTACGGAGCTCAGGATCCTCTCCCTCAGTGCTAGGGGCGGAGAGCTCGCCTCCAGCCCCGCCCTAGTCCGGAGGCTCCCCCTCCCCAGGCCCTCAGAGGCCGCCCCTGAGACTGGCTGTGCAGCGATAGATGGTGGGGGCCCAGCTGGTGCGTTATCAGCCTTCTCCAGGAGCGCGCCTGAGCCACTCCGTGGCTGCCTGTCTGAGATTAGGCCCCCTGAGGGTCATTAAGCGCCACCCTGGCCTGGGCCCAGCCTCCTTTCCCTCCTCGATCTGGCCAGGCTGGCAGGTGGGAATGAGCGATAAGGATTGGGGGTCTCAGCGGTTCTGGGGCCAGCAGCTTCCTGCTCCCAGCCCCCGATCGGGGCAGGAACATGGGGTGAGGGTGAGGGGCTGTAAGGTCAGTGCCGGCCCAGCCCCTGCAGGAGCCCCGTGGGTTCCCACTCTCTTAGATCTGCCCATATTGAGCAAGACAGAATGAGAAGGGGGACAAGGAGGCTCTTAGAGAGGCCCCAGACAGCTGCTGGGGAGCAAGGTAAGCCCGGGCAGAAGCAGGCTTCTCCTGGCAAAACCTCACAGGTGTGAGGAGCTGGGATTCACTTGCTACAGGGAGACAGGGAGGGTGGCTCTGCCTTCTGGCCCTGGCAGGCTGGTGGGGTGACCTGACTCGAACCCACTCCCACCCCCCAGGGACAACTGACGGCAGAGCTGGGAGGAAATGTGGCCTCGTGAAAGGAGAATCAGATCCGGCAGCCAGAAGCTTCCCACCAGGAGGCAGAAAAGGAAGAGGGGGCTGTGTGTGCCCTAGCAGAGGCCTGACCCTCTAGGAACCTCTGTCTCTCCTTCAGTGAGTGGAGAAGCTGGGCTGGCTGCTGGCCTAGTTTTGCCCTCTGGTCTAATCAAGGAAGACTTCCCAGAAGAGGAGGAACCTTGGCTGGGTCAAGAAAAAACAATGGGCAGAGTTTAAACGGGCAGAGGTGGGGTGAAAAGGCATGAGTCACAGAAAGCCATGTAAGCAAAAGCCTAGAGTAGAAATCACAAGCTGTAGTTCATTAAGTTGAAGCCCTGAGAGGGGAGGTGACTTGTCTCAAGACACACAGAAAGGCAGGGATAGGCCTACAGCAAAGCTGCTGCTCCCCCATCCCCAGGCCTCTTCCCTCTACTGCTGTCTGCATCCTAAACCCAATGAGGTGAGAAGAGATTATTTCCATTTAAGATGAGTCTTCCCCAGTGGTACTTGGTGAAGCCTTAGAATAGCAAAAGAATGGTCATAACATGGAACAAGGGGGCTGTGACACGTTGAGGCAAGTGGCAAAGGGAGACCTTTGGGACAAGGTGGATGGCCTCCTACCTTCTGGCCCCACTTCTCTGGATCTGGGAATTATCCTGGGTAAGTCCATCTCAGATTATCACCCAGGACAGAGACAGAAGCTGTTCCCATAAGGCCAACAGTCACAGAGGTGAGGGGCCTCCAGGTTCCGCCA
Source organism: Papio anubis (assembly GCF_008728515.1). Lineage (NCBI taxonomy): Eukaryota > Metazoa > Chordata > Mammalia > Primates > Cercopithecidae > Papio > Papio anubis. The sequence goes on from NC_044976.1 coordinate 45,588,631, forward strand.
GCCAGGCAAGGCGTGCCTCCCCTCTGCCCTGCTCCTACTAGGACCCAGTTTCCTGATCCTCCCGTCCCTACCCCGACTCCCACTCCAGGACTGGGCATTGGGCGAGGCAGGCATAGGCAAGGACTGGGCTGTCCTCCAGCTCTGCCGTGAGACTGGCCAAATCTTCCATGGAGAGAAAGCTCAGCTCAGAGAGGACAGCAGCTTTCCCAAGCTCACACACAAGTTGGCAGAGGACCCAGGACTCACATCTGGGCTTCCTGAGTCTCAACCCAAGACTCCTTCCTGACACTTCCTATGCCAGAGCCAGCACAGAGGGGCCACCAGCGGGAGACAGACTAGATCTGTGGGAACCCACCGTGACACCTCCAGCACAGAGGCAAAGGGTGAACGGCACTGTGCAAGGAAAAGCCCAGAGCCGCAGGGATGAAGGGTGCTTTGGGGGCGGGGACTGGAGCAAGGGTAGAGTGGGTAAGCTCCCCGGCCCATGGGCCTCTGACATCCTCTTCCTTCCCTGCATACATGAAACTGATCAGCACTGGGGGCACCTAGCTCATATCAGGGTCTGCCCTGCCCTGCCCTGCCCTGCCCTGGGAAGCCGTGCCCGGCGGCTCTGGTTGAAGAAAGGGTTTGGCCTGAGGGGACAAGAAACACCCCACTGGCAGAAATGGGCTCACCTGTCCTGGTCTTCCTGCCTCCCAATTCTCCCACATGTCATCAGACACTCCCATTTGAGGGTGCTTCACTCTCAAACACCAGAAAAGGCACCAACCCTCTCTTACCCTCACCCTGGCCACACACTCTCAGCCCCTCCCCAGCCTGGGCCCCCTCGGTCCCAGCTGCCCTGTGGGTACAGGGGCTTCCTGGATAATCCCCCAAAGCCACTATGACAAGTCAGAAGACGATTGTTGTGATTCAGAAAGCAAGATGGGGACTCACTGGAAGCCTGAGGGGCTGTTGCTGGGCCTCAGCCTCAGAAATACAAAAAGTCTTTATTTCACAGAATTTGGGGCCGTTTCCACAGTTATGGGGAAGGACGTGTGAGCAGGATGGGAGGTGCTGAGCTGACTGTCCTCTCCAGAAGGCTCTTCTGAGCTGAGCGGGAGACCCCAGGGCCACAGCTGAGCCCCAACCTAGACACAGTCTGAGCTCCAGCCTTGGCTGGCTATACTTCAGGAGAGGGGAGGGCCGGCATCGGGCTGGAGGGAGTCGGCCCACTATTGCAGATTCCACACAAAGAAGGAGGGGGCTTGGGTGGTAGCACTGGACATCCATCCCAGGTGCCTGGGAGTCTTGGGGTTGGAGCCACAGACAAGGTTACATCGGGGTGCTGCGGACCTTGCCTTCCTCCTCGGGGACATTCTCATAGGCATTCTCATGCTCACTGGACCTGAAAGAAGAAGGCATGGGCCTGGTGGGTCATCGCTCCTCCCATTCTATCCCCTTCTCCCTGCCCCATCCTGCACTTGTGACAGTAATAGCTTCCAGAATAAATGCTTGACTCCCAGAAGGGGATCCTCCTGACTACATCTGGGCTTATGCATCTGAGTCTGGAGGCCTCTCAGCATCCCCTCCCTGACACCTATCTCCCTCCTCCTGTGGACTGCTCCACCAGTGGGTCCTACTGAGCCCATCCCCCAGTGAGCTCCATCTCCCACTGAGCCCATCCCCCACTGAACCTTATCCCCACCGAACCCCATCCCCCACCGACGTCCATCCCCTACCGGTCCATCCCCCACCAAACCGCACCCTTCCATTGAACTCCATCCCCACCTCCCATCCCCGCGCGTCCATCCCCCGCTTCGTCCATCCCCACCGAGCTCCATCCCACACTGAGCCCATCTCTACACCGCATCTCCCCACTGAGCCTATCCCCACTCGAGTCCATCCCCCACCGAGCCCATCCCCCACTGAGCCCATCCCCCACTAAACCTATCTCCCAACAAGCTCCATCCTCCACCAAGCTCCATTCCCCACTAAACCCATCCCCCTCTGAGCTCCATCCTCCACTGAACCCATCTCGACTGAGTCCATACCCCACTGAACCCATCCCCCACTGAACCCATCCTCCACTGAGCTCCATCCCCCACTGAGCTCCATCCCCCACTGAGTTCCATCCCCACTAAACCTATCTCCCAGCAAGCTCCATCCTCCATCTGAAGCTCCATCCTCCACCAAGCTCCATCCCCCACTGAACCCATCCCCTACTGAGTCCATCCCCCACTTAGTCCATCCCCCACTGAGTCCATCCCCCACTGAACCCATCCCCCACTGAGCTCCATCCCCTACTGAACCCATTCCTCACTGAGTCCATCCCCCACTGAGTCCATCCCCCAGTGAGCCCATCCCCCACTGAGCTGTATCATCTACTGAGCTTTCCCCTCACTGAGTCCCTCACTCATTTGTCCCTTCCTCCATTGAACCCCTTGTGCCCATGGTACCCACTGCCCTATGAGTCCCCTCCCCTGCACTGAACCCTACCCTCCCAAGTCTCTGTCCCCTTCCGGAGCCCTCGCCCCACACAGAGGCTGCGTTTCCCCCACAGAGCCCTGCGATTCTCACAAAGCCCGAATTGCCTCACTAGCTTTTGCCCACATGAGTCCCGGTCCTCCCCAGCCACCTCCCCCTAGCAGGTTCTCCTTAGGCCCTGGGAGCACACACAGGGCAGCCATGCACTGCACCTCACCTGAAACTGGCCGCCATTGAAGAGTACCTTCCATCCGTTCCCACCAGGACTCCATCTGCCTTGTTTCCGACGGTCAGGATCATGTGCGCAGGCTCCCTGGGGACGGGACTCATCAGTGGGGCTCCTCAGTGGGGCCCTCGTCATCCAAGTAGACCCTATTCTGGGTCCTGGTTCTCACAAGCCGGAAGGCCAGCAACTGCCCTTCCCAGAGCTGTGTGCAGTGGGGCCTGTCAGTCACGGCTTCTGGCCCCACCCATGGGGTCTCACACTTTCTCCCCACTCCATGGTGGGGGCCAAATAATTGCAAAAGATTTATCCTGAGTCCAAAGCCCTCAGTTCAGCCTCCACAGCAGGCCCTGCAGGATGCAGTGTCTGCCTCAAATTTCCCCCGGTCGTGCCTTGGGCAGTGGGCACAGATGTGGTTGGTGGCCCTTCAGGCAGAGCTGGGGCAGGTGAAGAAAGCCTATCTGAAGAGCATCCAATGAAAAGCTCCTCACCTCTTACTCAAGTTTAAACCCCCTGCAATGTGGGCTCTCCCTGAAACCTCCCAGAAGCTGCTCTCATGAGGGTCACAGGGAACCGAACACCTGCTCATTTCCTTAGACATCCCACAGGCACCCCAGACTTCATACATCTCCAATTAAACAGTTGCCCCTACATTTGCTCGTCCTCCTGTGTTCTGGGCCTTGGTGAGTGATCCCCCATGAGAAACCTCGATGCCATACCTGCCTTCCTCCTGTCGGGTCCACTGCTGCCTGTGACCACCAACTCCCAGGGTGCCTACCTCCTAGACAGCGCTCTTCACTTCATCCTCTTGGCCACCGCTATAGTCCAGACTCCCTCCTGACCTCATGCCGGCCCCCTCACCGCTCTCCAGGCCTGCAGACTGGAGACTGCCCCACCGCCACCGTGCATATGCCGTGAGGCAGCCAGGGTCATTCTGCTAAGGCCGTGTCTCATCCCGAAACTGGCTTAAAAACTTGTCACGGAGGCAGGGCACGGTGGCTTATGCCTGTAATCCCAGCACTTTGGGAAGCCGAGGCAGGCGGATCACAAGGTCAGGAGTTGGAGACCAGCCTGGCCAACATGGTGAAACCCGTCTCTACTAAAAATACGAAAATTAGCTGATAGTGGTGTCAGGAGCCTGTAATCCCAGCTGCTCAGGAGGCTGGGGAAGGAGAACCACTTGAACCCAGGAGGCAGAGGTTGCAGTGAGCCGAAATCAAGCCTCAAGCCATTGCACTCCAGCCTGGGCAACAAGAGCAAAACTCCAGCTCCAAAAAAAAAACAAAAACAAACACAAAAAATAACAAAAAAACAACTTGTCACTGGATTCCTACTCACTTAGGTAAAGCCCAAAGCTCAGGTCATTCGTGTGCAAGAGCCTGGTTGGCCTGGCCTACCCACGTCACCAGCCTCATCTCAGGTGTCTCCATCCCTTTCTCCACCCACTGAGCCACTGGTGTTTCCTCAGCAACCCTGCATGGGGCTAGCACTCAAGCCACCAGGCCACCTTTGTGAGATCTGGGAAGAAATGCCCCTGGGACAGAGGCAGCCTTGCCTGAGGGTCCTGACCTAGTGAGTGCAGACTGAGTTGGATTTCAGCCCACCCGCTCTTCACCTGTGTGTGTCTGTCCCCAGCAGCCCTGGTGCCATACCCCTAACTCAGGACCTGGATGTACCCTTCCCTCAACCGCAGTGCTCTTCCCACGCCACTCTATCCTGGTAGTGACTCCTCCTCGTTCTTCAAGTTTCAGGATAAACGTGTAATGGGGAAGCCTTCTCTGACCACCCCAGACCGGGTCAGGCCCTGCAGTGTCCTCTGCACTCTCCCTCAGCAGCAACTCTTGAACTTCTGACAGCTCACTGTAGTCTGAGCCTATGAGGGCAGGAGGTGTGTCTGTCCCATGCCCTCTCCGTACCACAGCTGACCCACCAGGAGGGACCACCCCTTCTAGAGGTCCTTACAGCCCCCATCACAGGCTGGGCTGCTATCCTGGCTCTGCAGAAACACAAAGACTCCAAGAAGAGAAGCCGTTTCTCCAAAGCTCACAGGGAGCGGGCACCAGAGCTGTGGGGCCCACAGAGCCCAGGTCTGGGAGCCAGCAATCCTAGGCTCTCATTCCGACAGTCACCAACCCACCCTATGACCTTGAGCCTCAGTTTCCCTTCCACACACGGGGAGGTTTGGACACAGGGTTTCTGAGGGCCTTCTCACTGCTACTAGAGCAAGAGCAGTGGTCCTGGGCCCACCCTGCCTGCTCAGGGGCCCTTGGGCAGCACTCACGGTTCCTCCTGGCACCAGAAGTGGTTGACTGCAAAGGCGATTGCCACGAGGACCAGGAACACGGCCACCGCGATGAGGCCCTGCATCCAGGGCTGAAGGTTTCCCAGGCCTAAAAAAGGGAGAGGGGCTGTAGCAGACAGGGCCACAGTGGGGCTGCATGTGCAGGAGAGCGAGGGGCCTCACTCCCCAAGGGCCCCACCTGTGCTGAAGGCCCTCAGCCAGCTTCCAGGACGAAGGAGACATTCTGGGGAGGGAGGGGTGGGATATGGCCCATCTGACCCACTCAAGCATCTTAAGCTCCACTGAGCTTAGGAAAAGGAGGGAGTTGGGGGAATGACAGAGGCTCAGAGAGAAAGGAGTTGGAAGGAGTGAGAAGCCAAGGAGGGAAGAGCCTCAGAGTGCTGTATCTGAGATCTAGGCATCCCAGAGCCTCTTTCCCTCCCCAAGGGGGGTCACATGCAGGGCTCAGGGAGTACCTGGGCCCCAGGGACCAAAGGGCAGCCCCCTGGACAGCCAACCTAGGCCTTGCAGCTGGGAGTGGCTCCCAGAAGGCTGAGGAGGACCCAGAGCTGACAAGACTGGTCTGGGATCTAGAAGATCCTGTTCTGTAGCGAGAGGTTTCTCTGATGGTAAGAAGTGTATGAGACTGGGAGACTCTCAGGGCTGCTCAGCTGGGGAAATCTGCGGTGCCTGGGGTACCCAGAGAGAGGAGTGGACCAGGACATCTTTAGAGGGGCAGAACGGAGGGGTGAGCTCTTCTCTGGGTCTTGGGGACCAGGAAAGAAGCCTCAAAACCTGAGCTGCTTTTGGTTCCTCCAGCTGGGTGCCCAGGGACTAGGGTCAGAGATTAAGTTGAGGCCCCAACCATGCACCCTTCTCTATTTTTTTTAATTTTTAATAGAGACAGGGTCTTACTATTTTGCCCAGGCTGGTCTCAAACTCCTGGGCTCAGGCGATCCGGCCTTGGCCTTCCAAAGTGCTGGGATTACAGGCAAGAGCGCCAGGTCCCTTCTCTGCTTTTTGACCCATGACACCAACACAGTCCCTCAAGATTTCCCTGAAGTCCCTGCCTTCAGGCCCCTGCTTCCCCAAAGGACTTTCCTGTTCCCCAGCATCACTGCACTCCATGAGCCTGCAGGAGCTCAGCCCTGCAGAGAAAAGACCGTCAGCAGGGAGAGGTCCCAGGACAAAACACAGGTCAGCGGGAGGCTTCGGAGGGGTCCTGCCTCCAGGCCAGAATACCTGCATCCCTGTATTTTGAGGGACCCAGGCTGGACATCAGAAAACCTTCCTCTGGCTCACTCCTGCTCAAATGTCCTCCTTTGAGTCTACCAAAAGCTGTCCTGCTGCAGTGGAGGCCTGACCTCTTCTCCGAGCCTGGCAAATATTGGGAAGGAGGAAGGAGGCTAGGCACTCTCTGGCCTGTAGTGAGGTCAGACCTCACTTATCTCCAGGGGAAGCAGAAGACACACAGTGTGATTATTCTCGGTTCCACACCTGCCAAAAGCAGTGTTTGGAGTCATTGCTTCCCTAGGGGCTCAGACTGCTCCCTCAGGTCAGCGGTTGCTCAAGCATGGGGAGTTAGGGCTCAACCCTTGGAGGCCCCTCCCTGTTTCCTCCTAGACCCCGCAGCCAATTCCCTCCAGTCACCCCAGGGACCACAGTCCCTGCTCCTCCTCCCATGTGGGGTTAGCACATACAGCAAAGGGCAGTGCCTGGGGCAGGAGAAAGGTGGTCTGAGCCCTGTCCTTTCTTGCCCTGCTGTGTGACTCAACCTCTCTGGTCTGCAGTCCCCCAGAGGGCTTCCAAGACCCAAGAGACAGAGTTGAAGCAGACACACATGAGAGCTTGGGTGGGGGTGGGAGGGGAGCTCTGGAAGCATCTTTGCCAGTCCCCTCTGGACCAAGTCCCACCTGCAGAGTCCCCAGACTCTGGCTGCAGGTGCAGCCTGACAGTGCAGAATGAAAGCCAGACCTTGGCTGTGTTGCTTCACCAGGTGCAAAGCCCTTCTACACCCCTGACCTGGCAGCAGCCCCAGGAGGTGGGCAGGGTGGGGCTTATTGTTCTCATTTTATGGGTGAGAAAACTGAGTCTCAGAAAGGGGCAGTGATTTGCTCAAGGTCACACATCAATTCAGGCAGAGCAGGACGAAGAGCTCAGATATTTGGGGGAGTCACACTGGACACCGTTCTCTACCCAAGCCCAAGAGGCTGAGACAAAGCCCAAGCCTTTGAGGGGTAGCTTGGGCCCCATTCTCACCCGCCTTGTATCCCCGGGCCCCCTGTACTCAGGACCCAGCCACCCCTTGGGCAATGCCTGCTCCTGCCCTGTTCCTCCCCAAGATCCTAGAACCAACATTTCCCTGCTGCTGCCACTTTTCACTCGTTGAAAACAAGTGACAGGCAGAGACTTGGTTCAGAGGTCTCTGCCTTGGGACATTCTTTCAGCTAGCCCAGTCCCTGCTCCCCCTCCAAACTCTAAGTATCAAGGCCCTGGGGAGGGGAGCCAGAACACCACCCATCCGCCCCTCGGGCTCCGGTGCCCAACCCTCTCCTCCTGAGCTACCTTGCTGACAGCTGGCAGGTGGCACTGCCGTGAGCAGGCCCAGAATGAGCAGGCTGAGGGCCAACATGGCTGCAGCAGCTCGTAGCCTTGCTTCTGGCCGCTGGTGTCTGGGCTCCTGGAGCTGCTGTGGCGTCTGTTGGTGTCCGCCTGAAATCAACCTGGGCTCAGTCTGGCCCTGGAGGAGAGGAGCTAGGAAGGAGGAAGGCGAGGGAGGGAGGAGAAATGAAGACGGGGCGTTGGAGAGAACCTGCCCTCCCTCCCATGGTAATGAGCTGCCAGGCCTGGCCTCCCCTGGCCGGTGCCCAGCTCACCTGTGCTGGCATTCGAGGTCATCTTACCGGGGCCAGCTAAGGAGGTGGGTATGAGGACCAAGCAGATGTGGGAGAGCCCCAGCCTCACCTCCATGCCCTGAGCTCCCTTTTCCTGGCAGTGGGGCTGGATTCTAGGGAAAGGGGTGACCACAGTCGCTCCTGCCTTGACTAAGCCCAGTGGGCGGGGCTTCTTGGAAGGCTGACAGTGGGATTAAGAAATGTGCTGGCTGGCTCAGGAGCTTGGGGAAAACCCCAGAAGCCCAGAGAAGGCTCAGAGCTGCCAGATTCCCCTGAGAGCCTAGCCTATTTCCTGTTCTCCCCCTCACCTGCCCCTACCCCACCAAGCTAAACCCTGGGACTGTAATGCTGGGACACACCACGGCTTCAGTGCCTTCCATGCCCTGGCCCAGCCCAGTGGCTTCCTAAATCCACCCCTTCCTGCAAAGATCTCCAAAGAGAACCTGAAGGTCCCAGTCCCCAGCTTTCACAGCCCATGCCAAAGCCCTGACCCAGCCCAGCTGACCTAGGCCCAGTTCAGTTCTTCCTCTTGGCCCCAGATGTGGTCCCTGGAAACCGGGCAGGGCCTCAAAACAAGATACCGGCTTGGTCAGAGGCTCCAACACCCAACTTCAGATCCATCTCCACCCATGGCAGAGGACAAAATGGGCAAACACAGCCTGCTGTGGGGGACAAAGGATGGACACTCCAGGTGGCAAGGTGCAATCTGGGGCCCAGAAGCCCTGGGCCCACCACCCTCGTAGCCAAAAGCAGCATTGAGGGAGGCACCCCTAGCCCCTGGAACAGGGAGGCCCTGGAGCCAGAGCCCTCCAAAAAGGCAAAAGTCTCCCCAGGATCATGGGGTGTCCACCTGGCCCTCCAACTCAGGGACTGAGAGTGGCCAGAGTTCCTGTGCAGACCCCTGACCAAGGGTCATGCTGGTCTCCTTGCCCCAGCCCCTCCCCAGAAGTATGGGAAGCTGAGATGCTGACTCCCTAGAAACGAGCGGGCCGACTGGAACAAAATCTCATCAGAGACGGAAGGTCCCTAGGAGCCAGCGCCTGAATTGAAGGCCCCTCCACAGCCTGTCTTTCCTGAAGCCACCAAACTCCTATTCATCAGGCCTCCTTGGCAGCCCTTCCCATGGCAGGATGATTCTGCCTTCATGTTTCAGCGGGAGCACTCAGACGTCGTGCCTCGGGCCTGCTTCCTGTGTGGGGTGTGTGTGGGAGGGGGGGTGTGTGGTGGCGGGATGTGTGTTCACATGCATGTGCAGTTGGGCCCACTGCCATCCAAAGATGGAGTATCTCAAGGTGATCTGGGGGAACTTTGCTTGGAGTTGAGTGATGCCTCCCAAATATGTATATCTTGTCCTCCCTCCCACCCCCAACTTGGTGCCCTCAGAATCTTCTAGCACAGACTGGAGTAAGCACTGTGCATGTTAATGAACAGTCAGAGAATCACTGATTGGAACGTAAGGAATGGGGCTGAATTTAGCAAACATCTACTGGTGACTTCTCCAAGAATTTTAAGGAGGGGAGTCACGTGGTCAGTTTTGCGTTTGGGAAAACACCTCTCCATGTAGTGTGGAGAGGGAAAGGGGCATGCAAAAGCTGGAGAAGAGGAGTCCGGGGATCTGCTATAGTGGCCACAACACCAGTGCCTGGACCTGGGCAGGGAGTGGCTGTGGGAACCGATCTGAGCCCTGTTGAGGAGGTAGAGAAGCCAGGGGGTGGCTGCTGGAACACAGTGCTGAACTGGGAGTGGGTACAGGCGGGAGGCAGGTGACTCCCAGGTTTCTGGCGTAGGCAGCTGGGTAGATGCTGGTGCCTCAGTAGGGGCCAGAGCAAGTTTGGGGGATGGGAGGATTGACGAGCTATAGATTTTGAGGTATTATGCTTGCAGTGCCTGTGGACTTTCCAGAGGGAGACGTCTGGAAGGCTGCAGAATCCCTAGGTCTGGAGTGGGGCATCTGGGAGCCGTCTGCAGCACAGGGATGGTAACTGAGGCCTGGGAGCTCATGGTCTCCCCATTGTGTGTAGTGGGGGTAGGGGTGTCAAGAGGAGAGCATAGAAAGAAAGAGACACGGCCCCAACACGTAAAGGTCTTTCAAAGGAAGAAGGGACAGGAGGAAACAGGAGGAAGCAACCCCAGAAAAGTGGGGTGTCCCAGGAGCCTAGCAAGGAGAGACTTAAGAAAAGGAGGGTGGGGGTCACAGCTGTGCCACTCCCTCCAACCAGTGCCATCAGCACTCGAGTCCCAGGTTCTGCCTTCCTCACCCCAGTATCCTCCACTTCCCTGAAAAACCCAGGGAAAGGAAAGGATCCCCTGGGCTGTGCTTCGGCAGTGGTGGGGGAAGGGGATGAGCAGGAAGGACATCAGGTGACCAACAGGAGGAAAACATACCTCCTGGGTCAAAGTCCCAAGCTTTAGAGCAAAACAAGTTGTTCCAGAAAAGAGGGGGCATGATGGGTGGACACTTGGCTTTGAGGCTGGCCCCTCCTCCCTGGAGGTCTTCACACGGGTGGAGGGTCATCTCCCCAGCTGTATGAACACAGCCCTGATCTCCATGGTAACAAGGTGGGCCCCCCTACTGGTCTGGCTTGGGCCCAGGGACTAGACTAAGGTCTCAGCAGTCCCACAGGGCTGCACCGTGTGTCCATCAACGTTCAGTTCCTCCTTCCTGTTCCAGCCCAGCTGTCACCCAGAACCATCAGGCCCCTTAGACAAGCCCTCCATCCAGCTAGACCTTATGCGATTGCCCTTCAGAAAAGCCAAAGTGGGCCTGGACTGTTTCCAGGAGTCTCCTTCCTCCCAACCCCATCTTGTCAGCCATTCCACTCACTGCCAGCAGGTGGCAGTGTCTAGTTGCAATCCCAGACTGAGGCGTGCAGGGAGCCAGTTTGCTGCTGAAGATTCTGCAACCTCCCCTCCCTCCAGCCCCGACTTTTGCCCACCTCCAGGGGTGGTCTGAAGAAAGGGACGGTGCACAGTGACATGTAAATAGTCTGGGAACAGCATACAGGGCGTGCTCAGGGCTCTGACGGTGGACTACGTTGGTGGACTACATTGGTGGACTACATTGTTAAGGAAGGCATCCTGGAGGAGGTGATGCTGGCAAAGTTAGCCAGAGTGTTGTACTGGGCAGACAGCCTGGGGAGAGGAATCCAGGCAAAGAGCTTAGCCTGAGAAAAAGTACAGAGAACATTCAAGAAGCGTGTTTAGAACACAAATATAAAAGCTTTCTTTACTATTTTTTATTTTTTTATTTATTTTATTTTATTTTATTTTTTGACGGTGTCTCTCTCTGTCACCCAGGCTGGAGTGCAGTGGTTCAATCTTGGCTCACTGCAACCTCCACCTCCTGGGTTCAAGCGATTCTCCTGCCTCAGCCTCCTGAGTAGCTGGGATCACAGGCACCCGCCACCACACCAAGCTAATTTTTGTATTTTAGTAGAGACGAGGTTTCACTATGTTGGCCAGGGTGGCCTCAAACTCCTGACCTCAGGTGATCCACCCACCTCAGTCTCACAAAGTGCTAGGATAACAGGCGTGAGCCACCGTGCCCAGCTCTTTACTCATTCTTATAATACTTCATCTTGTTAATATCATTGCTGTAAGCTGGAGAGCTCCTGGAGACCTTGTTTTATTCTTTCAAACATATCTTGCTTAAGCCCTTTTATGGCATTCATCGGCCCTTAAAATAATATGCAAACTTCTTTGCACGGGTTTGAGGGCCCAGGCAATCTTCCCTTACCCACCTCTCCAGCCGGGTCTGGCCCTGGAGCCTCCTGTCACTTCCTAACAAAAGCCAAGCTCTTTCTGACATCAGAAACTCCTCTCCACTTGCTCTTTTCTCTGCCTGGAACACTCTTCCACTCCTATTTGCCCAGCAAGCTGATCTCCCTTTACATCCCTTTCTCCAAGAACACTTCTTCACTTCCATTCTCTTCCATCTGAAGTCACTCCCTTCTACGAGTCTCCTTTGCTCATCTCCTCACAACCATGATCACGAGTTGCAATTACACACTGATTTGTACGCTTACTCATTTATTAATTGTCTCCATGGAGGGAAGGTATCATGTCTATCTCTCCCTTACCACCCAGTACTGAGCACAGTGCCTGAGTACACACTGGACACACATTTTATGAAATTAAATGTCAGTATATGCAGTGCCTACCACCGGCCTGACAAAGAGCAGAAGCTCAGAGAAAGGTTGTTCAATGAATAAAACATTTGATCTGTAGTTGAGTCCTTGTCTCTCTCCACTCTCTAGCTGTGGGGCACGGACTGTGTCTGATTCATCTCTGTATGTGAAGGAGAAGACATGGCCACCATTCCTCTGACAGTTGGAGCTGTTCAGCCTGCAATGAGGATGAGCTGGAGGGTGAGCTCTCCATCCCTAGACAAGTAAGAGCAGAGGCCATGGACCAGGTCACCCAATGAGGTGTCTGCAAAAGGGGTTTGTCTTAGTCTCTTTGTACCACTTTAACAAAATATCCTAGACTGGGTAATTTATAAAGAACAGAAATTTACTTTTTGACAGTTCTGAAGAATGGGAAGTCCCAGATCAAGGCACCAGTAGGCTTGGCATCTGGTGAGAGCTGCCCTCTGCTTCCAAGATGACACATCTTACTGTGCCCTCACACGGTGGGAGGGATGGAAGGGTGAAAGGGACCAGGACACTCCCTTCAACCCCGTTTTTGAGAACACTAATCCATTCACAGGGGTGAAGCCCTCCTGACTTAACCCCTTTCCAAGAGGTCCCAGCTTTTAATAAACCCTTGGGGTTTAAGGGTTATTTTTGTGTTTTGTTTTGGTTCTCTTTGAGATGGAGTTTTTGCTCTCCTTGCCCAGGCTGAAGTGCAATGGCGTAATCTCAGCTCACTGCAACCTCCCCCTCCTAGGTTCAAGTGATTCTCCTGCCTCCACCTCCTGAGTAGATGGGATTACAGGCCCCCACCACCATGCTCAGCTAATTGGGGTTTAAGTTTTAACATATGAATTTTAGAGGGACATACACTGAAACTGTAGCAGGGTTCTAGCCCTTCCAGTTCTGGAGCCTGTGAGCCTGTGACTCCGTTAACAGACTATGAGATCTTTTCATATATTAATAAGGTCCCAAAGAAGCAGCTGGTTAGGACTGTGGTGAGCCCCTCTCCTCTCAGACTTAAGATTTCATTCACCTGGCTCCCCTTCATGTAACACTCCCTTCCCAGAGGGCCATGGACAGAACTCTAGCTTATGAACATGGACAGGGAAACATTACATTTGTATTTCACTAACCTCTAACTAAATTTATACCACTTTCAGCTGGGTGTGGTGGCTCACGCCTGTAATCCCAGCACTTTGAGAGGCTGAGGCGGGTGGATCACCTGAGGTCAGGAGTTCAAGACCAGTGTGGCCAATATGGTGAAACTACGTCTCTACTAAAAATACAAAAATTAGCCAGGCATGGTGGTGGGTGCCTGTAGTCCCAGCTACTGGGGAGGTTGAGACAGGAGAATCGCCTGAACCCAGGAGGCAGAGGTTGCAGTGAGCCAAGATCACACTATTTCACCCCCGCCTGGGCGCCAAGAGTGAAACTCCACCTCAAAAAAAAAATAAAAATAAATAAAATTTACCATTTTTTTCCATGGGATGAAGGCAACAAACCACAGACTGTCTATGATATTTTCATATCACCATATAATTATTGCAGATATCTGGATATATCTTATGCTCACCACTATAGAAGTACAATAGTCATTGGACCTTCCACAAGATCTTGTTGTTGAATACATTATAAATGGACACATAAATCACTATATTACAAACTTATATTTTTAATATTTTGATAAGTACATCTCAAGGTAACTGACTTCCTTTGCAATGCTATGCATTTTATTTTATGCACTTAAAAACATTATTGTGAGAGGCCGGGCATGGTGGCTCACACCTGTAATCACAGTACTTTGGGAGGTGGAAGAAGGTGGATCATCTGAGGTCAGGAGTCTGAGACCAGCCTGGGCAACATGGCGAAACCCCATCTCTACTAAAAATAACAAAAATTAGCCGGGAGTGGTGGCACATGCCTATGGTCCCAGCTACTCAGGAGACTGAGGCAGGAGAATTGTTTGAACCTCGAAGGCGGAGGTTACAGTGAGCTGAGATCATGCCATTGCACCCCGGCCTGGGTAACAGAGTGCGACTCGGTCTCAAAAAATATGTTAATTTAATTTAGTTTGTCAATAAATAAAAATATTACTGTGAGAAGGGGTCCTTAGGCTTCATCAGACTGCCCAAGGGTTCCATGGCACAAAGAGGATTACGTCCTGGCTCACCAGGAACCTAAGGCATATCTGCTCAAAGCAATGCCATGTGATCTTAAGGTCGGACCTGGAGAAAGATTGGCAGCTCTCTGGACAGACGCTTTCTGGAGCACAGAGCTAGGCTCTATGATCGGATTGAATGGGTGCTTACTCCCACAGGGGCTCCAGTGTCTGGGAGCTGTAAGGGGCAGAAAGCACCAGCCCAGAGCCAGCCGAGCCAAGGAATGCACTGGCTATGACTCCTGGGTCCTAGGCGACCCCACTAGGCTGGGGAGATTTATGGCCAGGACCCCACAGTGGGGAAAGATCAATCAACCCATCCTGCCGCCCACTCATCCAGCCAAGAAATTCAAGGGTTGGCCCCCTGCCAGAAGCCCAGCCCTCCAGCAGAGGTCCCAAAGCCAAATCTTACCCTGCTGGGTCCAAGCACAGCCTTTCCCTACCCAGGGCTCCAGGCCAGCAGTGGAAGCAAGCTGGGAGTACTGGGTTCTAGAGTCACTATCTCTTCAAGCCTGAAAGCTCATTCTAAATGATGTAATCTTGCTCCTTATTTTTCAACTGGGGAAACTGTGACCCAGAAATGGACAGTCATCAACTAAAAGTCACAGAGCAAGTCAATGGGAGAGATGGGGCTAAACCCCAGGGGTCCCTATGTCCAGCCCAGGGTTCAGTCCCTCTGTCAAGCACCTGCTATTGGTCAGTTTCTCAAATAATATCCTAACTTTCTTTCATTCATTTACTCAACACGTGTTTAGTGGCTACTATGAGACTGGAAATACAGTAGCCCTTATTTGAAATATTTGGGACCAGAAGTGTTTCCGATTTTTGATTTTTTTTCTGATTTGGAAATATTTGTATACACATAGTGAAATATCTTGGGGATGGGACCCAAGTCTGAACATAAAATTCCTTTGTTTCCTATACATCTTATACACATAGCCTAAAGCTAATTTTTAGAATATTTTAACTAATTTTGTGTATGAAACAAAGTTTTGACTGTGTGGTTTTTGTTGGGTTGGTTTTGGTTTTGGTTTTTTTGTTTTTTGTTTTTTGACTCAGAGTTTCACTCTTGCTGCCCAGGCTGGTCTCAGACTCCTGAGATCTCGGCTCACTGCAACCTCTGCCTCTCGGGTTCAAGCGATTCTCCTGCCTCAGCCTCTTGAGTAGCTGGGATTAGGCGCACAGGCGTGCACCACCACACCTGTCTAATTTTGTATTTTTTAGTACAGACGGAGTTTCTCCATGTTGGTCAGGCTGGTCTTGAGCTCCCAACCTCCGGTGATCCATCCACCTTGGCCTCCCAAAGAGCTGGGATTACAGGCATGAGCCACTGTGCCCGGCCTTGATTGTGTTTTGTCTTTGACCCATCACATGAGATCACATGTGAAATTTTCCACTGGTGGCATCATGCTGATGCTCAAAAAGTTTCGGATTGTGAAGCATTTCAGATTTCAGATTTTTGGATGAAGGATGCCCAACCTGTAGAGAATAAGATCAAGATTACATTATACAGTTTTGTAATTACAGTTGCAGTAAATGTTTTGAAGGGAAGGTACAGGTGCTAAAAGTACATAAATGAGTTTACTATCTAGTCTAGGAAGTCAGAAAAATGTAGTATGAAGCCTAAGATTCATTCATTGAGCAATTAATTATTGAGAGCCTCCTGTGGACCAGGCACTGTTCAAGATGCTAGGGATACAGGAATGAGCACAACAAAGCCCCTGCCTTTATAGAAATGACATTCTAGAGGGGTCCGCCAGGAAACAGACAGATAAAACAGTTCCGATGGCAACATGGAAAAGTCCAGGATCAGGAAAATGGTGGGGGCTGCAAGAAGAGGGTGTGCTATTTTACACAGATTCTCAGGGAAGGCATCTCTAAGAAGTGACATTTGAGCCAAGAGTTGAAAGTGAGGAAGTAAGACGTTCAGCCGTGGATGGGAGAAGACCCCAGGCAAGGAGACAGGCAAGTGCAAAGGCCCTGAGGAAGGAGGCTGGAGGGAGTCAGTGTGGCTGAGGGAAGTGAGTGCAGGGAGCGGAGGAGAGGAGGTTGGAAAGCAAGGGCGTGGCCCCCTCATCTGGCGTGTTGTGAGTGGTTGTAAGGACTCTGGCTTTTACTCCAACAAGACCAAAGAGCTGCTGGAGGAATCTGAGCACAGGAGACATGGTTTGACTGCCATGTGGAGAAGAGACAGTGGGAGCAAGAAGAGAGAACGGGGAGGCCGGCAAGGAGGCGTCTGCAGTGCTCCAGACGAGAGGCCAGGGCAACTCAAGGCAACTGGGATGTGGAGCAGCCGTGGAGCTGAGGATGCGTGCTCTGAGTCTAGATGTATTCTGAGGGTAAACTCAACCTGGTCTGGAATGTGAGAGGAAGAGAGAAGCCAAGAATGGTTCTGAGGTTTTTAATCCGCTCAGCTGGAGCAGACTGAGGTGGGGAGGATGACAGGAGGAGGAGGCTTTTTTTCTGAAGGAGGGGCAGGATTCACCAGTTTGGTGTGGAGACAAGAATGTGAGTCTGGAGGTCAGAACTGAGGTCCAGGCTGGAGATGTTTATTTGGGACACGTGGGTGCCACTGTGGAGGCACTCCTCTAGGACCTAGAGGGAGAAAGTCTGTAACAACTGGGGCTGGGGAGTGGTGTAGAAGAGAGCACCTCCAGGTTGGGAGGAGCAGGGAGGGAAAGTCACACCGCACAGAGCTGATGGGAGATGGGCCTGGCTGGAGAGCAGGCGGTGGTCAGGAAAGAGGTCTCGAGAGCTTGCAGGACCTAAGAGGTGCGCTCTTCACCTTACAGATAATACAGACCCAACGTAGGGTTTTAGGCAAAGATGCGATGTGGGAAAGTCTTGCATTTCGGCAAGCTCTCTCCAACCACAGCTGGAAGAATGGGCCAAACAGGGCGGTGGGCAGTGGGCAGTGAGCAGGCTGTGGAAGGGATCCAGGAGAAGGATGGTGATGCCTTGGCTTAAAACAGTGCACAGAGAGTACTGGAGGATGGAAGAGCAATTTAAGGAGTACAAGTGGCAGGACAAGCTAGCTGCATAGACGCAGAAGTGAGATATTCAAAAGAGTACAATCAAGGAGGCGCCTCATCCTCTGACTCAGACAGTGCTTGGAACTTGGTGCTATTTTTTTTTTTTTTTGAGATGAAATCTCATGCTTGTCCCCCAGGCCGGAGTGCAGTGGCACAATCTCGGCTCACTGCAACCTCCACCTCCTGGGTTCAAGCGATTCTCCTGCCTCAGCCTCCCGAGTAGCTGGGATTACAGGCACCCGCCCCCATGCCTAATTTTTGTATTTTTAGTAGAGACAGGGTTTCACCATGTTGGTCAGGCTGGTCTCGAACTCCTGACCTCAGGTGATCCGCCTGCCTTGGCCTCCCAAAGTGCTGGGATTACAGGAGTGAGTCACCATGCCCGGCCGGTACTATTTTTTAAACTAGAGGAAACTAGAAGAGCAGCAAGCTGGGAGTGAGGAGAGGGCATGTATGTATTCATTTCACACACCTTTCATAAGTGTCTTCCTGTGCCAAGCACTGTTCTAAAGCACCATAGCTCCACAGCCCTGCCAAAGGGAGTTCACACACATTAGTGGGTGCAGTGAGCAAAGAGCAATGCACCGATGACGATGAGTCCCGGTGTGGACAGGCTGTTTGCAGCACCCGGAGGACATCTCAGGACGCAGCTCCATGTTTTGGTCTGGCATTCCTGGAGGGGATCTGTGCCTCCGGCAGGGATGACACGGTCCAGGATGGGGGGATGAGAAGCTAGGCTAACACCCGCCCTAAGCAGCACCTGCTTAAATGGATGGGGAGGGGTTATGTATCTGAACTGAGGAGAAAATAAAGAAGCAATATACATTGTCTTCTAGACTACTTAGGGTAAGACTACAAGCATTGGCCATGCCTCACATTTCAGGGCATGTGGAGTCATGGAACTGATTTCATTTAACATTTTAATTAATTAAAACTCTTTTCTTCTCTTGTTACTAATTTTGCCTTTAGTCTGTTAAATACTTGGAGGAGCTGAAATTTCCAGCCTGAAGAGTAGCAGTCTCAGAGGCCTCTATCTCCAGATATCTGCAGGGCTGCACCAGAAGAGAGAGAGAAACTGCTCTGTGCCCTCTGAGCATGGAGCTGAGGATGATGAAAAGAGTCACTGGGAGGCTGGATTTGGTTCAGCGAGAGAAAGCTGTCTAGTGATGACAGAGATGACTCTGAAAGGTGGTGAGCTTCCCATTCCCAGAGGTATGTGAGTAGAAACCTTGAGCTTCCAGAAGGAGGTAGAACTCAGCAAGAGGCAGAAAAGGGGTGAATGGACTCAATGCTGGAGTCTCTGAGGCCCAGGAAGGTGAGCTGGGAATCGGGATCCTCACACACCTCTAGCTGTGTGACCTGAGCAAGTCTCTTTCCTTCTCTGAGCCTTTGTATTCCAGTAATACTCCATTGGATTGGTCAGAGGATAATGCATCTAAATGCCTTACAGCAATGCATAGTTAGGTGCAAACTGGTGGAAGCACCCTGGTCTAAACAGGGTATCAAGTGTTTAGGCCATACTGCCCTGTCCCAAACCAATCTCTTTTCAGAACAGAAGCCCCAGCAGGGCAGTGAGAGGTGCTACAGGCATGTTTAGCCTGCCACACATTGGATACCCCTTGCTCAGTCAAGAAGCCACATCCAAACCCTCGAACCCTTTCACAGTTGGAGTTTTTGTTTCAAAGGTCAGACGTCAACCCTCAAAATGAAGATGGCTTTAAAAAGCTGCAGCTTTTTAAACAAAGTAAACAAAATGCAATTATAATTTCATAGATGGAACATAAACAAATTTTTTTAAAAAGAAGAAGAAAATACAATAGTACATAAATGGGTGATCTGGGCTCAGTCTGTGATTTTTTTCTTCTCTTTCTGTTCTTTCCAGAGTTTATAATAAAGACTATTTAATTGAGGGGAGGGACAAATTTGTAGTTTCCAAGTAAACAAAATAAGTGTACATTAAAAGACAAAATCAAATCATTTTTCCAGATTTTTACTAATGCCCTTAAATAGCCAAAAGTTGAACCAGAAGCCCTCTTTGCCAGATAATCTGTTTACGGCCAGGCAGGGCTGCTAGGGCCCAGTCTGCCTGCTTTCTGTAATTGGAGGCTGCCCCTCCCACACTCTTCTACAGAGGCTTCCAGGTGCCAGCACACACACAAGAGACAGTTGTGGTCCTGCCTCCAGCACAGTGTGGCAAGAGAAGCATGTAACTTCTTGAAGGAATGCTCACTATGTGCCAGGCACTGTGCAAGGTACTTTGGATTCATAACCCATTTATTCCCCACAATATAAGGTGAGTGCTATATCCCATTTTACTGATAAGAACACCGAGGTTCAGAGGAATTAAGCTCAGAAAGCAGAATTTTAACCCAAGTCTATTTGATTCTGAAGCAAAAATTGAAATTTTAACCCAAGTCTATTTGTTTGCAAAGCTCTTAAGCATTATATTATACTATCTCCTCACATTTAAAATAATTGCTATTAAACAGTGAGCGCTGTGAAGGAGGCATATAATCTGAATGCCAGGAAAGGAGTCATTAAGTTCTTTTGGGAGAAGGGAAAATCAGGGAAAGCTTCCAGGAAGAGGTGACATTTGAGCTTTGAAAGATGATTAAGAATTTATCAGAACATAGCATATAACCTGACAGAGCAGATGTTCAGTAACTTTTAATTAAATCAACTAATAAAGATAGTAACATTTACAGATGAAATAATATGAAGTTTGAGATTTGCTTTATAATAAGCCATTGTGGGGAGAGGGAGCATGGGGACAGATAGAGGTATAGGCAAAACAAGATTACTCACATGTTGACAATTGCTGAAATTGGATTCATGCCATTTATTATTCTCTACTTTCATATATGTTTGAAAATGTCCATAATAAAAAATTTAAGACAATTTTAAAAGATGCTTAGTGTTGGCCGGGAGCGGTGGCTCAGGCCTGTAATCCCAGCACTTTGGGAGGCCAAGGCAGGTGGATCACCTGAGGTCAGGAGTTCGAGACCAGCCTGGCCAACACAGTGAAACCCCATGTCTACTAAAAATACAAAAATTAACCGGGGATGGTGGCGCGCGTCTGTAATCCCAGCTACTCGGGAGGCTGAAACAGGAGGATCTCTTGAACCTGGGAGGCAAACGTTGTGAGCAGAGATCACACCACTGCACTCCAGCCTAGGCAACAGAGGGAGACTCCGTAAAAAAAAAAAAAAAAGGTGCTGAGTGTTCACTCCAACTATACTTCCAAAAATACTTGAAAGCTAAAGGTAAGTATCTTGAAAACAAACACACAAAAAATGGAAGAGAGGCGGAAGGGAGGAAGTGAAGGGAAGGAAAGGAGGGAGGTAGTATGGAGGAGCACAAAAGAAGAAATTGTATCAATAAGGCAATCCTATTTATAATAGCTACAAAAATTAAAATAAAATACCTAGAAATAAGTTTAACCAAGGAAGTAAAAGACCTCTACAAGGAAAACTACAAAATACTGATCAAAGAAATTGAAGAGGACATAAACATATGGAAAGATATCTTATGCTCATGGATTGGAAGAATTAATATTGTTAAAATGACAATACTAACTGAAAGTAATTTATACATTCAATGCAATCCCTATCAAAATACCAAGCTATTTTTCACAGAAATAAAAAAATCTAAAATTCATATGGAACCAAAAAAGAGCCCAAACAGCCACAGCAATCCTAAGCAAAAAGAACAAAGCTGGAGGCATTACTCTATTTGGCTTTAAAATATATTACAAAGCTATGGCAACCAAAACAATGTGGTATTGGTATAAAAATATATACATAGACCAATGGAACAGAACAGAGAACCCAGAAATAAATTCATATATTTACACTCACCTGACTTTCAACAAAGATGCCAGGAATCTACATTGGGAAAAGGATACCCTGTTCAATAAATGTTGCTGGGAAACTTGGGCATCTACATTCAGAAGAATGAGATTGTACACCTATCTCTCAACATATACAAAAATCAACTCAAGATGGATTAAAGACTGAAATGTAAGGCCTAGAACTGCAAAACTACTAGAAGAAAACATAGGAGAAACACTTCAGGATGATTGATCTAGGCAAAGACTTTATGGCTAAGACCCCAAAAGAACAGGCAACTAAAACAAAAATAGGCAAATGGGACTATATTAAACTTGAAAGTTTATCCACAGGGATAAAAGAGTGAAGAGACAACCACAGAATGGGAGAAAATATTTGCAAACTATTCATTTAACAAGGAACTATATCCAGAATATACAAGAAACTCAGGAGCAAAACAAGAAACAATATCATCAAAAAATGGGCAAAGGATCTGAATAGCATTTCTCAAAAGAAGATACACTAACGGCCAACAGGCATATGAAAAAAATGTTCAACATCACTAATCATCAAGGAAATGCAAATAAAAACCACAATAAGATATCATCTTACCCCAGTTAGAATGACCATTATCAAAAAGGCAGAAAATAACAGATGCTGGCAAGGATGCAGAGAAAAGAGAACTCTTATACACTATTGGTGAGAACGTAAATTAGAACAGTGTTTATGGAAAACATTATGGAGATTTCTCAAAAAACTAAAAACAGAACTACCATATCATCCAGCAACCCCACTATTGGGTGTTTATCCAAAGGGAAAAAAATCAGTATATCAAAGAAATACATGCATCCTCATGTTTATTGCAGCACTATTCACAATAGCGAAGACATGGAATCAGCTTGTGTCCATCAATGAAAGTATGGATAAAGAAAATATGGTGCATATACACAATGGAATACTATTCATCCATAAAAAAGGGTGAAATCCTGTCATTTGCAGGAACATAAATGGAACTGGAGGTCATTATGTTAAGTAAAATAAGCCAGACACAGGAAAACAGATTTCATGTTCTTATTCATATTTGGAAACTTAAAAAAAAATTGATCTCATGGAGGTAGAGCAGAATTATAGTTACCAGAGGCTGAGAAAGGTGTGTGGGATGAAGAGAGGTTGGTTAATGGGTACAAACATCCAGTGAGATAGAAGGAATAAGTTCCACTGTTCAACAGCAGAATAGGGTGACTACAGCTAACAACAGTGTATTGCATATTTCAAAATAGCAGCCGGGCGTGATTGTTCAAGCCTGTAATCCCAGCACTTCCTAGCACCTTGAACCCCTGTCTTCCCCATTATCCAGCACTCCACATCTCCCCATTCTTCTCCTCCTTCTCTGGTTGCTTCTTCTGTCTCCTCCAGTTGTTTCTCTCCCCTTGACTAGCTTGAGGTGCTGCATTCCTCACAGATCTTGTCCCACTTCTCATTCCACACCCTCTTGGTGGGTGAATCCCATGATGTAGATTACCACGTCTATGTTGATAACTTCCAAATCTATATTTAAAGGCGTGGTATTTCTGCAGTTTCAAGTCTGCATATCCAACTATGTTGTCAGCATTTCCACTTGATTTCACAGACATCGCAAGCTCGGCGTGCCCAGAGTGAATTTACTTTTTCCCTAAGCCTGCTCCTCTCCTTGTACCCCCTGTCCTTCTATGCTCCTCAGTAAATGGCACCACCATATAACCGGCTGCTCAAATTAGAAAAATTGACACCATCCTTGGGAGGCTGAGGCTGGCGGATCACCTGAAGTCAGGAGTTCAAGACCAACCTGGTCAACATGGTGAAACCCCATCTCTACTAAAAATACAAAAATTAGCTGAACATGGTGGTAGGCGCCTGTAATCCCAGCAACCTGGGAGGCTGAGGAGGAGAATCGCTTGAACCTGAACCTGGGGAGGGGAGGGTGCAGTGAGCCAAGATCGCGCCATTGCACCCCAGCCTGGGTGACAAGAGTGAAACTCTGATTCAAAAAAAAAAAAAGCTAGAAAAGAGGAAGATTTGAAATGCTCCCAACACAAAGAAATGACAAATACTCAAGCTGATGAATTTCCTAAATACCCTGCCTTGATCATTATACATCCTATGCATGTAACAAAAATCACATGTACCCCATAAATATGTACAAATATTATGTATCAATAAAAATAAAATAAAAAAGAAGAAATTACAATAGTACATATGGGTTAAAGAGCTTGAGTTCTGAAATGGGACACATATAAGTTGGAATCCGCTTCTGCCTTTTCCTGGTGGTGTGACTTTAGTGAGTCCCTTGCCCCCTTGGGTTTTAGTCTATCCATCTATATAAAGGGGGTGATAATAGCAGCCTCCTCTTGGGTTTGTTGGGGGAGTGAGGTGAGAAGGTGCTAGAAAGCACTTGGCACAGTGCTAGCTGAATGGCGGCAGGTGACCCAGCCCTGGCTGCATCATATACCATTCAAATGCAAATCTCTTCCAAAGTCACATTTCCAGCCCAGACCAGTCCGCTGACAGGTGTCTCAAACATAAGATGTCCTGAACTGAGCTCCTGAGCTCGCCCCACTGAAAACCAGCTCCTCCCACAGCCTTCCCGCTTAGTATGTGCTGTTCCAGCCCCCCAGCAATTCACAGGAAGGATCTCATAGTTGATTTTGACTTTATGACGCTCTCCACACTGGATCCATCAGTAGTTCCTCTTGGCTCTTTCTAAATGTATCTAGACTTCTAGAGTAATACTTATTACCACCTCCATTGCTACAACATCCAAGCCCCTTATCTCTCATTAGCCTTATCACAATAGTGTCCTAACAGATCTCCCCAATTTTACTATGCTCCATTCTTTCTGCTCTCACCATGACAGCCAGAGAGATTCTTTTGAAAATTTAGTCCCTTGCCTATTCAATATTCTCCGATGAGGCCGGGCACAGTGGCTCACACCTATAATCCCAGCACTCTGAGAGGCCGAGGCTGGAGGACTGCGTGAGCTCTGGAGTTCGAGACCAACCTGGGCAACATAGTGAGACCTCATCTCTACTAAAAACCAAAGGCGGCCGGGCGCAGTGGCTCACGCCTGTAATCCCAGCACTTTTGGGAGGCCAAGGTGGGCGGATCACAAGGTCAGGAGATCGAGACCATCCTGGCTAACTCGGTGAAACCCCGTCTCTACTAAAAATACAAAAAATTAGCCAGGCATGGTGGCAGGCACCTGTAGTCCCAGCTACTTGGGAGGCTGAGGCGGGAGAATGGCGTGAACCTGGGAGGCGGAGCTTGCGGTGAGCTGAGATCGTGCCACTGCACTCCAGCCTGGGCGACAGAGCGAGAATCCGTCTCAAAAAAAAAACCAAAACAAAACAAAACAAAAACAACAACAACAACAACAACAAAAGGCATGGTGGTGCCTGCCTGTGGTTCCAGCTACTCAGTGGGCTGAGGTAGGGGGATTGCTTGAGCCTGGGAGATCAAGGCTGCTGTGAGCTACAATTACACCAGTGCACTCCAACCTAAGCAACAGAGACGGTGTCTCAAAAATAAATAAATAAATATAAATAAAAGAATAATAAAACAAATCATCTAATGGTATTGCATCCCATCCAAAGTAAAAGCCAAAGTCCCTATGTGGACTACAGGCTCCATGTGGTGCCTCTGCAACCCATCTCTCACTCCTCTCCTCCTTATTCCAGCCATTCCTGCTTCCTTGCTGCCCTGGACCAGTCCACGCCAGGTACACTGCAGCCTCAGGGCCCTTGCACTAGCTGTTCCCCTCCATTACACTCTTTCCTCAAACATCTGCATGGCTTGTTGCTTTATCTCCTTCAGGTCTTGATTCCAGTGACCCCTCTTCTGTGAGATCCTCCTGCTGACTTCCAAAAAAGGCACTCCCTTCACTGAAAACCCCCTAAAACACACACACATACACACACACACACACACATACACACGCTCCCCATTCCCTTTCCCAGTTTCATTCTTCTCCTTGGCATTTATCCCCATCCTATCCACTATTTATTTAACTTATTTTTCTTATTTATCATCTGTCTCTCCACTCAGAATATAAACTTCACTAAAGAAAATGTTTTTTTTTCATTGCTCTCTTCTGGTCATTGCTTTAAGAACAGGACCTGGCATGTGTGATGTGCTCAACAAATACTGATTTTAAAAGTGACAGGCCAAGGGGCTACATTGGAGCATTCAAGCCGCCTTCAATCACACAAGCAGGTGCCTACCTCTCCTGCAACTTTCCTACAAAATCAGGACGCCAGTGCATGATGCAAACCCTTCCCGACTACAGATGGAGCTGGGAAAGATGCAAGCTATGGGCTGGAGGGTCAGCGAGGACACTCCTTTGTGCAGAGGCTTTGGCCTTGTGTACCGTGGACCTCTGGGGCAGTGTGGTGGAGTCTATGATCCCCTTAAAAATTAATGCCTTAAAAATAAAATACATAGAATAATGAAAATCAAAGGCATTGAAATACAATTGTCAAGATATTTTAAATTTTTATGATGTAATTGTATGTGTGCCTCCCTACTCATGGATTAAATGAAAAGATCTAGCAACACGTCTAATATCAACCATAATTTCAAAAAGACAATGATTGGGAACAATATTTCAAGGTAATCTATCACCTGGGATGTCATTTCTGTTGGTAACGAAAGTCGCAGACACTGTTTGCTAGTGCTGTGATTTGCTGCCTACGTTAACAATGGAAGGAAAAACTAAGTTTCAGTCATGGGGTGATGAAAATAAAGATGTAACATTTTTCCCATTCAGGTTTATGTCCCATTGAACTTTCTCCTCGGAGTTCTTGGGTGTCCCTGGACTCACCTTGGAGATGCCCTGCTCTAGAAGAGATCTAGAGCTGACGCTGGGGAGCTAAGTCACTCACCACCCTGCGTGACCCTGTACAAGTCACATCCCTCCCCATCTGTACAATGAATCATTACAAACTTTAATGATTCATTTGTGCTCGCCCACCCTGGAGTCTGATGAGATCACTCAGTAAATATTCACTAAGCACCTCCTGTGGGAGGGCCTCACACACACTGGGCAGGATGGGACCATTAGCGACCAACCAGTGACACATTGCCTCAGGACTGAGCAGCTCATGAACAAACAAGGTGATGAGGTCAGGACTCGAACGCAGGCGATGTTGAGCAGCACCTAGACACAGCTCAGGGGCTCTGTTCATTCAGAAATAGGAGAGGCTCCAGTTCCCGGGGTGGAGGGAAGCAGCAGCGGCAGCACCTGAGATTGAGTCTGACCCAAAACCTGCTCCTGGCGTGGGAGTCTACAGAAAGGGCATCTCAGGTGTGGCAAAGGCTCAGAGCTGGAAAGTCAGAAAGGATGCGCTGGATCCCTTGGGGAGCTCGAGGGCCCTTCAGGGAGAAGAGGATGGAGCAGTGTTGTCACTCTGGTCTTGACTCAGTGTAGTTTTTTGTTTTTTTTTTTTTTTTTTTTTTTTTTGGACGCTCCCTGGAAAGCACAGCGATGGGCACGGGACCAGGCTTGCTTGGCTCCCCTCCCCAGTCCCTGTCCACGCCCCTCAGAGCACTGGAAACCATCAAAGTGAGTGATGGAAGGCTAATCACAGCCACTTGGATCTGAGGAGGGACCTGTTTCTCTCTCCGAGGACTCTCCAGCAAGGACAAGTGCAGGACAAAAGCCGCACCTCCCTGCCTCATTAGCATCACACAGCCTGCCAGCCGGGCTCCCTGCCTCCGCCTCCGCAGCCCCGGCAACTGGACTGGACAGCCCGGCTTTGGCTGAGCCCCAACCCAGCAGATGTGGACCCTAAAGGGGCCCATGGCCAACAGCCTCCCACCTCCCCTCAAAAAAACAAGCCAGGCAACCACCGCCTGTCCTGCCTGCCCCACCCCGTGTAGGTCTCTCCTTGTATTGTGGCCAGAAGCTGCTGCAGCCGCCAAAAACCCAAAGGACGCTGGAGACACATAGAATCCCTGAAGGGCAGTGCTTAGGGTGATGGAAACGGAGATCTTAGAGATCCCAACTTTTACCTGGGACTAGGCTCACTGAGCAGAATCTTGGCATCTGAGGCTCACTGAGCAGAATCTTACAATCTGAGGGTACTGGCGCTGAGTTTACACTGCTGCTTTAGAATATGCTGCTGCCAAACAATTGAATGGCAGTCTCTTGGAGTGCCAGCCTCCCAGGACCTTGAGTCTTGAGCAGGGCTAGGCAGGTAGTGCATCAGAACTGTGAGGTCCCAGGCGATCCTGGGAAAGATTGGCTGGGGACTTGGGGCTGGGAGTGCTTGTGTGGGTCTGGATCCCACCTATTCAGGGGTAATGGAGGGGGGCGTGAGAGTGATGGGGAAGCCTGATAGCCCATTGAATACAGTGGCTCCCAGGGGATTGCTGGAGAGAGGGGCGGAGTGCAGAGAGTAGGAGCCTCAGCCAGCCGGTGTGGGAACTGCCAGAGGGCAGAAGGCCCAGCCCCCTCCGAGATCCCGCAGAGCCTGGGACACAGGAACACCACAGGTCCCAAGCCGCAGAGGGTTAGCTGGGAAGGGCTGAGGACCCTGGGCTCCTGTGGCTCAGCTGGCTGAGCTGTCACCAGGCATAGGGTGGGAAAGGGTTTTCCAACTTGGTCCCGTAGCTCTACTTGGTCTTGGAAAGGCAGGGGTCTTGGGGGACTCTTGTCACGGGATGGCAAGGGTGTGGGAGGCAGGCAGGGGCAGGTGATGTTATCATCAGACCACCATCTGCATGAGTGAGACTGAGTCAGGAGACATTGTACCTCCCCTAAATCAGGGAACTCATGAAATAACGCTGAGCCAAACTACCCCTCCCCCTGCATATGGGGCCCTCCCCTGATTTCCCCTCAGAGGAGTCCTGTCCTAACTGTCTGGAACTGTGCAGTGCCTGTCTGTAGTGATCATGGCAGTATTCGTAGCTCACCTGATGTAGAGTATGGGGACTGGCTCTCCAAACAGCCCAGGATGGAATCTCAGTTAAGCTTCTCTCTTAGCCACTTGACCTTGGGAATCAGAAGAGATCAGGAATACTGATTCCTCATCTGTAAAATAGGACTAACTGTCCCCTCTACACTGGATTCTAGGGAGGGATCAGCAGGACAACAGAAGTGAAAGCACAGCCCTTGGACATAAACAGCACAAGGCTTAGAGCAGCTGAGGCTAAACTTTGGTGACTCACATCCTCTTTCTGAGCTTCCCAGGTCTGGGATGTGGAGGCCCCCGGCCTCCTACCAACACTTGATCTTCACAGAGGATTTGCATAAAGCATTTTTACTCCGACACATCAGAGCCTCATCTCTGCTCTTCTCTGGGTACTGGCATCATAATAGGAATGAAGTAGGAAGGTGGAATAGGTGGAGAGGTTGTGGAAGTGTGCTGGGAAAAGAAAGAGCTCACTGAGGCTTGGCTGCAGGAGGATTCCGGGCTCTTCTGAGCTCCAGGTCTTCAAGTCCTAGGACCATAGCACTGCAGTCTTGCTTTTCTCAAACATATCCTGCTGTCTGACTCTGTGGAAGCAGGAAGACAAGCTTTCCTGCCTCTCTCTAAGCAGCCTCGCTGTGCCATGCTGTGGCAGCCTGCAGCTCTGACACCTCAGTGGTCACCCTGCCTTCAGTGTGGCCTTTCCACATTGATTACCCAGAGAGTCCCTAAAAAAAAGATCTGATGTCCTCCTACCTGCTTACAACCCTCTGTGACTTCCCATTGCTTCGCAGCATTCAAGGCCCTGAGACTTCTTCAGCCCTAACACTCTCCACCACAGGTGCCTTACCAGCTGCCAGGCTGCAGCTTCCAAAGCACAGCCCACTCTTTCCCAAGGCTGTACCTCTGTCCTTCTGTTCCTGCTACCCTGAATGCCATTCCTCTCTTTGCACACCTGACAAATTCCTATTCATCCTTCAAGAACCAACTTCTTCTGGAAGCCTTGCATGACCCCCAGGTGAGTCAGACTCCTGCCCTGGCTGACTTCTAGGGCAGCACTCCACATGCCTGCAACTACCTGATTGGTCTGCATTCCTAGAACTGCCCTGTTCAGCAAAGATGACAGTAAGTGTACAATGACTTAATGAATTAGAAAGGCTAAAACTGCGTTGTCCAGCATGGCAACCACTAGCCACACATGGCCCTTACATTCAGAATAATTCAACTTAAAATTCATGTTGTTGGCCAGACACAGTGACTCACACCTGTAATCCCAGCACTTTGGGAGGCTGAGGCGGGCAGATCACGAGGTCAGGAGTTCGATACCAGCCTGGCCAACATGGTGAAACCCCGACTCTACTAAAAATACAAAAATTAGCTGGGTGTGGGCCGGGCGCGGTGGCTCAAGCCTGTAATCCCAGCACTTTGGGAGGCCGAGACGGGCGGATCACGAGGTCAGGAGATCGAGACCATCCTGGCTGACACGGTGAAACCCCGTCTCTACTAAAAAAATACAAAAAACTAGCCGGGCGAGGTGGCGGGCGCCTGTAGTCCCAGCTACTCGGGAGGCTGAGGCAGGAGAATGGCGTGAACCTGGGAGGCGGAGCTTGCAGTGAGCTGAGATCCGGCCACTGCACTCCAGCCTGGGCGACAGAGCGAGACTCCGTCTCAAAAAAAAAAAAAAAAAAAAAAAAAATTAGCTGGGTGTGGTGGCGGGCACCTGTAATCCCAGCTACTTGGGAGGCTGGGGCAGGAGAATTGCTTGAAACTGGAAGGCAGAGGTTGCAGTGAGCTGACGTGGTGCCACTGCACTCCAGCCTAGGGGAAAGAGCAAAATTCTATCTCGAAAAAATAATAATAAATAAATAAATAAATAAATCACTGTGTTAAATGAATAAAAATGCAATGACTTGCACTAGCCGCACTTCAAGTGCTCAAGAGCCACATGTGGTTAGTGGCTATAACATTGGACAGGACAGACACAGGACACTGCCATCATCACAGAAAGTTCTATTTGACAATGCTGACCTAAGAGAGGTGATAGAACACCAGCAGATCTAGGTTCTAGCTCCAGCTTAGTTCCTAGTTCCTGCTTTGCCTCTCGGAGACTGTTTCCTCCTTGTGCAGCCCATCCCACATGCTGTGCAAGGCCAAGCATAGACAGTACCTGATAAGGACATTCCACTGATTCTATCATCCCTCTGCTTGGATCAGACACATGTAGACTTCGGGAAGCAGATGGGCAGGTAGCACCCTGCTGCCCAGAGGTGAGGGACCCACCTGCCACCCTCAGGCTCCAGCAGCTCAGAATAACCCAGGGTCCAAAGCTAACCCAGTGAATGTCCTAGGAAGGCAGGCTCTGCAGAGAGCATGGCTAGTGTGCATCTCTCCATAGGCTTGGCCTGACGATCCCAAACTCATCTCTTCTGAACCCAGAGGGAGACCCAGACAGAGCCTAGGGGAGGAGGCAGCTGCAGGGGCTGGTCCAAAGGGGAGGGGAGGAGTGGAGAGTGGAGAGTCAGAAACGCGCTATCAGCACTGCCCGTCCTCCCCACTTCCTCTCTTCGAACGGATCACATCCTGTTATTGTGTGGACAGAAAAGGCCGGGAGCTGGGGAGGGAGGCAGGGCTCGGACCAAGCAAGTGGGGAGAGGTAGGAAGAGAAAGGAGGAGCCAGAGGAACAGGACAGTGGGCAGCAGGGAGCTCCAGCAGCCCAGCCCTGAGCCAGGTGGCCTGGACAGGAGGAGGGGTCTCAGGAGGATGAGCATCCCTGGGGCGCCAGCATCTGCCATTGAGAGATGCTGGGGCCCAAGACAGAAAATGGCACCCCCTCCAGGAGGCTTTCCCCAAGCCTCTTCCTCAGGCTCCTTCTATTTAGCTAATGTTCACCCCGGGTCTCTACTGCCAGAGCTGGGTCTCCCGTGGCCACCAGGCCTCTCTCACACAGCACTTGCCTCCAGGGTGGAGGGCTCTGTATCCATTCCCTTCACCCCACTTTCACCCAGCCTGTGAGCCCCTGCAGACAGGGCCAGGGTGGTCCCTTGCTGGCTCCCCAGCACTGCTCAGCAGGAATTCCTGTTGCTGTGAATGAGGAGGGTTCCCACAGCTTCCTCTTCGTTCTCTCTTCTGCCATTCCCAAGCATACCCCCATCCCAATCCCATTTCCATGAACAATAATGGCTGTTTTCTACAAAACATAAGCACTACACACATTATTTTGAAATCCCACCCTTATAGCTCTGTAAGATGGGTGTTA
The DNA here is from genome assembly GCF_008728515.1 of Papio anubis. Lineage (NCBI taxonomy): Eukaryota > Metazoa > Chordata > Mammalia > Primates > Cercopithecidae > Papio > Papio anubis. Next base: position 45,619,846 of record NC_044976.1, read on the forward strand.
ATATCTTCATTTAACAGACCAAGAAACTGAACCTCAGAGAGGTAAAGTGATTTACCCAAAGTCCCACAGCTGGAACTTCAACCCAGTGGTCTGACTCCAAAGATCAGCCTCTTTCTGTTGGCCCAATTGCCCTTCCCATTCACTGCCTTCTGCGCCCCGGCCTTTCTCTTCTTGAACTGATACCAAATTGACTGCCCTGACTACCCTCAAGCCGGGCCCACTGCTTGAAGCAAGCTGTCCAGCACCCACACTGATTGCTCATAGTCCTAACAGATTGCTGGGGCAGGCTGAGCTGCTGTGTTCCTGCACAGCCCAGGCCTTTTCGCTCTAAGGACACCAACTACCTGTCGACTATTTTGTCTTCCTTTCCTGAGAGGTAGTGAGCACTGGCTCTGGACTCAGATCTGACTCCAATCCTAGGTAACCTTAGTCGAGCCACTTCCCCTCCAGGCCTCATTTCCTCCTCCGCACAATGGAGAGGATGGCTTGGGTGATCCAGACTTACTCCCTTCCTTACTCTGACTCACAGTGGCAGAACCTCTGTTGCTGGACACTGTGCCCAGCACCATGGCCTGTGTCCCCACAGGCTGGTCAGTGGCACTTTACTGGTTCACAAGGGCAGTGGGGCCAGAGGGGGAGTACTAGCTTCTAGGGAACAGTTAGCTGTTTTGCACATAGAGGAGGTAGCGGGCAGGCATGAGGAGGCTGGGCTGCCATGAGCAGACCAGATCAACGGCCTCCCAATCTTCCTATCTCCCCACCTCACCCCACCCAGGTCCAGTATGATAACCAGGCAGCTGCGGCCCAGCCCAAGAAAGCCCACACCCGTCCTCCCTCTGCCCACAGCAACAAAAGCAGTGCTAGGGGTGGAGCTGTACATCTGCCCCTGACTAGCTCAGGACCATGGCTTTCGCAGAAGGCCCTGGAGCTGCATCTCTGTAGCAATGATTCTGCCTCCCACCCATCTCCACTCTTTCATTCCATGCCGGCCTCAGGACGGAGCTAGGAGATTCCAGAGAGGGGAATCTTCTCATTCAGCAAATGATGAAAGCACCTGTGCCAGGTCTATCACAGGGCACTGGAGGCGAAGAGATAGATCGCACGTGGTATTGCCTCAAGGAGCTCATGTTTTAGTGGGAAAGCAGACAAGGAAAGGAAGGCCCGTGGCGGGCACCAAGGAGGCAGCTGACCCCATAGTCAGGGCAGTTGCCTGGATGTTGAGGACAAGTTAACCAAATGAAAGGAGGGCGGAAAGAGAGGATGGGTAGATTGTCCTGGGAAAAAGAAACAAAAGGTGCAAAAACCAGAAGGTCATAAAAAAGTAAAAGAATGTGATCTGGAATAGAAATGGTGGTACAGTCGGAGCAAAGAGAATAAAAAAGTGGTGAGGGTTGAGGCTGACCAGGTCAGCAGGGCCATTTCAGGCAAGGCCCCAGTTGCTGCCCTTTCCCCTGGAGGACAGAGGGGCCCCCAGTGCCTCAGGGACTGAGCTGTCTTGGGAGGTGGGAAGCCTGGTCCTCCCCTGCCGACCACTATGGGACATGTGGCCCTGGAAAGACTCTTTTCTTCTCTGGGCCTGTCTCCTCTTCTGGAGACCCAGGTGGCCCCCCAGGGTCAGGGCAGCCTGGACATTCTATCACCTCATCGTTTTTGCCTTGCTGGCCACAGAGTTCACGGGCCCTTCCAGACCTCAACGTGGAATGCTTTGCCCTCTCCTGGGAAAAGTCCTTCTGGAAATGGTGCGCCTCTCTTCCCATCCTTTAGTCCAGGACAGTGAGGCTTCTGCCTCTATTCCTCCCCTTGTGTCACTGTCATCCAAGTCATCAGTGACCTCCATATTGCTAAATCCAATCAACACTTGCAGGCCTTTCTTGCTTGACCACTCAGCCGCTTTGGACTTGGCTAACCACTTCCTTCACCCTAAAGGCCCTTTTCCTCTGGAACACCACAGTCTCTAAAACAGCACTCTCTGTTTCTCCTGCCTCTTTGATCGCTCTTTCCCATTTCTCTGCCTCAAGCCCTTAACAATAGGTCCCTTCCTCACACTGCTCCTCCCGCCTGTGAGCACAGACCAGGCCAACACCACCACTGCTGAGACCCACAACCAGCTCACCCCAAGGCTAAATCTCACCGTCCTATCATCCCAGGTACCTCCTTGTCCTGTACCAGGGAGAAGCACACCTGGGAGCTTCCAAAAACCAAGGAGCTTCTCTGTAGGTCAGAGCATGGTCCCCAAGCACTGCCCTGCCTCTGCCCTCCTATCTATGGTTGGAAGCACCTTGAGGACAAGAACAGCCAAGTCAGAGCCTGGCAGGGTGAACAAGGTTCACCCCCGAAAGGAGCCAGAGTTATCCGTGAGGTCCTTGAATTCACCTCCTGGCACAACTTTTATCTTAATACTAATCATGTTGTAACTTACTATAGAATCAACATATTTATTACAGATGTGTGTGTCTGTGTGTTTACCGTCTCCCCTGCTAGAAGTTAAGCTCCACCAGAACAAGAACAGGGATCTTTGTTTTATTTAGTGTGGGATCCCCAGTACCTAGAACAATACCAGGCCCACACTAGATGCTCAATAAATATTTGTTAAATGAAACAGGGTGCCAGTGGCACATGCTGTAGTCCCAACTGCTCAAGGGGCTGAGACAAAAACCTTCCAGTTTTTGCACCTTTTGTTTCTTTTTCACCTTGATGACCCTTGAACTCCTGAGCTCAGTTCAAGATCAGCTGGGGCAAAAGGCTAGAAGAAGCAAGATCTCATATCTTGAAAAAATATTTAAATAAACGAAAGAAAGAAAGGAAGGCATGATACTTCATTAGAAGTGCCTGTGTGACCTACTGAAATCCCTGAGGATCAAATGGTCCACATGCAGTGGCTTCCCCCAGCCCCAAATGCTGTGCCCTTTGTTTTATTTTTGGAAAAGAATAAAGGTTGTATCATCTAAACCACATTCCCATTCCTGAGCCTCCAAGGAAGTCCTCCCGGATGATATGGAGCCTGCCACAGAACCTCCGCTCTCGACTTCCAGTGCCTTCAGACTTCGTCACTGAGTCCCCAGTCCTCAAGAACCAGGCATAAGAGCTGCAGCCGCCACTGTTGAGTCATCAGGGAACCTGGGGCCCTCCTATGGTATGGCCTTAATCTGTCCTGAACCTAGGATATATACAACTGTCCCAGCCATGGAAGCTGATCCCAACACAAAGAGGGGATGTCTGCTGAGGCTTCCTGAGCTACAAGCATGGGTGCATGAAGCTGAGGGGACAGGCCCCCTCTATGAGGCTTGCGGAGGGAAAGAATGGAAACCCTATAGAGGAAGGCTGTCTCCTCCCCAACAGGCCTGCCTTCAGAGTCGAGGGTGGAATCCCACTTCCTAAGACTACAGCTGAGTCCTGGAGGCTCCCCATGTCAGGAGAAACAGTTTCTTGCCATGCCTTTTCTTTCAATGTCCCGAGTCTGAGGCCTAGGGGTGCAAGGCAAGCACAGAGTCCTAAGGCCCCTTTGTAAAACTTTTATTTAGAAATCTTCCCGATATATCCTTATATATATACACACATCATCACCACATGGGGTTTTTTTGCTAAAGAGTCACACACCCACAGTGTTGGCCTCTGGGCTGTACAAAGATCAAGGTACCTAGAGCGGTTACTCCTCTTCTGCAGAAAAATGCAGAGACCAACGCAATTCATCACATACAGTACAACATTGACGGAAAGTGCTGGGCCCGCCCACAGAAACAATGCACTATGTACATGGGCAGGGGGCAAGTCTTCAGCAGAGGGTCACGTACCATCGAAATCACAAGTACGGCCAGACCCACCCCCAAAAGGCAGAAATAGTTGTCGGCTGACTATAGATGCTGTGCCCTTTGTTTTATTTTGGAAAAGAATAAAGGTTGTACCATCTTGTCATTTGCCATAACAAATAAAAGAATATGAATTTGTCTTAAAAGATGTGATTCCCTTCAGTGGTTACGATCATCTTTGTTCTCAAAATGTTGTGTTTTGTTTTGTTTTACCTTTATGTTCTTTCCCCTTTGTACAGATGCTATTCTTGGAATGTTGCCAGTTTTTCATGGCTAACAAGGAAGGAGAGGAAGGATAAGGTCATGGGGTACAGAGGGTGAAAATAAAAATTACTGATCTTCTTTAGTTCTTACAAAGACCTAAAGCCTTGCCCTTTCCTACCAGGCTTGTTTTGGGTAGTTGCATTACATTTTACACAGTCTGCCAGTATTCCCATATCTCTTTTCCATTCTCATTACTGTCTCTGGCCTTGGAACAAGACAGAAATTAAGACAATCTGGGCTGGGTGCAATGGCTCACACCTGTGATCCCAGTGCTTCTAGAGGCAGAGGCAGGAGAATTGCTTGAAGCCAGGACTTCAAGACCAGCCTGGGCAATATAGCAAGACTCCATCTCTACCAAAAAAGAAAAAAAAATGTAAAAAATAGCCAGGTATGGTGGCTCACACCTGTGGTCCTCCCTACTCGGGAGGCTGAGGTGGGAGGATTGCTTGAGCCCAGAGTTCAAGGCTGCAGAGAGCAATGATGGCACCACTGCACTCCAGCCTGAGTGACAGAACAAGACACTGTCTCTCACAAAAAACAACAAAAAAAATAGATAATCTGGAGAAATGAGGACAATCTCGATAACTCAGGCCAAAGTGGTTTACAATCGAAATTACCCAAATGCTGGGCAGTCAGGCACACCAGCCCACTGCCTAGGTCGTGGACTCAGGCTGCAAAACCCCACTGCAGGATTGAGATTGAGGGGGAAAAAAAGCTCTTTATGCTCTCAAAACTGTCTACTTTCATGATCCCATTCAGTCCACACCATAGCCCCAGGAAATAGGCCAAGGCAGAGTCACATGGCAAGTCTGAAAGAAGAGGGAGCCAGAAGTTTGAGTTCTTGATAAAATATCTGATCCATCTCATGAAACCCGTCCACCCATCCACACTGTGGCTACTTCTCATTCCTAAGTCAAGCGAATCCACTGTGAAGCAAAGCTTTAGATCCTACAACAATGACTCTATCTTTAGACAGATGGGGTTCCTCACAGGATCTTCCAAACATTGGAAAGGAGCAACCCTAATGCTCACCAAAACATGATCTGGGGAGCCTGAAATTAAATGGGGAGCCAGAGTGCTACAAAGGTGAACAATGTTGCCCCAAGCTCAAGAATTGGACCTTCCTTAAAAGGAAGGGGAGGGGAGCAGACATATTATCTGTCTGTACATGGCTGAATTAGGGCCCCATCATGGTGAGGACAAGCCACTGGGTTGAAGCCCAAACTATAAGAGGGGCTTTCCAGACAGCCACGGTAATGAGTTATTGCATGACAGGACGGGACCATAGCCTATCTTTCCTCTGACCTCGAAGGCAGAGCCTAGAGGGAGAGGGCTGAGGTGACTTAAGGGTACAATGACAGACATAGAGGAGGACTTCTGTGCAGTTTGTCCCCTGGGCTTAGATGCAGGTCACAGACAGGCCTCACCTTAAGAAAACCACATCCCACCATCTGGATTGACACAGGAAATCAATGAAGGGGCAGTGGTTCATTCTACAAAAGGATTCTTCACTTTACAAAAGGACTTGCAGTGGTTATTTCTTTAAAAGATGAAGAATAAGGATGTGATTTACAAAAATTTCATGTACAACTTTCAGAGGGGAGCACTTCTATTGCATTAAACCAACCTCCCAGACACACCCTTGATGACAGCTGCACAACTGAGGGGTGTTTAAGGTTCTGCTAAGTGAATGTGCATATGTGTGGGTCTTAGCCAGGGCCTGGTCTCTGACTGGACTTCCCATACCCTAGAAGTGAGGCTGGATCCTGGTCCTATTGAGAGTTAAAGATTCCACCAATAACTGAAGTCAAGCAAAAATTCCAAATGCAAAGCATTCATAGGACAGAGTTTGTGCTCAATTCGGAACACAGACCAGAACATCAGCAAACAGACATCTTACAGCAAAGAAATCCCTCTAAGCATCTAGGAGAATGCACAGATGGGGCTGCGCATCTACTCAGCACCCGCATACGCCCATCAGCACACTGGCATTCACTCGCCAGCATGAACAGTGATGTGGAGGAGTTGAAGTCCACATGCCCAAAATATCTCTTGCTCCATATCACTCTAATATCATTGTCCCTTTCTCTGCCTTCACACAAAGCCCAACAGGGCTCTCTCAGGGCTGCAGACACGGTCTCCACAGCCCCAGGCTTAGGAAGGCAAGTCTCAGTGGGGAGAAAGCAGAACTTTGATGCCCAGGGCAAGAAGTAAGGGCGACTGGGTTTCCTGACCCTCTGGCCCAGCTCATCTAGAGCAGACTGTCCACTGATCATCTTCAACCAGGCCCTGAAGAAGGCACCTCGAGGCTTGTGACTCTGCAGCATCTGGCAAGCTGGATGGATCAACATAGGCCTGGGTGAAGATGGGGCTCACGAAATGGGTAGCTATTGGGTACCTATAAATATGGACGGAAGTGGCCACACAGGCCACCCCAGCCAGCTTGGGAGGGGCTAAAGGCAAGGCAGAGACTGTTGGATGCCTCAGATGAGAGCTGACAACCCCACATCTCAGGAAAGACAGGGATCCCAAACTCCAGGCCAAAAGCAGTGACAGCTCCAGCCTCTTACTTGGGAAGGATTAGGGACTGAGGGAAGAGGGAAGACCGTGCCGTCTTCACAAAAAGTACCTACCACTTTGCTCCATTTTTCTGATCTCCTACTGGTACAGGAAACAGAAAAACCAGCCCCAGGGTCAGTAAAGGCTTCCCAAAGTTCAGACATCCAGGAAAGTTCAAGTCCACCGCCTTGCTTCAGAACGGCCCAGTTCTCATCCCACCTGCCCTGAAGCCCACCATCCCAGCAGCCTAAGGACGCCCTCCTGGCTGATCCTGCTGGCCCAGACCCATCACCGAGGGCCGGCTCCATCGGCGGCGGGCAGCATGGCAGGATGAAGGCTGCGGGCCGTGTGCTTGGGCGCAGGCTCCTCTGTGTAGCTGTCCGGGCTCGCTGCCCCGTCCAGGGAGCTGCCACAGCTGGAGTTGGGGGAAAGCACGTCCTGCAGGAGGTCATCTGGGGGCGCGCCGCCCCCTCCCCCACCTCCACCCCCACCAGCTCCCACCACAGGGTCCTTGCCAGGCTTGGCCCGCTGGGTGCCCTCCTCCTCCTGGTCATTGAGCAGCTTGGCCAAGAAGTTGATATACTTCATGGCCAGGCGAAGGATCTCATTCTTGCTGAGCTTCTTGTCCGGGGGATGTGTGGGGATCAGCTTGCGGAGCTCGGCAAAGGCCCCGTTCACATTCTGCTGCCGCCATCGCTCCCGGCTGTTGGTGAAGATACGCCGCACAACTTTGGTGTGGGGACCTGGAGATTAGGAAGACAAGGGTTAGGAGAATGGGCTTGAGATTCCTTCCCCAAAGGCATCTCCATCCATTGGGAAACTTGAGAAACCTAGAATGCCTACTTTCCTTTCACTTAGAAAACATCCACCCTTCAAATTCAAGTTCCTGTGCTTCCTCCTCTATGGGAACTTCCTCAACCCCTCCAGACCGATCTAACCAACCACCCCATACTGCAATCCCTGGAACTCCATCACTCTTGATCATTACTTACGTTTCTGTGCTTGTCTCCCTCCCTGGGCTGTGAGATATTTGAGGACAGGGACCTTATGTTATTCATTCATCCATTCACTTGTGCCAAGAGGCCTCACAGTTATGTCTAAGGAGACAGACTCCATTCCTATTTGACTATCCCTGCCTAAATAAATGACTCTGCGCAAGTGACATAAAAACTTGTGAAGTGGGCCGGGCGCGGTGGCTCACGCCTGTAATCCCAGCACTTTGGGAGGCCGAGACGGGTGGATCACGAGGTCAGGAGATCGAGATCATCCTGGCTAACACGGTGAAACTCCGTCTCTACTAAAAATACAAAAAAATTAGCCAGATGCGGTGGCGGGCGCCTGTAGTCCCAGCTACACAGGAGGCTGAGGCAGGAGAATGGCGTGAATCCGGGAGGCGGAGCTTGCAGTGAGTGGAGATCACACCACTGCACTCCAGCCTGGGCGAGAGAGCGAGACTCCGTCTCAAAAAGCAAACAAACAAACAAAACAAAAAACAAAAAAACAAAGCAAAAAAGAAAAAACTTGTGAAGTGCCTTGACTTCACCACCTGCAAAATGAAAGTAATACTACTAAGTCATGAGCTGTTACACGGGTCTAATACCTAACACAGGTAAAGAACTTAAGATAATGCCTGCCTCAGCTTAGCAGTCAATAAATGTTAGCTATTATTATCCACGTATCAGTTTTTTGCTAACAACCAGGCACTGTGCTAGGCACTGAGGAACAATGGTGAACTAAATAGAGTGCCTGCCCTCATGGAGCTTACGTTTTAATGGGGAAACAAATATTTAAAAACAAAACAAAACAAACAAACAAACAAAAAAACAAGGGCTGAATTGTAATGAAAAGAAGCTCCATGTTTAGCTCCAGTGGCTGGGAAGGCTGTTCTGAGGCTGTGAAGAACTAGCCAGGCACAGGAAGGGGAGAGGAAGAAGAGTATCCAAGCTGAGGGAATGTACAGGCCCTGCACTAAACAAGGCTTGAAGCCAGGCTGGCTGGAGTTCTGTGCACAAGATCAGAGTAGGCAGGGTCCAGACTCCACAGGGCCCTGCAGTAAGGTGGGGGGACTTTATCCTAAGGGTGATGGAAAGCACAGAGTAGGGGCTTAGAAAATGTCTGCTGACTGACCCATCATGGTGGCAGGTGGGGAATGGAGGGGAAAGTAGAGATCAATGCAGAAAGGCTCTCATACTCAGGAGAGAAGTGAAGACACAGCTATGCACAGCCATGGCCTATAGCTCTAGGCAGGCTTCTGAAGCCTGCCTCAGTCTCCTCGTGTCTACAATGCACTGATTATGGCTTGGCCCAATAGTCACTAACATTCCATGTATAAAGACTTATGGAGCAGTGGTAGACACCAGCACACATGTCTAGGGCACTTATGGCGTGCAAAGCACTGTGCTGTGTTCAAGCCTGACTTGGGATTTGTAAAGTCAGGGGAAGACAGTGAAGGGTCCTGCTAGTGCTCTTGAACTTCTGGGCTGAGGAAACTGCTTCTCTCCCTAACATTGAGGCACAAGCCGGGGTCACATAGTCCAGGAAGCTCTGTGCACTGAAGGAACTGACAGTCCTGGGATATTTATTTGCCCTCTTCTAGTAACCCCTGGAACCAGACCTCGGAGTGTGAAAACCGGGGTAGAGGAGAAGGGCAAAGGCCTCATCTAAGTCCCACTGCTCATTTTATAGCTAAGAAGACTGAAGCTGGGATGGAAGCAGACCTCACCTCAGTGGTCAGTCTGTGAATCAGCTCATCCATCCTGCACTTGCTGCCTGATCATCTTTCTCTCTCCTACACGCACACAGGCATGCACATGCATGCGCGTGCACACACACACACACTTTTCCTGGGAAGGATCACCATCTCCTACCCACGGCACCTCTGAAGCTGCCTTTCCAAACCCTAGCAGGCCCCAGCCCAGCTGACTCTTTGCCAAAGGCCAAAACACAGCACAACTGCAGGGCAGTTCTACCCTGGGATACCTCTGAGGAAAATACTTGTTGCTTTCAGGCCTCCAGGCCAGACAAAGAGCATCCCTCAGCAGTGATATAGGGAGGACAGTCCCTCCACCATGGCTAATGCTGGTGATCTTGAGGGAGCTCCTAATTGCGGAGGGGGTGCTTATGACTGCTGTCAGAGCTGGAGCTAGACTACATCCAGAAGGGGAGGTGGTGGGGAAGTAGTCAGGACTTATTCCAAAGCTTAAGACCAGTGTTATGAGGGTGGTCCAGGACTTAGCTGTGTGACCCAGGACTTAGCTGTGTGACCTTGATCAAGCTGCTTAACCTCTCTCAGCCTCAATTTCCTTATCTGTGAAATGAAAACAGTAATATTGCCCTCATGAGTTTGTGGTAAGGAATAAACAGAAACCAAGCACACATAGTCCATGGCACATAGTAGGTATCCAATACATGGTGGTAGCAATTCAGCAACAGGAATCCACATCAAGTCCTAACTCTAGATCTTGCATTATTTCTACTTCTATGGACTCTTTTGGGTTCAGTCTCTAATTTCAGTGTCCCCTAGACACACCCTTCACCTACATGTCTGCCTATTCCTCTGTGGTTTTTTCCAGAGAACTCCCCCGTCTCCTCACCTTCCTCTTTCCTGAATCTGTCTACCTCTCCTGGTGTCCTCTGCCTCTCTCTCTGGCCAGCACTGAGTAGGTGCTTGGTAAATATTGCCAACACTTATGGGTAATGACTGCCTTACACTCCTGCACACCCCACAAACCCTCACCCCTGTGCTCTGCCTCCTCTGCCTATTGTAGAAAATGCCTCATCCCTGGGGAACTTTAGGGCTGGTCCTGTCTACTTCTTGTTTGGTACACCCACCTCTCCTACACTAGAGAACTCCTCTCTAATCTAGAGCAAGGCACCCATGCCTCTCAGCCCTGCACACCTGTGCCCCAGGCTGCCTGGGTCTTTTGAAGTCTTTTCTGTTGTCCAGACGCCAGCCCCTCTCCTTTCCAGAACACCACAGAGGGCTCCACCTCCAGCTCCATACCCATATCCCTCCCACCAGTTTGCAGCATAAATCTCAGCCTGGCTCTGAGGCCTTGGGCAGCCTTCCTACAGGAGCCCCAGGCCACAGCCAAGCTGAAGTTCTGGGGGCATCTGGGTCTGGCTCAAAGTCCCTCAGCTCTGAAGTACCTGCTCTCCTACCCCTGGTGCTGGGACCAATCTACTATACAAGGTCAACCTTGGGAAGACAGTGAGGGTCTTCCAAATCTCCCATTTGTCCAAACCATCCCTGCAAGTTCAGGGAACATTCAAGTACCTTAAAGGAGCAGTGCCAAGGCCCTTCTCAGGGAATCCAGGGGGCAAGGTAGAATCCATGATGTCAGGAAGGGAACTCCAGGTCTTAGCCCAGAATGTGTTAATGGGAGACAAGGGGAGCCTACTGTGTAGGGTCCTTGGAGGAAACCCTTGATGACTTCATTGCAGGGAGGAAGCAGACTCCAGACTCTAAGGAAGACTTGGGAGGAAGTGCAGGGAATCCCTGAGGGTCAGTGCCTACAATGGGGGGTTTGGGGACACTGTGTGTTTCTGCGCTCACTTGGGATCCTTGCCAAAGTGTAGGAATGGAGCCTGGATTGGGGACTGGAACTAACTCCAGAGGTTTGGGCTAAGCACATTATGTGTCTCTCTTCCATGTCTCCTCTTCACGGGACTGTGAGTGTGGTCCTGCTAGCCCCACGCAGGACTTTACCTAGCCCCAGCTCAGCTGCAGAGTGAAGGGCTTCGGCAGTTTGGGTTTCGAAAGTGGCCCACCCACCTTTGTGACACCTACAGAGTAGCCTCAGATGTTCCCTCCTGCAAAGGGCTCTAACCAGCGTGAGGGGCAGATACAACGGTGGGGTGGGGCAGACTCACCATCAGTAATCTCCATCTCATAGGGGGAAGGTCTCCTCTTCACTCGGTTGTTGGTGGTGAACATAGGGAAGGCATCCGGCTCCCCAAAAAACCCGCTGTCAGATGGACCAGGCAGATCACAAGATCCCGTGTTGCCGGGAGGGGAGAAAGAGGCTACTTAGGGATCCTCCCCACATGTGTTGATCCCCCCACCTCTGGGCAACCCTGCTCCCTTCACACCTGAGCAGTGAATATGCTGCACACAGATACACACACACGCACGCACACGCACACACAGAATGCCCTCACTCTGTCATGAAACAAGCAAAGGGAGGAGGAGACACCTTAACCACGCATCCCCCCACACAAACACACAGGCACACATGCAGAAGCAGAGGTGAATAACACATGGAACAAACACACACACACACACTTCACAGATAGAAACACTCCATTCTCCTGCCTTGGAAACAAGCACACAATCCACACACACCTCCACTCCCAAACACGTGCCCACTCAGGCAAAGGTAACCTTCACACCTGATGGTGTGCATCTCTGTCACCACAAAGGGGCACACTGTCCTCTCCCCCCCTCCACCTCACCCCACCCATAAGGGGCTGTGGATACACAACAGACAGGAAACCCTGACTCCCCTTCGCTGAAATTCTCCCCCTAGCTCTCTGCCCTCACCCACTCTAAGCTCTCCGTAGCTCTGTCTCTTGGGTGCCTGCCAGACTCACTGACTGTCCCACACTCTATCCTAGCCCCATCTTCCGGATTCTATTCCAACCCTACCGCTTCTCTCCGTCATCATCACAGTGGCCCCAGCAGGGAAACGGATGCCCTTACAGCAACTGGAGTACAGGCTGGGGCCAGAGACCACAGCTAGCAGCAGAGGGGCTGGGAGTGGAGGGGCAGATCAGACCTCAGGCGGGCCCTCCAGCAGAGATTCGGGGGAGGGTGCCTCTGCCACCATCCTCATATCCTTATCTCTTGCCTGTCCAGCTAGCGCTGCGCTTCCGAATGAATTTCACACCCTCAGCCACAAACATCTACCTCTGCTCACAGCAAAGCACATGCAGGCACATTCTTTCCTGGTACCCACGCTCAGGGGACTCCCTCCTCTCCGTCCCCCACAACACCACCACCCAGCACACCAGCCACACGCCTGCACCCCCGAAGGTGTCCACGCCCTCCTGTCGGCTTCCACACAGCCATGCACCCGGCAACCACACGCACACTCTCTCTCACAGAAGGCCCCTCCCTCACTGGCACTCACGGGGGGCTCCAGCTTAAGACTCTAGAGCCCTTGGGTTTAAAATGACCTCCTCTGCCTGCGCTCCACCCGCTCGGCCCCCGGGGCAGGAGGGCAGGCCGCCTCCGCTGTGCAGAAGGGAAACCCCGGTGGGGGTGGTCGCCCTGCCCACCCGCCCCTCCCGCCCAGCCCCTGGCCCCTGGCCCCTGGTCCCTGGTCCCTGACCTGCCAAGCGAGGCCAGCGGCTGGCTGAGGCTGTAGAGCAGCGCGCGGCCGGGGGCGGCGGGGGCAGCCAGCGCGGGAGGACTCAGCTGCACCATGCGGCCGTCGCCGGGCAGCTCCGCTGGGGCCGAGGCGGGCGCGGGGGCTGGGGCGGGCCCAGGAGGTCTGCACAGCTCGGTGGTGGGGACCCGATGGCGCGCTTCGGCCGCCGGCGCGTCGCGGCCCTTTAAGTCTCTCGCGGCACCGCCCCCACTGGCAGGGCCGCCCCCCGGGCCTCCGCGCGCGCCCAGCTCGATGACTGGGGGCTCCGCGGGGGCCGCGCGGCTCGTCTCCTTGGCGACGCCGTTCAGCAGGACCAGGTGCGGGGGGGCCATGCGGGCCTCGGCCGCGTCCCGTCCCTCTAGCTGGGGGTCACTGTGAGCCGCCTCGGTCGGCGGCCGCTCGGTCATCCTGCGGGCAGACAGACAGACAAGCGGATGCCCGCTCTGACGACCGCCCCTGACCCACCGACGCGGGCTGGGGTAAAGGGGTGAAGGGCAGAGAGAGGAACTCACACACAGAGACGTAAGAAGAGGCAGACAAAGTTAGCGCCACGTGGGGCTAGGGCGGGAGGCCGGGTAGGGTTAGGGTGGGAGGGAAAGGGGATCTCTAGATTTGGAGAAGGGAGGGGTGCCTGGGAGACACAGAGACTGGGGGCCAAAAGGACAGAGATGGAGGAAGACGACAGAGACACTGGAAGAAAAGGAATACAGCCAGCGAAAGAAACACAGAAGGGGAAATCAGGAGGAAGGAAATGTACAAGGAGGCAAGAAAGAGATTACCCCGTCCCCCTTCTCAGGTCGAAAGGGAAGAGGAGGGAACAAATTCCCGATCGTCCTTTTTGGTTTTAGCGGGGAATCTGTCAGGCAGGGATTCGTTGCTTTGGGAACCTCCCTTGGCCTCTCAGCAATACCCCCAGCTCACCTACAGGCACACGCTCAGAAACACGGTGCAGGTGGAAGTAGGGAATTAGAAAGTGGAGGCTAAGGGGACTGGGGTCCACTCCACTAGAGCTGGCAGGGAATAATCCCGAGGAACCAGCTCCCTACACACACACACACACACACACACACACACACACTCGCCCCCGATGGGGAGTGAGGGAGTGTCTGTCTACACTGAGCAAATCCACTGTGAGTCCTGTGTCCGCCCTGCGGGCCTTTACTCCCGCTCAGACAGAGATGAGAGGTCGCCAAGGGAAGAAGATGGTGCTGGCCGGACCTCCCTAGGCAGTCCACCCCTTTCTGGTCAGCTGGACTTGGAAGAGAGGTCAGGTCTCAAAGAGAGGCCTGGCTGAGGTGAAATGGAGGTGGGCATTTGAAGGGTTCCCTGAGGGCAATGAGGTCTGGACTCCCATCCAAGAGCAGGACAGATGTCATGAAGCTCTTGAACTCTTTCAGCCCCACTCACCGTCATCTCCTGCCTTGGTGTTCTTTGGGAAATGGGAGGAATACCTCCTTTATGCATTTGAAAATACTGTGCAAATGCTCAAGGAAACATTATTGACAAGGGGAATGGGCCAGCGAGAAAACTGCCTGGCCCAAAGTCACTCACAGTCTATCTGTGAGAGAGCCAGACCAGAACAATAATCTCACTTTGCTCTACCCTCCCATATTCCCAGAGCAGTGAAACCATCTTGTGCTCCCACAAGCATACTCCAGGATGACCACAGCCACTCTACTTCCCACAGGTGTGCTAGGGCTCTTCCATCCCCTGGCTTCATCCAGATAGAGCCGGGCCCAGCAAGAATCAAAACAGAAAAATCGGGAGACTCAAGGGCCAGAGTTTGGGGATGCTTGTGAGTTGTACATATATGATCAACTCCACATAAGTTGTTTAAAATAAGCTTTCTGTTCTCTGAATTATATAATTGGGCATTTAAAAGAAGCAAACAAATACAAAAAAATCAATTTAGCCCCATGCAGAGTCTATCTAATCATACATAGCAGCCATTGAGCTCCCATACTGCCACTGCAATGCTCTGGACAGGATTCATCCTAGGAACCATCCCTCCCACCCCAGAAGGGAGAAGGGACCATCTGTAGCCTCCTCTGGAGCTTAGCTCAATTGCCACCAGACATCCAGGACGACAGGCAGACAAGATTCAGACTGCTGTACACCTGCTCTGAGAATGCCAGCCCCCCAGGTCTGGCACAGAAACCACAAAATTCCCTAAGTCCTGGTGTATACAAGCTGTAAAGGCAGTAGGTCCCTGATGCTTCATTGGAAGTGAGTTTATGATTTTGGTGGAGACAATAGGTCTCTATCCATAGAATGCAACCACCAAGACACCAAGGCCACTGGAAATACACCAGAAGTATATCACCCAGGTCCTCTTGCTCCCAGCAGCAGCGAAATGTGCCAGAAATATACCAACCCCTGGGAAACATACAAGCTTCAAGGTGTTGGTTCCCTATCTCACTGCTCACTGTCCTGACACACTGGTGTGAGCCCAGGGACCCGTCCTTAAGCCCCAGCTTCTAACGGAGTGACAGTGTGCACTGCAGTTGCAGACTTAGCTCAAGCTCTGTTATGACACGTTTTTACTCTCCAATTAATTATTTGACTCCTGCTCTAGCAGTGGGTTCCTGAGAGGCAATGGGAGTACATATTCCAGATGAATTGACCCTGGCCCCAAATGTCTTCTCCAGACGCCTATAAATATCCCATCTCCAAGGCTCCTTGTGAGAAATATATGATTGGCTCCCAGGGTCTGTGGAGGACCTCTCCCGGCTTCTCCCCACATTTTAGGAAAATCCTGCCTGTTCTTCTGCAACCAGGATCACCAGCCAGAGGTCTATGCCCCAAAGAAGCCACTCACACACACTGACGGTTGTTGGCGACTAAGCTGCATCATTTGGTTTGATTACAGAAAGGAACGCCTGAGTGATTTTATTTGTTTTTATTTGGGGAGAATGAAGGAGGAGGGAGATTTTAGAGTTCTAGACTATTTGGCAACTACAGCTCCTCTCTCTTTGTACTGCAGAGACCCTGCTTATAGCCCCCAATGCAAAATCCTCATCTGCAGTTGCCAGACAGCCAGAAGATTTCCACCTGTGCCAGAACAAGACAGAAGACCACAGGAGATTCTTCCTAGGGACAGGTCTCAAGCAGACCCAATCCCCCATACAGAGAATTTCTTAGAAGAAAACAGTCTCAGCCCTTAGACCCAGCCTCTGGTCTCTCCTCTGGGCCCACACCAGCACAACACCCTGGAGAAGCCCCAAGCCTGCACAAGTACCAAACCCACCAGGGAACAGCACCACCATCCTCGCCTCTACCAGAGTAGAGGGGTGTTCCTGCAGCCCCACCCTAGGCCTCAGGCCCGGGGTCAGGGCCCACTCGAGCTGGGACTGCACTAGCCAGGAAGGCTGTCGCCTTCTTCCTGTGGGAGCTCCAGGCAGAGTATGCACCACCCGGATGCAGCCGCCCCAAAGTTACCGGCCTTGCAAAACGTCCACAGAACCGGGACCAACGGGAACGGCCTGGACGACTAAGTCCAAATAACTGGTTTTACCCAGGGCGGAAAAGGGAAAGAGCCGCTGGAGGCCACAGAAGCAGCTAGCAGCAATCAGATCCCGATTCCAAGCTCTGGCTGGTCCTCCCCTCCCCCCACCCCCAATCTGAGACTGGGCTCTCCTCTGTCCTGAGCCTTCCTCACCCCAGGCCGGAACCCGAGGCCTTCCTGGACACTGTTTCCACCGGCACTATTCCCCTGAAAACTCACCTGGGGCATATTTAGAGAGACTGGCCCCTCTGAATAGGATCTCCACTCCGCCGGAGAGGGGCGGAAGCCGAGGTAGAGGATGCAGACCCGGGTCTTTGCTTTCCCCTTTTGCGCTGAGAGGCCTGCAGTTACGCTGCGGTGTAGTCCTGGGCGATCTGCCGCGCCCAAAGCGAGTTTCCAGGAAAGATAGGGGTGGAGAGAAAGAGGCAGGGCAAGAGGGAGGGAGAGAGAGAAATGGGGGTCAATGGCTGGGAATTACCTCCTGTCCCCGACCAACCAGTCCAGGGAATCGCAAACAGCTTTCCGCCCCCAACCTGCAGGTGTTTGGAGCCTTCCCTCTACCCCCTCCTCCCCCCACCCGCCTTAAAAAACCCTATACATGACCAATCAGGAATAGCTATTTAGTCCAACAACAACAACAGCAACCCCTCCCGACAGGCTGTCTGGAACATTTTCGAACCCTCCAACTGGGATCGGTCTGGTTCAGTGTTTGTTTTCTAAGCAGGGAGGTGTCTACGCGGTTGCCTCCGCAGCCAGATCTCCGACTGCCGCTACACCGGGAAGGGGTAGTCCCGGGCCTGGATGGGCAGAGGTCTGTGTTGGGAAAGGCGAATAGTCCTCAGACTCTGGTCGGTGGGACAGAACCTTGGAGTCCACCCCACCTCATTCTCTCCCTGATGCGCATCCACCCACCTCCAGCCCAAAGCGAAACCAGAACCCAATTCCAGGGGTTGTACTTTCCTACAGAAATGGAGTTGGGAAGGGGGTTTGGGGAGAGATATCTGATATGTTCAGGTCCTTTCTCGTCCGCCTACTGACTAAGAGAAAGAAAAAAGAGAGAGGAAGAGAGAGACAGAAAAAGAAAAGGAAATAAAGACCAACAAAGAGGGAAAGAAGAAAGGGGAAAAGTCCCCCATCTTCCCCTCCACCACCCCTACAAAACGATTTTCGATTTTTCAGGGTTTAGACAGAGTAAGGGAGAATTCTAATGATGTCTTACAGCAATAAACAAGGTGAAAGGAAAGGAACGTAAAAACAAACCCAATACTACTTTCAAGGATGTAGCAGGATTTAGCTTGCTTTTATTTTTTCCTGGTGGATTTTGTTTAATTTGTTTTGCCTAAATCGTCAGGCTTATGATCACACATCGAAGTCTTGGATTAACTGCGAAGCACTCCTTCTGTTTGCCGCGGCTTTGGTGGAAATATAGGAATAATTCTTCCCTGGATTGCAATACAATGCGGAAGATTTTCTTTCTCCGCTTCTAATCCAAAAGAGGGGAGGGGAGGAAAGCAGAGGGGAATCCATCCATTCCCGGCGTGTTATCGGGGGGTTAATGTTTGCGTGTTCGCTGGGGGTTAATGTTTGCCTTATGACCAAGTCTCTGTGTCCGTGCCTCTCTCCATTTTCTCTTCCTACCTCAAACCCAGCAACTTAGAAAACGGCGGTAGCGGGGGGAAAAAACCCGCTGCTTTGTTCTCCCGCCAAAGGAGCCAAAAGGGACAAACTGCTGCGCTCTACGATGATTATTTTAATTAAAATAGGATGTTAATGATGACGATTGTGATGGCGATGGCATTAGCAATTACAATAATTGACTAAACAAAATCCTTTCAACCCGAGTTAGGGCCCCACTAACCCGGTCCCTTCAAGAGCCCGGATTCGGCCTCGGTCTCGGATGCCACGGGTACCAGACCCAAGCGGCAACGTCGCTCACCCGAAGAGGGGGCGGGAAAATCTTCCCTGGAGGTGATCCCGAATGTCCCCACCCGAGGCGCGAGGCCAGGTTAATATGCCCATTGTCCTTTCGGGGCCTCTCCCTCGGACCCCGGCGGCCGCACCCACGAAACTGACCAGAAATGGACGAAGCCGGAGTGCAGCGGGAACCGAAGCCCGCAGCGACCGGCTCGAAGGCGCCGGCCTCGGTGAGCGCTGCTCAGCTTCAAGCCTGGAGGAGCCTCCCATTCACCAACGGACCCCTCAAACACCGAGGCACAGGCGGGCCTCTGGGCAGAGCAGCCGCCGGCCCGGCTCTGTCCGCCCATCCAAGCCAACAACTGGCTCCCGAATACATCATAATTTGGAATAAAATGTGAAATCCCGCTCCCCGCCCCCATGCCGCCGCCCCCACCAGCGCCTCGATCTCTCGCTCGCCCTCCCCCCACTCCCGCCCCCAGCGATTTGCAAACGCACCTCTAAAGGACACAGGCACACAGGCACACAAGTCAGTGCGGACAGGACCACACAGGGTCCAGCCCCACAGAAGGGCAACAAACAAGCACCACTCAGCACTGCTCCAGAAGCCGACTTGGTCAGCCCCGCACACTGCCCAACAGGACACAACGAAATCGGTTAAACGTATCGGCTCACGGACACACAATCCAACACAGTCGGAATCACACACGCCCGACATAACGAAGACACCACCCAAGCACAGTCGCAGAGGCCACACACCCCCCCCTACAGAACCAGATCCCTGCTGAGAACGCCAACGGAGCACAATCGTACGCAACGAAGAAAACGCAGAAGGGCCTCAAAGGGTCCACATCTACACACCCCAACCGCGCAGGCACACCACACTGGGACACACAGCCTGTCGCCAAGAAGACCACACTCAGAAGCAGCCAACGCCGCCCACAGCTCTCATGAACGCACTCTCACAATCCCACCGCATGCACACAACCACGAAGAAGAAATGAAAACCAACCACCGCCTCGCGCATTTCTGTATATTGCGTAAGGAAAAGGGGGAAGGAAGGAAGAGAGTCTCCGAGGCGGGAGGGGCGGCGGCAGCCGGGGCGGTGGCGTCCGTGGAAAATGCCCCCCCATCGAAAGGAACCGAGGGAAAGGGAGCGAAGACCTCTTTTGCGGACGTGGGGAAAAAGAGGAGGAAATTGATGAGGAATTCGGTGGGAGGCCTCGGGTTGCTTTTCCCCTAGAAAAAGGCCAGAATGCTCACGTTTTTCCGCTACGGGGGTAGGTGTGTGGCCATTTTGAGGCCCGGTCCTGAGCGGCGGCGGCCCGGCCCCTCCCGCGGCCCCCGCTCCCCCGCCCGCGCCGCGCCCGCCCGCCCGGCCCCTCCACCGACGCGCTCTAATCCCACTCACGTTCCAGGCCTCGTTAGCATGGGCCGAGGCGCGCCGGGGCCGTGTGCGCTGCGGAGATAAGGCAGTGCCGCGGGTCCGCCCGCCCCCGATAAGCGCCTCGGCCATTATGGGCCAAATGATTCATTTTAATTTGGCAATTTCACCGGAGGGAGTGGGGACTGGTGGAGCGGCGCTAGGACCGGCTCCGGAACGCGCTGCGGAGAGCGTTGGACGCGCTGTCTAGGACCCAGCAGATCCAGCCCCCATCTCGGATCCCAAGACCTCTCAGGAACCCCAGCTCCCCACAACCTCAGTCCCTTGACCTTCCAGACACCTTTCTTCAGCGACTCTCACCCCAACACTCTGTCCCTACCTCTGAAGACCACCATGATATCAAAATCGTCACCTCCCAGCGCTTCTTTCTTATTCTTCCTCCAGTGTCCCAGACACCCAGATTTCAATGGCCAGCCTCCCTATCCCAGAAAGCTCCCCAGCCCTTCCCTACCTCTTCACCCCCTTCTAAAATAGAGCCGGTAACTCAAATTCATGGGCTCTACGGCGGCCTGGCAGAACCCCTGTCAACAGGGATATTAAAATGCCCATTCTGCTAGGTTTCAGGCTGAGCCCAGAGCCCAGGAACACTGCTCCCCCCATGCTAAAAAGTCGGCTGGGCGCAGTGGCTCAAGCCTGTAATCCTGTGCACTTTGGGAGGCCGAGACGGGCGGATCACGCAGGGTCAAGAGATCGACCATCCTGGCTAACACGGTGAAACCCCGCCTCTACTAAAAATACAAAAAATGCCAGCCGGAAGCAGGTGGCGGCCGTAGTCCCAGCTGCTCGGGAGGCTGCAGGAGAATGGCATAAACCCTCGAGGGCGGTGGAGTTTGCAGTGAGCTGAGATCCCACCACTGCACTCTAGCCTGGGCGACAGAGCGAGACTCCGTCTCTCAAAAAAAAAAAAAAAAAAAAAAAAAAAGTTTAGTCTAGTGACTGAAACACTATTCTAGGCATTTTACAAATACTAACTAATCTGCTCTTCATAAACAATCCTGAGAAGTTGGATCCTCAATTTACAGAAGAGAAAACTGAGGCACATAAAGTCAAGTAACTTTTCGAATGATACATAGCTAGTGCTTGATGGAGTCTGCCTTAGAAGAAAATTTGGCACGGAGTCTTCTCTGCAACTCAGTTGATGAAAAGGGGCAGCCAAAACCTAGCCAGGGACAGGGACCTGGGATCAACTCATTGCAGGGACCAAGGTCTTTACTGTGGGGTAGGAATCTGAGTTCAGTGCCAGCTGGATGATGCGCTCAGCCCACGGAGGATCTCTGGGTTCATTCTTTCATGGTGGAGTGGAAAGAACACACGGTCGAATTTTAGCCACTGATCTCTGAACCTCAGTTTTCTCATTTGTAAAATGGGGAGATAATGTCGATGTCACAAAATTGTGAGAACTAACTTATGTGACCTTTAAAAGGTGGTGGTGAGGATAATAATGTACGGAAAGTCCATAGCCCAGGAAAACAGCATATGCACTTGCATGGGAGTTCTGGTTACCATCATAGAGAAAGAAATTAAGACACAGAGAGATGTGACTTAGCCAAAACTTACAGTAACCCAAAGGAAAAGCCAGCACCCGAACTTTGGTGTCCAATTCCCAGTCCACAACTCTACCCTCCATGCCAGGCTGATTTGTCCTTCTAGTATCTGCTTTTGAGCTTTTTTTGGAGCCTGAGAACTGGGGAAAAGCCCCTTCTCTGGTAACAAACTGAGTCCCAGTCAAAGATTGAGCTGAGAGCATGGCCCCAGTCTGGGATCTAACTTCTTCTTGGTCATCAGGATGATTCCCTGAGAAGATACAGTTAACTCAGTGCCGCCTGTCCCCTCTGTTCCTCCTGTGCTCTCTGAAGGGTCAGGCTGTCATGGGGATACAGGTAACTCTCACAGAATCCCACGTCCTAAGAAAAAGTCTAGTTCCTCCCTGCCATAAGGCCTTTGCTTTTGCTTGGCTCCACCACTTAATAGAAAATGAGAGTCATATAATTCTGAGTCTGAAACACAACTCTGCCATTCCGGGGCTGTGGGACCCTTGGACAAGTGATTTCATGTCTCTGAGCCACTGTGAAAACAGGCTAGCCATTCCCATCTAGAAGAGCCCAGGTGGGGACTGCTTCTCTGAGAAAATGAGGCCTGGACTGCGATCGAAGAGTGAAATTTGGGGGTGCGAAGAAGGGTGAGTATCCAGAACCTTCCAGGTGGGCTGAGGAAACAGCTGGACCAAGGGCTAGAACAGAAGGGTGGTAGGTTCATGAAAAGAAAGAGAAAAGTGTCCAGTATGGCTGGAGCATGCTTGTGGACAAGTTACAGGATTTTTTGGCATTTTTTTGTTTGTTTGGTTTGAAGGTGGGGGTGGTACCCTGTATAGAATAAGATTTGCATTTCTAGAAAGTTCTTTGGCTGAAGTGTGGAGGGGGAAAGACTTTGGGAGGCCAGTTCTGGAGCCAGTGCAGTGGTTAGGGGAAGGGGATTAGAGCTTGGACCACTGTGTTGGCAGAAGAGATAACAAGAGGCAAGTGAAGATGACATGTATTTGGGGTATAAAACTGGGTTTATAAGAATTGAATTTGGGCCAGGCATGGTGGCTCACGCCTGTAATCGCAGCACTTTGGGAGGCCCAGGCAGGCGGGTCACAAGGTCAAGAGATCGAGACCATCCCGGCCAACATGGTGAAACCCTGTCTCCACTAAAAATACAAATATTAGCTGGGTGTGGTGGCGCATGCCTGCAGTCTCAGCTACTCAGGAGGCTGAGGCAGGAGAATCACTTGAACCCGGGAGGCAGAGGTTGCAGTGAGCCGAGATCATGCCACTGCACTCCAGCCTGGCGACAGAGCGAGACTCCATCTCAAACAAACAAACAAACAAAAAAGAATTGGGTTTGGGGGGATGAGGGAGAGGAAGGAATCTGGGAAAACCCCTGGGTTTCTGGCTCTCCTGCAGAGCTAGTGGTGGTTATTCCTGGAGATGGGGAACGTGGAGGCCAAAGGGATGTGGGGAGGGCTTATACATTTTGTTTTGAACTCCTTAAGTTTAGATGCCTTTGAGGTACCTGCAGACTGTTGGATTATTTTACAGTGCATTAAATGTCCCCAGCCAGCACCTCCAAGGAAGGTGTCCTTTCCTGTGGTGAAGGAATATGGACAGGTGGAAAGGCATTTGTCAGCCCTATGGCAGAGGGTGTGCCCAGGCCTCTGTCTGTGGGGCAAGGAAGTGACGTTCACTAACTCCCCAATTCCACCCATTTGTTCTCTACCAAGCTCCAGATTCTGACAGTCAGGCAGCCACTCCCAACCTCATCCCCCAAACCCCTGCCAGGGGCTGGGGGCTCATGACGTCTACACCCGCCCCCTCCCCTGTTTCCGATGGTCAGTGGAAAAAAGGAAACTGCGCGCTAAGCGGGGCTCTGCCCAAAATAGCATCTGGTGCCTTTCGGTCAGTGAGTTGTCCGAGCGTCCACGAGAAAGTGACAGGCCGGGACCCAGCCAGGAAATGCCACCCCTCCTCCACCCGCCCCAAACGGAGGCCCCAGTCGGACAGGAAACCCGGAGCGCCTGGGGTGGGGGTGGAGAGGAGGGAGGGGAGGTTGAGACCCAGACTGGTAAGTCTGGAGTCTGGAACTGGGGCAGCAAGAACAGGGGACAAGAACAGGCTAGCTAGGCTCTGGCTCTGAGGCCGTTGTTCACCACCACCACCACCACCACCACCACCACCACCAAAGGTTGGGTTCTCCCTAAACCCCAAAACTGAGCCTCTTACCATTTTTCAAGTGTTTCTGCCTGCCCTCTCTGAGTACTGGACTATCTCTGAGCTTCTCCCCTGAGTTTGTTCTCCAGAAAGATGTCGTGCATGCACTCTGATAAGCAGCCAAGTTTATTTTTAACAAATTACATTGCAGTTACTGTGTGACAAGTACTGTCCTAGGCACGTTATAAGTATTAATTCAGTTAAACCTTGCAAGAACCTAATGAGGTAGGGACTACTCCATTTTGTAGGTAGCACAGAGAGGTTGAGCAACTTGCAGAGAACACCCAGCAGGTAAGTGGTGGAGGCAAAATTCACACCTGGGGCAGTGTGGCTTCAGGCCACAGTGCTTCGAAGGCAGCAAAGCAAGCACAATGATCAGGCAGACCTGAGCTCCTATCCCTGCTCCCTTAGTTGCCAGCTGTTTGATACCAGGCAAATTACTTAATCTCTGAGTTTCACTTTCCTCATTTGTAGAAGAGAGGTGATCATTTTCCATACATAATACTGTTTATATAAGGATTATTTTTAATGAGGAAAATTTCAATTTGAGGAAATGTCATTATTTCCCTCTTCCACTTTCAAAGGACTATTCTCTCCATTTTTGCCCTTGTCCCTTGCCCTGGAAGAACCCCTATCCCATCAGCAAGCAGGCCTCAAGAATTCCGAGCTTGAGAGTCAGGTCTGTGCTTCCAAACCCCAGGACTGCTGTCAGAATTCTCAGGGATGGAAGGAACTCCACTCTCAGTGGCTCTCAAAGTGGATGGTCAGCATCACCTAGGAACTTGTTAGAAAAGCAAATTCTCAGGCCTCACCCCAGGCCTACTACTACTGCTCTGAGGGTGAGGCTCAGCAATCTGTTTTCCCAAGCCTTTCTGGTGATTTCTGACACACACACAAAATTTGAGAACCACTTCTCTAGTTTACAACCCACATCTGTAGCAAAGGCCAAAGTAAAATTGTGTTAAGAAAACACCGTGCTTTTTGTTTTTTTGGGACAGAATTTCGCCCTGTCTCCCAGGCTGGAGTACAGTGGTGTGATCTCAGCTCACTGCAACCTCCTCCTCCCGGGTTTAAGTGATTCTCCTGCCTTGGTCTCCTGAGTAGCTGGGACAACAGGTGAGCGCCACCACGCCCAGCTAATTTTTTTTTTTTTTTTTAGACAGAGTCTCCCTTTGTCACCCAGGCTGGAGTGCAGTGGCACAATTTTGGCTCATCACAACCTCTGCCTCATGAGTTCAAGCAATTCTTGCACCTCAGCCTCCCAAGAAGCTGGGACTACAGGCGTGCACCACCACGCTCAGCTAATTATTTGTATTTTTAGTAGAGGCAGGGTTTCACCATGTTGTCCAGGCTGGTCTTGAACTCCTGACTTCAGGTGATCCACCTGCCTCGGCCTCCCAAAGTGCTGGGATTACAGGCATGAGCCACTGTGCCTGGCCTTTTTTGTATTTTTAACAGAGATGAAGTTTCACCATGTTAACCAGACTGGTCTGGAACTCCTGACCTCAGGTGATCTGCCGATCTCAGCCTCCCAAAGTGCTGGGATTACAGGCATTAGCCACCGCACCTGGCCTGTGCTTTTTAATGTTTCAAAGCCATTTTCCTTTCCCTAACCCATGCGGAAGACCAAAGCGTGCAGAAGCATGCAGAAGACTGAAGTTGCTTTCCAAACTTACAGAAGAGATAGTGTCTAAGCTTAACTGTCCTTATGAGCAGAGAACCCCAATAGCTCTGCCATCAATGATTTTATTCCCAGAGCTGTTAGAAAAGGACAGAACATGTGCACAGCCACCAGTTCTCTGGCTAGCAAGTAGTTGTTGATACTTACTGAGACAGAGCCCTGGCCCAGGAGTACACATTAATACATGTGGACAAGACCCCTTGGCCCCTGAAGGGGACTGTATGTCCTGGGGACTGCCATGTGTGCCTGTACTGCTTCCTACTTCTGCCTCTGTTCTGTCTTTTGATCCTCCACTATAACCTGCCGGGCTGCTTGTGTGATCACCACTTTAAAAATGAGGAAACAGGCTCATCTCACCCAGTCACTCAGTTGGTATACATCCAAGTCAGCTTAGCCCCAGTGCCTTCTCCATTCCTGCTGATTAGAATGAACTATGTATTACTTTGGGAGAACTATTTCAAAATCTTGAACACTTTGGATAGCACTGTGATATCCCCTGGTTTCAATCCTTTACCTTAAAGAAGATAAATAGCCACAATTATCATGAAAAGATTCTTCAACTTGTATTAAGGAAATATAAATTAAAACCACAATGAGATGCCATGACACATCCACTAAAATGGTTAAAATTTAAAAGACTGACAATACCAAGTATTGCTGAGGATGTGAAGGAGCAACCGGAGTTCTCCAGCAACATTGTTGAAGGAAATGCAAAAATTACTCAACCACTTTGGAGAACTCTTTTGCACTTCCTATGAATGTGCAGTTTATAAACATACATTTACTGAGATAGCTGAAAAATATATATCCACAAGAACACCTGTACATTAATATTCATAGAACCTTTATTTGAAAAGCAAAAAACAATAAACAATTCAACTATCCATCAACAGGTGAATGGTAAACAAATTGTGGTACATTCATGTAATAGAACACTACTCAGCAACAAAAAAGAAACAAATTACAAATGCCAGAAACAAACTGACACATGCCAGAATATAGACCTCTCAACAACAGGCTCAGTGAAAGAAGCCAGACACAAAAGACTAATTAGCGTATGATTCCATTTATATGAAACTCTAGAAAAAGCAAAGTTTTTTTTTTTTTTTTTTTTTGAGACAGAGTTTCACTCTTATCACCCAGGCTGGAGTGCAAAGGTGCCATCTCGGTTCACCGCAACCTCCGCCTCCTGGGTTCAAGTGATTCTCCTGCCTCAGCCTCCCAAGTAGCTGGAATTACAGGTGCCCGTCACCACGCCCGGCTAATTTTTGTATTTTTAGTAGATTTGGGGTTTCACCATGTTGACCTCAGATGATCCGCCCACCTTGGCCTCCCAAAGTGCTGGGATTACAGGTATGAACCACCGTGCCCGGTCAGCAAAGCTAATTTCTAATGGCAAAGCTCAGATCAGGGGTGATGGAAGAGGACGTATGACTGCAAAGAGGCACAGGGAACTTTCTGCGTAAAAGAAATATTCTATATCTTGATTGTGGTGGTGGTTATATGAGTGTATGCATTTGTCAAAAGTCAACAAACCATATACTAAAATGAGTCCATCTTATTGTATGTAAATTATGCCTAAAAAATTGACTATAAACATTCTTTGTGGCCCCACATCAATCTTACATCGTCCAGGAAGACTTTTCTGATCAATACTGTCCTCAGCTGCATTGATATCTCCTCCTCTCACCACTTGCTCTCCTGATTAGCATACCCTGGAGCGCTCCGTTACAGTCTAACTCATGCTGCTCAGGGCCAGGCACACAGGGCATGAAAAAGGATCTGGAGATAAGGGAGGAACAGAATTAATGGTATTTGAAAAAGTGACAGAGACATCTGCCAGGAAGTAGGATTATGTCTTCCTGTGAGCCTCAGTTTCCCTATCTGTAATAGGAATGGGGTGGGGCAACCACAGGATCTCTCTCTCCCTTTTATCTCTTATCATCTCTTTCACTCTGCTTCTCATCTATGCCATCTCTATTTTAAGCGCATGTGCATTCTCTCTGTCTCTAAGTCTGCTCCTCTTTCCTACCCCTGCCCTATCTCTCCATCTCTGTCTTTAATCTGCTTCTCATCATTGCTTCCTTCCTCTTTTTTGGTCTCTGTTCAGGCTCTCAAAAAGAACTCCAGCTGTGCACGGGTACCCTATAGAAGCAAGGCATGCCGATTCTCTTGTCACATTCCTGACAGGCTGGACCTGTTAGAAAGTCATAAGCTGGTCTGTCAGTTATATGGGATTGGGGAGACGGGGAAATGAAAAGGAGGGTGGAAAGGGAAGGGGAGAGACTTGGAAAGGCACCGTTCAGGAGGCATACAGGCTTGGCACACTGGATGCAGGGGATTAGGCCTGCTGGACTCTGGCAGAAGCTCTGAGTTCCCAAGAAAAGCTGTGGCAGGAGGCCCGCTCCTCCACACGGCCTGTGTGCCCAGTCCAGAACCCATGCCACAGGACACGGCCTGTAGCTGATTAAGAGCACATGGTTGACTCTCAGGCCACCTTGGACTAGAATGCCTCCTCAACAACTTAGCAGCTGATAACCCTAAGCAAGTTGCATCACTTCTCTGTGCCTCAGTTCCCTCATCTCTAAAATAGAGGTAAAAATAACACATGAGGCTAGGCGCGGTGGTTCACGCCTGTAATCCCAGCACTTTGGGAGGCCGAGGCAGGTGGATCACCTGAGGTCACGTGTTTGAGACCAGCCTGACCAACATGATGTAACCCCGTCTCTACTAAAAATAAAAAAAAAATTAGCCGGGCATGGTGGCATGCACCTGTAATCCCAGCTACCAGGAGGCTGAGGCAGGAGAATCCCTTGAACCTGGGAGGTAGAGGTTGCAGTGAGAAGGAGAGGCAGGAGAATCCCTTGAACCCCACCTCCCAGGTTCAAGGAGTTCTCCTGCCTCAGCCTTCCGAGTAGCTGAGATTACGGCACCAGCCACCACGCCAGGCTAATTTTTGTGTTTTTAGTAGACAGGGTTTCATCATGTTGGCCAGGCTGGTCTTGAACCCCTAACCTCAATGATCCGCCTGCCTTGGCTTCCCAAAGTGTTTGATTACAGGTGTGAGCCACCATGCCTAGCCTCATTTATTCATTTTATTCTACATTTACTAAGTATCTTTTTTTTCTTTTTTTTTTTTTGAGACGGAGTCTCACTTTGTCACCCAGGCTGGAGTGAAGTAGTGCGATCTTGGCTCACTGCAACCTGTGAGGAGGGCAGTCATTCACCCTCTCTGGAACTCAGTTTCATAGTCTGTACAGTGGGCACGGCCCTTGCTTCTTTGTTTATTTTAAACAAACACTTTTTGAGCGGTAGTGCTGGGCCCTGTACTGTCTGCTGGGGATGTGAGGGAACCCAAGAGTCCATTTGCACTGCCTCAGGAGACTAAGGTGTGTGCCTACTACAGGCTTACCAAAATTGAGAGGAATAGAATAAAATTGTGTACATAAGCTCAGTTCTTTTGTGGCACACAGGTGGGAATCTTGCTTCTCCCAGGTTATTCCCACATTGTCTTTTTTTTTTTTTTTTTTTTTTTTTTTGAGGTGGACTCTCGCTCTCTCGCCCAGGCTGCAGTGCCGTGGCGTGATCTCAGCTCACTGCAAGCTCCCCCTCCTGGGTTCACACCATTCTCCTGCCTCAGCCTCCCGAGTAGCTGGGACTACAGGCGCCCACCACCACACCTGGCTAATTTTTGTATTTTTAGTAGAGACAGGGTTTCACCATGTTAGCCAGGATGGTCTCGATCTCCTGACCTTGTGATCTGCCCACCTTGGCCTCCCAAAGTGCTGGGATTACAGGCATGAGCCACCGCGCCCGGCTCCCACATTGTCTTGTTTCCCCACACCCTTGGGGAATTGGGCCCTGCTGAACTGGGTGGCAGGAGGAGGGGGAAGGGTGAACACCAAGTGAACCTCCTCGAGGCAGAGAGAGCCAAGGTGTTTGGTTGCCCTGGGACTCCCAGTGGAGCTGAAGGTCCGTCCTCTGCTCCTGTGTCCCTTCCTCCAGCTCCTTCTCCTGTGTCCCTTAAACATGCTCACAGCGTGGTACCAATCACACTTATCTGGGTGTCTGTGTACCCCACCAAGACCCTAAAAAACTGGGACCACGTCTATGGTTTGTCTATACCCCAGCATATCATGGAGGCAGAGTAGGA
This sequence comes from Papio anubis, assembly GCF_008728515.1. Lineage (NCBI taxonomy): Eukaryota > Metazoa > Chordata > Mammalia > Primates > Cercopithecidae > Papio > Papio anubis. The sequence continues at coordinate 45,649,292 of NC_044976.1, forward strand.
GCAAATATATGTATGTTTTAAAAATAAGAGGAGCAGAGACAGAGCTGGAGAAAGAAATTGAGAGAAAGGGAAATCACCCAGCAGGAACCTGGGCCATGAACTTGAAGGAAGCGGGACTGGCTAGCCCTCCTGGCCCTAGAAACCAGCCACAGGGAAATGTGAAAGTATATCCTGTATGTCCTTGTGAGGAGAGATAAATATTTCCATGATTGCATGAACTGTGAGTCCCAGCCCCTTCCTGGGACAGCCCAGGAAATGCAGGCCTTAATGGGGGTTTGGGGATGGGTAGACTCTCCGTATCTCCACAGAGGGTCTCTGTGCTGGGTGGGGAGGTGAGGGCAAGCAGAGGTCTTGGAGAGTCACAGCACAGGCCCCTCCATGGTGGTTTTGGGGGTTTGGAGCAAGTCACTCACAGGAGTGACTCAGCTATGAAACATGAACCTGCTCCCCTTCCAACCAACATCTAAGACCTAGTGTCACTTTATCAAGGTAGGACCAACAGTTTTAGGGAACTGAAGCACATGCTTATTTCAACCTGTTGCTCCCAAGGGATAAGGAGGAGAAAAAGAAGGAGAACATAGGCTCTGAAGCCATACAGACCAGAGTTCAAATCCTGACTTCACCACTTACTTCATCTGTGTGGCTTGGGCACGTCATTTTACGTTTGAGTCTCCATTTCCTCAAAGGGATAATCCCAATCTGATGGTCAGGTTAAGAGCATGAGATCTGGGCTGGGTGTGGGGGCCCACACCTGTAATCCTAGGAATTACAGTTGTAAGGAATAAATGAGTTAACAAATGTAACAGACTTAAGACATAGCAGATGTGTTCAGTAAAGGTTAAATACTGTTATTACTGCACCAAATTGTGATGATTAGATGAAGGAATATGTGTAATAATGCTTTCCTTTAAACCCTACTGATCCCCAATGTGGCAAGCAAATAGTATTGGTTCCGTAGCAGGCAGTTTCTGGTCTTTAAAAAGATCTCTAAGAATAGTTTCATTTTCCTTCCCTCAATCTCATTCTTATTCCACCATCCTGAACCAGGAGTTTGTCTCTTGTTGCAGGTGGTTTCTTCTGATTTGTCCCAATTCTTGGTAATTCTGAATACTTCTGAGTGTCTGCATGTGAAGCTGCATGTCTGCTTCCTCTTACCAGGAAAGGCTATTGTGAGGTCTAAATGAGATACTGAGTAGGACTCTGATCAGTGTTAGACGAAGGTGATTCTGCATATATGTGTCCGAGCATGCATACATGCACACCTACAACAGTAGGATCTAACAGCACCTTCTCTTTCTTTGTTATGCTCCCCAGAGTCTAGCACAAGGCCTCTGACATAGCAGGAGCATTTGGCAGATCTTTTCCATGTAGCTCTTCCTTGGACAAGGGAATCACACACAGTCCCTGCTCTTGAGGAGCTTCCAAGCTGGTTGTAATGAATTTTGTGAGAGGACAAGAAAAGGACCAGAGAAAGGGCTATGGAATTTCTTTTCTTTTCTTTCTTTCTTTCTTTTTTTTTTTTTTTTTCAGCCTTGATCTCCTGGACTCAAGTGCCTCAGTCTCTCGAGTACCTGGGACTACAGGTGCACGTGGCATCATACTCAGCTAATTATTTTGTTTTTATTTTTTTGTAGAGACGGAGCCTCCCTATGGTGCCCAGGATGGTCTCAAACTCCTGAGCTTAAGTGACCCTCCCTCTCAGAATGTTGGGATTATAAGGCATGAGCCACTGTGCCTGGCCTGCTATGAAATCTCAAAGAGGGATAATATCACTTCCACATGAGGATTACAGGATGATTCTTTTAGGATGGGAGGGGAGGCAGAGATTTTCAGGGGTCCACAGGACTTTGAACCTGTAGAGAGTTTGGAGGCATAGGAGAAATGTAAGCAAAGGTAAGAAAGCTGAAGAGTGTCTGTGCGTGTGGGGGATGCCTTCCTTTTCTGTCCTTTGTGCTATGTCCAGGAGAACAGAGAGGCCTGGGTTTGATTGCTCAGTACCTAACTTTCTGACTTACATGCCATGGTATATGGTAGTAAAACCTGGAAGGCTGGAGTCCTGAATTCCAGCCCCAGCTCTTGCTTACAACACGGTGTGAAGTTGAGCAGGTCCCATCTCTTCTTTGGACCCCAGGGTCCTCATGCATAGGAGGACTAAGTGATTGCTTAAGGCTCTCAAGCTCTCACACTCTTGGATACCTGATGTCATCTTCCCATTGTGTTTGTGATTAGCCCCTCCCTCACCCCTTTGTGGCCCCAGACCTCCCATGAAGAGGCAGGACACAGAGCTCTCCCCAAATCCATCCTTTTCCTGGAGTTCAGCCTCTGACCAGGAAGTGGGAAAACAGGATTTCCTCTGAGGATGTTCTCTGTGACCCAGACAGTTCCGGTATGGGGAGTGGGGAGGAAGAGATAGGGAGCATCGTCCAGGATTCCAAACCTTGAAGCACCTTTTCATGGGCTTTATGTTTTGAGCTCCTTAGAAACTGAATGCTTAATTCAGAGCTGAAGAAAGACATGTTGGTACTTTGAACAGATATTACTTAACATTGTTGTGGGGAATGACAGAATTTCCTTTTAAATTATGAAATATATTAAACACTATATTAAATAAAAAGTGAGGAAATCTCACTTCTGCCTGTGGAAATCCTTCAAAATCTTTCAAAGCCCAACCCCAGTGCTTTCTCTTGCAGGAAGCCTTTCTCTCCTCTGGATTTTCAAATAACTGCTCACATACGATTTCCACACCATCATTTCATGCAATCACAGCATATCAGAGACACTCAGGGTTAACCGCTTCATCTCAAAAACTGGGAAACTAAAAACCAGTGCCTTGTCCATTGTCACAGAGTTTGGGGCAGAGCAACAGGAACCCAATTGTTGCTGACTCCTAATTTGGTGTTTTATCTACTTGTGTGTCTTTTCTTTCCTATGTTTGGTTCCCTTCCCCAGATCCCCTGTTCCAAATGCTATACCTATTTATAGCTCCCTGCTTTTGCAGAAGTGGTTCCCTCCATCAGAAATATCCCTGACTCCTCTTTTCTTTCCTATTGCTCCTGATTCTAGGAAAATGTCACCGCCCCTCTAGAATATTCTCAAAATAACCTCCCAGCTTCTCTCATATTCTCACATGTTGTGTAGTTTCATTATAAGCACTTATCTAATGGTATTGCGAATGTTTGCATGTCTCTCCCTCATTAGACTGAATTCCTATAGGATACATTTTGTTCATCATCTTATGCTCAGCTTCTAGCTCACTGTCCAGCAGGATCAACATTATTTATCTGTTGAGTGACTAGGTGCAAAAATGATACTTGTGTGGAGAGGAAAGGTGGAGGGAGTGGCTGCATTGGGCTAGATGCTGTGGAGGGACACTAGGCTGGTGTCCTGGTTGTTAACTATAAGTGTATGATTTTACCCTGTTATACTTTGTGTCTGTCTCATCATTGGTAAAAAGGGATCAATTTTGCCTGTCATACATATTTCAGTAGGGTTTTGTTGTGAGAATTCTGTGTAAAAAATATGTGGAAAAGCACTTTGCAAAGTGTGAAGGAATTTGCAAACGCCAGACATTATCAGGAAATTTATATTGCTGGTATAAGGGCCTCTCAGTTAATCTAGGAGGCTAGGAAAGGTTCTGCCTTCATGAGCAATGCCTAGAAAACAAGGGCACAGAAGGAACTTTTTGTTCCTTCAATTTCCTAGAGCCCTTATAGTACAGACTCAGTACTAGTTTATCACATTGTAAAATCAATGGAAGTGAACACTTTAACATTAACAGAGCTGGGGTTGTTTACTTCAGAACACATGAGTAAAAAATGATTGTCTCTGGTCTTGGCTAACAGGCAAGAGACTCCTTCCTGAAGAAAATGAAAGTGGGGCAGCTTGGAGGACAGCACAGTATTTAAAGACAGCATTGGCTGTAGTATTTGAAATAATTTATTCAGCTCAAGATCTATTTCTTGCAGAAAGCTCTTCCTGAATTCCTCAGGCCTGAGAGGTTGTATTTCTCAATGGCTTAGTAAGACCTTGAGCTCTAGAGTTATACTGAAACTTGAATCTCTGGTAGCAACTTACTTGGGTAAATTACTTCCCTGAAGCTCTTCCCTCAACTATGAAGATAACAATCACTGTCTTAGTCTGTTTTTATTGCCTATAACAAAAATATCTGAAACTGAGTAATTTATAAAAAGGAATTTATTCTTACAGTGATGGAGGCTGAGAAGTTGAAAGTTGAGGGGCTGCATCTTGTGAGGGTCTTCTTGCTGGTGGGGACTCTGCAGAATCCCAAGGTGGCACAGGGCATCCAAGGTGAGGGATGCATCCAAGAGCATGCTAGCTCGGGTCTCTCTACCTTTTCTTTCTTTTTTTTTTTTTTTGTGAGACAGGGTCTCACTCTGTTGCCAGGCTGCAGTGCAGTGGCGCAATCTGGACTCACTGCAACCTCCGCCTCCGAGGTTCAAGTGATTCTCCTGCCTCAGTTTCCCGAGTTGCTGGGACTATAGGTACGCACCACCACGCCCATTCACCATGTTGGCCAGGATGGTTTCAATCTCTTGACCTCGTGATCCGCCCACCTCAGCCTCCCAAAGTGCTGGGATTACAGGCATGAGCCACCAGGCCTGGCCTTCCTTTTCTTATAAAGCCACCATTAATCTATGAATCTATGAACGGATTAACCCATTTAAGAGGGCAGAAGGCTCATCACCCAATCGCCTCTTAAAGTCCCCACATCTCAACACTGCCACATTGAAGATTAAGTTTCAACATGAGGTTTGGAGGGGACAGATATTCAAACCATAGCTATCACCAACTGGGGTCAGCCAGGAGGCTTAAATGAACTAATGCATGTGAAGTGCTCTGCACAATGACCCGTGAGCACACAGTAAGTCTTAAAAAGACGGACATGATCACCAGTACATTGTTGTGGCTCCTTAGAGTCTAGATCACTCATGCTGGCTTTTCGTCACACTCTCATAACTCTTGTGACTATTTCCTGGGTATATCTGTTTTCCGTGGAATCTTTACAGCTGGTAAAGGTAAAGATTTAAACAGTATCCTTGCTGTTACTGTTTAAAATGTCTACGTTTTAAAGGATACTGTTTAAAATTTCTACATCCACTTCTGGGGGGCTTAGCACAGGGCAGGATAAGGCAGAGGACAAAAGTGGAGCATGGAGTAGTTATTGATTTAAACTAATCGGCAAGGGGATTAGAGGTTGAGTGAGGAGACTTTTGGCGAAGTGGGATAAGAGTGGTTGCCAACTGGCCAGGACTCGCACTAACGGGTTTGTTACCCAGAAGTTAGGTAATATAAGTTCCATCATTTTCCTATGCCATTTTGAAGTAGCATCCATGTTATCTTATAAACAGTATGTTGCAGGACTGGAGGAAAGAAATTCAGAGATATGTCACTTGAGAGGCAAGTATCTCCAAAGTTTTTTTTTTTTTTTTCTTTTTTGAGAACAGAGTCTAACTCTGTTGCCCAGGCTGGAGTGCAGTGGCACAATCTCGACTCACTGCAATCTCTGCCTCCCAGGTTCTAGTGATTCTCCTGCCTCAGCCTCCCAAGTAGCTGGGACTATAGGGGTGCGGCACCACACCTAGCTAATTTTTGTATTTTTAGTAGAGGCAGGGTTTCACCATGTTGGCCAGGCAGGTCTCGAACTCCTGACCTGGGGTGATCCACCCACCTTGGCCTCCCAAAGTGTTGGTATTACAGGCGTGAGCCACCGCGCCCAGCCTAAAATTTTAAAATCCAATTTTCGCAGTACTAATGCTTTCTCTAAAGATGCCTAAAAGTTATCATAGCAACTAATTTACCAAATAACTTGTGTTAGGCCATTTTTGCATTGCTCTAAAGAAACATCTGAGACTGGGTAATTTATAAAGAAAGGAGGTTTGAAGTGGTGGGGAGGGGGGTAGGCGCCATACACTTTTTAAGCTTTTAAACGACTAGATCTCACCTGAACTCACTATCTTGAAGATAACACCAAACCATGAGGGACCCGCCCCTGTGACCCAAACACCTCCCACCAGGCCCCACCTCCAGCATTAGGGATTACAATTCAACATGAGATTTGGGTGGGAACAAACATCCAAACTCTATCAACCTTCTCATAGTAGAACACCTTCTAGAGTAGGCTTTAGTAATGGTTCCTCTTCTCTTGGCACATGTTTAGTAGAAAGAGACATTGTTTTGTTGAATTAATCTGCAGTCTAAATTCAGGCTCCAAAACTCCTTAGACATTTTAATTAGATGTGGCCTTGGCCAGGTGCAGTGGCTCACGCCTGTAATCCCAGCACTTTGGGAGGTCAAGGTTGGTGGATCACCTGAGGTCAGGAGTTCGAGACCAGCCTGGCCAACACAGTGAAACCGTGTCTCTACTAAAAATACAAAAATTAGCTGGGCGTGGTGCCACACCCCTGTAGTCCCAGCTACTCAGGAGGCTGAGGCAGGAGAATCACTTGAACCCGGGAGGTGGAGGTCGCAGTGAACCGAGATCATGCCACTGCATTCCAGCCAGGGTGAAAAAGTAAGACTCTGTCTCAAAAAAAATTAGATATGGCCTTAAATTAGATGTGGTAATAAGTGATCAAATTAGACTTTGCCTAAAAAGCTTAGGCTCCATTTTTTAAGATAGCTTCTTGTTTGGTATAAACATTACAGGACTCCCAGTGATAAAGGTACTTGATGAGGCTGTCAGTTAATTCACTTTCTCTGCTTCAATAGTGTGCAATATAAATCATACCTACATTCGTTGAGTGAAACTGAGGGCTAAACAGAAGACACTTGAAGTGGCATTGACAATTCCATTATGTAAACTTACCCCAATAAAACATGTAAGCGAATTTTTATGCTATTTATTAAAATAACTAAAGCCCCAAACAATGTGCATGGAAACACAGGGCAAGACATTGCCATTTACATGTCTTAATTTTAATCATCATTGCCATTTACATGTCTTAATTTTAACTTGAAAGAGCAATGATGTAGGGAAAGATGCACTAACTGGTCCGTGGCTCCAGTGGGGAACAGTAGGGAGCCACCATGTTGCTATACTTGGGCTTGCTACTATAAAGCGGTATCAGGTTGTCTTGGAAAGCCACAGCTGGGTTGAAAATGGATCCAAAGTCTATGTATTTCCAGTTTACATATCAACTTTGATATGAAACGACATCTCAATTTAACTTCATCAGAAAAGCTTTATCTTTCAAGTCAATGAAGACTCTTTCATCTATATTCAAATATAACAATTTAAGACCTTTTAAAAAAGGTTGTGGGGGATGTGCTAGGAAAGAACTGATACACTCAAAGACTTGGATGTATCTTAGGACATCATGCCAAGTGAAAACAGTCAATTTTAAAAAGGTACACACTGTATGATTCCTTTTATATAAAAGATTCTTAAAATGCCAACATTCTAGTGGTGGAGAACAGATCACTGGCTGTTGGAGGTTAGGGTTGGAGAGACCGTGTTTCAAAAGGCTAGCACTAGGGAGTTTGTGGTGATGGAATAGTTCTGTATGCTGACTATGGTAGTAGTTATGTGATTCTATAAAAGACAAAATTTCAGCCAGGCGCAGTGGCTCACGCCTATAACCAGCACTTTGGGAGGCTGAGGTGGGCAGATCACGAGGTCAGGAGTTAGAGACCAGTCTGGCCAACAAGGTGAAACCCCGTCTCTACTAAAACTACAAAAATTAGCCAGGCGTGGTGGTGTATGCCTGTAATCCAAGCTACTCGGGAGGCTGAGGCAGAAGAATCACTTGAACCCAGGAGACAGAGGCTGCCGTAAGCCAAGATCACGCCACTGTACTGCATCCTGGGAAACAGAGCAAGATTCCATCTTGAAAAAAAAAAAAAGGTAAAATTTCATACGGCTATACACCAAAAAGTAAATAAATGAGTGCGTGTAAACACTTGTGAAACCTGAGAGGTCTGTGGTTCAGTTATTAGCATTATAGCCAATGTCAATTGCTTGCTTTTGTTCATTTACTATGCTTATGCATGATATTATCACTGGAGGACACTGGAAGAAGAGTATATGGGAACTCTGTATTATTTTTGTAATTTGGGGGCAGGCTAAGAGTTTTTTAAAAAGTGGGGAATAAACTATAACAGAGAACAAAGGAAAATAGTCAATCTAGACATTTTTATTAAGTTCTATTAAAAAATATTAAGACATTTGAAAAACTCAGAAAGTTTATAAAACATACTCATACTCAATAATTTTCTTATTCTTTGATAGCCAGCGTGACATGTTGAAGATGTTACACTAAAACCAACCCACCACACTGCAAAAAGTTGTATCTCCAGAGTTCACTAAACATGCATCCTAATTAAGAGGAAATACTCTTGTATAAAAGAGTGTTATTTTTACTATTTTCAAAAATAACTTTTCCCTTAAACTCAGAAAGGGCTGATTTCGCTAATTTACCCAATACCATGATAACTTATGTTCTTGTAGTAATATGGGATAAATGCAGAGATGAAACTTGCTAGAACTTCTTAAAATGTACAGTATAGCTGGGTGCAGTAGCTCATACCTGTAATCCCAGTACTCTGGGAGGCCGAGGCGGGCGGATCACCTGAGGTCGGGAGTTTGAGACCAGCCTGACCAACATGGAGAAAATCCGTCTCTACTAAAAATACAAAATTAGCCAGGCGTTGTGGCACATGCCTATAATCCAGCTACTTGGGAGGCTGAGGCAGGAAAATCACTTGAACCTAGGAGGCAGAGGTTGCAGTGAGCCAAGATCGTGCCACTGCACTCCAACCTGGGCTACAAGAGCAAAACTCCATCTCAAAAAAAAAAAAAAAAAAAAGAAAAAAGAAAAAAAAAAGTTAAAAAAGTACAGTATAAAAGAGCAGTTGAGACTCAGAGCTGGATAGTATTTATCTACTTAAATTTGTAGGAATAACTGATCTCAGGGTTTGTTTTTCTTAAAGGTTTCAGTGATGTTGAACAACTCTATTTGAATAATGAGAACTTAGTCCTATCACTAGTCAGCCATCTCACAGAAAAAGTCACTCTTCCCAGTTGGCTGCTACTAAGAAACAGACTGACTCCAGAATGATCAGGAAATCCCCAAACCACCACAAGGCTCTCTGGCTTCCCTAAGTATCTTCAGGAGACACCCTGTCCCTGTATTAAAAGAGCAGGGAGTTAAAAGGTTAAAATAATTTTGGTAACTGTCTGAGATGTTTTACATCTAAGAAGGTGCCTACTGAATTCATGCTATTCATCTGCTTTAGAGTTTCAGAAGGTTGCAGACTTTCAGGAAAAATTGCAATGTCCCTTTCATTTTCTTTCTCAAGATGTTGAGTGAACTCTGCTTTCCCGGTTCGAAGGTTCACTGCAGGACTTGGTTTAAGGTTCTTTAATAAGAAAGCTGGCTTTTCAGTCAACTGCTGTTTTGCTTTTGTCTGCAAAACTTCATTTGTAATATTTCTTAATACTGGCATATCTGCGTTGGTGCCCACAGATTCACAGTTAGAACAATTAATTATTTCATGGTCATTCTTAGAAGGCTCTTTCTGACCACCAAGCTGTTCAGGTATGGACGTATGGTTCTGATTCAATAAATGTTCACTCTTGCTATCTGCATTGTCGGGAGGCTCCTCTTCATCTTCACTATTGTCACTGCTTTGTAGGAGTCCATATCTCTTCATATATTTTTTGGTTGCAAATGACATGTTGTTTGGTGAAATTAAACTAAGCCCTACTGTGCTTTTGTCTGTATTAATATGGAGAAGGCTGAATGGGTCACAATTATTTTGGTTTGATCGAGTGACAGACAGTTGTGACAGCTGATTTTCATTTAAATATTTCAGAGCTATAGCATTTGCCTCCATGCTCAAATCCACACCATTGGGGCTTAAGCCACTCATGCCAACATTAGCAAATGACATGCAGTTTAATCCAGAGATCACTGCTTCTGGGCTGATGCATGCCAACACACTGAAAGACACAAAGCAGTAAACCATCATTTACCATATTCTAAGTAATACCTAGTTCTCAATGCGTTCCATTCTATACAAGCAACAAAAGATCTTCAGCTTTAAGTTCATGGTCCTTTTATCTAAGTACTCAGACATCTAAGTCTTGATGATCCAGATACACAAAGGATAGATATGGGCTGGGTACTGTGGCCCAAGCCTGTAATCCCAGCAGACTGGGACACTGAGGTGGGAGGATTGCTTAAAGCCAGGAGTTCAAGATCAGCCTAGGCAATATAGCCAGATCTTGTCTCTACAAAAAAATTTAAAAATTGGCCAGGCATGGTGGTGCACATTTATAGTCCCAACTACTCAAGAAGCTGGAGGATTGTGTGAGCTCAAGAGTTCAAAGTTACAGTGAGCCATGATCATGCCACTGTACTCCAGCCTGGGCAACCGAACAAGACTCTGTCTCTTAAAAAATAAAAAATAAATAAAAAATTAAAAAAGGGATAAAAATAATAGCCTAGAAGGTAATCCATGATTTACAGGTTGAAAGTGGAATACAAATTAATTTTCCTAAATCTGTATATCAGTCATGGTTTTAACAACAAATACAAGGCCTCAAATGTAAAAGTCATTCAACATAGCTGAGTCATTTAATTTATGACTATTAACCCAAACAGCACAAGAGATCAGCTAATGTTTAATGTAAAGTAAAACATAAAAATAAAATCAAACACAAAACACATTTGATTATATAACAGTACAAGCTTTGGTAAGTAGCTCAGAAAATTAAATTGTTCATAGTTGAGGAGATTCCATTTGCAATGAATAAAAAACATCAACCAGTCTCTGGATATGGGCTTATACACACACACATACACGAATACTTTTTTCATTAGTCATAATCTTCAACTTACTTTGATTAGTGTTAAGTCAACTGACTTACCTTTTCCTTAGTATCACATATATAATAAATAGCTGCTATTTTTTTTTTTTTTTGAGACAGGGTCTTGCTCTGTTGCCCAGTCTGGAGTGCAGTGGCAACTGCATGTCATTTGCTAATGCTGGCACAATTACAGACTCAGGCTGGTCTCAAACTCCTGAGGTCAAGCGAGCCTCCCTCCTCAAACTCCCAAAAGTGATGGGATTATAGGCGTGAGCCACTGCACCCAGCCTGCTAATTATTGAGTCCTTATATATGCCAGGTACTCTGCTAAATGCTTTACATGCATTATTCATATACATTCCTCACAGTAACCTTTCTCAGGGAGGTATTCCCTATTGAATATTTCTATTTTATTCTCCATTTCAACACCTTACATTCCCTTTCCACTACTTTTCTGTTTTCTTTTTGGCACTTACCGTGGTCTATACATTGAATACACATATCTACATATTCAATCAATGCTTGATTCTTATTTACTGTCTAGCACCCTCATGAAAGCCAATGAGGGCAGAGTTTTGTCTGCTCCCCCGGCCCCCACTGCAGTATCTTTGATGCCTGGGACACGTAGTAGGCACTCAGTAAGTACTTGTTGAATGAATAAAAGAAGTAGGTACTATTGTTATATTTATTCTCAGTTGAGAAAGCTGAGGAATAGAGATTTGAGCTAATTTTCTCAAGCTAAATAGTACATAGCAAGCTGAGATAAACCATGACTGCCTTACTCTCTGGGGCTCTGTAACCACTGTTTTACTGTACTATATTCAGTAACTTGGATTTTTTCCATCAGAGTCCTTTGTGCACTATTTGTTGTGGTGAACATTATATTCTAGTCAAATATGCTATGGCTTTCTACATCATCCCATGAAGAAATTCAGCTGTTTTATATGTGCTAGCCACTGCTTGCATTCACAGACCCACAAAAATCAAACAACCATTTTGTATTTTCATTCTTATAAGCACCTGAAATTTGCAAAAAACTGTTTCCAACCATTAATAATCCCTGAAACCAGGCTGGGCATGGTGGCTTATGCCTGTAATCCCAGCACTTTGGGAGGCCGAGGTGGGCAGATCACCTGAAGTCAGGAGTTCGAGACCAGCTTGGCCAACATGGCGAAACCCCATTCTACCAAAAATACAAAAAAATTAGCCAGGTGTGGTGGCGGGCGCTGTAATCCAGCTACTCTGTAGCCTGAGACAGGAGAATCGGTTGAAGCCAGGAGGTGGAGGCTGCAGTGAGCCGAGACTGCGCCACTGCACTCCAGCCTAGGCGACAGTGAGACTCTGTCTCAAAAAAAAAAAAAAATTCCCTGAAACCAGTGATGCCATCACCAAACAATGGAACAGTGTGCTCAATACTGCTGGTCTTTATAACCTTGAAATTCTTCCTTAACCTTCTTGGCATTTAATGCTTTGAAGACTATTTTAATAAGATTAAAGAGATACTACTAATTTATCCAGACATTATTCTTTCATTCATAGTGACAATACTTTTGGAAGTCTTTTTCTACTTTGCCTATTTCCTCAGTCTATAGATAATATTAATGTAAATAATGTGATAAAAGCAAAGAAAACTTCTAATTCAAAATGTTAAATATTTAAAGAAAGCAGATCTAATTTGGGTGTTTTTTTTTTAATTAATTAACTTTTTTTTTTTTGAGACAAGGTCTCACTCTGCCACTAAGGCTGGAGTGCAGTGTCGCAATAATGGCTCACTGTGGCATCGACCTCCCAGACTCAAGTGACCCTCCTACTAAAGCCTCGCAAGTAGCTGGGACTACAGGGGCATACCACCATGCCCAGCTAATCACAAATTTTTCTTTTTGTAAAGATGGGGTCTCACTATGTTGTTCAGGCTGGTCTTGAACTCCTGAGCTCCAGTGATCCTCCCAAAGTGCTAGGATTACAGGCGTGAGCCACCATGCCCAGCCTCTAATTTTAAGCAGAGCTTCTTTTATAGAATGGTTAAAAGATCCATAAAGTAGTTAATATCAGTTTAGAAGGCTATTCAAGTTTCGATGCCCGACACAAGCTAGCCAATTTCAATTTGGAGGGTGGGGCAGGGGCAATAAGATATCATTACTTTAATAGCAAAACAAATCAAGACAGGCACAGTGGTATGCACACCTGTAGTCCTAGCTTCTCAGGAGCCTGAGGCAGGAGGATTGCTTGAGCCCAGGAGTTCAAGGGGCCAGCCTAGGCAAAATAGAGACCACATCGCTAAAAAAACAAATCAATAATACTCAGAACCAAAGCATATAAACACTAGGGTAATTAAGACGAAAAGCAAAAAGGAATCCGCTCCACTAATCAAATCCTAAAAACCTAAGCACAAATATATTCCTATGTTAAAATCTCATTAGATGTGCAGCTACAAGGAATGATGAAAGTCCATGAATAAATCTGAGTAAGAGAGCCACATGCCAACAATTTATGGGAAGCTCTAAAATTATTCCAACTCAGATGAAAATCAAGACTGCCATCTCTACAAATAAAAATAAGTCGGGTGTGCTGCTGCACACCTGTAGTCCCAGTTACTCAGGAAGCTAAGGTGGGAGGATCACTTGAGCCCAGGAGATTGAGGCTGCAGTGAGCCATGATTGTGCCACTGCACTCCAGCCTGGGCAATAGAGCGAGACCCTGTCTCTCAAAAAAAAAAAAAAAAAATCAACTTTGATACATGATCCTATTTGAATCCAGATTAGTTATCTACTACTTATCCTAAACAGAGTTTTTCAACTACTAACCAGATAGCCAGGAAGCAAGGAAAAGAAGCAACTAGAGAGACTGCTTGAGACAGGTTTTGAATTCAAAAAGTCGCTCCAATTGGGAACCTATGTGTAGAGGTTGCTTCTAGACCTCGAACCCACAATCTCCATTTCCTGCACAATTTCTAGGTTTGTCTGGCACCCTCTTTCCCTGCCTTCCTGCCTTTAGACTCTCTTAATCTCTGCGGGATTCTATTAACAGGAAAATAGAAAGCAGGTCTTCTTTCCTCTGCCTTAGCCACTCTTCTGGTGGAATGATGTGCTCCTGGAGTCCAGAATTAGAACATGAAATGAGTTTTCACATCAATAGAATGATGAAAGATGTCTGGTTTACAGAGCTAGAGGAACAGTATGGATTATAAGGATTAGTTTCCTAGAATATTTAACCTATAATTTGTAATAGTTTCTATAGAAAAATGTGTCTTCATGCACACGTATGTTTATTGCAGCACTATTCACAATAGCAAAGACTTGGAATCAACCCAAATGTCCATCAGTGACAGATTGGATTAAGAAAATGTGGCACATATACACCATGGAATACTATGCAGCCATAAAAAAGGATGAGTTTGTGTCCTTTGTAGGGACATGGATGCAGCTGGAATCCATCATTCTTAGCAAACTATCACAAGAACAGAAAACCAAACACCGCATGTTCTCACTCATAGGTGGGAACTGAACAATGAGATCACTTGGACTCAGGAAAGGGAACATCACACACCGGGGCCTATCATGGGGAGGGGGGAGGGGGGAGGGATTGCATTGGGAGTTATACCTGATGTAAATGACGAGTTGATGGGTGCAGCACACCAACAAGGCACAAGTATACATATGTAACAAACCTGCACGTTATGCACATGTACCCTACAACTTACAGTATAATAATAATAAATAAATTTAAAAAAAAAAAAAAGAAAAAAGAAAAATGTGTCTTAAATTCTAAACAACTGCCTTATAAACTTTTAGTATACCAGTTATATTATACCTACACACGTTAAAAAGATAACAATATAAGGTCTTAAATACTGACAGTAAATACTACAAAGACACTAAAAATGAACCTTCACTGTACGCTTCAGTGATGACCTAAGTAGGAGGAATGTTGTTTGTTCAGCAAATGACTCATTGAAGGCCCACTAAGTTAGTGGTAGAGGCAATGAGGATTTAGAACTATGCAAAATCTTCGCCGGATGTGGTGGCTCATGCCTGTAATCCCAGCACTTTGGGAGGCTGAGGCTGGCAGATCACAAGGTCAGGAGTTCGAGACCAGCCTGGCCAATATAGTGAAATCCCATCTCTACTAAAAATACAAAAATTAGCCGGGCGTGGTGGTGCGCACCTGTAGTCCCAGCTACTCGGGAGGAAGGCTAAGGCAGAAGAACTGCTTGAACCTGGGAGGCAGAGGTTGCAGTGAGCCAAGATCATGCCACTGCACTCCAGCCTGGGTGACAGAGTGAGACTCTGTCTCAAAAAAAACAAAAAAACAAAAAAAACTTGCTGAAAATGCTGTCACAAGTACATGCTACAATTTACTGAGAACAAGGTAATTTAAGAGTACAAAACATCGGCCAGGTGCAGTGGCTCACACACGTAATCCCAGCACTTTCGGAGGCCGAGGCAGGTGGATCATCTGAGGTTGGGAGTTCAAGACCAGCCTGACCAACATGGAGAAACCCTGTCTCGACTAAAAGTACAAAATTAGCCGGGCATGGTGGCACATGCCTGTAATCCCAGCTACTCAGGAAGGCTGAGGAAGAAGAATTGCTTGAACCCGGGAGGCGAAGGTTGTGGTGAGCCGAGATCACGCCATTGCACTCCAGCCTGGGCAATACAAAAGAAACTCCATCTCAAAAAAAAAAAAAGAGTACAAAACATCAATACACTCTGAGAGGTCCAAAGAGGTGACATCTGAGTTCAGCTTTGAAAGATAAGAAGGATTTTGGCAAGGAGAAAGGTAAAAAAGAGCATCTCAGATAAAAGTAACATCAAGGAGTCTTGCAAGTGCCAATGGCAAGTAGGCTGGAACTTGGTAGAGAGTGGTAGGCCATTATACTCAAAAACTAAGTTTAAGTCAAACTGAAACAATGCGAATTAATCAGGTAGGCCTCAGATAGGCTGGGAGGACATTCCAGACGTAAGCCTAAGATAACTGGGAAACAAAATTTGACTCTTATGTTGGAGAAACTATTGCAGTACAGTTTCATATTTAATCAAAATGACATAGAGATGATGGCACATGCCTCTGGTCCCAGTTACTCAAAAAGCTGAGGCAGGAGGATTGGCTTGAGCCCAGGAGTTTGAGGTTATCTAAATTATGATTGTACCATTGTATTCCATTGTATTCCAGGGTGACAGGCCTGGGTGACAGAGCAAGATCCTATTTTTAAAAACTAAAAAAAAAAAAATTTAAATATACAGAAATTGCATCAATAATAAAATATAACTTTTAAAACTTTAAGGTATTTTTGGTCTTAATTAGTACAGATCTTTAAAAGGGACCATTTTGATGTAATTACAACACAGTATGAAAATACTCTTAAAGTTAGCTACCTCTCCTATGTGATTCCATGGCATTCTCTATCCTTCCATTTCACAGCAGGTATAAAAGATATTGACTATCTGTGTCTTCCCCACTGAACTGTAAACTCTATGAGAACAAAGATGTCTTTCTTTACCAGGTTATTTTGTGTATTATGATATCTCTTATAAGCTGGCTCACAGTAGAAACTCAGTATGCATTTGTTGAAGTTAATGTATTGGTGAAATGGTAGCTGGCATACATGTATACATGTAGCTGGTAATAATACTTACTCTTTCAGAAAGCAACTTAGCAACGGCTTTAAAATTTTTGTATCATTTTACCTTAGTCTTTCCATTTCCAAGATTCTATTCTAAAACTGAAAAGCAATATTTGCAAAAGATCATCATAGCAACATTTAAAATAGTAAGAAACTGCAACTAACGTGACAAGTTCGTTCGCAGTTCTGACAAGAGGGGAAGGGTTAGGATACATAGCCTCTATCTTACAACATGGATAAAAAACTCCAAAAATGCTAGCCTCGCTCTTCTACACTATTGGCAGGAATATAAACTGGTACAACTATTTGGTGAGCAATGGTACTAGTATCTACTAAGACTATTCAGGAATTTATCTTACAAAGATACTTGTACCTGTAGAATGATGTTCACTTAGGATTGTTTGAAATAACAAATAAGAGATTTGGCTTAAAGGTCCATTAATAGAGCACTGGGATTCAATATATTCTAGTACAAGGGTACAAAAGAATATTATGCATCTGTTTAAATACATGAGAAAGAACTGTATATCCCTATAAGGAAAAGTATCCAAGATATTATAATACCATGTTTAAAACAAAAACAAAAACACAAAAACAGACCAGGTGCAGTGGCTCACGGCTGTAATCCTAGCACTTTGGGAGGCCAAGGTGGGAAGATTGCTTGAGTCTAGGAGTTTGTTTGAGACCAGACTGGGCAAAACAGCAAGACTCCATCTCTGCAAAATATAAAAAATTAGCCAAGTGGTGGTGCATGCCTGTAGTGCCAGCTACTCAAAAGGCTGAGATGGGAGGATCACTTGAGTCCAGGAGGTTGAGGCTGAAGTGAGCTGTGATCACGCCACTGCACTCCAGTCTGGGTGACACAGTGAGACTGTCTCAAAATTAAAACAAAAAAATCAAATCACAAAGTTTATCACATACACATATATGTGAACATGCATGGAACATTTCTACAATACAAAAGAAATGTTTAAGAGAAGTAACTTTTTAAAAATTTTTGTGAGACAGTCTTGCTCTGTCGCCCAGGCTGGGTGCAGTGGCGCAGTCTCGACTCACTGCAAGCTCCGCCTCCGGGGTTCATGCCATTTTCCTGCCTCAGCCTCCCAAGTAGCTGGGACTACAGGTGCCTGGCACCCAGCTTGGCTATGTGTTTTTAGTAGAGACAGGGTTTCACTGTGTTAGCCAGGATGGTCTCGATCTCCTGACCTCGTGATCTGCCCACTTCGGCCTCCCAAAGTGCTGGGGATTACAGGTGTGAGCCACCGAGCCCGGCCTTTTTTTTTTTGAGACTGAGTCTTGCTCTGTCGTCCAGACTAGAGTACAGTGGCGTGATCTCGGCTCACTGCAACCTCCACCTCCCGGGTTCAGGCGATTCTCCTGCCTCAGTCTCCTGAGTAGCTGGGATCACAGGCTCCTGCCACCGCGCCCAGCTAATTTTTGTATTTTTAGTAGAGACAGGGTTTCACCATCTTGGCCAGGCTGGTCTCAAACTCCTGACCTCGTGATCCACCTGCCTGGCCTAAGAGAAGTAACTTTGGAATAGTCAGGCAGGAATGTGGGGAGTTGTGGCTTTTGCATTTTATCTTACACTCTCTTCTGTATTGTTTGTTTTTTAAAACCATCAATTTTTATTACTTTTTAAATTAGAAAACAAAAAATAATTAACAGAAAATATGCTAGCCTTAATAATGTAATCTCCAGACTTTATTTTTTTTTTAATAAGTTATGTGCTGAGGTCGTCTTTGGTAGAAAGGAATCTGAACAGAAGGACATGACCAGTTGGGCACATTCCTAGAAAAAAGAAATGGTTTTGTTTTTTAGACAGCACGATTGTGTAACTGTACATCCAGTAGCTGGCACAGACCTTATCACCTCCAGAAAGACTTTTCAGATGCTACGAAGCGAAACTCCTTTCTCTTTCCTCAAGTCTCCTATTTTGTTGGCCTATCCAGCCAGGAGTCATCCCATAATATCTCTCAAATTACTTATGTATGTAACCCTCTCTCCCACAAAAATGAAGAATCTCTTATTCATCATGCATATGGTAGGCCCTGAATAAATGGTGAATCAACTGAATTGAGGCACAAACATAACTTTTCTGATGAGATTGCCACAATACATCTAGCCAATGATGGGCAAAAATAAATAAACATTTTTTAAAAATAAAATTTATTCTCCCTTTAAAACAAAATTGTAAAAGTTACCTGGCGTGATCCACGTTATGTGCATTTTTCTTCACTTTAGTGGGAGAATCAATTTTTACTCCAAGGCTTCTTAGTTGCTTAAGAGTTGCATTAAGAACACAATCTTTGTCCACCAGTCTTGAATGATGTGTGTTTTTCTTTGTATGGTAAACGTTTTGGGTTCTGGTGCATTCATGACTGATAATTACTGCTTTGGTAGATGGCTGCTCAGTTTCCTTGGAGGAACTACTCAATAGGTGGTTTACTTGACCCTGACAAAAAGAAAAAAAAAATTTTTTTGAAAAATCACTATTAACAATGTTAGGGCTGGGTGTGGTAGTTCACGCCTATAATCCCAGCACTTTGGGAAGCCGAGGCAGGAGGATCGCTTGAGCCCAGGAGTTCAAGACCCTGGGCAACACAGTGAGATCCTGTCTCTACAAAAAACTAAAAATTAGCTGGGCATGCTGGCACACGCCTGTAGTTCCAGCTACTAAGGAGGTTGAAGTAGGAGGACCACTTGAGTCACAAGGCTGAGGCTGCAGTTAGCCGTGATTGTGCCACTATATGCTGCGTGACAAAGTAAGACTCTGTCTCTAAAAAAAAGAAAAATTTAAAAAAAGTTAAAAAACAATTTTACAATAAGACCTTAATGATACAATAAGGCCAGGGAAAATCAGTATCTTGTCAAATTCCACAAAGTATCAAGTAGGCAGGTATTATGTATTATTTGCAGGTATTATGGAGTTTTTATAGAAGCACATCCTAATGAACAATTTCATCAGACCCTAGAGAAAACAGAATGTTTGTTCAGACTTCATTCACTCAAAAACCAACATAGGCTGGGCACGGTGGCTCACACCTGTAATCCCAGTCCTTTGGGAGGCCAAGGTGGGCAGATCACTTTAGGTCAGGAGTTCAAGACCAGCCTAGCCAACATGGTGAAACCCTGTCTCTAACAAAAATACAAAAATTAGCCAGGTGTGGTGGCATGTGCCTGCGGTCCCAGCTATTCGGGAGGCTGAGGCATGGGAATCACTTGAACTCAGAAGGCCCAGGTTGCAGAGAGCTGAGATGGCGCCACTGCCACTGTACTCCAGCCTGGGTGACAGACAGACTTTGTTTTTTTTAAAAAAAAAAAAAAAAAGAAAATAAATAAATAAAAATAAAAACCATCATATTTAAAAATCATTTGAGTACAGGCGCATGGCTCAAACCTGTAATCCCAGCACTTTGGGAGGCCAAGGCGGGCCAGGAGTTCAAGACCAGCCTGACCAACATAGTGAAACCCTGTCTCTGCTAAAAATACAAAAATTAGCCGGGTGTGGTGGCGTGCACCTGTGGTCCCAGCCTCTTGAAAGGCCGAGGCAGGAGAATCACTTGAACCTGGGAGGGATAAGCTGCAGTGAGCTGAGATCATGTCACTGCACTCCAGCCTGGGCAACAGAATGAGACTCTGTCTCAAAAGAAAAAAAAAAAAAAAAGCCAGGTGTGGTAGCAGGTGCCTGTTAGTTCCAGCTACCTGGAAGGCACGAGAATCGCTTGAACCCGGGAGGCAGAGGTTACAGTGAGCGGATCATGTCACTGCACTCCAGCCTGGGCGACACAGCAAGACCCTGTCTCAAAAAACAAACAAACAAAAAAACCTCTTTTGAGTAATTCTCCAAGTATTTTCGAAGATTTATGCTAAATTTTTTATAAAGAACTTTTAAATAATGCTTTCATTTGAAAAGTGATAATATGTTTCAGTTATAAATTAGGCCTTTATGATATTCACAGAATTAGGCTCCTTTTCTTCTCACTTTCTAAAAGAATGACCTGTGATACTATTTCTGCATATTTCATTCCCTGAGCATACAAGCTGCTAGCACCAGTCTAGGACCTAGCAAGCAAATAACAAATAAGTGTTCATTGATGAATACATAGGGCCCTGTGCAGTATGTTTAATTAGCCTTCTCACAAATGGACAAATCAAATGTTCTACAATTTGTATGAAAGTAACAGTCAGGGTTTCTCTATCTTTTAAGTCCCAGATCACATTTTAAGTTTTATAAGACTAGTTCCTCCAATCAGAATTATCCCTTTTATTCTGTGTTCTTTGCTTTACACTACTACTCCTCAACAGCCTGTCTTATAATTGTTTACTAGTCTGCATATGCTGTTGTTTCCCCCAGGCTCTCAAGGGCACAGAGTGTCATATTCACCTTTATATTATCGATTTCACTGAGCCTACTGTCTTAGACTAAGCTAAGTATTTAATAAACATTGGCTTACCTAAACTAAAATCAGTAAATATTATCATAAACATCCCACTACTTTCCAATTTTCAAATTTCCAAGAAACTTGCTTATTTTCTAATACTAATTTTGGTTTGAATTAGGCATATCAATATTTATACTTTAAAAATAAAGCTGTGTTTTTCTAAGTACTTAAGTATGTTTACCGTAAATTACTGAATTTGAGTTATAATTTATGAAAAGCTAAAAGAAATGCTACATTGTTAATTAGGCAAAAATCTTTTTATGTTAAGGTCTCCATCAGTTTAAACCTAGGAAAAGCTTAACTAGTATATCCTATACTAAATAACCTTCTCAAAAAGATGAAATGATCTACATTTTCTTACCAATAAATCCTGGTAAATTTTCTGGTTATCTGATGGTTGATGAGGCAAGGGTTGCATTACTTGCTCAATTTTTGGTTCCTCTGATGTTTCAGAATTGTTACTGGCACCCCCTGTTGGTCCAGTCTGTAAACACATGCTTATACTTTCTGCCAGCTGGCCATTTGGAAAGAACACAGGTACATCAGGTTCTTTTCTCACAACTAGAGAAGAGCTGCTGGGAAGGACATATAATGTGTTAGTCACTGAGGTACCTTTAACATATAATTGAAATGTAGTAACTTTACAAGAAAGGGTTAAGACTCAAGCAGCATCTGGTTTGTATTTTTAGCTCTTAGTTATGCTACATAAACATCCCATCTTAGCCAGGTGCAGTGGCTCATGCCTGTAATCTGTGTTTTGGGAGAGCAAGGCAAGAGACGTTTGAGGTGAGAAGTTCAAGATCAGACTGGGGAACACATGGAGACCCCACTTTCACAAAAACTTTGTTTTAATTAGCTGAGTGTGGCACCATGCACCTGCAATCCTAGCTGCTCAGGAGGCTGAGCAAGAGAATCACTTAGCCCAGGAATTCGAGGCTGCAGTGAGCTATGATTGTACCATGTACTCAGCCTATGCATCAGAGCAAGGTCCTGTTTCTATAAGAAACAAAAATGAAAACACTCCATTTTAACAGGCTGCATATAAACGAAACCATGGTACTTTTTAACTTGTGTTACTTATATTTAAGACAACTTTCTTTGAAGCCTGGAAAACAAGCTGTTGACTTCTCCTGAACTTGATGGCAGTGGAAATTTTTAGAGCATTTAAGTATTTTAGATATGTTATTTGTTCATTTCAAGTTTTTTATTTTTATTTTTATTTTTTTTGAGACGGAGTCTCACCGTGTCAACCAGGCTGGAGTGTAGTGGCGTGATCTCGGCTCACCGTAACCTCCGCCTCCCAGGTTCAGGCGATTCTCCTGCCTCAGCCTCCTGAGTAGCTGGGATTACAGGCATGTGCCATCATGGCTGGCTAGTTTTTGTATTTTTAGTAGAGATGGGGTTTCACCATGTTGGACAGGCTGGTCTCAAACTCCTGACCTCAGGTGATCTGCCTGCCTTGACCTCTCCAAGTGCTGGGATTACAGGCGTGAGCCACTGCACCTGGCCTCAAGGATTTAAAAATATCTGTCTTGGTGTCTAACCTAGGAAGCGAAAACCAAAACTGAAAAAGAACAAATCCAAAACATTAAAGATTATAAGGGTCCTTAATAAAATAACACCAAGCGCTAGATAGCTCCTTTCACCATGTGAGGACACAACGAAGAGGCATCAACTATGAACCAGGAAATGGGCCCTTACAAGACATTACATCTGCTGGTGTCTCAATCTTGGAGTTTCCAGCCCTCAGAACAATGAGAAATAAATTTCTGTTGTTTATAAGTCAAAATAAATAAATAAATGTCTACGCTCTTTAGGGGGAAGAAAAAGAAATAAATAAAAATGCCAAATCTCAACAAAAGATTAAATAAAAAATTTAAAATGCTTCTAATATGCCAAGTATTATTAGGTATGTCCAAAGCACAGCTTCTAAAGAAAAATATGGATCATTTTAAAAGAAAGTCTCTATAAATACTACATACCACTACTCACTGCTGGGAAAAGGTAATCAATAACCAATTAAGCTGCAAGGCAAATAAATTTATCTTTCACAGACTGCTTCAACATCAGAAACACTGATCCAACAAGACATCTAAGGGGGACTGGAAGCCCCAGAGTTGGGTTTCATCTGTGAATACTCAGCAGTGGGAACCAGAGCACGAATCAGACCAAATGTGCGAGAAGGATCCCAGAGAAGCACCAAAACCACCATAGATAACACTGGAGAAAGTATTTATTCCAAATCAACAACCCAAATCGATGCTGAACAAAGATTAGATTTACATCTAGTTATGTGGTGGGATCAGTTAATTAATTGCTCTGAAAAAGCAATTAACTTCATTCTATCCATTAACTCAGATCTGTTTCTAAAGTTAAAAAAAAAAAAAAAAAAAAAAAGGGCAGAACAAGGGCATGGTGGCTCACACCTGTAATTCCAGCACTTTGGGAGGCCGAGGCAAGTGGATAACTTGAGGTCAGGAGTTCGAGACCAGCCTGGTCAACATGGTGAAACACCATGTTCACTAAAAATACAAAAATTAGCTGGGTGTGGTGGCATACACTTGTAATCCCAGCTCCTTGAGAGGCTGAGGCAGAAGGATCTCTGGAACCCAGGAGGTGGAGGTTGCAGTGAACCAAGATCACACCACGGCACTCCAGCCTGAGTGACAGAGCAACACTCTATCTCAAAAACAAAACAAAACACCGCAACAGATTGGATATTTTTAAAAATTCCAATCTGAAAACCCCCATTATTCTAGGAAGTAGTCTGAGTTTACAGAGTTAAGTCAAGGAGAATAAGTAAAGATCCCATGGTTTGCTCCTCTTTGTCCTCAGTTTCTATAATTATTCTAAATAAACTGCAGACCTAGTTTGGGGCTCACCCCATGGGGAACCAGATACTCAGTCAAACTGTAGTTTTTTTTAATTAATTATTTTTTTTGAAACAGAGTTGGCCGGGGATGGTGGCTCACACCTTTAATCCCAGCACTTTGGGAGGCTGAGGTGGGCGGATCATTTGGGGTCAGGAGTTGGAAACCAGCCTGGCCAACATGCAGAAACCCTGTCTCTACTAAAAATACAAAAATTAGTCGGGCGTGGTGGCAGGTGTCTGTAATCCTAGCTACTTGGCAGGCTGAGGTAGGAGAATCGCTTGTACCCAGGAGGCGGAGGGTGCAGTGAGTCGAGATTGCACCACTGCACTCCAGCCTGGATGACAGAGCAAGACTCTGTTTCAAAAAAAAAAAAAAAACCAGTCTCTCTCTGTCACCCAGGCTGGAGTGCAGTGGCGTGATCACAGCTCACTACAGATTCAACTTCCCAGGCTCCAGCAATCCTCCCACCTTAGCCTCCGGAATAGCTGGGACCAAGGGCTAATTTTCGTAATCTTGGTAGAGACAGGGTTTTGCCATGTTACCCAGGCTGGTCTCAAATATCTTAGCTCAAGCAATTGGTTCACTTTGGCCTCCTAAAGTGCCAAGATTACAGGCATGAGCCACCAAGCCCAGCAAATTCTAAAAATATGGAAATTACTATGATCCTTACCCTGTAGGAACTCAATCTAACATACACAAAAGAGCTTTTCTGTATACTGTGGCACATACAATGAGTGCTTAATTGAATCTTATAATTAAAACATATACTATACTAAAAGGAGATGTTTCTCTGTAGTTTTCTGAAGGGACATGTTTACTATTTTAACCATGATTGTAATAACAATGATTTAAAATGTCAAATATCACAAGGCTTATAATCTCTAAAAAGTAATCTACTGCCCGCCCCATGCCACCTCACCAGTTCACCTTTTTTTTTTTAGAAATGGAGTCTCACTCTGTTATTTAAGCCGGAGTACAATGGCACTTACCATAGATCACTGCAACCTCAAACTTCTGGCCTCAAACCCTCCTGTTTCAGCCTCCTGAGTAGGTGGAACTACTATAGGCACATACCACCACACCCAGCTAAGTTAAAATATTTTTTTATAGACAGGGTCTCACTATTTTGCCTAGCCTGCTCTCAAATTCCAAATTAATCTCTTTAAACTGTTTCATGTGCTATTATCCTGGGATGTTTTATACCTACATTTTTCTTTTACCTTCAAAATTTATCCTACACCTGATCCCTTCCACGAATTCCACAAGTCCAAGGCACCTTCATCTCACTTTGTCTTTAGTCTATTAACCAGTTAGTATCCTCGCTTCCACTCTTAACATCCTTCGGTTCTCCAAGAAACAATTAGAATGGCCTTCGAAAATGAAAATCAGATCATAACACTCCCTTATCTAAAATCCTCCACTGGCTTTAATGAGCATGGAATAAATTCAAAATTCTTTTCTATATTGTACAAAGCCCCACATAATTTGGCTTCTATCTGTATCTCAGACTTCATTTCCTGTACTCTCCCTCTCAATCACTATGTCCAGCCACACTGGCTTTCATGCTTACTTCTGTAACTTTTAAGCTCACACTTGCCATTACACTTGCTGTTTCGTCCACCTGGAATACTCATCCCCAGATATTATCATGACTGGCCCTTTCTCATCATTCAGGTCACTACTCAAATGTCACCCCCTCAGAGATGGTTTCTTTCAGCACTCTACTTAATATAGCACCTTGTACCCAGGCTACCATCCCAGTTACACTGCACTTGATCGTTCCAGTTTACTTTGTCAGAGCAGTTGTCACTATATGAAATTATGTTATTTGCAGCTCATGTGGTTAAATTCCATAAAGTGAGGAGCTTTGCCTAACCTAGTATTTGATATTTAGTGTCTAGTTTTGTGGTAGCACATACCAGAAACTCAAATAATATTTGCTGAGTTTGTTTCCAAATTTGCTGAGGATATAAACCACTTTAGGCTGGGTGCAGTGGCTCACACCAGTAATCCCAACAATTTGAAAGGCTAAGGCAGGTGGCTCACCTGAGGTCAGGAGTTCAAGACCACCCTGGCTAACGTGGCGAAACCCTGTCTCTACTAAAAATACAGAAATTAGCCAGGTGTAGTGGCCTGCGTCTGTAGTCCCAGCTACTTGGGAGGCTGAGATTGCAGTGAGCCGAGATTGCGCCACTGTATTCTAGCCTGGGAGACAGACAGAGTATAGAAAAAAAAAAAAATTACTTTAGAATCCGTTTTTTGTTTTGTTTTGAGACTTAGTATTGCTCTGTCACCCAGGCTGGAGTGCAGTGGTGCAATCTCGGTTCACTGCAACCTCCACCTCCTGGGTTCCAGTGATTCTCCTGCCTCAGCCTACCAAGTACTTGGGACTACATGTGTGCACCACCATGCCCAGTTAATGTTTGTGTTTTTAGTAGAGATGGGGTTTCCCATGTTGGCCAGGCTGGTCTCAAACTCCTGACCTCAGGTGATCCACCTGCCTCAGCTTCCCAAAGTGCTGGGATTACAAGCATGAGTCATTGAGCCTGGTCTAGAATACTTATTTAATGGAAAATTTCATAATGAAAAATTTCAAACACGAGAGAATTATTTTACAAATCACCACATACAATCAACTTCAAAAATTACCAACAAATAGTCTATCTTATTTCATTTATACTCCTAGCCATTTCGTTCTCTCACAGAATTAATTTGAAGCAAATCTCAGATAACATTTCATATACAAATATTCAGGTTCTATCTCTCAAAAATAGACTCTTTTATATATAATTGCAATATGGAGAATCTTTAGAAATTTCCCCATCTCACAGTGGCTCATGCCTGTAATCCCAGCACTTTGGAAGGCTGAGGCAGGTGGATCACCTGAGGTCAGGAGTTCGAGATCAGCCTGGCCAATATGGGAAGCCCCATCTCTACCAAAAATACAAAAACTAGCTGGGTGTGGTGGCATACGCCTGTAATCCCAGCTGTTTGGGAGGCTGAGGCTCAAGAATGGCTTGAACCTGGGAGGCAGAGGTTGTAGTGAGCCAAGACAGTGCCATTGCACTCCAGCTTGGGTGACTCTGTCTCAAAAAATAAATAAAATAAAATAGGCCGGGCACAGTGGCTCATGCCTGTAATCCCAGCACTTTAGGAGGCCAAGGTTAGTGGATCACCTGAGGTCAGGAGTTCACGACCAGCCTGGCCAACATGGGAAACTCCATCTCTACTAAAAATACAAACAAAATTAGCCCAGTGTGGTGGCAGGCACCTGTAATCCCAGCTACTCAGGAGGTTGAGGCAGAAAAATCACTTGAACCCAGGAGGCGGGGATTGCAGTGAGCCAAGATCGCACCATTGCACTCCAGCCTGAGCAACAAGAGCGAAACTCCATCTCAAAAATAAATACCTAAATAAAATAAAATAAAGAAAAGAAATTTCTTGGCTGGGTGTGGTGGCTCACGCCTGTAATCCCAGCACTTTGGGAGGCGGAGGTGGGCAGATCACGAGGTCAGGAGATCGAGACCATACTGGCTAACACAGTGAAACCCCGTATCTACTAAAAATACAAAAACAAAATTAGCTGGGCTTGGTGGCGGGCACCTGTAGTCCCAGCTACTCGGGAGGCTGAGGCAGGAGAATGGTGTGAACCCGGGAGGCGGAGCTTGCAGTGAGCCAAGATCGCGCCACCGCACTCCAGCCTGGGCAACAGAGAGAGCCTCCATCAAAAAAAAAAAAATTTCTCCATCTCTATCTGGAACCTAATATTATCAGAAACTCTAGGGTGAGGCCTGAGCTTGTGTATTTTTTTTTTTTTTTTTTGAGACGGAGTCTCGCTCTGTCACCCAGGCTGGAGTCCAATTTTGTGTATTTTTGAAGTTTTCTTCCGATTTCTGATTGATGCAGACTGTTAATATACCCAATGACTGACATCTGGAAATGGTTCTAGAAGGCTCACAGTTGACAGTTACGTAGAAATCATATCAAGTAAAGACATAAATGAAAACATCAGTTAGAAAATAAATCATTTCTGAGTTAGAAGACTTCAAAGAAATTAGAATTAAAAACAAAAAAAAACCTGAACAGAACGGCAACTGTAATGAATAATAATGCATTGTATATTTCAAAATTGCTAATAGTAGATTTGAAATGTTTTTACCACAGAAACAGTTAAGTATGTGAAGTGACAGATTTGTTGGTCTGATTTAATCATTCCACACTGTAAACATGCATCTAAACATTGTGCCCCACAAATATATACAATTATTATTTGTCTATTAAAATTTTTTTTTCAAAGTAGGATAAAAGACTAAATCAAAGAGACCTTACTTGGATACAGAAAGTGGCTGGTTAAATTCTTCTTCCACAGCAATGTTGCTCTCTTCAAAACTGGGAATATCAACTGCTTTTAATGAAGATGCACTACCTGGAAGACTTGTGACTTCATTATTAATATCAACAGAAAAATTCATGTCCTCACTGGAAATTTTGGTATCATCTTGCTTCAGTTGAGAGTCAGGCTCTTGATCCTCACCAGCTGCATTCCAAAACAAGCTAGCACCTGGAGGTTAAATAATTTAAGATACTGAAACAAACATTCAACTTTAAAAATAATACTCTGCCAAACCTTTGTTAAGAATAGCCATATTGGCCAGGTGCAATGGCTCATGCCTGCAATTTCAACACTTTGAGAGGCAGAGGCGGGAGGATCACTTGAGCTCAGGAGTTCGAGACCAGCCTGGGCAACATGGAGAAATCCTGTCTCTACAAAAAAAAATACAAAAAAATTAGCCAGGTGTGGTGGTGTGCCTATAGTCCCATCTACTTGGAGGCAGAAGTGGAAGATCACTTGAGCCTAGGAGGTCGATGCTGCAATGAGCTGTGATTGTGCTACTGCATTCCAGCCTGGGCAACACAGTGAGACTTTGCTTAAAAAAAAAAATGTATATACACACACACACACACAATTACTTAGAACTAAGTTTTTAGATTATATTTCTTCAGAAATGCCAGGAAGAGGTAGGTGGAAGACAGAAAGACAAAAAACTGGGGGATGGGTGGGATGGAAGGGCACATTCTGGGTTCTGCTTTTTCAAGGAGGGTGGCTCTGAAATGATTTGTTTTACATATTAAGGTTCTGAATATGATCTGTGGGGTGGGGTGTGTATGTTGAAAACTGCTGCTCTGAATAATATGAGATAATATATAAAATACAAATCCCTAGGTTCTCTGATTTTGATACTTAAATGCAATATTTAAGAGACTATATTGGTGATGCATCAGACATGTTTAATATCTATAATATCAGGCAGGTATTTAAAAAAAAATCAAATATTTCCGAATCTTTTTTTTTCTTTTGAGACAGAGTGTCATTTTGTTGCACAGGCTGGAGTACAGTGACACAATCATGGCTCACTGCAGCCTCAACGTCCCTGGGCTCAGGTGATCCTCCCACCTCAGCTTCCTGAGTAGCTGGGACTACAGGTGTGCACCACCATATGTGGCTAATTTTTGTATTTTTTTTAAAGATGGGGCTTCATCATGTTGACCAGGCTGGTCTCAAACTCCTGGCATCAAGCAGTCCACCTGCCTTGACCTCCCAAAGTGCAGACATTATAGGCGTGAGCCACTTTGCCCAGCCTATTTCTCAATCTTTATGAACCACTTACACCTATCTTCAGAGCTACTTGCACGTAATATTGTTTACTTACTCTCTTTCTTTAAATTAACTCGTTTTTTTTACTGAGCCTCATTATTTCTGTAAAATCACAGATTTGATATACTTATTGTATTTACACCTATAAGTATTGGAAAAGATGTATTTACAAAATATAAATATTAATTTGTACAACACCCTAAATCATCTTTTGTACCACGAGCCATAGGCATTCTATAATTTGAGGAATATTGCTAATACATAAGGGTTTAAATACATGGTTAAAACCAAAAAGTAGCCTGGGCGCAGTGGCTCACGCCTATAATCCCAGCACTTTGGGAGGCTGAGGCGGGCGGATCACGAGGTCAGGAATTAGAGACCAGCCTGGCCAACAAAGTGAAACCCCATCTCTACTAAAAATACAAAAATTAGCTGGGTGTGGTGGCACGCGACTGTAGTCCCAGCTACTCAGGAGAATCACTTGAACCCAGGAGGCGGAGGCTGCAGTGAGCCAAGACTATGCTATCGCACTCCAGCCTGTGTGACGGAGTAAGACTCCGTCTCAAAAAAAAAAAAAAAAAAAATCCTAGTCAAAATGGTTTCTACGCTGAGGATATACTTGGGTGATTTTATGAAAATAAATTAATACAACCAAGACTGGTTGGACACAGTGGCTCACGCCTGTAATCCCAACACTTTGGGAGGCTGAGACAGGAGGACTGCTTGAACCTAGGATGTGGAGGTTGCAGTGAGCTGAGAGTGCACCACACTGCACTCTCATTTGGGGAACAGAGGGAGACTGTGTCTCAAAAAAAAAAAAAAAAAAAAAAAAGAATTCGGTCCAGTCTAGAAAAGTAGCAAAACCAAACAATACATCATGTTTGCATGTTTGCAGGTGTAGTTTTATTTCACAAAAACTAAAATTACACAAAAACTTAAGTCATACTCTCATCACCTTGGTTTTGGTCCTATTGCACTGTGCACCAATTTGAACATAAAATTCAAAAACCGGATATGAAAAGCATTTTTTAAAATTTCCTTACAAATTAAAAAAAACTGAAATCACCTGTGCTCACAGCAATGCTTACACTTTTTCTCATGTGCAAGCCAGGGGAAGACTGTGCTTCCATGGAAACCAACTCCATTTGTCTTCCAGCTTGCACTGTGTCTTCAACGGTGGTTGTCTTAGGGGAACAGGGCGTCAGAGACTGTGCTTCCAACAAACGCTGAATCTGTATCAATTAAAAACATACTTTAAACTGACAGGGAAGTAATCAACAAAACTGGCTGCAGTTTAATAATGAATTACAAAGCACCCTAGTTATAAGAAACTGACTTTCAAGTCTATTTTCTCACATTTCAACTAGACCATACCATGAAACCTATTCAATATAGAAAGCCATTATCACTAGTAATTAAGAAGCACTTTAAGTATACTTTTTTTTTTTTGAGACAGGGTCTTGCTCTGTCACCCAGCCATGCTGCAATCATGACTTACTGCAGCCTCAACCTCCCGGGCTCAATCGATCCTCCCACCTCAGCCTCCTGGGTAGCTGGGACTACAGGCATGCACCACCATGCCTGGCTAATTTTCGCATGTTTTGTAGAGACGGAGTTTTGCCATGATGTCCAGGCTGGTTTCGAACTCCTGGCCTCAAGCAATCCATCCACCTCAGCCTTTTAAGTATACATTTAGAAGCAAAACATAAAGGTGTTTAGCTTAGTATTCATAAGTAGATACTCATGTAAAAAAGTGTGAATCGTTAATATTTCAAACAAACATTCTATTCCTATTTCACTTATAAATCAAAAGTTAGATTGGAGGTATACTCTGATTCCATATACCAAATACTGAACATATCACACAAGATTATTATAAAGGTAAATCAGAATTGCCCAGGTTTGGCCATGTTGAAATTGGATATATTAATAACAATGGCTAACAGTTACTGAGCGCCTGTTGTTTGCAAGACCCTATTACTACAGGCATTTATGTATGATTTTTTACAACAATCCTCTGAAGAGTATACTACAATTAAACCTTTTTTTACAAGTAAGAAAATCTGAGGCAAGGAAAAAGTTAAGTTACTTGTACAGGTCATATAACAAGTAGCAAATCTGAAAGCTGAGGTTCAAACACCAAAAGCCTCCCCTCTTCCTTTTTAAATTGAGATATAATTCACGTACTATGAAATTAGCTGCTTTAAAGTGTACAATTCAGTGGTTTTTGGTATACTCACAGTGTGCAACAATCACCACTATCTGATTCCAGAACACTTTCATCAAACCCCCAAAACTCTGTACCCATTAGCAGCCACTCCCTATTGCCCTTCTTCCCAGCCCCTGATGGTCTAACATGATTTCTATCTCTGAATTTGCCTGTTCTGGACATTTTATATAAACAGTACCATACTGTGGCCTTGTATCTGGCTTCTTTCACCACTTGGCATAATATTTTGAAGGTTCAACAATGTTGTAGCATTTACTAACACTTTATTGCTTCTGATTGCTGAATAACATTCCCTCATATGGATATGTCACATTGTGCTTTTCCACTCATCAGTTGACAGACATTTAGGTTGTTTTCATTTTGGGCTATTAGGAATAACGCTACTATGGACATTCATATACAGCTTTTTGTGAGGACATATTTTTTTCACTTCTGTTGGTTATGTAACTAGGAATGGAAGAGCCTCCCTTTGTAAACACTATGATTTTCTGCTTCTCTACAAATGGCACTACTGTGCTCAATATAATTAATTTTAGTGGATTAACCTTATTAATATAGGAAAATCAGTATCATCAATCAATTATTAAGGTCAGTAGAAATATAAACTGCGCTAATAGTATAAAATGGCATGTGTATTTATAGTGGTTTGGAGTACGGGCTTTGGTATCATATGGTTATAAGTTTAAATCCTACCCTGCTACCTTTTGGAAAAGTTAACCACTATGAGCTTCAATATCACCTAAAACTAAGATTGTTAAAAGAGATAAATGAAAGTTATAATTTGTTGTGTACTTACTATAGCTAGATCCCATACTAAGCACTTTACATACATACATACACACACACATACACTCATTTAACCCTTAAATCTGCAGATAATACTGATAATTTTTCCTATTTTATAGATGAGAAAAGTGAGGTGTAGAGAAATCACATAGGAAATGCACAATAAAAGACATTACACACACTCAGGTCCTAAAATTGATCACCCAGTGTTTTTAAAACATTAATCACTAGAATTCTGTAGTACATTTTAACATTTGAAATAGCTAATATTCTTTCTTTCTCAAAACTTTTCTTTTTTGTTTTTTTGAGATGGAGTCTCACCCTGTTGCCCAGGCTGGAGTGCAGTGGCACATCTCGGCTCACTGTAAGCTACGCCTCCCGTGTTCACGCCATTCTCCTGCCTCAGCCTCCCAAGTAGCTGGGACTACAGGCACCAGCCATCACGTCCGGCTAATTTTTTCTATTTTTTTAGTAAAGACCGGGTTTCACCATGTTAGCCAGGATGGTCTCGATCTCCTGACCTGGTGATCCGCCCATCTTGGCCTCCCAAAGTGCTGGATTACAGGCGTGAGCCACCACGCCTGGCCTCTTTCTTTTTTTTTTTTTTTAGACGGAGTCTCGCTGTGTCGCCCAGGCTGGAGTGCAGTGGCGCGATCTCGGCTCACTGCAAGCTCCGCCTCCTGGGTTCACGCCATTCTCCCGCCTCAGCCTCCGAGTAGCTGGGACTACAGGCGCCCGCCACCTCGCCCGGCTATTTTTTTGTATTTTTTTAGTAGAGACGGGGCTTCACCATGTTAGCCAGGATGGTCTCGATCTCCTGACCTCGTGATCCACCCGCCTCGGCCTCCCAAAGTGCTGGGATTACAGGCTTGAGCCACCGCGCCCGGCCCTGGCCTCTTTCTCAGAACTTTTAAGGATCATCTGGCAGGACTTCAGTGTTATTTTTCAAAGTTTCTCTCCTCAAGCTGCATCTTCTCCATTAGAAAAAAAAAAAAGCCATTGAAGTTGGAATATTAAAATATAAAGCTGTGGGTGATTAAAACAAATGGTAACTAGTAGTGGTGGGGCAGGCAGATCAGTGGAGCAGAATATAGTTCAGAAATAGATGCAAACATATGATACTTTCATCATACAATAAAAAATGCATCTCTCGCTGGGTGCGGTGGCTCATGCCTGTAATCTCAGCACTTTGGGAGGCCAAGGCAGGTGGACTCCCTGAGGTCAGGAGTTCAAGACCAGTCTAGCCAACATGGTGAAACCCTGTCTCTACTAAAAACACAAAAATTAGCTGGGCGTGGGGGCGCATGGCTGTAATCCCAGCTACTCAGGTGGTAAAGGCAAGAGAAGCACTTGCACCCAGGAGGCGGAGGTTGCAGTGAACCCAGATCACACCAGTGCCCTCCAGCCTGGGCGACAGAGCAAGACCCTGTCTCAACAACAACAACAAAAAGCATCTCTAAATCATTCATAAAAAGATATGTATTTACTAAATAAATATATGAGGCCAGTCATCTGATTAAAAAAAAAAATTACTAAATAAAAAAGAAGCAACAAATATAATCCTGGAGGGAGAGGGAGAATTTCTTAAAAATATTTTTTTGCCAGGTGCAGTGGCTCACGCCTGTAATCCCAGCACTTTGGGAGGCTGAAGCGGGCGGATCACGAGGTCAGGAGATTGAGACCATCCTGGCCAACACGGTGAAACCCTGTCTCTACTAAAAATACAAAAAATTAGCCAGGCGTGGTGGCGGGCGCCTGTGGTCCCAGCTACTCGGGAGGCTGAGGCAGGAGAATGGAGTGAACCCGGGAGGTGGAGCTTGCAGTTAGCTGAGATTGCACCATTGCACTCCAGCCTGGGCAACACAGCGAGACTCCATCTCAAAAATAAATAAATAAATAATATATATATATTTTTTGAGACAGGATCTCAATCTGTTGCCTAGGCCAGAGTACAGTGGCACGGTCTTGGCTCACTGCAGCCTCAGCTTCCTGGGCTCAAGCAATCCTCCTGCTTCAGTCTCCCAAGGAGCTGGAATTACAGGTGCACAACACCATGGTCAGTTATTTTTTTATTTTTAATTTTTTGTAGAGATGGAGTCTCACTATGTTGCCCTGGCTGGTCTCATATTCCTGGGCTCAAGTGATCCAACCACCTTGGCCTTCCAAAGTTCTGGGATTACAGGCATGAGCCACTGTGCCCAGCCAAGAATAAATTTTTTATAATCTTGAAAGGAAGAAGGCTTTTCTAAACATAAAACCCAGAAAGAGAATGACTGATACTTCTTTTTTTTTTTTTTTGAGACAGAGTCTCGCTCTGTCGCCCAGGCTGGAGTGTAGTGGTGCAATCTCAGCTCACTGCAACTTCCGCCTCCCAGGTTCAAGCGATTCTCCTGCCTCAGCCTCCTGAGTAGTGGGATTATAGGCGCTCGCTACTACGCCCAGGTAAATTTTGTATTTTTAGTAGAGACGGGGTTTCACCATTTTGACCAGGCTGGTCTCAAACTCCTGACCTCAGGTGATCCAACTGCCTCAGCCTCCCAAAGTGCTGAGACTACAGGTGTGAGCCACAGCACCTGGCCTACATTATTTAACTGTATCTAAACTGGAATATTCTATACAAAACAAATAGTTAAAATGCAAAACACTTAAGACTAAGAAATACCACATACATATACATATATATGATAAAGGACCAATTTCCTTCATATACAATGAACTCTTATAAATAATAAAATAATCAATTACATATTCTTTTTTTTTTTTTTTTTTGAGACGGAGTCTCGCTCTGTCGCCCAGGCTGGAGTGCAGTGGCCGGATCTCAGCTCGCTGCAAGCTCCGCCTCCCGGGTTTACGCCATTCTCCTGCCTCAGCCTCCCGAGTAGCTGGCACTACAGGCGCCCGCCACCTCGCCCGGTTAGTTTTTTGTGTTTATTTAGTAGAGACAGGGTTTCACCGCGTTAGCCAGGATGATCTCGATCTCCTGACCTCGTGATCTGCCCGTCTCGGCCTGCCAAAGTGCTAGGATTACAGGCTTGAGCCACCGCGCCTGGCCACATATGTTAATATAATGTAAATTAAAACAACTTCTAGGCCAGGTATGGTGGCTTACACCTGTAATCATAGCACTCTGGGAGGCCAAGGCAGGTGGATCACCTGAGGTCAGGAGTTCGAGACCAGCTTGGACAACATGGTGAAACCCCTGTCTCTATTAAAAATACAAAAATTAACCAAGTGTGGTGGTGGGTGCCCATAATCCCAGCTACTGGGGAGGCTGAGGCAGGAGAATCACTTGAATCCCGGGGGGCAGGTGGTGGTTGCAGTGAGTGCAGACTGCGCCATATCACTCCAGCCTGGGTGAAAGAGTGAAACTCTAACTCAAAAACAAAAAAACAAAAAAAAAACACCTTCTAAGACTGGTAATAATTTAAGTTTGCCTAATGTTGGAGATGTGGATGTGGAAAAATGGTTTGGGTATATTAGATTGGTATAATCCGGCATCATTCATCTCATCTAGAAAAATAAATAAATAAATAGATATAGCCTTTCCAGCAGCCATTTTCACTCATTCAGGTAACAAACTATGTATTAAGCAACAATTACACATCAAGTACTATTCAAGGTGCTAAGAAAACAGTGATGAATGTGAGCTCCTTCCCTGGAGCTGACTTTCTATCACAAATAGAACAGAAAAACGTGATTAAGGACCTGAATGATGAGAAGGAAATAGCCATTAGAAGGGCCCCAGGAGGATTACTTCAGGCAAAGGGAACCAAAAGCTGAAGAACCTAAAGTATAAACATGTTCTGGCATTTTTAAAGAATAAAAAGTTAAAGAAAAAAGCACTAGTGCATAGCTAAAGGGTAGTGAACACAGAAGACAGTGATAAGAGATGAGTTTGCAGAGAAAGACAAGCCAAGTCACAAAGGGCTTTAAGGGCCAAAGTAAAGCATCTGGATTTTATTCAAATTGCAACGGAAATCCACTGGAGGATTTTAAGCAAGAGTGCTACAATCTTACCTGGGCTTTAAAGATAGTGTGGGAGGCCGGGCGCGGTGGCTCAAGCCTGTAATCCCAGCACTTTGGGAGGCCGAGACGGGCGGATCACGAGGTCAGGAGTTCGAGACCATCCTGGCTAACACGGTGAAACCCCGTCTCTACTAAAAAATACAAAAAACTAGCCAGGCGAGGTGGTGGGCGCCTGTAGTCCCAGCTACTCGGGAGGCTGAGGCAGGAGAATGGCGTAAAAACCCGGGAGGCGGAGCTTGCAATGAGCTGAGATCCGGCCACTGCACTCCAGCCCCAGCCTGGGCGACACAGTGAGACTCCGTCTCAAAAAAAAAAAAAAAAAAGATGGTGTGGGAAAAACAAACAAACAAAGATGGTGTGGTGTTTCCAAGTATAGAGAATATGAGGGAATAGTACTGGATGGAAGTGGTATGTAAGGGTGTCATCAGACAGTGGTTTGAATTAGGTTAGTAGTGGGAAAGATAGTAAAGAGTAGTTAAGTTCAGGATATATCCACAAAGTAGAGCTGGGTTTGTGACTCCTGAGAATTTTCCCTGAGTGACGAGATGAGAGGTGATACCATTAACTAAGATAATAATAATGTAATAATAGTAATAGTTAACATATATTGAGTACTAACTATATGTCAGCAATACTTTACACCTTTATCTGGTAATTCATTCAAATCCTTAGAACTCCATACAACTTTGCCATATATGTTAAACAACTGAAAAAAATAAATTAAAAAAAAAAAGAACTCGATACAACTTACGTATATCCCTATTTTGTATGTGAGAAAACTGAAGTCAATGAGGTAAGGTAACTTATCCAAGATCATATAACTTACACTACCCACAAACTAGATTAGAATCCAA
Organism: Papio anubis; assembly: GCF_008728515.1. Taxonomy (NCBI): domain Eukaryota; kingdom Metazoa; phylum Chordata; class Mammalia; order Primates; family Cercopithecidae; genus Papio; species Papio anubis. The sequence goes on from NC_044976.1 coordinate 45,686,616, forward strand.
GGAGTCTGGTACCACAGCCCACTCTCTTAACCCTTATACCAAAATGAGATTTGCAATACTAGAACAGGAACAAATTTGGGTATCTTTGAACATTTAAAATGTTTATGCCCTTTGGCTTCACAGTTTTACTTCTAGATACTTGCACATAGGTAGTAAGATGCAAATATAGGAATGTTCAGTGCTGAACTGTTTGCAATAGCAGAAGCTTTAAATGGTTGAAATAATAGGAGAACAATTAGAAAATGTATTATATATCATTATAATAGAAACCCATGCAGGGTAAGGGAGTTCAATATATACTTATACAGAAAATGTATAAGATACTTTTAAAAAAGCAGTACCTAACAAAAATGTAAGTTCATATATATATATATATACACACACACATAAGGAAAATACTATGTGTATTTACACATAGAAGCATTTTCCATATATTTCATATTTTCTAAATATAATGATTCAGATAGTCTAGACCAGGGCCTGTGATCTGTAATATTACATTTTAAGTATACAAATTCCAAGTAACTAAGATTTCTAAATAGCATAATGGGTCCTTTTAGCCTCTGATTAGCCTTTTTTTGGACACGACAGGAAATAAGTGACAAATAATTATTTTCAACGTAAAAATATTTAGGTATATTCAAATTTTTGCTAAGTGTTTATAATGTTAAAATCCAATTTATATTTTACATTATCTGGGAGTGGTGACTCACACCTATAATCCCAGCACTCTGGGAGGTCAAAGCAGAAAGATCGCTTGAGCCAAGGAGTTCAAGACCAGTCTGGGCAATATAGTAAGACCTCTTCTCTAAAAAAAAAAAATTAAAATTAAAAAAAAATTATACTTTACAATTTCAAATTTACCTACGTTTAAAAAAACAGCAGAGCTAAATTCTTCTCAGGTGTTCCTATCCAAAGCGTTTTCACTGATTTGAAAAATGTCATTGTCTTTTTTTTTGATAAAATGCAATTTTATCAAATTTTATGAAACAAAGATTTTTTTTTAAAATCATGTATGGCCGGGCGCGGTGGCTCACGCCTGTAATCCCAGCACTTTGGGAGGCCGAGGCAGGTGGGTCATGAGGTCAGATGATCGAGACCATCCTGGCTAACATAGTGAAACCCCCTCTTTACTAAAAATATAAAACATTAGCTGGGCGTGGTAGCAGGCCCCTGTAGTCCCAGTTACTCGGGAGGCTGAGGCAGGAGAATGGCGTGAACCCCAGAAGTGGAGCTTGCAGCGAGCCGAGATTGCGCCACTGCACTCCAGCCTGGGCGACAGCACGAGACTTCATCCAAAAAATAAATAAATAAATAAATAAAATCATATGTATATATGCACATTATACATGTATTTGCATAGTTATAGGAGCAAGAAAAAAATTAAAACTACATTTCAGGTTGTTCCCACTGGTGCTGGGGAGAAAGAAAAGAACAACTGTTTTGGGGTAGGTATGTGGAGGAAGGACGTCAGTGAGGAAAGAAGAAAAAAAGACAACACTTACACACTAAACACTGTGCAAGGATATAATTAAGACAAAGAACTCCGTCGAGACTAGCCTGACCAAGATGGCAAAACCCCATCTCTACTAAAAATACAAAAACTAGCCAGGCATGGTGGCGCGTGCCTGTAATCCCAGCTCCTAGTGGGGCTGAGGCAGGAGGATCGCTTGAACCTGGGAGGCAGAGGTTGCAGTGAGCTGAGATCATGCCACTGCACTCCAGCCTGGGCAACAGAAGAGACTCTGTCTCAAAAAAAAAAAAAAAAAAAAAAAAAAAAAAAAGACTAAGAACTCTGCAAGAGAGGTTCTGAAGAAAGGGAACGTTTCAGAATACAAGAAGTAGAGTAAGTCCAGTATAGATATACAGAAAGGTTCCAACTATTTGTTTAAGGGCAGACTGGCTAAGAGTTATATAGGGTTGACAAACTAGAGATGAAGCAGAAGCCACTGTCCAGACTTTATATTCAGCTGTATATAAAGGTTTAATTATAAGAGACTTTTCATTAGAGGCAAAAAATAAAAGAAAAATACAATTCTATTGTAGGTTAGGATATGCGTAAGATGGTTCTACTACTAACTAGCAATGTGGCATTGGGTTAAATTATTCTCTCTAATCCTCACTTTACTTACCTGTAAAACAAGAGGGCCTAGAATTCAGTTTCCAAGGTCCTTTCTAATTCTGACATTCTATAATTCTATAAAACGTCATTATGGAGGAGAGGTGCCAGTTTTTAAGAAATCATAATACCAATAATTTAATAGAACTAGGAAAGCACCAAGCAAACCTGTGCCTGAAGTAGTCTCAGCTGTCTGTCTTGTTCTGTGAGAAACCGATATGCATCTGGAGATAGTCCCATCATTCCATTATCTGATTCAGTCTTGGGTGTGTGCATGCACACTGTGCAAAGCTGTGGGTTACATAAGTCCATATGTGAAGGTAGTCTTGCCACAGGCGATGGTTCTATATTGCTGTGGGGAGAACAACTGTCCATACCTCCCTGAGGTCTCAAGGTTATAGGACTACTTGAAGAACAGAATGCATTACAGTTCAGAGCTGGACATTCACTTGGGTGAAATAATGAATGCTTTTGAAGGGCTCCAGACTGGACATCTTGAATGGATCCAACTGTGTTTGCTCCTTGCCAAGAATTTAGCGGACTATATTGAATATGACTATGATGCTGACAACACCTGCAAACGCTTGTGGAACAGTAAGATGGCGGGGGGGGAGTAGGTATCTGAAGTTCCATTGGTCTTCCTGAATTATGGGGTGAAAAAACAAAATTGGGTGGTTGGGACTGCGGGGCAAGAGAAGATTGCCTAGAATTAAGTTTGGAGGGTCTTATAGGATACTCTTCATTTTGTACATTTCCAGCAGAAACTGTTTGGAGCTTTTCAAATATATCAGGAGATGTTCCATTATGAGAAGATGGTTTAACAGTGTTCCTACTATGGGGGTTCCCTTTCTTACAGGCAGGTGGCTGTCTTACTTTGCACTGTCTCAAAAGAGCTGGTTTATCCTGGTTTAACTGATTTGGTATTCCTCTCAAGGAAGGCTTTCCAGCTTCAACTTCTGGACTGTGTTTCTCATCATAAAGCTGGGGTTGCAAAGGCTTCAAGTGTTCCGAGTGGTTAATCAAAGGAGGATTTTCATTATTCACCATTTCCAATGGAGTAGGCAGAGGGTTTGATTCTACGAAATTGCCATCCAACACAAGTGAAAGTTCAGGAACTGATGGTTGGATCTTAGAAATCTACAAATAAGAAAGAAATAGAAAAAAAAGGTTTTAGGAGAAAATGTATACTTTACTTTCCTCAGACCAGTATTTCCCAAATTATATCTAATTACATATTAACAAGTGTTCATTCTTTTTTTTTTTTTTTGTGCAGTGGCGCAATATCGGCTCACTGCAAGCTCCGCCTCCCGGGTTCACGCCATTCTCCTGCCTCAGCCTCCTGAGTAGCTGGGACTACAGGCGCCTGCCACCGCGCCCGGCTAATTTTTTGTATTTTTTTCAGTAGAAATGGGGTTTCACCGTGGTCTCGATCTCCTGACCTTGTGATCCGCCCGCCTCGGCCTCCCAAAGTGCTGGGATTACAGGCGTGAGCCACCGCGCCCAGCAACAAGTGTTCATTCTTTATTTAGACCATCAGCAATTTTTTTCTGGGCATGTTTTATGTGCTAAGCACTAGGAATACAATTGTAAGCAAAATAAACAAGGTCCTTGCCCTAAAAAAACAAAACTAAACACTTCCCAAACTTACTTAATGGAACTCTTTTTATTAAAACACTAACACTGCTAAGATCACAGAACATAATATGAGAAACTGTTTTATACAACTTTTTAAATCCTCTCTACAAAAAATTGTCACAGCAGAATGTCTTCACAGATCTAGTAGCAAATGTTTATGTACCTTAAATAGTAAAATCTTCCAATAAATATGTCAGAATATTTCTCCACTAAGAAGTCACTCACTGTTATCCCTTCTATTGATATCAACTAAGAGTAAACAAAATACTCGCTGTGATGATTTTGGTTATAATTTGATATTAACTTTAAAAAATCCCTCCCATTACTTTTTCTTCTAAAATAAGTAATTACACCAATTAAACAACAATTCTAAAATAACCCACAGGTTGGTAGCAATCAAAAAATTATGACAAGAATTTTAGCAATTAACCTCTGAAATCAAGTATAATGTTTTCTCAGAATATAGTGATAAAATCCAACGTCAAGCTCTAGTGATAGTATACAATGTTGAGTCTATATGGTTATTAAAAGCACCAGATTCTAAAACCAAACCTCCTGAATTAGAATCCCAGCTTTACTACTTACTAGTTGTGTGATCTTGGGTAGGCAACTTAACTAATCTATGTCTCAGTTTACTCTAGGAAGAAATACATGCTTATTACATAGATATTACACATATGTATATATCATTACATATAACACGAATTATTATATATAACTGAAATACTTATATCTCTCTATATAGATATAACCATAGAGACAGAAATAGCTAGATATATCTAAGAATGATACTTAGGTTTCAGGTAGTATTATTTAGTGTTTCAACCATGAAGAGACTTAGGTCTCTAACCACAAAAGTGAATGCATTTTAAAATCAGTAATACCTTCTGACTCACTGGATGAGGACTAGGAATTGGTCTTGGAGAAAAATCTTCATCTTCAGCACCAGAGTTGTGATCACGTATTGGCATTTTCCCAGGAGATAACTTTTGGGAAGACCTAAAGAATAGAAGGGGAGACCAGAAAAGCCTTCGGTAATCCAGTATTCTTTCTTCTTCTAAAAATTGAATAAAGTCCTTTAATAAGTTGCAGTAGTATCAGATCATTTAATTTAGTATCTGACAACCACAAATTATTTTATATTTCAGGCCAGTGTTAGTTGACTAGGGAAGCTGGCCCAGCCAGCCTAACTACCCTATTTACCTGATCATGGCAAGTTTAACCTTGTATTGTTAATGTCACAATAAATCAAGTCACTGGGCACCCTCTAGTTGATCACTTTGATAAATATAGAAACAAATAAGACATAGTACTTGCTGTCAAAAAATTTATAATCTAGTATTAAAGGTATTAAACACACTATATTACAAACCCTCTGTATTACAAAGGAAAACCAAATAAGGAATTATATTTTCCTATGTACTTATATCTGTGATGGGAGAATACTTTGAGAAATCAATGTACTACCCTCCCATTGAGTCAGGAATACTCATTGTATCACAGATGGCATGCCCTGGCAAAACAAAAAGTTTCTGAGTGCTGGTACCGAGTTTTAAAAGCTGAAATTAGTGTTTAAGACTAAAGATTTGGAATACTATATGCATCAGGCTTTTTCACATCCTACACTAGACAAAGTCTCAATAGGATGCGTTAGGGAAAAGAAAAGCCAGAATGAAGCTAACAGCACTCAGGATTAATGGGATCTCTAAAAAAGCATCCTGCATTCTGTTTCATACAAGTTGAATCCTACCTAGCAGGAAGAACAACAGAAACTCCAAGGCAGATTTGAAAATCAAACAGCAGAAGAGACCTTTTGCCCTAAACTCTGATTGTCTGAAGAGGCAGATCTTCACAGAGTTCTTTCTGTACAAGGTATTACAATGAAGCAGTCAGAATGTCTGCATGATTATGTCTAAGCAGAAATGTGTCTCCGACAGCCCCACAAAGCTCTTCTCCGACACCCAAGACAGCTTGAGATATATAATGATATTCCAAAGCGCTCAGTGCAGCATGGACAGGAAACAAGAAATCCAGTGGCCTGAATAGGGTCAAAAGTTGCAGCAGGAACTTGCACAAATCTGACAAAGACCAGATGCAAATGAAAACACCTCAGCAGATTGTAGCCAGATGGATGAGAATCATGTCACCCCATATCACCAGTACTGGCATACCACTGGTCCCCTCTATATTACATATAACCCCAGAGACAAGGAAATAAAGAAACCTTGAATTAGGTGAAATTTGGTGTCTATAATCCAGTAGAATAAATAGGGGCTTAAAATAGATATTAATTTCAATTACTAATTTTTTTAAGTTACATTCTTTTGTACACCTGAGTTGTGGCATGGAATTAATATCTGTTTTGTACTTAAGATGAGCACACACACAAAACTGTTGACACTGAGCAATAAAATCCATTTCTTAGCTTTTTTTTTTTTGCAGGGGATTGGGGGCGGGGTGGATACCATCTCGCTCTGTCACTCAAGGCTGGAGTACAGTGCCACGACTTCAGCTCACAGCAACCTGCGCCTCCAAAGTTCAAGGATTCTTGAGTCTCAGCGTCCCAGTAGCTCGGACTACAGGCACGTGCCAGTATGCCCAACTAATTTTTGTATTTTTAGTAGACACGGGGTTTCACCACATTGGTCAGGATGGTCTCAAACTCCTGACCTCAGGTGATCCACCCACTCTGCCTCCCAAAGCGCTGGGATTACAAGCGTGAGCCACTGTGCCTGGTCTCATTTCTTAGCTTTTTTAGTACCCAAGGCAAAAAGGAAAAACTTCAGGTTGTATAGTTATAACAACAGTATTTTAGGAGAGACAAACATTTTGATAAAATTTAAAATGACTGTTCCTCATTAAAGCTTTGGCCAGAGTGGAAAATAAACAAGGTTTTTTAACTTTATTTTTTTTGAGGCAGGGTTTCACTCTATTACTTAGGCTGGAGAGCAGTTGGCGTAGCATGATCATGGCTCCCCACCTTGACTTCTTGAGCCCAAGTGATCCTCCCACCTCAGCCTCCTAAGTAGCTTTTAATAATAATCTTAAAGAAAGTGCTATTGTCTCCTTAGTTTGGCTACTTCTTCCATAATTATTCAATAAATGTTGAATAAGGTCTTACAATTTAAGACAGCAAAGATGTTCCTGGCTGGGTGAGGTGGCTCAAGCCTGTAATCCTAGCACTTTGGGGGTCCAAGGCGGGTGGATCATTTGAGGTCAGGAGCTTAAGGCCAGCCTGGCTGGCCAACGTGGTGAAAACCCATCTTCACTAAAAATACAAAAATTAGCCGGGCGTGGTGATGCACACCTGCAATCCCAGCTACTCGGGAGGCTGAGGCACCAGAATTCCTTGAACCTGTGAGGTGGAGGTTGCAGTGAGCTGAGATCACACCACTGCACTCCAGCCTGGGTAACAGAGTGAGACCCTATCTCACAAAAAAAAAAAAAAAAAAGATAAAGACTGACTTCCTGGAGGGAAAAGGAATTCTGCCAGCAGACTGCCTTTAGACTGAAACTGCAATTCTTCCCTGGGTGTCCACCCTACCAGCCTACCTGTAGACATTTTTTGTTTGTTTTTGTTTTTTCTTTGAGACAGGGTCTCATTTTGTCACCCAGGCGGCAGTGCAGTGCCATGAACATGGCTCACTGAAGCTTTGACTTCCTGGGCAAATGATCCTCCCACCTCAGCCCTACAAGTAGCTGGGACTACAGGCATGTGCCACCACACCCAGCTAATTTCTGTACTTCTTTTTTGTTTTTGTAGAGGCAGGGTTTCGCCACATTGCCCAGGCTGGTCTCGAACTCCTGAGCTCAAGCAATCCTCCCGCCTCAGCCTCCCAAAGTACTGGGATTAAAGGGGTGAGCCACTGTGCTTAGCCCCTACCTGTAGACTTTGGATATGCCAAACCTTCACAAATACAGAAGTCAGTTCCTTAAACCAAATATCTCTACATACACACATCTTGTTGTTTCTGTTAATGTGGAGAACCCTAATACAAGATAGTATCTTTTTTTTTTTTTTTTTTTGAGATGGAGTCTCACTGTGTCACCCAGGATGGAGTGCAGTGGCATGCTCTCGCCTCACTACAACCTGTGCCTCTTGGGTTCAAGTGATTCTCTTGCTTCAGCCTCCTGGGTAGCTGGGATTACAGTGATGCACCACCAGGCCTGGCTAATTTTTGTATTTTTAGTAGAGACGGGGTTTCACAACATTGGCCAGGCTGGTCTCGAACTCCTGACCTCAGGTGATCTGCCTGCCTCTGCCTCCCAAAGTGCTGGATTACAGGCATGAGCCACCAGGCCCGGCCAGGAATGTCTTCTTTACCACAAAAGGTAGAATATACTGACCCAAGAAGTCACAAGACTTTATTTAATTAATATTCTCCAAGTGTGTTTTAGAAGTTTTAAAACAATTTTTTTTTTTTTTTTTTTTTTTTTTTAAGGTAGGAGTTACTTTTTTTTGAGACAGGGTCTCACTCTGTTGCCGAGGCTGAAGTGCAGTCGTGCAATCTCAGCTCACTGCAACCTCCACCTCCCGTGTTCAAGCGATTCTGCCACCTCAGCCTACCGAGTAGCTGGGATTACAGGCATGCTCCACTGTGTCTGGCTAATTTTTGTATTTTTAGTCGAGATGGGGTTTCACCATGTTGGCCAGGCTGGTCTCAAACTCCTGACCTCAAGTGATCTGCCCGCCTTGAACTCCCAAAGTGCTGGGATTATAGGTGTGAGCCATCACACAGCAGCTAGTAGTTACTTTTACAGTAGTTTATCTGATAGGTCCAGATTTAAAACTATAAGGAAGCGCTGGGGACGATGGTTCACACATGTAATCCCAGCACTTTGGGAGGCCAAGGCAGAAGGATCACTTGAGGCTAGGAGCTCAAGACCAACCTGGCCAATACAGTGAGACCCCACCTTTGATTTAAATATTAAAATAAGAAACTTATAAGGAAGGAAGAACAAATGGAAAGCACTAAACAAAACAGGAAGCAGATTCTTTCTAAGCAAGATAATTTTTAACAAATACTTTTGTGTTTTTCCTATATAATACATCAACCCAAATGAAAACCATATTAGAGTTGCCATTTCATTAAAATTACTATCCAACTTCCTAATGAATATGAAGGAATGCATTTAAAGCAAAGACATTTATGGTACATAAGATTCAAAAATCGTTTCATCAGAAATAATTTACAGTTATTTTAATTACTCGCCAAAAACTAATAAATGTAATTTTCAAAAAAACATACACATAATAATAAAAAGATCTTTTACCTCTTAATTGAAAAATTCTTGGAAGCCTTACTGAAAAACTCTGTTTCTACATTTTGGCTTTCAGCACTCAGTTCACAACGGATTGGATTTTTGTCAGGAGGTTCAACATTCTGAAATGAAGTAGGTCATATTTTGAGATCTGACTTAAATAAGAACACCAGAGAATTCTATTTAGATGAAAAGTAGCTCTGAAACACTAGATGATGGAGTGGCAGACTTCTGATTTCTGTAACTGTAACCTTCTTTTGTAAACTGTCCAGTTCCCTGCTACATAAGTGAAAAAGTTAATCACTTGTGTTATAATCACAGATTCAGTGAATATAACTATGAAATGAGAATACCATCTAAAGAATAAAATGATAAATGATATGTCTCTAAAACAGAAATAAAGTATTAGATCTCAATTAAAATGATTATATGTATAATTAAAATACAAAAACTTCATAGCTTACATAACCTATATATAAAATGTACATAGATATATAAGTATATTTTATATATAACATATATGTAATATAATGTATATATTATATCATATTAAAATATATATTTATATAAAATATATAGATTTATAACCTATACCTGATCTCAAAGAAGGTACTAAATAAGATCAGAGTGGACACACGTGGTTATTTAAAAGTATTCAGTATTTTTCTAATAAAGAATGTACTTTTATTAGTCTGAGACCTAAAATAACCAATAATTTTATTGAAAAGTAGCCTTTGAATATTTTCGTATAATGACACGTAGTTTCAAAGATCTACTTCCTCTTTTTTTTTTGATACAGAGTTTCACTCTTGTTGCCCAGGTTAGAGTGCAACAGTGCGATCTCAGTTCACTGCAACCTCCACCTCCCAGGTTCAAGCGATTCCCCTGCCTCAGTCTCCCAAGTAGCTAGGATTACAGGCACCTGGCACCATAGCCGGCTAATTTTTGTATTTTTAGTAGAGACAGGGTTTCACCATGTTATCCAGGCTGGTCTCAAACTCCTGACCTCTGGTGATCCACCCGCCTCGGCCTCCCAAAGTGCTGGGATTGGAGGTGTGAGCCACCATGCCTGGCCTAAAGATCTACTTTTCCTACGATCATCATCTAGTTGTGTTTCTAGGTATTTTATTAGATGATATAGTAACAACCTATTCTGATTCCTTAGATACATAATATAAATAATGGCCTTTAAGTATAAAAAACCATTTGTTATTCCCACACATTTTAAAAATAATAAAGTCATGGTCAGATGCAGTGGCTCACACCTATAATCCCAGCACTTTGGGAGGCTGAGGCAGGTGGATCACCTAAGGTCAGGAGTTCGAGACCAGAATGGCCAACATGGTGAAACCCCGTCTCTAATGAAAAAAAAAAAATTAGCCATGCATGATGGTGGGCTCCTGTAATCCCAGCTATTCTGGAGGCGGAGAATTACTTGAACCTGGGAGGCGGAGGTTGCAGTGAGCCGAGATCACACCACTGCACTCCAGCCTGGGCAACAGAGTGAAACTCCATCTCAAAAAAAAAAAAAAAAAAAATACAGTCAGGACAAAGAAAAGTACTGAGATCCCACAAAGTTAACCTTCACAAGTATAAAATGATATACTATATGAACTGATAATATTCTTCAAAGATTTTAGAAAAACATGGGCAAGTTATTTTGTGGGGAACCTCTGGGTTCTCTATTGTAATTTGGTTGAAGATATGATCTAAGATTTACTTAAAACATTTAACCATAAATGAATAAAGTTAACATTTAGTAAGATTATTTGTAAGTAAACAAAGCAAAATAGTTTGGATTACTATTTTAAAGGCTAAAATCTGTTGGGTTTAAACTGCCAAAGAGCAAAACCTAAACAGTCACTAATGTGCTAGGTAATCAAATCACTTACTTTGAAAAGATGTAATGTTTCCTTACTGGTTAGCAACTGAAACCGAAAGTCAGGTATCTTGCCATCACAAGGGAAGCATTCATAAAACTCAGGCTTCTTATGTGTCACAGAATAGAGAACTATGATGAAATTTCCAGATTCTGAAAAAACCCTGCACCAAAAAAATGCCATTTAATTAAAATTTAATGAGGATAACATGATTACACTCAAATAACTTCATGTGAGTCTCCCAATCTAGTTAACAAAATGACTAAAGGGTCCAATTTTTGTTCAAAAACTGGGGCCCACCACTTAGGAAGGCAAAAGGTGGGAGGATCGCTTGAGGCCAGGAGTTTGAGACCAGCCTGGTCAACATAGCAAGACCCCTCCTCTCTACAAAAAAAAAAAAAATTCTTTTACTCGGGAGGCTGAGGCAGGAGAATGGTGTGAACCTGGGAGGTGGAGTTTAGAGGGAACTAAGATCGCGCCATTGCACTCCAGCCTGGGCGACAGAGCGAGACTCCGTCTCAAAAAAAAAAAAAAGGCTGGGTATGGTGGCTCATGCCTATAATCCCAGCACTTTGGGAGGCTGAAGCAGGCAGATCACAAAGTCAAGAGATGGAGACCATCCTGGCTAACATGGTGAAACCCCATCTCTACTAAAAATACAAAAATTAGCTGGGTGTGGTGGCACATGCCTGTAGTCCCAGCTACTTGGGAGGCTGAGGCAGGAGAATCACTTGAACCTGGGAGGCAGAGGTTGCAGTGAGCCGAGATTACGCCACTGCACTCTAGCCTGGCGACACAGCGAGACTCTGTCTCAATAAAAAATAAAAATAAAAAGAGAAAGTAGGCCAGTGGCTATTTAAAATAGGTGGCTCACACCTGTAATCCCAACACTTTGGGAGGCCAAGGTAGGTGGATCACCTGAGGTCAGGAGTTTGAGACCAGCCTGACCAACACGGCAAAACTCCATCTCTACTAAAAACACAAAAATTAGCCAGGCGTGATGGTGGCCGCCTGTAATCCTAGCTACTTGGGAGGCTGAGGCAGGGAGAACTGCTTGAACCCAGGAGGCAGAGGTTTCAGTGAGCCAAGATCACGCCATTGCACTCCAGCCTGGGCGACAGAGCGAAACTCTGACTAAAAAAAAAAAAAAGAAAGAAAGAATAAGAGAGCAATTCAAAATTAATTTTATTGAGGATTTACTGTCAATATGAACTTAAAGCATGATCAGTAATTGATAATAAAACTTAATTGTACTAAATCATAGCAAAGGACCTAAAACTAACATTTAATTTCTGCTATCTAAATATAACTAATTATCTTGAAAAGTTAAAATAAAATGTTAAAAGTAGAACTCCAAAAGCATCTGAAGAAAATACGAATGATTTTTTTTTACTTCAGTAAATATACGTGGAGTGGGTGAATCTTTTCTAAGCATGATAGAAAACAGATTAATAAATATGACTAAAAAACGGTAAGTCTGTTTGGGAAAAATACTGTTAAATGACAGTCTGGGGGGGAACTGTTGCTATATATTATAAATATATATTTCTCTATGTATTTTATATTATATATAGAGAGAGAGCTTGCTAGCACAAGCAATATGAAAAGATGCACAATCTAAGAGAAAAATGGCCAAAGACATGACTAGGCAGTTCCTGGAAGATGAGGTACTGGAAAAGATTATTTTTCATCTATCAGGTTAGCAGAGGTCAAAAGTTTAACGACAGCCCTCTACTTACCTCTCTGAGCTCATCTCCAGCTACTTTCCCCTTCCTTCACTCCTCTCTAGCTACAGTGGCCTCTTTGCTGTTCCTTGAAGATGTAACGTGATCTTTCACCCAGAGCCCTTACACTTAACACATCCTTTGCCTAGGACAGTGCCCCAGACAGCCACAAGGCTTACTCCCTCACCTCAAGTCGGTCTCCCTGACCACCCATTTAAATTGCAACTCTTGGCCGGGCGCGGTGGCTCACGCCTGTAATCCCAGCACTTTGAGAGGCCGAGGCAGGCGGATCACCTGAGGTCAGGAGTTCGAGACCAGCCTGACCAATATGGAGAAACCCCCGTCTCTACTGAAAAAATACAAAATTAGAAGGGCGTGGTGGCACATGCCTGTAATCCCAGCTACTCAGGAGGCTGAGGCAGGAGAATTGCTTGAACCCGGGAGGTGGAGGTTTCTGTGAGCTGAGATTGAGCCATTGCACTCCAGCCTGGCCGACAGAGCGAGACTCCATCTCAAAAAAAATAAATAAAATAAAATAAATATACAAATTTTAAAAATTAAAAAATAAATAAATAAATGGCAACTCTTTACCTGCCACTATCATTCAGACACACAACATCCTCCTCTCAGGCTTTATTTTTCTCCACAGTACTCATCGTCTTTTAACATACTATTTATTTTACTTATTCTGTTTATTGCCTGTCTCGCAGGACTATTTTATTTTATATTTATTCATTTATTCATTTATTTATTTTTTTGGTCACCCAGGCTGGAGTGTAGTGGTGCGATCTCAGCTCACTGTAACCTCTGCCTCCTAGGTTCAAGTGATTCTCCTGCCTCAACCTCCCAAGTAGCTGGGATTACATGCATGCTCTACCACACCAGGCTAATTTTTGCATTTTTAGTAGAGACGGGTTTTCACCATGTTGGCCAAGCTGGTCTCTAATTCCTGTCCTCAAGTGATTCACCCGCCTTGGCCTCCCAAAGTGTTGGGATTACAGGTGTGAGCCACCATGCCCGGCCTATTTTATTTTTTTAAGATAGGGTCTGTATTGTTCAGGCTGGAGTACAGTGGCACAATCATGGCTCACTGCAGCCTGAACTCCTGGGCTCAAGCAATCTTCCCATATCAGCCTCCTGCTGGGACTACAGGCATGTGTCATTACACCCAGCTAACTTTTTTTCTTTTTTTTTGGTGGAGACAAAGTCTTGCTATGGTACCCAGGCTGGTCTGGAACTCCTGGCCTCAAGCGATCCTCCTGTCTCAGCCTCCCAAAGTCCCAAAGTGCTGGGCTTACAGACATGAGACACCATGCCTGGTCTGGGGACCTTTATTTTGTTTGCTCTCATCCCCAATATCGTAAACATAATAGATATAATAGGTGCTCAATAAATAAATAAATAAATAAATAAATAAATAAATAAATATTTCTTTCACAGTGTTAGTGCAGGTAGAGAGAAAAAGGCACTCTCGTGTACTGCTGGAAAAATTATAATCTGGTACAGTCTTTTTGAAGGGCAATTTGGCAATATCTACCAAATTTTAAATTACACACTCTTTGGCCTAGAAAAAAACACTTTCAGAAATTTATCCTACAAATATACTAGCATATGCACACAAAGATGCATGCATAAAATGTTCAGTCAACCACTATCTGCAAGACAAAAGGGCCAGTTGTTTTTAAAATACAGTATGTACTATATACTCTTTAGCTGTAAAATATGTATATTAAATATGTATATGCCAAGATGTAGTGATCTCCAAGGTATAATTTATACAGAAAAAAGCAACATAAAGAAAAGAAAGGATGCTATGGTTTAATTTTTACAGGCCAGGAAAAGGTGATACTTGTCTATGATGAATATTGAAATATTGACTATTTCAGGAAGGAAGCACAAGATATCACTTAACAGTGATTGTCTCTGAGAAGGGGGTCTAGGGAAATGGGGAGGAAGAGAGATCTATTCTATTGTAGATATTTACGTACGTCAATTTATTACTATGTGCTTGTATTGCCTTTTCAATATAGTTTTTTTAAGTCCTTTACAGCCACCTAAGGTAGATAAAAACAGACCTCCTCATTTAATAGATAAAGAAGGTGACAGACAAATACTGACATTTGTCTCTCACCCTCTTTATCTATTAAGAGTTGAGGTTAAAAGTAAAGTTTCCCTAACTATTAATTCCAATGTTTAGGCTTCAGTTCCAGGAAGAAATTAAAAATCTTGTCTCAAGTATTTATTTGTGTATTAGTAGTAACACTGTGTAACTTAATAAAACACCTGTAAGGTAACAAATTCAAACTCATTTGCAGTCATTTCACTGAAAGTTAACTTCCTTAATTACAAAATAGGATGCTACAGTAGACAATCTCTATGGTTTTTTTCCACCCCTAAAAGGTTTGTGTTTTGTGGTTAGGCAAGTGAATTCCTTCGTATTTCCAGGTATACTGCAACCTCATCTTTTTTTAATCTGGTTTTATTCTCATTTAATATAAGGTTTGTTTTTTCTTAATGTACATGTTTATTTATAAGTATTGTAAAAGGTTAAGGCATTACGTGAATTTTAAATGGGACCATAAACTATGAATGGGGGAAAGGATCAAAATAAAGTACTACAGAATAAAATATCACTTGCCTTTCTTGAACAGAAGAATTGAATATGTATCGCAAACAGCAAGCCCATACCTGAGGACTATAGATATGTATAATTCCAGACAGCCAACTAAAAGAAAAAACTAGAAATTAAAAACCATAGTCACTTACATATATAGCATACTTTACATTCTTCCTAAGATAATAAGGTAGATGTATGGCTTTTATCTGCCATACATTAAAGAGTCTTACTAATAAGAAATCTAAAAACGTGCCAATAATTAAGAGGAAGAATATATAGACATCTGTATCTATATAACTATATCGATGTATATAGACAGACATATAGATATATATTGAGAGAGAGAGAAGGACAGAGAGCAAGCACATGTATCTCTGTCCTCTTCTACCTGAGATGTGGGAAAGAAAATGGTTAACAGACATGAAAGCAGTATACTAGAATGAATTAGCTTGGACTGGAAAGAATGGGCTGAAGTAGTACAGACTAGTTTGTAGCCTAAAACTACTTCACGGCCGGGCGCGGTGGCTCATGCCTGTAATCCTAGCACTTTGGGAGGCCGAGGCAGGGGGATCACCTGAGGTCAGGAGTTCAAGACTGGCCTGGCCAAGATGGAGAAACTCCATCTCTAATAAAAATACAAAATTAGCCAGGCGTGGTGGTACATGCCTGTAATCCCAGCTACTCGGGAGGCTGAGGTAGGAGAATCGCTTGAACCCAGGAGGTATAGGTTGCAGTGAGCCGAGATCCTGCCATTGCACTCTAGTCTGGGCAACAAGAGTGAAACTTTGTCTCACAAAAAAAAAAAAAAAAAAAAACCAAAAAACTACTTCACAGAGTTGCTGAGGATTAAATGCTGTAACATATACAGGTAATCAGAAACAGAGAAGGCTCTTAATATTTACTTAAGCATCAACAATCCATTGCCTATACTAGGACTGTAGCAAACTATAAGTAGATTTCATGATCCAGAGAACATCTGTGCATTCTCATTCACTTTGCATGTGCCATTCTCTCACATGGGTTCCCTTCCCCATCAATCTTCCCTTCTACTATCCAAACAATTAAAAGTCTAGTTCAAGTTTGTCTTCTCTAGGAAAATGCTCCCTATCATATCTTTCTTACAAATACTAAGTGTGCACTTTCTATACTGGTCATTTTATAGTAAATCATATTCTTTATTTTTCTGTGTATGAATATTTGAATGTTTTATCACCTCACTTTGATTTTAAATTAAGAAGCTTTAAACCTCAACACATTATCAAGCATAACACTGTATATAGTAAGTACTCAATACTGAAAGAATATAAATTTCTAAATATTCTGTCTAGATATCAACTCAGATGGCTTGAGCCCAGGAGTTCCAGACCAGCCTGGGTAACGTGGTGAAAGTCCGCCTCTACAAAGTATACAAAACCTAGCCAGACGTGGTAGCTGGTGCCTGTGGTCCTAGCTATTCAGGAGGCTGAAGTAGGAAGATCACCTGAACCCCAGAGATTGAGGCTGCAGTGAGTCATGATTGTGCCACTGCACTCCAGCCTGTGTATATATATATATACACACACACACACAGATCTATATATATATATACACACACACATATATATATATATAAAACACATAAATATCATTAACTACTAAAGAGAAGACCGTTAACACTAAAGGAGTTTCTGCAAGATTGCCTGACAGTAGATTTTAAATGGTATTATTATGAGCCGTGAGTTCTTTAGGGTGACTTAAGGATGAGTGGTAGTGAGAGAATATTGAAGAAATAGGGCTCTAAGGCTTCACCTTCAACTAGGAGAATTCAGCTTTTATTTTTTATATTTTTTGAGATGCAGTTTCACTCTTGTTGCCCAAGCTGGAGTGCAATGGCACAATCTCAGCTCATTGCAACCTCCACCTCCCGGGTTCAAGTGATTCTCCTGCCTCAGCCTCCCGAGTAGCTAGCATTACAGGCACACACCACCATGCCCGGCTAATTTTTTGTATTTTTAGTAGAAACGGGGTTTCACCATGTTATCCAGGCTGGCCTTGAACTCCTGACCTCAGGTGATCCGCCCACCTTGGCCTCCAAAAGTGCTGGGATTATAGGCGTGAGCCACTGTGCCCGGCCATAGAATTAAACTTTTATCTGTTTTATATATTAGAGTTCCTCCTAGGGTTGGGCAAAATCTGGCCAAGCACGATAGTTCACGCCTGTAATCCAAGCACTTTGGGAGGCTGAGGCGGGTAAATCACTTGAGGCCAGGGGTTTGAGACCAGCCTGGCCAACATGGTAAAACCCCGTCTCTACTAAAAAAACAAAAATTAGCCAGGCACAGTGATGCATGCCTGTAATCCCAGCTACTTGGGAGGGTGAGGCATGAGAATCACTTGAACCTGGGGGATGGAGACTGCAGTGTGCCAAGATCTCTCCGCTGCACTCCAGTCTGGGCACACAGTGAGACTCCATCTCAAAAAAAAAAAAAGATTGGGCAAAATCTTATTTTAGCTGATTCTACTAGTAAAATAAGAAAACCTGACAACCACTTATCTTTGTGGCTTTATAAAATGATCTAAATAGTTATAGTACAACTGAGTCACACGCTCTTATCATATACATTTGAACATTTGGCTGATAAGGTTTTCATAAATAATGTAATACTTACATTCCCACTAATGGTAGAGAATAAACCTTGGGATCAGATTCCAACAAAAGTAACAATTTGCGTGTTTCATCCATGGTAAGATATCTAAACAGAAGACATTCATGTGAAAATAACTGAAATTATGTACTTTTTACCTAAAAGACATAATCTAGATGCTGAAGCATACTTTAGAAAGTGGAGATAATTCAAATGAACATTGTCTTGCACACACAAAAGAAACACAACAGAAACTTTGTACTGACTCAGTAAAAAGACTCTGGTAAGAGGAAGACATTAAAGAGATTTAATACCTTAAAACTTCCATCTATCAATTAAAAGACATTGAAGATTATACAACTTTTTAAAAAAGTTTTGCTCTATAACTTTACTTACAATTTACTTTAATCAAGAGTGTTAACATTAAGGCAGACAATTTCAGAACCAAGTAGGTTTCCTTGGAAGAACTGAATTCCCTATTACTGGAAAATGTTCATGCATCCAAGTGATTTGACAAGACTGCAACAGATGTGACTTCTAAGTGAAGGAGGCTGAATTAGGAGAGGTATAATCAACCCTCCATGTGCCACATTCCTCCAAACACTGTCAAAGGACTTTGGAACCATCATGATAAAACCCAAAAGCTCACTCTTCCCTAAAAGGACATTATACTATATTTATATTTTATTTATTATTGACAGTAGGTTATAAGAATACAAAAAAACCAAAATAGAATTGTTTATTTTATTGTTATATCTTTCTTCGAAAACAATGCCATTAGTGGGCCAGAAGTGGTGGCTCATGCCTGTAATCCCAGCACTTTGGGAGGCCGAGGCGGGCAGATCACTTGAGGTCAGGAGTTCAAGACCAGCATGGCCAACATGGCAAAACCCCCATCTCTACTGAAAATACAAAAAAAAATTAGCTGGTCATTGTGGCACACGCCTGTAATCCCAGCTACTTGGGGAGGCTGAGGCAGGAGAATGAATCACTTGAACCCAGGAAGTGGAGGTTGCAGTGAGCTGAGATCGCACCACTGCATTTCAGCCTGGGCGACACAGTGAGACTCCGTCTCAAAAACAGAAAACAAAATGCTATTATTGATATAAAGCCTTGGTATTACCACTGATGATATATTTTATTGCTCTAATAACACTAAAACACAAAGACAATACATTTGTCAGGTCTTGTGACAAGAATATTAAGCCTGAGTTGGCCTAAGATTTACATATCAACAATGACACAGCTGCTTTGAAAGTTCTCCCGCATGTCTTGCTCATCTGATACATTTCTACTCCTTAAAAGAATTAGTTCAGGCTGGCCGGGCACGGTGGCTCACGTCTGTAATCCCAGCACTTTGGAAGGCTGAGGCAGGTGGATCACGAGGTCAGGAGTTCAAGACAAGTCTGGCCAAGATGGTGAAACCCCATCTCTACTAAAAATACAAAAATTAGCCGGGTGTGGTGGCGGGCGCCTATAATCCCAGCTACTTGGGAGGCTGAGGCAAGAGAATCGATTGAACCCGGGAGGCGGAGGTTGCAGTGAGCCGAAATCACGCCACTGCACTCCAGTCTGGTGACAGAGCGAGACTCCGTCTCAAAAAAAAAAAAAAAGAAATTAGTTCAAGCTTTCTATGATTTCCCCAGGAAATTTGGACATCCCTCCCCCTACTTTCCCAGCACTGTATATAAACCTCCATTATAACACATCATGTTTAGATGTCAACATATTCAATGGATAGTAAGTATAGTTTTTAATCTATTTGTTTCCAATGTCTAACATAATGCCTATTCCATAATGGGCCCCAGTAAATATTAGAATATATAAAGGGCAAATGTCAATTTTTTTTTTTTTAAATGATGGGGTCTCACTATATTGTCCTAGCTGGAGAGCAGTGGCTATTCACAGGCACTATTGTAGCTTACAGCAGCCTTGAAACCCTAAGCTCAAGCCATCCTCCTGCTTCAGTCTCCCAAGCAGCTAGGATTACAGGTGTGTGCCAATGCACCTGGCATGGCAAATGTCACCATAGATGATTCTAGATAGGAAGGGGCAAGGGGAATAGGTGATTGACAGAATACTGAACATTCTGGTTATTACCAGCATGCCCAGCAGTCACAGATGGATAATTCCAAGAAAGGTAAATTCATGCTATTCAAGTAAATGGGCATGGGTACTAAGGAAAACAAATTAATTTTTTTGTTAATTTAAATAAAAATCCCATGCTCCACTTGAGAAGTACTTTATTAATTCAAGAGAATTAAATGTTTCGTTTAACTCTAACAAGTTTTGCTCACTTTTGACCACTCCATGATTTTGGAATATACCAACAATTTTTCTTTTGGGCCACCAGAAAGCACAGCTCTGGTCAGAATCTGGTTCTGAAAAGGTATTTTTAGAGAATAAGACTTGGAATTGAGTGTACTTTGGCAAACATTTTTAGATTGAAAGGCCTAACAGGAACTAGGGTGGAGTCACTGGGAAAGGAAGCCAGAAGTGTAATATTTGGAGCAGTCTCTGGTCAAACTTTAAAGTAGAGAATGCTTATATTGTCTAACCTAGTTTTGTAGATAATAGATAAAGAAAATAGATGAAGATTCAGGGAAGTAGCCCTGCTGAGGATTAGAAAGCATGCATTTTGGCTTATATTTCCTAAGAAATTAAGAGTGGAGATAGGAAGCTGGAGAGGATTCTACTCCAGCTCTGTAAGGAAACTCCACCCTCAAGTAGTTGGCAATTTGGTAAGCAAGACTACTGTAACTTTTTATTTAATTATCTCCTTTCTCTATCTGCAATGCTCATTATTCACAGTTAAAACTGCATACTATAAATAAATTATCTAGCCTCCCTTGGGTTCATAATTAGTCAGGTTATAGTTAAGAAAAAAAATGGCCTAAAACCTAAATAAAATATGAACAATAACACAGAATATGTAATATAGAACATAATTTCTCCTTACATTTTCAAATAATAAATTATCAACCAATTTTTTTGTTTGTTCTTTTTTTTTGAAATAGAGTCTCGCTCTGCCGCCCACACTGGAGTGCAATGGTGTGATCTCAGCTCACTGCAACCTCCGCCTTCCAGGTTCAAGCAATTCTCCTGTCTCAGTCTCCTGAGTAGCTGGGATTACACAGGCATGCGCCACCACACCCAGTTAATTTTTTTTTCTTTTTTTTTTTGGTATTTTTAGTAGAGATGGCGTTTCACCATGTTGGTCAGGCTAGTCTCGAACTACTGACCTCGTGATCTGCCCGCCTTGGCCTCCAATTTTAATATATTTAACACCAACCTTTTTTTTTTTTTAGAACTGAGGTCTCCGGGACTGGGCATGGTGGCTCACCCCTGTAATCTCAGCACTTTGGGAGGCTGAGGCAGGAGGATCACCTGAGGTCTGGAGTTCAAGTCCAGCCTGGCCAACATGGTGAAACCTTATTTCTACTAAAAATACAAAAATTAGCTGGTATAGTGGCGTGCACCTGTAATCACAGCTACTCGGGAGGCTGAGGTGGGAGGATCGCTTGAACCAGGGAGGTAGAGGTGGAAGTGAGCCAAGATCCCACCACTGCACGCCAGTCTGGGTGACAGAACAAGACACCATCTCAAAAAAAGAACTGAGTTGTCCAGACATTATACTTTATGGCCACTCAGTTTTGTCTTTTTTGTTTGAAATGGAGTCTCTGCTGCCCAGGCTGGAGTGCAGTGGTGCGATCTCAGCTCACTGCAACCTCGACCTCCCAGGTTCAAGTGATCCTCCCTCCTCAACCTCCCGAGTAGCTGGGACTACAGGCATGCACCACCACGCTCAGTTAATTTTTATATTTTTAGTACAGACAGGGTTCCGCCATGTTGGCCAGACTGATCTTGAACTCCTGACCTCAGGTGATCCGCCCACCTGGGCCTCCCCAAGTACAGGTGTGAGCCACCGCGCCGGGCCCTACCACCAATTTTTTGTAGGTGGTGGCACAACTTAAAGAAAACTTTATATTCAACAAAAATAAACCACTTCATTTTTTACTTTCCCTTGTTATTAACCAAGCCACCATATCTCTGGCATGTAAACTGACTGCACAATTCTTTCATATTACACGGACATTCTGAAAATATACTAATGCAACTAATGTTTAGATTAATGTATCTTTTACTTACCCATATTTATAAGTCCCTTGAACTTGAGAAATATTCAGATTACTGCTCAAGTTTCTTGCCAGAGCTGTTGGAATAATGGGGATGGGCTTCACAGGTGTGCATTTGAAGTTATTTGCTAGAGTTACTGCTGCCCAATGCAAGTCAAATTCCACACTGTCCAAAGTCTCCCTGGAAGTGATATGAGCTCTTAGGGAAAGCAGCTTACCACAGTCCAAGGAATCTTTGCTACATATATGGCACTGTAGAGCCTGAGAAATCAATATTAAATAATTATTTTACAACTTCGAAACGTGCAAAGTTTATTTTATACTGATACATATACATATATAATATCTTGCACTAATAAAATTAAATGAGTTCTGACTTACATTTCAGTTCTCATTTCTTCCATGTGACCAAAAGATTATGTGAATAATTATATCAAAGCAAGTAAGATTCACTGTCCCAAGCTCCACTACACATTTCCAATGCAAATATCCTAGCAGCACTTCAGTCATATTGGGAAGCCACCCCCAATAAATACTTACTACATGGGAAAAAATGGACATAAAATAAGTCTTATTTTTTTTCTGAGGAGTCTCGTTTTTTTGCCCAGGCTGGAGTGCAGTGGCGCAATCTCAGCTCACCACAAACTCCACCTCCCAGTTCAAGCGATTCTCCTGCCTCAGCCTCCCAAGTAGCTGGGATTACAGGTATGTGCCACCACACCCAGCTAATTTTTTGTATTTTTAGTAGAGATGGGGTTTTACCATGTTGGCCAGGTTGGTCTTGAACTCCTCTTGATCAGCCCGCCTCAGCCTCCCAAAGTGCTGGGATTATAGGCGTGAGCCACCGTGCCTGGCCTCATAAAATAATTCTGATTGAGTCTCAGAGAATCTAAAGTCCATTCCTCTTTGATTCCTTTCTTGCTACCACAAACTGTCAAGTTAGTTCTCCCTCTGTATTTGCCCATGCCCACTGTGTCCTTCCTAGTTTCACTGCTACCATTGTACTATAGGTTAATACATCCCTCTGTAATACACACCAGCCCAACTACCACAATGGCTACTCTCTATAACTTCAGTCAGCCTACCCTACCAGATTAACTTATTTCTGATTTGACACTGTTTCCTTTTCTCAAGAACCTTCAATTACTACATGGCCCGTATAACAAAGTTCAAATTCCTAAGGCTGGCAGACAAGGCTCTTTTTTCTTGAGAAAGGATCTTGCTCCCACCAAGGCTGGAGTGTCGGGCTCAAGCAATCCACCTGCCTCAGCCTTCCAAAGTGTTGGGATTACAGACACAAGCCACCATGCCCAGGCAAGCCTCTCTATAATCTGACCAAATTAATACTCCAGTCCGACTGCCCACAAATTCAGCAAAAATGTATACCCCGAACACTACCCTAAGTACATCTTGAACTTTCTTATCTTGGTTACACTGCTTCTTCTGAAAGCCTTACCTAGAATTTTTGCCCTCAGAAATACATTTAGTTGGATTTTAGGTTCACAATAATTCAATCAAATTATTGTGAATAATTCTCAAATATGGTTTTACTAAAATACAGCATACTAAACATAGTTTGATTCTTGTGTTGAATTAACTATCAAGTTGTCAATGAATCGCACCTTTAAAGCTGAACTGAAGTCATCTGCACTGTGAACTATCATTTCTCTTGAACAAAGTTCTTGAACATGAACTTTGCATGGAATCAAAAAGTCCCCAGGAAGAGAAGCAGTAGGGGTTATTTCTAGACATTCAGGTACTTCTCGACCAGGATCAAAGCGATCTACTGTCAATGTCACACCTTCTTCATCTGTAGAACAAAAATAACAGCTATTATATAGTATACTTATTAAAAACATAAAATCAACCCAGCAAGACTACATTATAGCAAAGCACTTTGTTCATATCAATAATACACTAAACTCTTAAATACTAAACTAAAATCTTACAGTAAACTAAACTTTTACAAGAGTATACTAAACTCTTACTTGCTTATATACATTCATCCATCTGACCAGATAGTGAAGTCTGTAATTGATGGTTTTACTCATCTTCATATCCTTAGTACACAGCAAAGAAAATTAGCACAAAGCAAATACAATAGTTGACCAAATCAATAAATTCTATTGCAGTCATACAAGTAATTTTTAAAAAGGTTTTCTTGTACTGATGGGGTCTCACTATGTTATGCAAGCTGGTCTTAAACTCTCAGGTTCAAGCAATCCTCCCACTCCAGCCTCCCAACGTGCAGGGATTACAGATGTGAGCACTGGTCAATTTTTAAAAGTGTATTACCTTCGTCTACTGTCAGAGAACCAAGTAAAAAGCACGATGAATTTTTTTTATTCTGCTTAGCATGACGATAAGCAAGTCGGATGGTCTTTTTAGTCACTACAAGCTTTGGATTTCTGAAAAACAACAAGTCTTTTATGAACATGGTAGATCTCATATCTTAAAAAAACCTCCTGCCATAAAATGCTGTCTGAATTATAACACACATTTTTAAAAATGTACAGAAAGATCATTGTCAGGAAATCCCAGGGTCAAAGGCAGGGGATAGGGAGGGCCACCTGGAAACTGGAATGGCAATAAACAGACACTGAGACTACAGTTGTTCTCCAGGCATTTTGTTAACTTGATGAACCTCAGCAGGTAGGTCTCCTGTTTTTGTAAGTTAAAACAATCACATCTATTTCTTTACATACTGTGGATGGGCTTCAGATATAATTAGCATTACAGTGGTGCCCCCTTATCTCTGGGAGACATGTTCCAGACCCCCACGTGGATGTCTGAAACCGCAGATAGTAACAAATCCTATATATACTATGTTTTTTCCTATACATACATATCTATGATAAAGTTTAAATTATAAATTAGGCACAGTAAGTGATTAACAACAATAATAATACAATAGAATAATTTTAACAGTATACTCTAATAAAAGTTGTATGAATATAGTCTGTCTCTCAAAATACCTTATTGTACTATACTGTGGGTAACTGAAACCACGGAAAGTGAAACCATGTATAAAGGGGGGAAACTACTGTATTGAATACAAAATACAGTATGATTTAAATGTTTTAAAAAATGTAAAAGGAAAACCAAAATATGAGCCAGGAATAAGATACTATGAAAACAGACCAGGCAAATTTGAATAAAAAAGCCATATGGAACTTAAAGAAATAAAAAATATAATTTGCAAAAATTCAATGAGTTATATAATTAACTGGGGATAGGTACACAAATGTGTATTTTTATTCTATTAACTATGCATATATACCATAAGTATCCTTTCATATATATGGTACACCGCCACATTTAAAAAACCTAAATGAGGGCCGGGCGCAGTGGCACACGCCTGTAACCCCAGCACTTTGGGAGGCCGAGGCAGGTATCACCTGAGGTCAGGAGTTCGTGACCAGCCTGACTAACATGGTGAAACCCCATCTCTACTAAATATAAAAAAATTAGCCAGGCATGGTGGCACATGCCTGTAATTCAAGCTACTTGGGAGGCTGAGACAGGAGAATTGCTTGTACCTGGGAGGTGGAGGTTGCAGTGAGCCTACATCACGCCATTGCACTCCAGCCTGGACAACAAGAGCAAAACTCCATCTCAAAAACAAAAACAAAAACAAAAACAAAAAAACCCAACCAAACCTAAATGAACAGGTTAGATGGCAGCTAAGCACAGCTAAAGAGAAAATAAGTAGACTTGAAAAACAAAGGAAACTACTCAAAATGTACAGAAAGATAACAATAAAAAAAAAAACAGGACTAACCATTATTTAGTTGAACTTCCGTAAGACTCTCCCTATTTTTCAATAGTATCACCCTTCTCTGCCAACCAGTGTTGAACCTGAATACTTTCTGACTTGTATCTTTCCTTCATTCCTCTAGTCAGTCAATCATCAAATACTACAAACTATTTCTTCAAAACACCTTGTTTCATTCTTTCCTCTTGATCTGAATACTGCTACATTGCTCTAAGTCCTTATAATATATAATAGATGCCATTTATGAAATACTTTCTATTCCAGGCACTGTGACAATTGCTCTACAGAGTCTTATTTAACCCCTAGAAGAGAACTGTGAAACTGGTATTATTATAGTCATTTTATAAAAAAGGAACCTGATCCTTGGCTACTTTACTGAGGTCGCATAAATAAGCAGTAGAATCAGGATTTGATTTCCTAGGCAGTCTTCCTCCAGTTATTGCACTTTTTTTTTTTCTTATTTTGTTTTTTTTACTTTTTATTTTAATTTTTTATTGAGACAAAGTCTCACTTTGTTGCCCAGGCTGCTTTCAAACTCCTGACTTCAAGCAATCCTCCTGCCTCAACCTCCCAAAGTGCTGGGGTTACAGGTGTGAGCCACCACACCCAGCCCAGTTACAGAACCTTAAACCATTACAGTATACACCTGTGTGATTACAGAAAAGCATCTTGAAGCTAGGCTGACTCAAGGCTCTCCCCACCACAATCTATCTTTCTTAGAATACTACTTTTAACAAGTAACTCTTAGGTACAAAACCTCAATAGATCTATTTTCTATTACTTTACACCTAAACTTCTTTCTTGTCTTTCTGTCAAGGTCCTGGAGGTAACCACAAGGTTTTATACTCCTTCTAATCTGATCCACTCAAAAATCGGTTCAAGCTTCTCAATGTTCTACAAAGACACCATGCTGATATGATAAAAGACACTTTCAGTTTTTATTATATTTCACCTCTTTTGAATTCCTACAATATGCAGAATTTGCAAAAAACTGGGAAATTAAGATTATCTCTCAAAAGTACAAGGAACAGATGTTAAGAAGCAGCAGAAGGAAGATTTTGCCTGAGGGGAGCTTCTAAAAGAAAAGTAAAGAAAAATTAATAATTGGTCATAGTAATCAACTTTGCCTTACACATCTTTGTATTACTCTTGTTTATACTGGTTTGATTTGAAAAAAAGAAACATGTTATACCTGTAGTAACTGAGATGTAAGTAGATGAAATCTCCAGTTGGCGTTGGGTTCCAAAGTGCACATTTTGATGGAGGAAAGTGGAAAGGTACCATTCTGCTTGAAGGAAACCTTTCAAAAAACAATTTAAAATTAAAGCACAAGGATTAGCAAACTTGGTAGACATTTGGTAGGAAACAATTAACTATCTTTAAGGTGATGGTATTTCCAGATTACTTTTGTAATCTGCAAAGAGTATATATACATATATATATATATATTTTTTTTTTGAGACGCAGTCTCACTCCATCACCCAGGCTGGAGTGCAGTAGCATGATCTCAGCTCACTGCAACCTCTGCCTCCCGGGTTCACGCAATTCCCCTGCCTTAGCTTCCTGAGTACCTGGGATTACAGGTATGAACCACCACATCCAGCTAATTTTTGTATTTTTAGTAGAGACGGGGTTTCGCTATGTGGGCCAAGCTGGTCTCGAACTCCTGACCTCAAGTCATCCACCTGCCTCGGCCTCCCAAAGTGCTAGGATTATAGGCATTAGCCACTGTGCCCGGCCAAAAAATACTCTTTTTTTTTTTTGAAACAGATTCTCGCTCTGTCACCCAGGCTGGAGTGTTGTGGCGCAATCTCGGCTTACTGCAACCTCCACCTCCAAGGTTGAAGTGATTCTCCAGCCTCAGCCTCCCAAGTAGCTGGGACTACAGGCGCATACCATCATGCCTGGCTAATTTTTTGTATTTTTAGTAGAGACAGGGTTTCACCATGTTAGTCAGGATGGTCTCGATCTCCTGACCTCATGATCTGCCCATTTCACCCTCCCTAAGTGCTGGGATTACAGGCGTGAGCCACCACGCCCAGCCTTTTTTTTTTTTTCAGACGGAATCTCACCCTGTTGCCCAGGCTGGAGTGCAATGGCATGATCTCAGCTTACTGCAACCTCTGCCTCTGGGTTCAAGTGATCCTCCCACCTCAGCCTCCCAAGTAACTAGGATTACGGGGGTGCACTACCACATGCAGGTAATTTTTTGTATCTTTAGTAGAGACGGGGTTTCACCATGTTGGCCAAGCTGGTCTCAAATTCCTGACCTCATGATCCACCGCTTCAGCCTCCCAAAGTGCTGGGATTACAGGCGTGAGCCACCGCGCCCGGCCCAAAATATATTTTTTAAAAAAGAAAACTCACTTGTAACTCTACTACCAGGAGAATAGACACTCAAAATTTGGCTTATTTGTCCTTTTTATCTATGCATATGTAAATTTATATATACACAAGCTTTTAAAAAAGAACAAGACAATCTTATAAAGTCCCTTTTAAGTAACAGAAAAACGAGTATAAATCATAAATTTACATTTAAATTTAAACTAAAATCTTTCTTTTCTTTTCTTTTTTTTTTTTTTTTTTAAAGAGCAGGGCCTTGCTCTGCTGCCCAAGCTCGAGTGCAGGGGCACAATCGTAGCTCACTGTAGCCTTAAACTCCTGGGCTCAAGGGAGCCTCTAGAGCAGCTAGGACCACAAATGTGCACCACCACGTGAGGTTCACTTTCGTATTTTTTGTAGACACAGGGTCCCACTATGTTCCCCAGACTGGTCTTGAACTCATGGTTTCAAGCAATCTTCCTACCTTGGCCTCCCAAAACACTGGGATTATAGGCATTAGCCATGGCTCCTGGACTAAAATCTGTCTTTCTGAACTAATTTCAGATAATTGCTAGACAATACCCAATAGTTATGAAAAGCAAAAAACCTTAATAGATTCTTAATTATTTTCCAGTGTTTCCAAAGTTGGTATTTTGGAATAACAAAATACTGCACAAGTTTAATTACTGAAGCATCAAAAGGACATAATTATAAATAATTCCTCAACAAAGATGGCAGGGGCAGTGTAAAGCAAGGTTTCAATATTAAATCATATAGGCTACCATAAAAAACTTTTCATTTTACATGAATGAATAATACAGGAAAACCACAATAAGAAAAAGACCACTAAAGGGGCCAGGCCCGGTTGCTCACACCTATAATGTCAGCATTTTGGGAGGCCAAGGGAGGTGGATCACTTGAGGCCAGGAGTTCGAGACCAGCCTGGCCAACAGGGCGAAACCAGCATGGGCGACAAAGTGAGACTCTGTCTCCAAAAAAAAAAAAAAATAGTAACTAAGTGTACAGTTGGATTGTCTGTAACACAAAAGATAAATGCTTAAGGGGATGGATAGGCCGGGCGCGGTGGCTCAAGCCTGTAATCCCAGCACTTTGGGAGGCCGAGACGGGCGGATCACGAGGTCAGGAGATCGAGACCATCCTGGCTAACACGGCGAAACCCCGTCTCTACTAAAAACACAAAAAATTAGCCGGGCGAGGTGGCGGCGCCTGTGGTCCCAGCTACTCGGGAGGCTGAGGCAGGAGAATAGCGGGAACCCGGGAGGCGGAGCTTGCAGTGAGCTGAGATCTGGCCACTGCACTCCAGCCTGGGCGACAGAGCGAGACTCCGTCTCAAAAAAAAAAAAAAAAAAGGGGATGGATACCCTATTTCCCATATATGATTATTACACATTGCATGCCTTATAAAAAATGTCATCTACCCCATAAATATATATACCACGTACCCACAAAAATTTAAATTTTGAAAATTAGAAACAAAATATACTGAACTTGTTACACAACTGTACCCTTCTAAGAACAGAAGTTAAGAAAATTTTTCTGTCTACACAGGGTTTCCCAGGTTGCCCAGGCTGATTTTGAACTCCTGAGCTCAAGCAATCTGCCCACCTCACCCTCCCAAAGTGCTGGGATTACAGGCATGAACCACCTGGCCCACTGACAAATTTCTTTTTTTTTTTTTTTTTGAGACGGAGTCTGGCTCTGTTGCCCAGACTGGAGTGCAGTGGCGCCATCTCGGCTCACTGCAAGCTCCGCCTCCCGGGTTCACACCATTCTCCTGCCTCAGCCTCCCAAGTAGCTGGGACTACAGGTGCCCGCCACTACGCCCGGCTAATTTTTTGTATTTGTTTTTAGTAGAGACGGGGTTTCATCGTGTTAGCTAGGATGGTCTTGATCTCCTGATCTCATAATCCACCCATCTCGGCCTCCCAAAGTGCTGGGATTACAGGCTTGAGCCACCGCGCCGACAAATTTTGAAATAAGAGATGGCAGGGGGGTAGAACACAAGAGCCAAAATTAAAGCAAAAGGAATGTATGATAGCCTCCTTGGGTCATGTTTCCCATTATGTTCATCAAGAACATCTGGCACAAAGAAAGACATTACAGAGAATAAAGGGGACCCATGAATGTAATTCTAGTTTGGAAGAAAAAAAAAATGCACATGTCAGCATTAATTGTTGTTCCCTAGGGGAAAAAAGAGCAATAAATGATCCAAAGAGCCAAACAATGCAAGTTGATTTGCCCAGTCCCCATAGTAACTAGGGACAGAGAAAATTGGAAGACAGGTGGCAAGCTCCTACTTCACATGACAAAGGCTTAGGAACATCTGAGGAAATTTGGTATACCTAATGTGAAATTATTCGCATCAAGGAATTAGTATTTGTAAGAGGGAAGGAACCCGACCACTTTCCCACTTGTCTAGAAAGTAAACAAACACCGAGGTAATTTTTAGCCTCTTAAGTTCAGGTACTATTTCCCGTCAATAAAGATCTGTGTTATGAAAATAACTGAAGGAGGGGACGGAACTAGTATTTACTGAGTGCCTATTACGTACCAGACCCTTTAGTTTAGTAATCTTATTTAACCCTTCACAATAATCTTCTGTGAGACAGAGATTACCATCCTCATTTTACAGATGAGGAACTGAGGCTTAGTTAATTAACTTGATCAAGGTAACCTACCTAACAAGTGGTAGAGCTGGGATATGAACCCAGAATTTCCTGATTCTAAAGATTATGTTCTTTTTTCTCTTCCAACCTACCTTCCCAAGTTATGTGAACAGCTGTAAGACAAATATTTGTAAAAATATTTCTATACCTGGTATTCATCTGGGGCCATGCAAGAGGATATATAGGCTCCATGATGTCTGGTGAATGATTTCTTTAATTTCAAATCCTCAGTATCCTAAAGAATTAAAGAGAATATTACTAATGAATGATAAAAACAAAGAAGAAAAATATGATTTAACGACATATTAAAATTACAGGCAAAATTAGATTACTTCTTATATGAAGTGTGACTATAGATTAATGAGATTAAATGCTTATAGATTCTGCCAATCATTTTCATATGTTACAGTCATTCTGCCAATAAATTACTGTGAATATTTATTCTAGGCAGCAAAATCTACCAATATACCTATCCCTTAAGGAAAGCTCAGATTCTGCCCCAAAACCTTGGTATCAACTTAGTGAGCTTGATAGGGCAGGTCGTATTAAATGTATGAGATTTTGACCAAAAGCCTTACAATCCTCATAAAACCATGAAGCAGCAGAAAAGAATGATTTGGGTTAGATATTTATTGGGCCTACAATGAAGTCATTAAAGAATCTTCAGTGGAAAAAAAAAAAAGTACTGCATTCCCACAAACTGACTTGTGTCACTAAAAAATCAGTGTACTTTTTTTCTTTTTTTTTGAGACGCAGTCTCGTTCTGTCGTTAGGCTGGAATGCAGCAGCGCAATCTCAGCTCACTGCAACCTCTGCCTCCTGAGTTCAAGTGATTCTCCTGCCTCAGCCTTCTGAGTAGCTGGGACTACAGGTGCGTGCCACCACACCCAGCTATTTTTTGTATTTTTAGTAGAGATGGGGTTTCACCATGTTGGTCGGGATGGTCCCGATTTGACCTCATGATCCGCCCACCTCGGCCTCCCAAAGTGCTGGGATTATAGGCATGAGCCACTGCACCCAGCCCAGTATTCTTTTTTTAACTCCAGATGCTCTCTCTGGGTACTCTCCTCCACTCCTATTGCTTCTACACTCACCTATCTATAGCAAATCTTTAGCTCCACCTCTCTTCTGAGTTTCAAATCCATTTTCTTTTCTTTTTTTCTTTTGAGACAGGGTCTCACTCTGTAGCCCAGGCTGAAGTAGTACAGTGATGCAATCTCAGCTCACTGCAACCTCCACCACCTGAGCTCAGGTGATCCTCCCACCTCAGCCTCCCGAATAGCTGGGACCACAGGCATTCACTACCGCACCTGGCTAATTTTTTTGTATTTTTTGTAGAGACAGGGTTTTGTCATGTTGCCCAGGCTGGTCTCGAACTCTTGGACTAAAGCAATCCATCCGCCTTAGCCTCGAAAAGTGCTGGGATTATAGGCATAAGCCGCCATGCCTGGATGTTTCAAATCCTATTTCTAACTGCCCACTGGATAGTTCCATCTAAGACCTCATAGTTCTTTCTTTAGAGTTTAGTATGTCCTATATTCTTTCAAGTCTTAGAGTTCTTTAGGTCCTGAACATTCTGCATCAATTCTAGGAAAAAGAAACTGTCTAAGGCCGGGTGTGGTGGCTCATTCCTGTAATTCCAGCACTTTGGGAGGCTGAGGCAGGTGGATCACCTGAGGTCAGGAGTCTGAGACTATCCTGGCCAACATGGTGAAACCCCTTCTCTACTAAAAACACAAAAATTAGCTGGGCATGGTGGTGCACACCTGTAATCCCAGCTAGCCAGGAGGCTGGGGCAGGAGAATCGTCTGAACCTGGGAGGCAGAGGTTGCAGTGAGCCGAGATTGTCCCACTGCACTCCAGCCTGGGCAAGAGAGTGAGTCTCTGTCTCACTCTGTGTGAAGCAAGATAAAGGAGAAAAGGATAATTAATCCAGGTGCAGAGATTATTTAGAAGAGACTTTTTAGATAAAGTCAGAGGCTGAAAATCCTATTGAAAGTGCTCTTATACCTTGTTCAAGGCAAGGAAAAATGTGTTCTTAATAAAGTTGACTAGGCCAGGCACGGTGGCTCATGCCTGTAATCCCAACACTTTGGGAGGCCGAAGCAGGCAGATCACGAGGTCAGGAGATTGAGACCATCCAGGCTAACATGGTGAAACCCCGTCTCTACTAAAAATACAAAAAATTAGTGGGGGGTGGTGGCGGTCACCTGTAGTCCCAGCTACTCGGGAGGCTGAGGCAGGAGAATGGCGTGAACCCAGGAGGCGGAGCTTGCAGTGAGTGGAGATTGCACCACTGAACTCTAGCCTGGGTGAGAGCGAGACTCTGTCTCAAAAAAAAAAAAGTTGACTAAAAAGTCCTTCTTAGAAATATCTGGACTTAAAAGGTTTAATGCAGCTTCCATGGAATGCAGGCTTTAAATCCTAAA
Source organism: Papio anubis (assembly GCF_008728515.1). NCBI lineage: Eukaryota > Metazoa > Chordata > Mammalia > Primates > Cercopithecidae > Papio > Papio anubis. The sequence continues at coordinate 45,719,826 of NC_044976.1, forward strand.
ACCCTTCCTTAGTACTTGGTTGTCATGGATAACAGTATTCACGTGGATAACTATAACTCTACAAAGTATAAAAAGTGCCAATTTTTTCTTCATTAAACAGAAGTATCTTAAAATGTGCTATTTGTGTCTTCTTTATTCATTGGAGTGAAAAGATGGATTATGTTGATTTCTCATTTTAAAACAATATACATAAGGTAGTTTCACTGTCAGTGTTGTGCAAGCAATTAAAGCTAATGAAACTAAAACCACACAACATCTATACCTAGCAAAACATATTCTCAGGTGAAGGCATCATCGTATACAATAGAAACCTTCAAATCATCCTCACCCCTTCTTCCATACAAATCATCTTTCCATACCCACCAACTCAGTTGCTAACTTCATCAACTCTCACGGTACTTACGGAAAAGTCCCCACAGTGCTGCTAGAAGGGTATTTCCATATAAATCTGATCAAATGATTCTCCTGCTTTAAAAGTCAATGGCTCATGTCCGGCGCGGTGGCTCACGCCTGTAATCTCAACATTTTGGGAGGCCGAGGTGGGTGGATCACCTGAAGTCAGGAGTTCGAGACCAGCCCGGCCAATATGGTGAAACCCTGTCTCCAGTAAAAATACAAAAAACTGCTGAGCGTGGTGGCATGTGCCCATAATCCCAGCTACTAGGGAGGCTGAGGCAGGAGAATCGCTTGAACCCGGGGGACGGAGGTTGCTGTGAGCCAAGATCATGCCACTTCACTCCAGCCTGGGCCAAAGAGTGAAACTGCGTCTCAAAAATAAAAATAAAAATAATTTTTTTTAAAAAGCCGATGGCTCTTCTTTACACACAGAATAAAGGATCTTCACAATCCAGCCCCACTCTATTATTCCAACCTTAACCCCCATCCACTCATCCTACATTCCAGTCAAACTGAACTACTTGCAGTGCCCCGGTTTCAGTATCTGCACAGGCTGCCCCCCTTAACATGGAATGCCCTGGTAAACCCCCGCATCCCTCACAATCCAACTCGAATGTCACTTCCTCTGTGAAACCTTCTCCCAAACACCCTGGTGATGGTACTATACTGTCTCTGTACTCACACGCATAGCATTCTCGCACTTTGCGGCTTACACTTTACTTCCAGTAGTCCACGAACTTCAAACATTAACTGATCCCTTTACTACGTAGCAGAGTGTAAGCCAGAAATTGTGAGGAATGCAAGAGGGAGCATTCAAGGTTTCAGGCCTCAAGAAATTCCCACCGTAAAAACAACTTTAAATGGCACGTTATCGACTGCAAACCTCTTTCGCATATCTTAGCTCAGATCATACCCAAGGATTTCATGGAATGCTTAATTTCTACCACTAGCTCCCCTTCTCGTCATCCGCTCCAGGCTTCTGGAGGGCGGAACCCACTACAAGGCTTTGAATGTTCCCACCAACCTTCCCCGGGCCCCGCTGCCGCCCCTCAAGGGGGAACCAGGAGCACAAAGCTCCACTTACCGCAACTTCCGCGGAGCTGAGGTCTGTTTGCAGGGTAGAAGCAGGAGCCGGCTCCAGGGAGCACCACCGCCTCACCACCAACTCCGGTACCGCCTCTGGGACGTTGGGGTCGCGGGAACCTAGGCGGCAAACACAGGCTCGCGAAACCGAAGGCCGCGCCGCGCCTGCTGACTGGTCAGAAACCCCGCCAGTCAGGGAGCGGGGGTGGTGCTAGAGCGCCGCGCACGGTCGCCGTTACGTACTGGCGTGCCAACCAATCAGCGCCCCGCGCTGGTTCTGCGCTCGACCAATCCCAAGTCTTCTTGGAGAACTGCGTGCGCCATCGGCGCTCCAGGATCGAGGTTCCGAGGATTTAAACCTTTCATTTCGTCAACGGTTAAGTTCCGGGGCGGGGTAGGCTTTCCGCTAGCGCAATGGAAAGCCCAGCTAGGTAGACGGAGGAGCGAGTGGCAGATGAAGCCGGAAGTGCTCTATAAGACGGTCGTCGGTCGGCTACTGGAAGCGGACACCTGAAGAACAGTTTCCAAACTATTGACCCGAAAGCACAAAAGACAAAGTTAGAGTTCTTCCAGTTTCTTACTTTTTAATTTTTATTCTAAAATTTACATTTTAATTTTTCCTTTTTCTGATCACTTATCCTCAAGTTCTAGATTTCTTCCAGTTTATTTCCTAGGAAGCCATCTGTGTTACTGATATTATTTATTTATTTATTTATTTTTGAGGTGGAATCTCACTCTGTCGCCCAGGCTGGAGTGCGATGGCGCGATCTCGGCTCACCGCAACCTCCCCCTCCCAAGTTCAAGCCATTCTCCTGTCTCAGGCTTCCAAGTAGCTGAGATCTACCACCCACCACCACGCCCGGCTAATTTTTGTGTTTTTTAGTAGAGACGGGGTTTTACCACGTTGGCTAGGCTGGTCTTGAACTCTTGACCTCAGGTGATCCACCCGCCTTGGCCTCCCAAAGTGCTGGGATTACAGGCGTGAGCCACCACGCTGGGCCCAAATTTTTATTTATTAATTTATTGATTGATTGAGACGGGGTCTTGCTCTGTCGCCCAGGCTGGAGTGCAGTGGCACTATCTTGGCTCACTGCAACTCACTGCACACTGCCTTCCAGGTTCAAGCAATTCTCCTGCCTCAGCCTCCCGAATAGCTGGGGTTACAGGCAAGCACTACCACGGCCGGCTAGTTTTTGTATTTTTAGTAGAGACCAGGTTTCACCATGTTGGCCGCCAGGCTGATCTGGAATTCCTGACCTTAAGTGATCTGCCCACCTCGGCCTCTGAAACTGCTGGGATTACAGGAGTGAGCCACCGCCCCCAGCAAAGTAACATAAAAATTTTAAATTCTCGTTGAATAGAAGAAAAGAATGTGACTTAAATTTATAAACCGGCCGGGCGCGGTGGCTCAAGCCTGTAATCCCAGCACTTTGGGAGGCCGAGACGGGCGGATCACGAGGTCAGGAGATCGAGACCATCCTGGCTAACCCGGTGAAACCCCGTCTCTACTAAAAAATACAAAAAACTAGCCGGGCGACGTGGCGGGCGCCTGTAGTCCCAGCTACTCGGGAGGCTGAGGCAGGAGAATGGCCTAAGCCCGGGAGGCGGAGCTTGCAGTGAGCCGAGAGCCGGCCACTGCACTCCAGCCTGGGCGGCAGAGCGAGACTCCGTCTCAAAAAAAAAAAAAAAAAAAATTTATAAACCATATATGCCTATCTCTACAACTATTGATATTATATATAGTATTGATATTTTATGTATTTATGTACAGTCAGCCCTCTATCAGTGGGTTCCATATCCACGGATTCAGCCAACCACAAATGGAAATATTCAGAGGGGAAAAAACCAAAATAACAACAATAAAAATAATACAAATCCAGTCTGGGCAACATGGCAAAACCCTATCTCTACAAAAAATACAAAAAATTCACCAGGCATGGTGGCATGTGCCTGTAGTCCTACTACTTGGGAGGCTGAGGTGGGAGGATGGCTTGAACTGGGGAGGCAGAGGTTGCAGTGAACTGAGACTGTGCCACTGCACTCCAGCCTGGGTGACAGATCAAGACCCTGCCTCAAAAATAATAATACAAATAAGACACACATATTGGGTGCGGTAACTCCTGCCTGTAATCCCAACACTTTGCAAGGCTGAGATGGGAGGATCGCTTGAGACCAACAGTTCAAGACCAGCCTGGGCAATATAGCAGCATCCTGTTTCTACAGAAAATTTAAGAATTAGTGGGATGTGGTAGTACAGGCCTGTAGCCCTAGCTACTGGGAAGGCTTAGGTGGGAGAATTGCTTGTGCCCAGGAGTTTGAGGCTGCAGTGAGCTATGATTGTACCACTGCACTCCAGCCTGGGTGACAGAGTGAGACCCTATCTCGCAAATAATTTAAAACCATAACCACTTTGACCAGGCGCAGTGGCTCATGCCTGTAATCCCAGCACTTTGGGAGGCTGAGGTGGGCGGATCACCTGAGGTCGGGAGTTCGAGACCAGCCTGACTAACATGGAGAAACCCCATCTCTACTAAAAACACAAAATCAGCCACGTATGGTGGCACATGCCTGTAATTCCAGCTACTAGGGAGGCTGAGGCAGGAGAATCGCTTGAACCCGGCGGAGGTTGCAGTGAGCCAAGATCGCGCCATTGCACTCTAGCCTGGGTGACAAGAGTGAAACTCTGTCTCAAAAAAAACAAAAACAAAAACCTATAACCACTTTTTACATAGCATGTACACTGTATTAGGTATTATACAATGTGCTAGGTATTATACAATTAGTTTATACAATTAGTTATTATAAGTAGTCTAGAGACGATTTTTAATTTTAATTTTTTTTTTTGAGACAGGGTCTCGCTCTGTCACCACAGACTCAACTTCTGGCTGAAGTGATCCTCCACTTCAGCCTCCCCAGAAACTGAGACTACAGGCACATGCCACCATGCCCAACTAATTTTTGTTTTAAGATAATTTAAAGTATAAGGATGACTGTACACTGGTTATATGCAAATACTACGGCATTTTATATAAAAGACTTGAGTATCTGTGAGCCAAATTGGTATCCCTGGGGTTCCTGGAACCAATCCCCCATGGATACAGAGGGAAGACTGTATATATTGTATTAATATTCCTTTGATAATTTATAATTATTTCCACAGCTAATGTGGTATTAGTGCTTTCTCCACCAGTATCTGATATTATTCTCCTAACAGCCAAAGTACAGAAGTGTTATCCCTATTTAACAAGAGATGAAATGTGTTACGATCCCACAGCTAGTTAGTGCAGAGTCAGGATTTGAAATGTCACTTACTTTGCTCAACACTCCACTTTTGTTAGTTTCCTGAGCAATATGGAAATATCTTAAAGTCTGAGCTGTATTTGTAGGCTGCCCTGGTCAGAGTAAGCATCTACCCTTTTAAGAGAGTGAAAACACTATTCTGAAAAATGTATCAAACTAGCAAAGAAATATGTACTCTAAGGCCAGGTTCAGTGGCTCACGCCTGTAATCCCAGCACTTTGGGAGGCTAAAGCAGGTGGATCACCTGAAGTCAGGAGTTCAAGACCAGCCTGCCCAACATGGTGAAACACCGTCTCTGCTAAAAATACAAAAATTAGCTGGGCATAGGGGTGGGCACTTGTAATCTCAACTACTAGGGAGGCTGAGGCAGGAGAATCGCTTGAATCTGGGAGGCAGAGTTTGCAGTGAGCCGAAATCACAACACCGCACTCCAGCCTAGGCAACAGAGTGAGACTACATCTCCAGGAAAAAAAAAAAAAGAAAGAAATATATGCTCTATAGAGCATCATTCTCTGCTTTCCTGAAAAAATTCTTGGCATCTAGGGCACACATTTTAAGGGGAATGATGGTCAGTTCCTGAGCTCTAGTGTGAGAACAGGAAGGGCCTCAGACAGCCATGCATGTCTGACAAACTGCTGGCCAGCCCAATGAGGAGCTCCAGAGCAAAGATTGTCCATTAGAGGAGTCCCACATTAGGCAGAAATGGCTAGGCCCTAGAATACTTGCTGTGCCTAGTCATTGCCTGAGGCTTCCAAGAAAGAACAAGCACCAAAGCTAAGGCAGATTCCAAAGGCCACAGCGGGAGGCTGTCAGGCAACTGCAGTCTTTGCAGCTGACTGAAAAGTTCTTTCTGGAAAGAAAAGTTACACATCTCAATGATTGCCATTAGCCACATGAAGTGCAAAGGCCCTGAGTTACATGGGACGCCTTTGGATGATTTTTTTTGAGACGGAGTCTCTCACTCTGGCGCCAGGCCTGGAGTATGGTGGTGTGATCTCAGCTCACTGCAACCTACGACTAGCAGGTTCAAGCGATGAACCCTGCCTCAGCCTCCCGAGTAGCTGGGATTACAGGCGCCCGCCACTATGCCCAGCTAATTTTTTTTATTTTTAGTAGAGACAGGGTTTCACCATGTTGGCCAGGCTCATCTTGAACTTCTGACCTCATGATTTGTCTGCCTCAGCCTCCCAAAGTGCTGGGATTACAGGCGTGAGCCACCACCCCCGGCCTGGAAGATTTTATATACAGGACTGACATAATCTAATTTTAGGTTTTTGTTTGTTTTGTTTTGTTTTTTGAGATGGAGTCTTGCTCTGTTGCCCAGGCTGGAGTACAGTGGCACCATCTAGGCTCACTGCAACCTCCACCTCCCAGGTTCAAGCATTTCTTGTGCCTCAGCCTCCCGCAGCTGGGAATACAGGTCCCCGCCACCACGCCCAGCTAATTTTTGTATTTTTGGTAGGGAGGGATTTTCACCATATAGGCCTGGCTGGTCTCAAACTCCTGACCTCAGGCAACCCGCCTGCCGCGGCCTCCCAAAGTGCTGGAATTACAGGCGTGAGCCACTGCACCTGGCTGAGGCTATGATTTTAGGTTTTAAAAGGACCATTGATTGCTATATTGAGAATAAACTGTATGGGGCAAGGGCAGAGATGCAAGGAGACCAGTTCAAAAACTGCTGCAATAACTTAGGAGATAGATGGTGACTTGGACCAGAATGGTAGCAATGGAGGTGGTGAGAGGTTATTGTATTCTGGATATATTTTGAAGGAATAATCAATATGATTTGATTCCAGATTGAATTTAGCATGTAAAAGAAAGGAATTCTGTGTCAGCTTCTCATGATTTATGATTTTCTTTAAAAGTACTTTGATATTAGAAAGAGAAATGTAGTATGAGTTAGACAAAAGGGAAGGGGTGAGCATAACACATAACCCCCACTCCTTAGGTGTGGGCTGCACGTAATGACATTTCTTCAAAGTGTATAATATTGGGTTGAGGGAGAAAGGCAGAGGGAGGAAAGTGACTTTACAACGGGAAAACCTGACAAACACTACTTCTGATGGGTCATCAAGCCAAAGTCAAGGTGATAGTAGGTACACTTCCTTCTTTCCTTTTTTTGTTTTTTAGAGACAGTGCCTTGCTCTGTTGCCCAGGCTGGAGTGCAGTGGCACAATCATAGCTCACTGCAACCTCAACCTCCTGGTCTCAAATAATCCACCTACCTCAGCCTCCAAGTAGCTGGGACTACAGGAGGGTGCCACCATGCCCAGCTTTTTTTTTTTTTTTTTTTTTTTTCAGTAGAGAAGTACTCTCTCTATATTGCCCAGTCTGGTATTGAACTCCTAGCCTCAAGTACTGGGCCTCCAAAGTGCTCGGATTTCCAAAGTGCTGGGATTGCAGGCGTGAGCCATAGCACCCAGACTACTATGTACACTTGATATGATGGGATTAAAATGGCACTTTAGGCTGGGCGCAGTGGCTCACGCCTGTAATTGCAGCACTTTGGGAGGCCGAGGTGGGTGGATCACCTGAGGTTGGGAGTTCGAGATCAGCCTGACCAACATGGAGAAACCCCGTTTCTACTAAAAATACAAAAAATTAGCCGGGCGTGGTGGCACATGCCTGTAATTTCTACTCGGGAGGCTGAGGCAGAAGAATCGCTTGAACCCAGGAGGCTGCGGTTGCGGTGAGCCAAGATCATGCCACTACACTCCAGCCTGGCGACAGAGCGAGACTCCATCTCAAAAAAAAAAAGAAAGAGAATAAGTTTAATGGAATAAAATCTACAAATGCTATACCAAGGACCTACTATACACTAAGTTTTGTGCTAGCTGGTATGGGGAGTTGAAAGGACATGATAAGCATAGAACAGGGAAGGCACAATTTTATAGGCTGTGTAATAAGAGGTAATTATCCAAAGCAAATATGAATAATTGTTAGATGACAGGCCTGTTTAAATAGACTGAAGATATACTATGCTAGTCTTTGATCCCTGTTTATATATATTTATGTGTCATTTCATTTTTTTTTTTTTTTGAGATGGAGTCTTGCTCTGTCACCCAGGCTGGAATGCATTGGCATCATCTTGGCTCACTGCAACGTTCACTTCCCGGGTTCAAGCAGTTCTCCTGCCTCAGCCTCCTGAGTAGCTGGGATTATAGGCACCCACCACCATGCCCAGCTAATTTTTGTATTTTCAGTAGAGACGGGGTTTCACCATGTTGGTCAGGCTGGTCTCAAACTCCTGACCTCAGGTGATCCACCCGCCTTGGCCTCCCAAAGTGCTGGGATTACAGGCATGAGCCACACCGCACCTGGCCATTTATGTATCATTTCAAGATACTGTGGAATTGCTACTACTTTTGGTCCTTACAGAGAAAAGCTACTGGTTTTATTTTTAAAATTTCCAAGTTCTTTAGTTTGCTTTACAGATAACCATTTCCAGTGTGTCATTTTTTTAAAGTATAAATTTGTTGCATAAACAATGTTATAATAAGAAAAAAATTATAAAAGGAAAAATTCATCCAGAATTCTATATTCTAACTGCTGTAGACTGAATATTTGTGTTCCCCACAAAATTCATATGTTGAAATCCTAACCCCTAATATGATAGTAAGTAGGGGGAGCCTTTGGGAGTTGATGAAGTCATGATGGCAGAGCCTTCATGAATGGGATTAGTACCTTATAAAAGAAACCTCCAGAGAGCTCCCTTGCTCCTTTCTGCCCTGTGAAGTCACATGGAGAAAATGGCTGTCTATGAACCAAGATAGCAGGCCCTCCCTAGATACCAAATATGCCAGGTCCTTGATCTCTAACTTCCTACCTTCGAGAGCTGTGAAAAATAAATTTCTGCTGTTTATAAGCTACCTGTTTATGGTATTCTGTTACAGCAACCCAAAGACATCAATTGTTTTTCCTTATTCCTTTTCAGTCCCTGTCCACATGACATGGTCTTTATGATTAGACCAAGTAAATTTTCAGTGCTATAAACCTTGATGGTGCCTGCTAACAGACTGGCTGTGGGGATTAAAGAACTATTGTTATCACCAGGAACAGGGAAGTTGGAATCGGTTATTTCTCCTCTTCCTGGTTCTGTTACTTATTACTGTACTAAGTTTCTCCAAACACCCAACTTTCCCTTTCTCAACTTACACTTTTAAGCTAAATTGTACTACTGATTTTTAAAACAACTACAGGTTTGCTTTTAAGAAACATATTTTTATGTCTATTTTTTAAAAAAGACGGGGTCTTTGTCACCCAGGTGGGAGTGCAGTGGCAAGATCTCAGCTCACTGCAGCTTCAACCTCCTGGGCTCAAGTGATCCTCTCACTTCAGCACCCTCTCCACCCCAAGTAGCTGGGACTACAGGCATGTGGCACCACACCAGGCTAATTTTTGTGTTTTTTGTAGAGATGGGGTTTCACCATGTTGCCCAAGCTAGTCTCAAACTCCTGAGTTCAGGAGATCTACCTGCCTTGGCCTCCCAAGGAGTGCTGGGATTACAGGCATGAGCCACTGCGCCCAGCCTTAAGAAACATATTTTTAAAGAAGATTGCTAATCTGTCAACTTATGCAAAATTCCTTTTAGACACTTAAAAATCTTAGGAGAGGCAACAATTACAATTTATGTCTCAAGTCACATTGACTTATTTTACTTATTTTTTAAAGCTTGGATTACTTGGAATGAATACTGGAATGATCAAATATCACATACTGGTAAATTCTCTAAAAGTATTTACTAAACTGAGCTAATGTACCATCATCCTGATTTTGCAGACAAAGAAATTGCAGGTATAACCAACCTACCTAAGCTTGCGAAGTTAGCAAAGATGTTGCAAATTTAGCTAAAGACAGTCAGTCTCCCTTCACTGGTCTGCCTGCAGTTCTGCAGTATAGAGCTAAGCTCAGCTCAGAAAGTCACTCCCAGGAGAGCAGTCATATTGTCTGCTGCCAGATCTGTCACATCACTTTTTTTTTTTTTTTTTTTTTTTTTAGACAGAGTCTCGCTTAGTCGCCCAGGCTGGAGTGCAGTGGCACGATCTCGGCTCACTGCAAGCTCCGCCTCCCGGGTTCACGCCATTCTCCTGCCTCAGCCTCCCGAGTAGCTGGGACTACAGGCGCCCGCCGCCTCGCCTGGCTAATTTTTTGCATTTTTAATAGAGACGGGGTTTTCCCGTGTTAGCCAGGATGGTCTCGATCTCCTGACCTCGTGATCCGCCCGCCTCTGCCTCCCAAAGTGCTGGGATTACAGGCGTGAGCCACCGCGCCCGGCCTACTTTTTTTTTTTTTGAGATGGGCCAGGCGCAGTGGCTCAGAGATGGAGTCTCACTCTGTCACCCAGGCTGGAGAGCAGTGGCACGATCTCGTCTCGCTGCAACCTCCACATCCCAGGTTCAAGCGATTCTCCTGTCTCAGCCTCCCAAGTGGCTGAGATTACAGGTGTGTACCACCACTCCCAGTTAACGTTTGTATTTTTAGTAGAGACGGGGTTTCACTGTGTTGGCCAGGCTGGTCTTGAACTCCTGACCTAAGGTGATCCAACCACCTCCGCCTCCCAAAGTGATGTGATGTGAGCCGGGCGCGGTGGCTCACGCCTATAATCCCAGCACTTTGGCAGGCCGAGGCGGGTGGATGACGAGGTCAGGAGTTCAAGACCAGCCTGGCCAACACGGTGAAACCCTGTCTCTACAAAAAAAATACAAAAAATTAGCCAGGCATCGTGGCATGTGCCTGTAATCTCAGCTACTTAGGAGGCTGAGGCAGGAGAATTGCTTGAACCCGGGAGGCAGAGGTTGCAGTGAGCCGAGATCATGTCACTGCACTCCAGTCTGGGCAACAGAGCCAGATTCTGTCTTAATCAACCAATCAATCAATTTTTCAAAAGAGATGGGGTCTCACCATTTTGCCCAGGCTTATCTTGAACACCTGGGCTCAAGTGATCCTCCTGCCTTGGCCTCCTAAAGTGCTGGGATTACAGACATGAGCCAACATGCCCAACTTTTTTTCTTTTTTTTTTGAGACAAGGTCTCTCTCTGTCAACCATGCTGGAGCAGCATGATCACAGTTCACTGCAGCCTCAACCTCCTGGGCTCAAGCAATCCTCCCGCTTCAGCTTCCTGAGTAGCTGGGATCACAGGCACGGGCCACCACATCTGTCTAACTTTTCTAATTTTTTGTAAAGACAGGGTCTCACTAGGTTGCCCAGGCTCAAGCTGAATTCTGAAACATGAATATAACATAGGCAGCCAAGGGGAGTAGTCAAGGCTGGGAAAATGAAAGTATGGGAACAGATATCTATCTCTAAGAGGCAATTATGATAAATAGGATTGATGAATGGTGACAAAGCCTATTTCCTAATCCCCTACAAAGGGCACTAGGAACATAGATATACCCTGGGAATAGCATGCAGGTACTGAATGTATGTGAAAAGACCTAATGTACTCCACGATAAACACTTACAGGTAAGGGTGGGTTTTAAGGATAGCCCTTGCTATACATCTTTCTGAGATCAGTCTTCTGGTCTGTAATGCAACATATTTTGACGGGATTTTTGTGAGTATGGAACTTTTCATGGAGTCAGTGTTGTATAGAAATGCACATTTTAAAGTCATACATGCTGAATTTGAATTTGACTTTGTCATCTATTTGCCTTGTGGGTTTTTTTTGTTGGTGGTGTTTTTTTTGTTTTGTTTTGTTTTTGTTTTGTTTTTGTTTGAGATAGAGTTTCACTCTTGATGCCCAGGCTGAAGTGTAATGGCACGATCTTGGCTCACTGCAACCTTCACCTCCCAGGTTCAGGTGGTTCTCCTGCCTTAGCCTCCCGAGTAGCTGGGATTACAGGCACCCAGCACCACACCTGGCTAATTTTGTATTTTTAGTAAAGATGAGATTTCTCCAAGTTGGTCAGGCTGGTCTCAAACTCCCGACCTCAGGTGATCCGCCCACTTCAGCCTCCCAAAGTGCTGGGATTACAGGCGTGAGCCACCGTGCCTAGCATTGCCTTGTGGTCTTGAGCAAAGTACTTCTACTTCCTGGCTCTATTTCTCCATCTGTAAAATAATAGTACTAACTTCACAGCATTATAAGAATTTCATAGGCAAGGCAAGGCTGATATTTAGCTAATACTCAACTGGAAAGGCTATATTGGTGATTAAAATATTGAAACACGCTGGGCGCAGTGGCTCATGCCTGAAATCCTAGCACTCTAGGACGCTGAGCTGGGTGGGTCACTTGAGCCCAAGAGTTTGAGACCAGCCTGGGCAACATGGCAAAATCCTGTCTCTACAAAGAATAGAAAAATAAGGAAGGCATGGTGGTACACACCTGTAGTCCCAGCTACTCAGGAGGTCAAGGCTAAAGTGAGCTGTGATGTGCCACTACACTCTAGCCTGGGCAACAGAGACCCTGTTTCAAAAATAAGCAAACAACAAAAATATTGAAACATTTACATACGAGTTGGCATATAGCTACTTCCCTAAGCACTTCCAGTGTCCTCTAACTCTCCCCTGGGACACACTGGACCTCCTCACAATCTAGCAATTAGAATATATCTGAGGCCAGGTGTGATAGCTCACGCCTGTAATCCCAGCACTTTGTGAGGCCAAGGAGGGCAGATCACTTGAGGTCAGGAGTTCAAGACCAGCCTGACCAACATGGCAAAACCCTGTCTCTACTAAAAATGCAAAATTAGCCAGGTGTGGTGGCGCATGCCTGTAATCCCAGCTACTCAGGAGGCTGAGGCAGGAGAATTGCTTGAACCCAGGAGGTGGAGGTTGCAGCAATCTTGGCTCACTGCAACCTCCACCTCCTGGGTAAAAAAAGAGAAAATAAAAAAAAAAAAAAAAAAAAAAAAAAAAAAAGTGGCACAGAAATCTTCATAGGTATTCTGATTGATTTATTTTAAAAGTCGATTATCCAAAAAATGCCTGGCACATAGACTTTTTTTTCTTTTCTGAGATGGAGTCTCGCTCTGTCGCCCAGGCTGGAGTGCAGTGGTGTGATCTCGGCTCACTGCAACTCCACCTCCCAGGTTCAAGTGATTCTCCTGCCTCAGCCTCCCAAGCAGCTGCGATTATAGGCACCCGCCACTATGCCCAGCTAATTTGTATTTTAGTAGAGATGGGGTTTCATCATGTTGGCCAGGCTGGTCTCAAACTCCTGAGGTCAGGTGAGCCACCCATCTTGGCTTCCCAAAGTGCTGGGATTACAGGCGTGAGCCACCATAGTAGACATTTAATAGATATAATCAAATTTATTTAGCCTACAGATTCAGTCTATAGATATAGTTAGGAAATGCCCCTTTACTGGGTGACATACACTTCTATATACATTTATTGGGGCATACTATTATTGCATATCTGGTGGTTTACCCCTAGGTGGAATTCAATGCTTCTCTGCCACCTCCAAGGAGCAATAATATATGGCTAAGACGAAATGGATTCCTTGGAGACAAATTAGGATCAAGATGCTAAGCGGTAGACCTTTCACTGTGGACAAGCAGCAGGGTTGAATTTTCAAGCATCAGTGTAGTATTGTGTCTTTTATTTATTCCATGTCCTCGGCTTGGCTCCATGTGACTGCCAGTGTGATAAAAGAGGCCCAAAGCTACTTGGAGATCCTAACTTCCTTGGCTTATTTCTCTTTTTGAGTGCTCCTGTTGATCTGGTCTAGCTTGCCAGGGAGGAGTCTAAGAGAAGGAAGGTCATCTAGGCCTGTCTTGATTATACAAGAGTTTTCTCTAAGCTCTGTAAAATCCATCTCAGCTTACTAAATCTAAGGTTCCATAGAGGGCTTTTGGACCCTGTAGCAACTTTAAAACATGGCACCAAAATTCTCTGACACTCCTCTTATTGAGAAGTAGGGCTTGTGTACCCTCTCCTTGAATCTGGGCTGTGTGTGTGGTTGACTGAAAGAATATGGTGAAAGAAGAGGTGCTGTGGCAGTTTCTAAACCCAGGTTTTAAAAACTGGCAGTTTCTCCTCCCCATCTCCTGGAATGTTTACTCTTGAAGAGTAACATTCAGCCATCATGCTGTAAAAAGAAACCTAAGCAACTAGTGGTAAACCCCATGGTCTTTAGGGAAAGAGGGTTTCCACAATGTTAGGGGGAGCCAAGTAAAATTTAAATAGTGTATTTTCTAGCTTCCCGTCTCTACACCAAAATTAAGTATTGACACTCACAAGAGGAAAAAAAATATCCTCTGTCAGCCATGTGAATGAGCCTTCTTGGATATGGATTCTCCAGCCCTCAGTTGAGCTGCCCCAGCTGATGCCATGTGGGATGAAGATGAGCTGTCCCCACTGGGCCCAGCCCAATTTTCAGGTCATAAGGAAAATAAATGTTTCTTGTTTTGGCCAGGCACCGTGGCTCACGCCTGTAATCCCAGCACTTGGGAGGCTGAGGCAGGCGGATTGCTTGAGGTCAGGAGTTTGAGACCAACCTGGCCAACATGGTGAAACCCCGTCTCTATTAAAATTACAAAAATAAGACAGGCATGGTGGCAGGTGCCTGTAATCCCAGCTACCCAGGAGGCTGAGGCAGGAGAATTGCTTGAACCTGGGAGGTGGAAGTTGCAGTGAGCTGAGATTGTGCCACTGCAATGCCAGCCCAGGAGACAGAGCAAGACTCCGTCTCAGTAACAACAAAACAACAACAAAAAGGCAGGGCTTGGTGGCTCATGCCTGTAATCGCAGTACTTTGCGAGGCCAAGGCAGGCGGATGACCTGAGGTCGGGAGTTTGAGACCAGTCTGATTAACATGAAGAAACCCTGTCTCTACTAAAAATACGAAAAAATTAGCCAGGAGTGGTGGTGTATGCCTGTAATCCCAGCTACTTGGGAGGCTAAGGCAAGAGAATTGCTTGAACCCAGAAGGCAGAGGTTGTGGTAAGCCGAGATTGTGCCATTGCACTCCAGCCTGGGCAACAAGAGTGAAACTGTCTCAAAACAAACAAATAAACAAACAAAAGAATGTTTCTTGTTTTAAGCCATTGTTTTGGGAATGGCTGTTTTGTAGCAACAGATAACCGGAACAAACTCAAAGGGCCAACTAGTCATAAAGTGGTATTTTTTTTTTTTTTTTTTTTTTTTGGTTTTTTAGATGGAGTTTTGCTCTGTAGCTCAGACTAGAGTGCAGTGGCGCAATCTTGGCTCACTGCTAGCTCTGCCTCCCGAGTTCACACCATTCTCCTGCCTCAGCCTCCTGAGTAGCTGGGACTACAGGCACGTGCCACCACGCCCGGCTAATTTTTTTTGTATTTTCAGTAGAGATGGGGTTTCACCGTGTTAGCCAGGATGGTCTTTATCTCTGGACCTTGTGATCCACCCACCTCAGCCTCCCAAAATGCTGAGATTACAGGTGTGAACCACCTCGCCCAGCCCATAAAGTGTTTTTTTGCCTCACCTTGTCATTCCTGGAAATGATTCCCTGGAAAACCCTTGGCAGGGATGGGTATCTGGGTTTCAGTTTTGAGAAATCTTTCCACATTAATATTTTCCTTAGTTGCCTAACATAACTGGCAGAAGGAGACAGGCAAGGAACAGGACATTAAGTACCCAACCACCTGCGGTCATAATTATCCAGAAAGATTTTTTTCTCTGTGAAAAAAAATCACTACATATTGCTTTAAGTAGGCATACAAGGAAGTTTCAGACCCAAACCCCTGTGTGGAATCCATAGTTCTGGTGTTCTGTCATGGAAACAACAAAGATTGTCCTTTTGTTTCTGTCCTAAGGCTTTCACTAAAAGTATGCCAAGTGTGGTGTCTCACAGACACCATATCCTTAAGATCTTTTAACTCTAACTGTGTGAACAAAGGAAAAGAAGGCACATTTGTTTTGATATGGCTTTTTTCATACTCCTGCTACTCATTCCCAATATGACCAGTTGTCCTTGTTCTTGGCTGCCCATGTCCTAGCTCCTCCTCTCCAGAAGCTGAAGGGTTTGGAGCCGCCTTCTTTTTTTTGAGACAGCGTCTCGCTCTGTCACCACGCTGGAGTGCAGTGGTGCGATCTCAGCTCACTGCAACCTCCGCCTCCCGGTCTCGGCTCACTGCAACCTCCGCCTCCTGGGTTCAAGCGATTCTCCTGCCTCGGCCCCCCAAGTAGCTGGGATTACAGGCGCACACCACCACACCCAGCTAATTTTGTATTTTTAGTAGAAACGGGGTTTCACCATGTTAACCAGGCTGGTTTCGAACTTCCAACCTCAGGTGATCTGCCCGCCTCGGCCTCCCAAAGTGCTGGAATTACAGGCATGAGCCACAGCGCCCGGCCATGTTTTTTTAACGTGAAAATTCACATATCTAAACGTGGGTCCCTGTTTTTGTATAGCCTTCAAGCTCAAAATAATTTTCACATTTTAAAATGGATTTTAAAAATAAAAGAAATAATATGTTGGGACACATGCAAATTATATAAATTCAAATTTCAGTATCCATAGAAAAATGTTTTTGTTTTGAGACAGGGTCTGGCTCTGTTGCCCAGGCTAGAATGCAGTAGCACGATCTTGGCTCACTGGAGTTTGCACCTCCTGGGCTCAAGGGCTCCTCCCACCTCAGCCTCCACCTCCTGGGCTCAAGAGATCCTCCCACCTCATCCTCCACCTCCTGGGCTCAAGGGATCCCCCATCTCAGTCTCCCATCTCAGCCTTCCGAGCAGCTGGGACTACAGGTGCACACCACCACCTGTAGTGTAGTGTAGGCCTGGTTGGGCACGGTGGCTCATGCCTGTAATCCCAGCACTTAGGGAGGCTGAGGCAGGAGGATCGCTTGAGCCCAGGAATACAAGACAAGCCTGGACAACATGGTAAAACCCCGTCTCTACTAAAAATACAAAAATTAACCAGGTGTGGTGGCAGGTGCCTGTAATCCTAGCTACTTGGGAGGCTGAGGCAGAAGAATCACTTGAACCTGGGAGGTGGAGGTTGCAGTGAGCCAAGATCACAGTACTGCACTCCAGCTTGGGCAACAGAGTGAGACTCTCCATCCCAAAAAAAAAAATATTTTTTTCCAGCTGTGATAATCCAAAATATCCCATAAATATCCCATTTTCCTTTCTATGGTAGGAAGGAAAAGGCAGAAGTTGTGGAGAGGAAACAGGTAAAAATTAAAGGGAGAACAGAAAAGAAGGGCAAACAAAGGCAAGTAGGTGAGGAGAAGGACAGGAAAAGAGACACGGAGAAGGGAGGGACTTATAAATGGGAAAAGAAGGGCAGGAAGGATGGGAATAAGTAAAAACAACAACAACAAAAAGAAAGCAAGGAGAGACAGTGGAGATGGGGAAGAGTCAGAAACCACTGAGTGAGCTAAGAAAGGAGCACCAAAAGAAAAAGGAGAATGGGGGTGCTCAGACAGAGGGCTATACCACCATCTTCCTCTCCTGTTTGCTTTCATTTACTAACATCCTGGTCACTTTGCTCTCAATAGCTTAGTTCCTTTTCCGTAGTCTCTGTTCACTCCAGTAATATCTGACTTGAATTTGTACCTGTACGACAAATCTAATACCCTGGACTCTTAGTTCTATAAACAGGGCATGCATTCTGCCTCAGCCTTCCATTCCCACGGTCTCACCCTGGACCTTGGCATCATCAGAAACTCACAAGTTGGGACATTTCAATTCCAAATATCCCACTCAGACCAGCAGCATCTATACTGCCAGCGTACTTGCTCATATAACCCACCGCAACCTTTCTTGGGTCAATGCTCTAAGACCTTGGTCCCTTTCCCCACCACCCTCCAACCCCTCCACTACCAGGCTTCATGTGCCATTATTTGCTTTCCTGTACGGTTTTGATTCTACAGACAGCATCATAAACATTATCTTGCAAACACTCTCATCACTTGGCCCTCTCTCTCTGTTGTACTTGCCAGGAAAAACCCCAACCCTCAATAAATGCAACAAGCTGCCTTCTCTGCCTGTGCCTGAAATGGCCAAACATCTTCAATTATTTTAAATCCATTACCTCAAATATCAAATGAGCTCTTAACGTTGGCCAGAAGGCCTTTTAAAGGCCTGTATTCACCAAGGCTCAGTTCTTGAACTTCTCCTTTTCTTCTCCCTTAAGATTTTTTCCCTAATGAAGGGAGCAGGCGAACGGAGTTAAAGGGCTTCCACTGCAGTTAGAATACAGCCCAAATTCCTTTCCATAACCAAAAGTCCTGATCTGCCACCGACCTCACTTTCTCAACTTTTCACCTTCCATTCTCCCCTCATTTAACTCAGCCCTGGTCTCACTGTCACTGGCCTTTTTTCTTTTTCTTTTTTTGAAGCAGTCTCACTGTCACCTAGTGCAGTGGTGCGATCACAGGCACGGGTCACGGAGTCCGGCTTTTAAATTTTTGGTCGAGACGGGGGTCTCGTCATTTTGTCCAGGCTGGTCTCGAACTCCTGGGCTCAAGAGATCCTCCCTGCCTCAGCCTCCCGACGTGCTGGGATTACAGGAGTGAGCCACCGCGCCCAGCCAGGCCTTCCTTCAGTTGCTCTAACATGCCAAGCCAACTTAGATTTTTTGCACATGCTTTTCTCTGTCGGACACTCTATCCTGGTGTTTGCCTGGTTTCGCTCTTTTCTATCCTTTTGTCTTGGCTTGAATGTCACCTCTTCTGAAGCCTTCTCTGGCGACACTGGCCATCTTATGTCCTACTTGTTATTTCTTCAAAATCGTACTGCCGTTTGTATGTACTGGTGTTTACTCATTCACACCGGCTACCTCCGCGTACCTCACTGGCTGGAATGGAAACTCCTTGCGAGCAGAGACAATGGGTTTTGCTCTCCCGCGGATCACGTCCCAGCCTCCAGGTCAGCACCAGACACTTGGGGGCGCAGGATAAAATATCTGCGGTCAGATAGCGCTAATAACCACCTAACGGGTGGAGGAAAGCTGGCGCGGACTGTAAGACTGTCTCCGAGACGCAGCCGCTGCGCGAAGCTCCTCCCCTTCCGACCGCGCCGCGGACGCCTGGGCAGCCACGGCGGCGGGGCCGCGGCGGGCGCCGGCTCAGCCCGCCCCTTTCTCCCACCGCCTCCCTGCCCCGCCCCGCGCCTCGCCGGCCGCTGTCAGCTCCCTCAGCGTCCGGCCGAGCAGCTGTGTATGCTGAGCCGCTGCCGCAGCCGACTGCTCCACGTCCTGGGCCTTAGCTTCCTGCTGCAGACCCGCCGGCCGATTCTCTTCTGCCCTCCCCGTCTCATGAAGCCGCTGGTAGTGTTCGTCCTCGGCGGCCCCGGCGCCGGCAAGGGGACCCAGTGCGCCCGCATCGTCGAGGTGAGGCTCGGGCAGCCGGCTGGCTCCTTGGGGCTTGACGCGACGCGGGCCGGCCTGTCCCGCCGCCCCTGGTCCGCCCCCCGGAGTCGCCGGGCCGCAGACTACGAGTCCCGGCGGCCACCGCGCCGCCCGCGTGGCGGTGGCCGAGGGCCGCCGGCGCGCGGCATGCCGGGACTCGTAGTCCGCGCCCGCTCGCCTTGGGAGGCACCGTTTGGGGTCGCTTTGTTCCTGCGCCCCTTCTTTTCTTACATTTTGGGGACCAGATTCGTCTCTAGAGTGGACTGGGAGAGGGATCCCGGAGGCCAACCTTTGGGGGTCCCCCAGCGCGCAGAGGTTAGCAAGTAGCTGATCGTGTGGTGGGTGAAGGCAGCAGGAGCGCGGATTTGGGTTAGAGGCCGTGTGCGCCCGCAGTTGCCGGAAGGGGAGACCTATTTTTCTTCTCCGTGCCTTCCCTCTGGTTCTCTAAACTCCGCACTGTCACCTAACCTGTCTTTACCGTAGGAAGGAGCCCCGTGGGGCGGGGTGTTATTTTAGGCGTGCTGTGGGCTGCGGCTGGCGCTCTCGAGCCCAGTCCCCGCAAGCTTTAGGGCGGGGCCAGCCCTGAGGCTCGGCCCGGGACGGGGATGGGGAAAGCCGGGAGTGCAGTTCTGAGATCAAGCTTAAACCTTTGGCCCTGCTGCCAGCTCACGCTCGGCCCTCGGTCACTTCCTCTCTCCCAGCCTCATTTAGCCCTTATAATACAGTAAAAAGAGTCTCTGAACCCAGATTTTCTCAGGATATAGAACACCTCCCAACTGTAAAATCCTGTTACTTTTTTTCCTTTTGCTTTAAGACAGGTTACCAGTTCAATTCTTTTAACAATTTTTGGGCCTGATGTATGGTTGGTTAGCTGCACTGACACTGTGAAAAATAAAGGCTTCATGGACAATCTGGGGAATGCTTGGGAAAGAAGGAAAACAAGATATCTAGAAACAGAAGAGGCGACCATTGGTGGCCTCTAGTGAAATCGCCCTGAAACTCTGTAACCAACAAAAGTTTTTTTGACCTAGAACTTCTAATTTTCTCCTCTTCTAGGATATGGCCAATATTAGCATTGGGCTTTTGCTTCTCTCCTTATATGTTCATAACAAGCAACCTGTATTTTGTTCCCTAAATAGCATCCAGAGAAGGTTAGATGAGTTCAACAAGTCATTATGTGTTGCACAGATGTATTTATAAATATTGATCATTTTGCCGGGCGCGGTGACTCACTCCTGTAATTCCAGCACTTTGGGAGGCCGAGGCTGGCGAATCACGAGGTCAGGAGTTCGAGACCAGCCTGGCTAACATGGCGAAACCTCATCTCTACTAAAAATACAAAAATTAGCCTGGCGTGGTGGCGGGCGCGTGTAATCCCAGCTACTCCTTAGACTGAGGCAGGAGAATCGCTTGAAACTGGAAGGTGGAGGTTGCAGTAAGCAGAGATCGCGCCACTGAACTCCAATCTGGGCGACAAAGTGGAACTCCGTCTCAAAAAAAAAAAAAAAAAAAAAAAGATCATTTTTAGGTGTCAAAGTGGAACTAGTCCAACTAAAAAAATACGTGACATTTACATCCTCTTTAAAAAAATTTTTTTTGTTGGTTCTCTTTACTTTCTTTTGTTGTTTTTTCTGTTGTGTTATGTTTTTGTTTTTGAGACAGTCTCACCCTGTCACCAGGCTGGAGTGCAGTAGTGAGATCTCGGCTCACTGCAACCTCCGCCTCCCAGGTTCAAGCGATTTTCCTGCCTCAGCCTCCTAAGTAGCTGGGATTACAGGCACAGGCTACCATGCCCTGCTAATATTGTTTTGCATTTTTAGTAGAGACAAGGTTTCACCATGTTGGTCAGGCTGGTCTCGAACTCCTGACCTCAGGTGATCCTCCCACCTCGGTCTCCCAAAGTGCTGGGATTACAGGCTTGAGCCACCATGCCCGGCCTTCTCAGTTGTCTTTTAAAAATTAAAGAGCCTGGCCACTGCACTCCAGCCTGGGTGACAGAGCGAGACTCTGTCTTAGAAATAAATAAATAAATGAAGTGAAAAATGGGAGTGATTTCAAATTTTTGTTTAATATATGTGATCTCTCTTAAATAGCATGATAGGGGAAGGGGCAAAGACTTTAGCATCAACGAGATATGGATTCAAACCCTGAGTCTGCCATTTACTGTTTCTCTAGGCCCAGAGATGTTGTTACCTTTAGTTTGAGTTCCTCTGTGAAAAGGGAAAAAATAGAAATGCCTATTTTGTGTGGTATTTGTGAATATTAAATGAGGTAAAATATTTGGCACACAGAGACAGATGCAAATATTTTTTTTTCTCCATTAAACTTCTGATCTTATTACCTCCACTTTAAACTTCCTAATCTTATTATATTGGTTATTTTTATTGGTGGGTTTTGTTGTTGTTGTTTGTTTTGAGATCGAGTCTTTCTCTGTCACCCAGGCTGGAGTGCGGTGGCGCCATCTTGACCCACTCCAACCTCTGCCTCCTGGGCTCAAGCCATCCTCTCACCTCAGTCTCCCGAGTAGCTGGAATGACAGATGTGCACCACCACTCTCTGCTAACTTTTTTTTTTAGGGTTTTGTAGAAACGAGGTCTCACTATATTGCCCAGGCCGGTCTCGAACTCCCAGACTCAAGGGATCCTACTGCCTTGGCTTCCAAAGTGTTGGCATTATAGGCATGAGCCACTATGCCTGGACTGGTTATTTTTTATTGCAAAGTAGTATTTTTCTTTTAAATTACTTTATGCATGTTATATTTGAATGCATTTAAATACAGTATGCTATTTGTGAATCATAATATGCCTTTAAAATGTCTATACCTAAATGAGTAATACTCATACTACTACACCAGTTAAAAAATAATCTACACATTCTGGGCCAGGCGTGGTGACTCACGCCTGTAATCTCAGCACTTTGGGAGGCTGAGTCAGGTGGATCACGGGGTCAGGAGATCGAGACCATCCTGGCTAACAAGGTGAAACCCCGTCTTTACTGAAAATACAAAAATTAGCCTGGCGTGGTGGGGGGCACCTGTAGTCCCAGCTACTCGAGAGGCTGAGGCAGAAGAATGACCTGAACCCAGGAGGCGGAGCTTGCACTGAGCCAAGATCGCACCTCTGCACTCCAGCCTGGGCAAAAGAGTGAGACTCTGTCTCAAAATAATAATAATAATAATGATAATAATAATCTATACATTCTACAATTATTCTTTATTCTGTTCGGTAATGGCAAATAATATTTTAAACTTGTTAATTATCAGTTACAAGATTCCATGATGAGATATGTTCTGTAATGTGTTATATTATTAAGATTTCAACAATTATATGACCTTAAACTGTTTTCAACTGTTATCTTCTTTAATGAAAATGTCTTCTCTTGAGTCTAGTTGCCATAAACTTTATTAAGCTGTCAATCAACTAATTCCAAATAGTTTATAATTTAGCAGTTGCTATTCTCTAGCTGGCTAGACAGACACTGGAATATCTATTGTTAGTGAAGTCAGCGGTATGTTGTTTTTTTCCTTTGTGAATCTCTTTGTTTTGACTCAATATTTTATTATACAGGCAATTATAAACTAAATTCCAAAATAATGCAATTTTTGGAGCTTTTTTCCTGTAGGGAAAAAATTATATAAATCCACGTTAAATTCTCCAGTTAATCTGGTCGAAGCTAATGTAGCTTACAGGGCACCTGAAATTGTTACTTTAGTATGTTGATTTCCAACTCAGCCTGCCATAAGTACGTATTTGAGTCCTAGCTACAGAAATCTTAAGATATTCAGTTAACAGAAAGAGAAGAAAAAGAGAAAACCAAAAACCCTTAGGATATCTTGCTCTCTAAGACACTGGAATTAGTGAAGTGGGTGTTGTTAGAGGGAATCTGGTATTTTTTCTCTGGAGGTGAATTCTGCTCTGCAGATTGCGCCTGGAGACCTAGAGAAGGTAAAGGCAAGTCTGATACAGTATCTTCTGAAAGTGTTCTGTACTGGGAAGGAAAGATTGGAGGGAGGTTTTGGGACTGATTTTACACATTTATTTGTACTGCTATTTTTCAGTTTTGTTTGCCTGCCTGCCTGCCTTCCTTCCTTCCTTCCTTCGTTCCCTCCCTCCCTTTCTTTTTCTTTTTTTTTAACCAAATACCCAGACTTGAAGGAGAATTTATTTTCTAATTGTTTGTAAATCTGTATCCTCTAATACCTAATTTGTTTTTGAAAATGAGCTATTTTCTAAATCAGTGTGATACTTACAGTTAAGTTTCCAGAGTGGAATTATTGTGCAGTAGTTTATTTATAAAATCATGATGGGAATACTGTGTTATTCTTGAATTTTTAAAATTAAGCTTTATTTGTATTTGTTGTTTTGGCCCAAATGAAATTATGTCAATGTAACCTAAATTTATATTTGAAAATAACCACAATTTTACATGCATTAGTTGGAAGAAATATTTAAACCTCTCTTTTAAAGATTGTGAACATTTTGCTTACATAAACAAATTATGACTAAAGCTTATAACCATGCCAAATTGCTTTCTGTAGCGCCCAGAAAAAAAATTTTTTTTTTTTGAGAGAGGGTCTCACTGTGTTGCCCAGACTGAAGTACAGTGGCGTGACCCCGACTCACTGTAACCTCTGCCTCCTAGGTTCAAGAGATTCTCCTGCCTCAGCCTCCAGAGTAGCTGGGACTACAGACACATGCCACCATGCCTGGCTAATTTTTGTATTTTTAGTAGAGACAGGGTTTTGCCATGTTAGCCAGGCTGGCCTCGATCTTCTGACCTCAGGTGATCTACGTGCCTCAGCTTCCTAAAGTGCTGAGATTATGGGCAGGAGCCGTTGCGCCTGGCCTCACCTAGAAAGCATTTTATCATCTGTGTCAACTTCCTCCAAGGCCTGTGTGGGTAACTCTTACTTTTCCTGGCCATCCTACTTACTGCACTTAGAAAAAGTTTTGGATGATAATTGACTTTAAGCATATATAAATCAGAAACTTGATTTCATTTATCTTTGTGTCCCCAGTGTTGAACATTGTGCCTGACACATAGTAACTGCCTATCAAGCACTTACTGAATTATAAGTTGAATAGGTTGAATTCATAGAGTGTATTTTTTGTCCTGAAGATGTAAAATTTTTAAAAATTCGATCCCCAGAGGGCGCTCCAGTGGCAGTTGGCTCTCCCATTTTCAGGACCAGAAGTGTTTGAATGTCTTCCTCTGATTTTTCTTTCTTCCTTTCCTTTTTCTTTTTCTTTTCTTTTTTTTTTTTTTAGACGGAGCATTACTCTGTCGCCTAGACTAGCAGTGCAGTGGCACAGTCGCAGCTCATTGGCTCACTGCAACCTCCGCCTCCCCGGTTCAAGCTGATCTCTCCTGCCTCAGCCTCCTGAGTTAGCTAGGAATCTACAGGCGCCCACCACAATGCCTAGGATAATTTTTGTATTTTTATTTTGTAGAGATGGGGTTTCACCATAATGTTGCACAGGCTGGTCTCAAACTCCTGACCTCAGGTAATCCGCCTGCCTCGGCCTCCCAAAGTGCTGGGATTACAAGCGTGAGCCACCGCACCTGGCTGATTTCCTCGTCCTTCTCTTCTTTCACTTCCTGTCCTTCCTCTCAATGAATGAATAAATGATATGGTTGTGAAAATCTGCTGAGATTTCCAGGCTCCTCATTACAAATTCTCAAACAGAGCAGCATTTAGAAGAAACTAGTAGATAGGAAAATCCACTGGATATTAAGGTCCAGTGTTTAAGAATAGGCTTCTTTCCTTTTGGTGGAATAATAATTTTTTTTCTTTTGAGGCGGCGTTTCACTCACTCTTGTTGCCTGGGCTAGAGTGCAGTGGCATGATCTTGGCTCACCTCAACATCCGACTCCTGGGTTCAAGCGGTTCTCCTGCCTCAGCCTCCCGAGTAGTTTGGGTTACAGGCATGTGCCACCATGCCTGGCTAATTTTTTATTTTTAGTAGAGACGAGGTTTCTCCATGTTGGTCAGGCTGGTCTTGAACTCCTGACCTCAGATGATCCGCCTTCCTCAGCCTCCCAAAGTGTTGGGATTACAGGCGTGAGCCACCGTGCCCAGCAAATTTTTTCTTTTTTAAGAAAGTTTATCTGTAAAAGAGGTGGTCCACGGGATACTTGACTCTTCAGAAGCACCACTGTTTCATTAAGGGTGCTTGTGACATGGGATTTTTGTTAACAACTTGGAGGAGGGGAGAAAATCTTCAGATTATTTACTGCCCTTAATTTTGAAAACTTTTGTTTTTTGCCTTTCCATTTTAAGTTATAAGAGTAATACATGCCCATTGGGAAAAGTTACATCTTTTATAATCCCGAGGTCACCAGTAGTAACTGCTTGTTATGAACTGCTTCCCCATCTCTTTCTCAATGTTCTTGTGAACAAAATGCAAATATTTATATTTTTTACCTTCAAGTGAGATTATTGTATTTTTTGCCGACTGTATCATGGATATCCTTTCAGTTCTTTACCTATAGATTTAATTCCTTTGTGTTTTTGTTTGTTCGTTTTTTTGAGATGGAGGCTCACTCAGTCTGTCACCCAGGCTAGAGAACCTTGGCACGATCTTGTCTCACTGCAACCTCTGTCTTCCAGGTTCAAGAGATTCTCCTGCCTGAGCTTCCTAAGTAGCTGAGATTACAGGTGTGTGCTACCACACCTGGCTAATTTTTGTGTTTTTAGTAGAGACAGTGTTTTATTAGGTATTTCTTTATAGCAGTGTGAGGATGGACCAATACAGTCTACTTTAAGATTTTTATTTTTATTTATTATTATTTATTTATTTATTTAGCTAGAGCCTTGCTGTGTCACCCGGGTTGGAGTGCACTGGTGTGATCTCAGCTCACTGCAACCTTTGCCTCCCAGGTTCAAGCGATTCTCATGCCTCAGCTTCCCGAGTAGCTGGGATTATGCCCAGCTAATTTTTTTGTATTTTTAGTACAGACAGGGTTTCACCGTGTTAGCCAGGATGGTCTTGATCTCCTGACCTCGTGATCCACCCACCTCAGTCTCCCAAAGTGCTGGGATTACAGGCGTGAACAACTGATCCTGGCCAATTTTTATTTTTTTGGGACAGTCCCCCAGGCTGGAGTATAGTGGCTCCATCACCGCTTACTGCAGCCACTTGGCTCAAGCAATCTTCCTGCCTTATCCTTCAGAGTAGCTGGGATTACAGGCTGACACCACCAGACCTGGCTAATTATTTTTTATTTTATTTTTTTGAGATGGAGTCTTGCTCTGCCACCCAGGCTAGAGCACAGTGGTGTGATCTCGGCTCACTGCAACCTCTGCCTCCCAGGTTTAAGCGATTCTCCTGTCTCAGCCTCCCAAGTAGCTGGGATTATAGGCACCCACCACCACACCTGGCTAATTTTTGTATTTTTAGTAGAGACAGGGTTTCATCATGTTGGCCAGGCTGGTCTTGAACTCTTGACCTCAGGTGATCTGCCCGCCTCGACCTCCCAATTAGCCTGGCCTAGCTAATTATTTTTTGTAAAGACAAGGTCTCACTGTGTTGCCCAGGCTGGTACTCACTCAACTGCTTCAAATGCTAATCTCTTCCAGAAACACCCTCACAGATGATAATGTTTACCAGCTATCTGGGTATCCCTTAATCCAGTCCAGTTGGCACCAAAAATTAACCATCACAAACATTATACTTACTATATTTCTATCAGAAGTATATGAATATCAGCTTGGATGATTATTTTAATTTTTACAAATTTGTTAATCTGTTTTCTAAGGTTTTTGAGAATAAATTCTTTTCTTTTTTCCTGTTTTTCTTTTTTTTTTTCGAGACAGGATCTCACTGTGTTGCCCAGGCTGGAGTGCAGTGGTACCATCTCGGCTCACTGCAGCCTCCGCCTCCCAGGTTCAAGAAATTCTCCTGCCTCAGCCTCCCAAGTAGCTGGGATTACTGGCACTCATCACCATGCCCAGCTAATTTTTGTATTTTTAGTAGAGACAGGGTTTCACCATGTTGGTCAGGTTGGTCTCGAACTCCTGGCTTTGTGATTCACCCGCCTGAGCATCTCAAAGTGCTAGGATTACAGGCATGAGCCACTGTGCCTGGCAATTCTTTTTTTTAAAGTGAAATGGCATAATTAGCTGTGTGTATTTTTTTTTTTTTTTTTTTTTTTTTTAATCAGAGTCTCGCTCTGTCACCCAGGCTGGAGTGCAATGTCATGATCTCGGCCCACTACAACCTCTGCCTCCCAGATTCAGGAGATTCCTGTGCCTCCACTTCCCAAGTAACTGAGATTACAGGCGCATGCCACCACACCCAGTTAATTTTTGTATTTTTAGTAGAGATGGGGTTTCACCATGTTGGCCAGGCTAGTCTTGAACTCCAGACCTCAAGTGATCCGCCTGCCTCGGCCTTCCAAAGTGCTAGGATTACAGGTGTGAGCCACCATGCCCAACCCTGTGTATATTTAAAAAAAATATTTTCCTGACTTGGCATGGTGGCTCACGCCTGTAATCCCAGCACTTTGGGAGGCCAAGGCGGGTGGATCAGGAGGCTGTAATCCCAGCTACTCTGGAGGCTGAGGCAGGAGAATCACTTGAACCTGGGAGGAGGATGTTGTAGTGAGCTGAGTCCACGCCATTGCACTCCAGCCTGGGCAACAGTGAGACTCCGTCTCAAAAAAAAAAGTGTGTATATATATATATATATATATAAAACTTCCCTGTACTTGTCATTTATTCAGAAAACATTTTTTGAGAGCCAGGCACTGCGATATTGGTTGTTGAACTGAGTAAGAAGACACAGACTGACCAGGTGCAGTGGCTCACGCCTGTAATCCCAGCACTTTGGGAAGCCAAGGTGCAAGAATCACTTGAGCCAAGGAGTTCAAGACCAGCCTGGGAAACATATGAAAAGCCCATCTCTACAAAAAATTAACAGGCCTGGTGATGCGTGCCTGTGGTCCCAGTTACTTGGGAGGCTTAGGTGGGAGAATCACCTGAGCATGAGAAGTCAAGGCTGCAATAAGTCATGATCATGCCACTGTGCTTCAGCCTGGGCATGACCATGTCTTAAAAAAAAAAAAAGACGGACCCTGCTGCCAAAAGTTTACAATGTAGTGAGGAAACAAGGAAATTAATTGGTGATGACTACAGGATAGAATGATAAATCCTATGATATAAATATACCAAATATACCATTTAGGTAAGGGAGGGGACATCTAAATTTCAGTTTAATGAGTCAGGGAGGGCTTCCCAGAGGAGGTGATGTGTATGAGCTCAATTTTGAAGGACAATGGGAAAGAAGCAGCTGGGAGATGGAAAACGCTCAAAGCAGTTATCCTTGTATAGGGTTATTGGAGGATTTAATTCTGAGTAAAGTGTGAGAGAGTAAACTGACATAAGTGAGGCTGACACAAAAAACACTCCCTTGAATGCAAACAGATATGAAAGAACTTTGCAGATATTAAAGTTTAACTGTAAATTATTTTTTTTCTTTTCTTTTTTTTTTTTTTTTGAGATGGAGTCTCACTCTGTCATCTAGGCTGGAGTGCAGTGGCACAGTCACGGCTCACTGCAACTTCCACTTCCCGGGTTCAAGCGATTCTCCTGCCTCAGCCTCCCAGGTAGCTGAGATTACAGCCCACCACCACACCTGGCTAATTTTTGTATTTTTAGTAGAGATGGGGTTTTACCATGTTGGCGAGTCTGGTCTCAAACTCCTGACCTCAGGTGATCTACCCGCCTCAGCCTTCCAAAGTGCTGGGATTACAGGTGTGAACCACCATGCCCGGCCTAACTGTAAATTATTTTGAAACTGTTTATCTTTCAGTTTTGCCTCCCTAACTAGAGTGTAATGTCTTTAAGGGTGGGGACCCTGTCTTTTCCCTCTCATTTCACTACATGTTTTTCATTTATTTATTTGTTTTTTTTTACACAGACTCTGGCTCTGTTGCTCAGGCTGGAGTGCAGTGGTATGATACCGGCTTATTGCAACCTTTGCCTCCTGGGTTCAAGCGATTCTTCTGCCTCAGCCTCCCGAGTAGCTGGGATTACAAGCGTGTACCACCATGCCCAGCTAATTTTTTGTATTTTTAGCAGAGATGGGGTTTCACCGTGTTGCCCAGGCTGGTCTTGAACTCCGACCTCAGGTGATCTGCCCGCCTCAGCCTCCCAAAGTGCTGGGATTACAGGCGTGAGCAACCACACCTGGCCTTCATTCTACTACATGGTTTTTGAAATGCCTAGTATCCTTCAGATTTTAGCTTAAAGACTCCCAAATGTTCTCAGTTTATGATGCCCTTAGTGTCTCAGTTTTTTTTTTTTTCCATGAAAACCCTAGTGCACAAAGAAATACCTAACAGCTATATTAAGTAAGTAATGAGTTCCAAACAATTCTTTTTTTTTTTTTTTTTTTTTGAGACGGAGTCTCGCTCTGTCGCCCGGGCTGGAGTGCAGTGGCCGGATCTCAGCTCACTGCAAGCTCCACCTCCCGGGTTTACGCCATTCTCCTGCCTCAGCCTCCCAAGTAACTGGGACTACAGGCGCCCGCCATCTCGCCCGGCTAGTTTTTTGTATTTTTTAGTAGAGACGGGGTTTCACCGTGTTCACCAGGATGGTCTCGATCTTCTGACCTCGTGATCCACCCGTCTCGGCCTCCCAAAGTGCTGGGATTACAGGCTTGAGCCACCGCGCCCGGCCCCAAACAATTCTTAGCAAGTATTTTATAACAAGTTAGTAGCTGTTTGAAGAAATGATACATAGAAATTAGGAGAAAAAAAGTAGCAATTTAATTTCTTTTTTTTTTTTTTTTCTTTTGAGGTGGAGTTTTGCTCTTGTTGCCCAGGCTAGAGTGCAATGGCGTGATCTTGGCTCACTGCAACCTCCACCTCCCGGGTTCAAGCAATTCTCCTGCCTCAGCCTCCTGAGTAGCTGGGATTATAGGCATGTGCCACCATGCCGGCTAATTTTGTATTTTTAGTAGAAATGGGGATTCACCGTGTTGGTCAGGCTGGTCTCAAATTCCTGACCTCAGGCGATCTGCCCACCTTGGCCTACCAAAGTGCGGGGATTAGAGGTGTGGAGGTGTGAGCCACCACACCCGGCCTTTTTTTTTTTTTTTGAGACAGAGTCTCACTGTGTCGCCCAGGCTGGAACGCAGTGGCGCCATCTTGGCTCACTGCAACCTCCGCCTCCTGGGTTCAAGCAATTCTCGTGCCTCGGCCTCCGGAGTAGCTGGGACTACAGGTGCCCACCACCACGCCCGGCTAATTTTTGTATTATTAGTAGAGATGGGGTTTCACCATGTTGGCCAGGCTGGTCTGGAATTCCTGACCTTGTGATCTGCCAGCCTCGGCCTCCCAAAGTGCTGGGATTACAGGTATGAGCCACTGCGTCCGGCCTAATTTCATTCTTAAGTAACTACACTTACTAATGAAATGTATATGCTTGTTGGGCACTGTTTCTCATACATTGGAATCAGATTGCACACTTCCACCTGCATTTCTTACTAATTTTCTTTCTTTCTCTCTCCCTGTCTCTTTTCTTTCTCTTTTTTTTTTTTTTTTTTGAGTTGGAGTCTCACCCTGGCACCCAGGCTTGAGTGCAGTGGCACTATCTCAGCTCACTGCAACCTCCGTCTCCTGAGTTCAAGTGATTCTCCTGCCTCATTCTCCCAAGTAACTGGCGCTACAGGTGCGCGCCACCATGCCCAGCTACTTTTTATATTTTTAGTAGAGACAGAGTTTCACCATGTTGGCCAGGCTGCTCTCGAACCTCAGACCTCAGGTGATCCACCTGCCTTGGTCTCCCAAAATGCTTGGATTACAGGTGTGAGCCACCGTGCCCGGCCCCTGTTTGTTTGCCTCCCCCTCCCTTCCCCTCCCCTCCCCTCCCCTCCCCTTCACTTCACTTTTCCTCCCCTCCCCTCCCCTCCCCTTCACTTCACTTTCCCTCCCCTCCCCTTCACTTCACTTTCCCTCCCCAAGCGATTCTCATGCCTCAGCCTCCCAAATAACTGGGATTACAGGCGCCTGCCACCATACCCGGTTAATATTTGTATTTTTAGTAGAGACAGATTTCACCACGTTGGCCAGGCTGGTCTTGAACTCCTGACCTCAGATGATCCACCTGCCTCAGCCTCCCAAAGTCTTGGAATTATAGGCATGAGCCACTATGCTCAGCCTATTTTATTTTTTTATTTTCTTTCTTTCCTTTCCTCCCTCCCTCCCTCCCTCCTTCCCTCCCTCCTTCCTTCCGTCCCTCCTTCCTTCCGTCCCTACTTCCTTCCCTTCCTCCTTCCTTCCTCCCTTCCTTCCTTCTTTCCTTTTTTCCTTCGTTCCATTCATTCATTCTCTCATTCATTCGCTTTATTGCCCAGGCTGGAGTGCAGTGGCACAATCATAGCTCATTGCAGCCTCCAACTCCTGGAGTCAGGCAATCCTCCCACCTCAGCCTCATGAGTAGCTGGGACTACAGGCACATCGCACCATACCTCTCGAGTGTTTAAAATTTCTGTAGATATCTCATTATGTTGCCCAGGCTGGTCTTGAACTCCTGGCCTCAAGCAGTCCTCCTGTCTTGGCCTCCCCAAATGCTGAGATTACAGGCATGAGCTGCTGTGCCTGTCCTACATTAATTTTCATGTGGTACTTGTTTTTATCACAGCAACAACCCATAAAAGAATCAGCCTCACAAAGATATGATGTCTTTGAAAGGAATGTACTATGATCTTTTTGTTGTTGTTGTTTTTGGTTTTTGTTGTTGAAACAGAGTCTTACTCTGTCATCCAGGCTGGAGTGCAGTGGTGCAGTCTCAGCTCACTGTAACCTCCATCTCCCAGGTTCAAGCAATTCTCCTGCCTCAGCCTCCCGAGTAGCTAGGACTACAGGCATGCGCTATCACCATTCCTGGCTAATTTTTGGATTATTAGTAGAGGCGGCGTTTCACCATGTTGGCCAGGGTGATCTCTAGCACCTGACCTCAAGTGATCTGGCTGTCTCAGCCTCCCACAGTGCTGGGATTACAGGTGTGAGCCATCGTGCCCGGTCTGTGATCTTAGGTTGAAAATTAACTATCTTGAGCTGGTAGTTCACATAGTGTCACTTTGACTATTGCTGTGTTTCCCTTAAAAAATTACACCCAGGGCACTATTGTGAATCTGCTGTACCACATTCCAGTTTAGATGCTAATGCAAAAGGATTGTAATCACTGAAGACCTCCAAAAGTCACATAGGAGTGCAGTATTTTAACGGGTAGCTTTCTGAATTGAAATTCAGAGGATTAGAGAAATCAATCTAGTAGTGGGACTTTTTGTCCAGGTTACAGAGAGAAAGGGTGGGGACTCTGCTGGGAGTATGGAGGCAGCACATATATTTTGATGTTCTATTTTTTGTGTCATGTTGGCCTAGTCACACTGATTCTTACTACCTTAAAGCTAATACTTTTAGCCCAATTGCTATATGAAAATGTGTTTGCTCTTACATTTTAGTTGCTTTAACCTGACAAATTAAGAACATTTTTACAGACTAAACATGTGATAAGAGCATTTAGAACTTTAATAGGGAACAGGTGTGACAGACATACTGTTAGTTGACAGTTTTATGCTGCCTGGTGCGTAAAGTTAACAAACCATCACTTTGGTAAAGGAAAAAGCAGCAGTTGTTACTTACTAGTCTCAGAGGCCTTCAGTTTGAGGGACTGGGTCCCGTGAAACATGTTCTTCCATGCCTGGTTTCCATCAGTCTTCTCCAGAAGACCTATAAGCTGGTTCCATTCTCCTTTGGAATGTATCCTATATCAACAAGCAATTGAATATGCCTAATTTGGGACTACACAAAAGTCTGTTTCTGTATCCATTTTCTGTTTGGAGCTTCCAGAATGTGTTAGTCATTGATTGGTATTGGAAAATGTTACATGTTTAATTTAACACACAAGCTTTACCTGTATAATTATGTATGATTTAGGTAGGTAATAACATGAATTTTCATTTGTTTGTTTGAGACAGAGTCTCGCTTTGTTGCCCAGGCTGGAGTTCAGTGGCACAGGTCTCAGCTCACTGCAGCCTCCGCCTCCCAGGTTCAAGTGATTCTGCCTCAGCCTCCCAAGTAGCTGGGACTACAGGCACATGCCACCACGTCTGGCTAAATTTTTGTATTTTTAGTAGAAAGGGGTTTCACTGTGTTAGCCAGGGTGGTCTCGATCTCCTGACCTTATGATCCACCTGCCTCGACCTCCCAAACTGCTGGGATTACAGGCGTGAGCCACTGCACCCAGCCCATAATGTTTTTAAGCTTCCTCCATGTTAGCATGTATCAGGACGTCCTTCCTTTTTATGGCTGAATAATGTTCCATGATATGTATGCAGCACATAGTGCTTAACCATTCAACTGCTGACGGACACTTAGGTTGTTTCCACCTTTGGTTACTGTGAATAATGCTGCAGTGAACATTGGTATACAAGTATCTGGTTGAGTCTGTTTTCAGTTCTTTGGGATGTACATAGAAATGGAATTGCTGAGTCACATGGTAATTCTGTGTTTAACTTGTTAAGGAACCACTAAGTTACTTTCCACAGCTGCACCATTTTACATATCCACCAGCAGTGTACAAAGGTTCCAGTTTCTCCACATCTTCGTCAATGCTCATTTTTTTGTTTTGGTTGTTGTTTTTTAAATTATAGCCATTCTAGTAGGTATGAAGGACTTTTTTTTCCCCCTCAGAATAGTGCATTTAAAAAATTGTCTTTGGCCGGGCATGGTGGCTTACACCTGTAATCCCAGCACTTTGGAAGGCCTAGGCAGGTGGATCATTTGAGGTCAGGAGTTGATGACCAGCCTGACCAATATGGTGAAACCCCCTCTTTACTAAAAATACAAAAAATTAGCTGGGCATGGTGTTGCACGCCTGTAATCCCAGCTACTAGGGAGGCTGAGGCAGGAGAATCGCTTGAACCCGGGAGGTGGAAGTTGCAGTGAACTGAGATTGCACCACTGCACTCCAGCCTGGGCAACAGAATGATATTTCATCTCAAAAAAGTAAGTAAATAAAAATAAAAAATCGTCTTTTAATTGGGTTATATATCTTATCAAGCTGTAAGAGTTTGTATATTTTAAAGATTTTAAAGTCCCTTATCCAGATATATGATTTACAAATATTTTCTCCCATCCTGTGGGTTGTCTTTTATTTTCTTGGTAGTGTCCTTTAAAATGTTTTGAATTTTGAGGAGATCTTACATCTTGTACAATAGAACAGATAGTATGCTTTCTGTTGCCTATGGTGTAGAGATTAAAAAAGCTGATATGCTAGTCCAAAACTACAAAAATAAAGATGTAACTGGTATCTATATAGTGCCACGAGTTGGGAGTGGAAAAGAGGGGGTAGTGGTAAATGGAAAGGAAGGTGGGGAGGGATGGGGGAGTCACAGGTTCTCATTACTTCTTTGACCAGCTCCAGGGCATAATTGAGTTCAAGTTAATTAAATCAGATTAGTAGGATGCCCATTAAGCAAAAAGTCACCTATTTTGTAAATGGTTTTCAGTGCTTTTTCTATTGTGTAGTCGTGACAGGAAAGAAAATATGGAAAATTTTTCCATAAGATTACCACTTCTTAGGTCATTTTCCTTGATGAAGTTAGGCCCTAATCAAGAACCAAGAGGCTCATGTGGTCTGCTCTACATTATAGAAATGGGTACAGTTATTTATGGTCATCATTAAATCCCATGCTGGGCTGTGGTTTGATTGCAATATTGTTTAAAAATGTATATCACTAAACTGACTTTAACTGTAGATTGAGCAAAATATACTTATGAAGGTAAATTTTATACCAGAATTTAAAAAAAATACTACTTTTTAAAGCCAAATAATGATTTTTCTCACACTTCTATTAGCACAGATTATTGAAGTAACAATGAAGGTGATTCTTTGTTATCTAAGCAGTGGCTGATTTTTTTCTAAAAAGTCAATTAAGAGAGGTTACTTGGCACAATAAAGTTCTGAAAGTGCTCCAATGGGTTATTTTGGAGACTAAGGGTAGTATGCTTATATTGTCTATGCCATAGAAGTGGCATTTCCAGAATATCTTGCTTATAATTTTGAACTCTAATGTCTGGAGGAGAGCTTCATTGAAATATGTTTCCTTTTAAACTTTTGCTGCTATACCTTATGGATCCTCTCAACTGAGTATGTCTCTAAATTTCCATCTGTTTCTAGGCTATAAAACTGGACTGTTTTCTGTCTCCTTCTGTAACTCTTGACTTCATGCCCATGCAGTGTGTTTCTGTGTTACTATATTATACTTTTGTTTCTCCTTTGTTTAAGGAGTGGATCACTTTCCAGAAAAATTTTTATCTAAACACTTGAATTGATTTTTGGATTTAGAGCAGTTCACCAGTATGTCTCCAGAGCTGCTATTCTCTATCATGACTTAGTTTTAAATTTTAAATAAGTTTTTGATTATGCAGGTCCTGTTCCCCTTTTTTCTTAATATCAAATGGTGGTTTTTATATTGGGATTCTTATCCTTACCTAATGTGAGACGACTGAATTTTATTTTGCTGTGCTCTTAGGATTTGATGTTAATAAAACATTTAAATTATCAATCTTTCCTTGTGATATTTACCTTTTTTGTGTGTGAGATGGAGTCTCACTTTGTCACCCAGGCTGGAGTGCTGTGGCACGATTTTGGCTCACTTCAACCTCGGCCTCTAGGATCAAGCAATTCTCCTGCCTCAGCCTTCCAAGTAGCTGGGATTACAGGCACCCGCCCCCATGCCTGTCTAATTTTTGTATTTTTAGTAGAGATGGGGTTTCACCGTGTTGTCCAGGCTGGTCTCAAATTCCTGACCTCAAGTGATTCGCTCGCCTTCGCCTCCCAAAGTGCTGGGATTACAGACATGAGCCACTGCGCCTGGCCTGATATTTACCTTTTAAAGAGGTATAGGTTGGGCGTGGTGGCTCAGTCTTGTAATCCCAGCACTTTGGAAGACTAAGGTGGAAGGATTGCTTGAGCCCAGAGTTTGAGACCAGCCTGGACAACATAGTGAACCCCATCTCTACAAAAAATAAAAAAGTAAAAAAATTAGCCAGGCATGATGGCATGCCCGTAGTCCCAGCTACGTGGGAGGCTGAGGCGGGAGGATCACTTGAGCCCAGGAGGT
Organism: Papio anubis; assembly: GCF_008728515.1. Taxonomy (NCBI): domain Eukaryota; kingdom Metazoa; phylum Chordata; class Mammalia; order Primates; family Cercopithecidae; genus Papio; species Papio anubis. The sequence continues at coordinate 45,756,020 of NC_044976.1, forward strand.
AAAAGCTGCAGTGAGCTGTGATTGTGCCACTGCATTCCAGCCTGGGCAGCAGAGCAAGACCCTGCCTCAATAAATAAATAAAGATGTATGGATAGTGCATGCTGTTTTAAAACTAAAATGTTAGAAGTTTATATGTGTATGTGTATATTGTAAAAAAATTCAAACAATTTTGAAAGTACACAAAGTAAAACATGAAAGTTCTCTTTAATCTCATCCTACTCTCCTTCTGTAGTCACTTGTCAGGTTTTTGTGTGCGTGCCTTTCTGGTCCTTTTTGGATGTGTTTATACTCAGATATAATGCACACGTGTATGCACATACACATTGCTTATTGTTTTGTGACTTGCTTTTTTTTTTTTTTTTTTTGCTTAACAGTATATCTTGGAGAGCATTCCATATCGGAACATACAGATTGTTCTACTTCATAATGTACACAATAGTTTATTTAGCCATTCCCATATTGGTGGAAGTTTAGATTTGTTTTGGTGGACATAGACATTTGTTTACAAATGACACTGCTGTAAGCATTCATGTACATATGTCTTTGTGCACATGTGCAACAGTAGCATAACTCCTAAAGAAATGGAATTACTGAGTCAAAGTTTGAGCAAACTTAAACTTTGATTGAATGAACTTAAATAAATTGCCCTCTGAAAGACTGATTTATACTTCTATGAAGTATGAAGATACTGGTTTCTCCGTATTCTTACCATTGCTGAATATAACATTTTATTTTATATTAATTTTATGAACAATTAGTTTTAGAAAATTTTTACTTTTAATCCAGTGGAAAATGGAATCACATTGTGTTTTTTTTTTTTTTTTTTTTTCGAGATGGAGTCTTTGTCGTCCAGCTGGAGTGCAATGGCATGATCTCGGCTCACTGCAACCTCCGCCTGCCAGATTCAAGTGATTCTGCCGCCTCAGCCTCCCAAGTAGCTGGGATTACAGGCACACACCATCATGCCCAGCTAATGTTTGTATTTTTGTGGAGATGAGGTTTTGCTATGTTGGCCAGGCTGGTCTTGAACTCCTGACCTCAGGTGATCCGCCCACCTTGGCCTCCCAAAGTGTTGGGAGCATGAGCCACCATGGCTGGCCTTTTTAAAATAATTAATTAATTATTATTATTATTATTTTTTTTTTTTGAGAGGGAGTCTCGCTCTGTCACCCAGGCTGGAGTCAGTGGTGCGATCTCGGCTCACCGCAACTTCTGCCTCCCAGGTTCAAGCGATTCTTCTGCCTCAGCCTCCCGAGTAGCTGGGACTACAGGCATGTGCTACTATGCCCAGCTAATTTTTGTATTTTTAGTGGAGACGGGGTTTTAGCATATTGGCCAGGCTGGTCTCAAACTCCTGACCTCGTAATCCACCCACTTTGGCCTCCCAAAGTGCTGGGATTACAGGTGTGAGCCACTGTGCCCGGCCTTTTTTTTTTTTTTTTTTTTTTTTGTGACGGAATCTCGCTCTGTTGCCCAGGCTGGAGTGCAGTGGTAATCCCAGCCTTTTAAACTGCTGGGATTACAGACATGAGCCACGGCGCCCAGCCAGAATCTCTTTATATACAATATATAGTATCCCATCACCTTTGTCTAGTGAAAATATTTTCCTCCAGGCTGTTACTTATTATCTGATTATACTTGTGATGCCTTTCTTTGTTCAAAAGTTTTTATCATTAATGTGTTCAAACATAAATCCTAGCTGTTTTGGTTCTCGTTTAGTGCCAAGCAAGATGTCTTTTCCTGTCTCAGTTTATTTTCCTCTAGTACTGTCATAGGGTTTTTACTTGCTGTGTGTTTTAGAACTTTAATTCACCTGGAGTTTAGTTTTGTTATAGTGTAATGCAGAGATCTAATTTTATTTTTTCCCAGATGGATAGCCAGTTGCACAAGTATCATTTATTAAATAGTTCATTTTTCTCCACCTATTTTAGGTGCTTTTATTACTTGTTGAATTCTTATTTATACTTGGGTCTATTTCTGGACTCTCTTGAGTTTCATTGTTCTATTTGTCTATTTTTATACCAGTACCACCCTGTTCTACTTGCTGTAGTTTTATAAAATCTTATGTCACCTGGTGGGACAAGTCCTCATTTGTAGTTGTTAATATTATTTCAGTTTTGGCCATTCACTCACATTTACTCTTTCTGAAAAGTTTGAGAATCAACTTACCAAGTTTCATTTAATACAAAAAGACAAATCCCAATCAAAGTTTGCTTGAAGTTGCCGTAAGTTTATCGATTAATTTGTGGAGAACTGAATAATTACAGTACGAATTTTTCTATCTAGTAATACAGAATGCCTTCTATTTATTTATTTATTTGAGACAGGTCACCCGGACTGAAGTGCAGTGGTGCAATCAAGGCTCCCAGTGGCCTCCACCTCCCAGGTTCAAGCAATTCTCGTGCCTCAGCCTCCTAATTAGCTGGGATTAGAGGTGTGTGCCACCATGTCAGGCTAATTCTTGTATTTTTAATAGAGATGGGGTTTCACCATGTTGGCCAGGCTGTTCTCTAACTCCTGGCCTCAAGTGATCCGCATGCCTTCACCTCCAAAAGTGCTGGGATTACAGGCATGAGCCACCGTGCCTGGTCTGCCTTCTTTTTATAATATTGATTTTATTTGTCCTACACTAAAGTGTTTTTAGTTTCTTCATATAATTCTTACACATTTAGTTTTACATTTATTCCTAAACACCACCAGCATCTGGTGAGGGCCTTCTTACTGTGTCATCCCATGATGGGAGCCAAACTCATCCTTTTACAGGGAACCCACTCCGTGATAATGGCATTAATGCATTCTTTGTTTTTCTTTTGAGACTGAGTTTCGCTCTGTCGCGGAGACTGAAGTGCAGTGGTGTGATCTCAGCTCACTGCAACCTCCGCCTCCCAGGTTCAAGTGATTCTTCTGCCTCAGTCTCCTGAATAGCTAGGACTACAGGCACCCGCCGCCAGGCCTGGCTGATTTTTGTATTTTTATTAGAGACAGGGTTTCGCCATGTTCATCAGGCTGATCTTCAACTCCTGACCTCAGGTGATCCACCTGCCTCAGCTTCCCAAAGTGCTGGGATTAAAGGCATGAGCCACCGTGCCAGCCAATCCATTCTTGAGGGTGGAGCTTCCGTGATCCAAACACCTCTCATTAAGCCCCACGTCCCAACACTGCCACATTAGGGAGGAACTTGGGGCACATTCAAACCATAGCACATAATATTGATATTGAGCCAGTTTGGTATTTCTGTTCCTTTATTGGTGTGTGATTTGTAGTTAAACCACTGATTATTTTGGACTTTGGTCTAGGAGTAACCTGTATGAGTTTGTCTGTCTCTTCTCTGACCTACCTTGAGTGCTGTCATAGTAGGTTTCCTTTTTTTTTTTTTTTAAGGGACAGAGTCTCATTCTGTTTCCCAGGCTAGAGTGCAGTGGCACAGTTATAGCTTACTGCCACCTCAAACTCCTGGGGCTCAAGCTACCCACCTGGCTGAGCCTTCCGAATAGCTAGGACTACAGGTGCGTGTCACCATGCCAGGCTAATTTTTTCATTTTTTGTAGAGATGACATCTTGCTATTTAGCCCAGGCTGATCTCAAACTCCTGGCCTCGAGCAACCCTCTCGTCTTGACCTTCCAAAGCGCTGAGATTACAGGCGTGAGCCACGGTGCCCAGTCACTCTTAGGAGGTCTTAAATCTAGTAGTGTAGTCCCTGTTTTTAGGAGTGTGTTCTTCAAGAGATGCTTCTAGTTGTGACATCTAATAATGATATTTTGCTGTGGCTGTTAGTATAGTATAGTATAGTATGGTATGGTATAGTATAGTATAGTATGTGTAGATATCATTTTTGGTAGCATACATATTATTTCTGTTTTATAAACAGATCTAAGAAAGATTAAATTACCCACTGTCACGCTGGGTTGTGACAGAGTTATAAAACTTTAGTTTTAGTTATAAAGTTTTAAGCACTCTAGTTCAGTGTTCTGAGTGTGTGATTTCCTGTAAGGTTCAGGTTCTTGTGATCTTTGCTGAGTTCTTTGTGTTTCCCTAAATGTATTTCCCCATTTGGTTGATAATTTTGCAAATGCTCAAATGTTATGTTTGCTTAATACTATTATTTGGAATTTCGTCTCCTTTGTACATTTTTCTGGTGTTGATTCTTAAATTCAAATAAATTCTAGTTCCTAAAGAGCACCTGAGATACTAAAATGTGATTACTTCATGATGAGGTTCTTTACATGTTGCATTTTCAAGCAGTTGAATCTTTTTGGCCAACTTTCTTGCTTTTGAAATTCCCTAGGTGAATGATATCCTCATTTTAATGTTATTTACCTTTTTATAATAAGAAAGAAGTACAGGCTGGGTGCTGTGGCTCACGCCTGTAATCCCAGCACTTTGGGAGGCTGAGGCGGGCAGATCACAAGGTCAGGAGATCGAGACCATACTGCCTAACACAGTGAAACCCCGCCTCCACTAAAAATACAGAAATTAGCCGGGCGTGGTAGTGGACACCTGTAGTCCCAGCTACTTGGGAGACTGAGGCAGGAGAATGGCGTGGAGGCAGGAGAATGGCGTGAACCCAGGAGGCAGAGCTTGCAGTGAGCTGAGATTGCGCCACCGCACTCCAGCCTGGGCGACAGAGTGAGACTCTGTCTCTAAATAATAAAAATAAAAAATAAGAAAGAAGTACAGTTTGGCCTGTTTAGTGGTTGTTAAGAAACCTTTCTTCCTTTTTTTTTTTGAGATGAAGTCTTGCTCTATCACCCAGGCTGGAGTGCAAAGGCATGATCTCAGCTCACTGCAACCTCTGCCTCCTGGGTTCAAGCGATTCTCCTATCTCAGCCTCCTGAGTAGCTGGGATTACAGGCGCCTGCCACCATGCCCAGCTAATTTTTTTGTATTTTTGTATGGATGGGGTTTCACCATGTTGACCAGCCTGGTCTCGAACTCCTGACCTCAAGTGATCCACCCGCCTCAGCCTCCCAAAGTGCTGGGATTATAGGCATGAGCCACCGCACCCAGCCTGAAACCTTCCTTTTAGAAGGAGAAATAGGAGAGGTTGGTCTTGAACTCCTGACCTCAAGTGATCCACCCGCCTCAGCCTCCCAAAGTGCTGGGATTACAGGCATGAGCCACCGCACCCAGCCTGAAACCTTTCTTTTATAAGGAGAAATAGAAGAGGTTAGGGCTTCATCTGAGTGATTTGATGTATACAAAGATTCATGTTACCTTTGCTGTGTGCCTTTCTCCAAGTATTCTCTTAAGAACTGAATTAACTGATTCCTAGGCTTTTAGACCACCTGCAACAATATCTGGGTTGTAGTGATACATGAGAGACTTAAGATATTGCTTCTTCCTAGAAATAAGATGAGTATGTAACTTGTATGTTCTACAGTGACATTAAGAATTTATCATTTAATTAACAAGACTAAGTGAGCATTTCCTAAGAGTAACAAGAGCTCTGTGCCTATCCATTAAATCTGGAAGTTTCCAATTATTGTGTCTGAGCTCCTGGACTTCCTGAAGGTTTCTAAGCCTGGTCTTCATCTTTGATCATTTTCCATTCCTTCTATTGTAGGGAATGCAAATTGATTCAGAATGGCTGAGGTGAATTAAAATAAATAAAAATACTGGAATTGACCAATTACAGAATAAAATTAGACGGTGAAAATTCCAGTGTACTTTTTCTATAGGGTCCATTTGGCACGTAAGTCAGATACTATAATCCTCTATTATCTGAGAAACCATCCGTAAAATGTTAGAGGGACATCCAGGCCTTACACAGATGAGGAAACAATCTCTTTAGTGACTTCTAACTCACTCTTAAGTTTTATTTATTCTATTTTCTTGCCATTGCTTCTGAAGAAGCAGCTTCCCCAAGCAGACAGTCATCAAGTCATTAAAGACTTTAAGTTATGCAAATATAAAGAATTGCGTTTATTAATTAGTAGTGAGGCTCAAGTCATTTTATAGATGCAAGTCACTATTGCATTCTTTGTTAATATAACCATTTTACATCCTCTGTATCAGCACATTGCTTGGCACTTTGTAGACAGCAAATACTTATGGATTTACAGTAAGTTGAAGTGTTGCCTGAATTAAGGTTTTCTTACATGGATGTTGTCATCCAAAAGACCACCAGGATGGCTACATAGTAGAAAGAGGAGCTTTATTGGTGATATCAGTTTGCATACTGGGTAGAGAGTCTCTGGCATAGATTGTGCTCCATCTTTGAGGAGGAGACGGGCAGGTTGGGTTTTACGCTTCACGTGGTCTAATATATAGTAGTCTTAAATATGAAGCCGGTTTGGCTATACATATTTACGAGGGGAATTGGGCACATGTGCAATGGATAAACATATATGTAACATTCATCCCATGTTTACTTTGGGGTGGGCTTTTAGCGTTAAAATAAGGTGGAATTGCTGGGTGCGGTGGTTCACACCTGTAATCCCAGCACTTTGGGGGGGCCAAGGCCGGCTGATCATGAGGTCAAGTGATCGAGACCATCCAGGCCAATATGGTGAGACCCTGTCTCTACTAAAAATATAAAACTTAGCTGGGCATGGTGGCGCATGCCTGTAATCCCAGCTACTCTGGAGGCTGAGGCAGGAGAATCGCTTGAACCCAGGAGGCGGAGGTTGCGTGAGCCGAGATTGCGCCACTGCACTCCAGCCTGGGCAACAGAGCGAGACTCCGTCTCAAAAATAAATACGTAAATAAAATAAGGTGGAATTTGGCTCTTTATGTCAAAGGGCAAACTATAGGACACAAAGAGAAGTTTGTGTGCAACCTCTGTAAAGTGGCTGAAACTGCCTTAAGATCTGCAACTGCATATCAGAAAAGAATGTTTCTAAGGCTGGTCCTCTGTGCAATCACAGTTATAGTGGTCTGGGTCGTAAATCAGAGTTAGGAGGGGTCTGATAATTTGCAAGAGTGTGATTTTTTTCTTGTAGCTGTAGGCATTTAGAAATTTGCCTTGCCAGCCAGGCCCTGAATCCCGGACCTGTGAACAACTTTTGTTTCCTTAACCTTAGGGTCCATCTTAGTTGATAAAGGGATGTCTATTTTGGTCTTTCAGATTACAAGGGAAAAAACATTGAGGAAAATGAAATGAGGGAAATGTTGTAATTATCTGCAGTTCAATGGATTATATCCTTCCTTTTTCTCCTTTCCAGGATATAAGCTTTTAAAATATTACTTTTTTTTTTTTTTTGACCGAATTTTGCTCTTGTTGCCCAGGCTGGAGTGCAATGGCGCGATCTTGGCTCACCGCAACCTCCGCCTCCCAGGTTCAAGCCATTCTCCTGCCTCAGCCTCCTGAGTGGCTGAGATTACAGGCATGCGCCACCATGCCCGGCTAATTTTGTATTTTTAGTAGAAACAGGGTTTCTCCATGTTGGTCAGGCTGATCTTAAACTCCTGACCTCAGGTGATTCACTTGCCTTGGCCTCCCAAGGTGCTGGGATTACAGGTGTGAGACACAGCACCCTGCCTTTTTTTTTTTTTGGAGACAGAGTTTCTCTCTTGTTGCCCAGGCTAGAGTGCAGTGGCTCAGTCTTGGCTCACTGTAACCTCTGCATCCCAGTTCAAGCGATTCTCCTGCCTTAGCCTTCAGAGTAGCTGGGATTGCAGGCACACACCACCACGCCCGGCTAATTTTTTGTATTTTTAGTAGAGACAAGGTTTGACCATGGCCAGGCTGGTCTTGAACTCCTGATCTTAGGTGATTCGCCCGCCTTGGCCTCCCAGAGTGTTGGGATTACAGGCGTGAACCACGGCATCTGGCCTGGAGATAGAGTTTCACTCTTGTTGCTCAAGGTGGAGTGCAGTGGCGCGATCTCGGCTCACTGCAAGCTCCATCTCCCGGTTTCAAGCCATTCTCCTGCCTCAGCCTCCCTAGTAGCTGAGATTACAGGCGCGTGCAACCACGCCTGGCTAATTTAAAATATTACTCTTTAATTAGAAAAAGAAACATGCTTCACGCTAATTTGGAGGTTTTCTGCAAAAGCTTTCTACTTAAGAAAATATTTAGCTTCACTGAGAACTTCCATACTTTAATATGTGGATTTGCGATGAAATATGCATGGTCAAATGCAATGCACACATTTACAGATACTGTGAGTGCAAACTAAAAATGAGATTAGGAATCCACTAGCAATTTAAGTCAGATGTTGTACTTAGCTTTCTCCCGCTAGACATAATTTTTTTCTTAATGATAAGCTTCCTTTAAGAGTGATTACAGGAAAAACCCTTTTTTCTAACCTCTATAGGTGAGACTGGAAGAAATTCTAAAAAGTTGGCCAGTAAATATCTGGGCAGTGTATTCTTATAGTCAAAGGAAAGTAAATTCCCCAGGGATGGCAGGTATTTTTTTTCTGGAAAATCCTTATCAGATGTCTTATTTACATTACAGATGTTCCTCAACTTAAAATGTGGTTGTGTAGTAAGTCAAAGTGTGTTTTAAACTTACAGTACAGTATTTTCAGTTTACGATGGATTTGGAGGTAACCCCCATCATAAATGAGGAGCGTACTGAATGTGTATGCTTTCACACCATTGTAAAGTCGAAAAATTGTAAATTGAACCATCTTCAGTCAGAGATTGTCTGTAATTGGTAAAAGTACTATTAGAGCTGTTTTGAGGTCGGGTGTGGTGCCTCAGGCCTGTAATGCCAGCACTTTGGAAGGCCAAGGCGGGCGGATCATTTGAGGTCAGGAGTTCAAGACCAGCCTGACCAACATGGTGAAACTCTGTCTCTACTAAACATATTAAAAAATTTGCTGGGCATGGTGGCGGGTGCAGTAGTGGGCACCTGTAGTACCAGCTACTTGGGAGGCTGAGGCAGGAGAATCGCTTGAACCCTGGAGGCGGAGGTTGCAGTGAGCCGAGATTGCGCCACTGCACTCCAGCTTGGGCAACAGAGTGAGACTCCACCTGAAAAACAAGCAAAAAACCAGTCAGGCACGGTGGCTCACACCTGTAATCCCAACACTTTGGGAGGCCGAGGCTGGCGGATCGTGAGGTCAGGAGTTCAAGACCAGCCTGGACAACATGATGAAACCCCATCTCTACTAAAAATACAAATATTAGCTGGGCATGGTGGCGGGTGCCTATAGTCCCAGCTACTTGGGAGGCTGAGGCAGGAGAATCGCTTGAACCCAGGAGACAGAGGTTGCAGTGAGCCGAGATTGCACCACTGCACTCCAGCCTAGGTGATGGACCAAGATTCCGTCTAAAAAAAAAGAAATGTTTTGAAACAGATAATAGACTTACATAAAGTGTTGCTGGGATATTGTGGGCTCTAAAGCTGTTGTTTGCAGCAGGCACCAGACTGGTGCATCTGGATGACTGCCTCCCCGCCACGCCATAGTACCTGCAGCATTTGGGGGTGTTTGGGTGAAGGTAGATTGTTGACAGCATGTAACCAGCATTTAGATTTTAAGGCTCTCTCTTTAGATATGGGTTCATGGCAAAAAAAAAGAAAAAGATTTTAAGGTTTAGTAGTCTTATGGAGAATGCAACATAACCTTAGTCTTCAGTGCTTCACAGATGTAAATCTGAAGGACACCTAATAGTTTTATATATATATATATAAAATAAATATAAAAATATATATATATAAAATATAAATATATTTATATAAATAAATATATATAAAAAACTATAGATGTGTGTGTGTATATATAGTTTTATATATTCATATATTTATATATATTTAGAGACAGCAAGACTAAAAAACATAGAAGTTAATATAATGTATAATATATAAATTACATTTTCATATATTATACAATTTATATCATATAACTTATGATATATAATATATAAAATGTGTGTGTAATGTAGTATATAATTTATAATATATGTAATATAGTATAAAATTTATAATATATTATCATATATTAAAAATATAAATATATGGCTGGGTGTGGTGGCTCATGCCTGTAATCCCAGCACTTTGGGAGGCTAAGGTGGGCGAATTACCAGGTCAGGAGATCAAGACCATCCTGGCTAACATGGTGAAACCCTGTCTCTACTAAAAATAAAAAAATTAGCCGGGTGTGGTGGCGGGCGCCTGTAGTCCCAGCTACTTGGGAGGCTGAGGCAGGAGAATGGCGTGAACCCGGGAGGCGGAGCTTGCAGTGAGCCGACACTGCACGCTAGCCTAGGCGACAGTCTCAAACAAACTATACACACACATATGTATATATGTGGAGGTTATAGGGAGCTGAAATCGTGCCACTGCACGCCAACCTGGGTAACAGAGTGAGACCCTGTCTCCAAAAACAAAACAAAAAAAAAGTGAGAAATTGAACAAGATATAGTTTGAGATTTGACCCCATAAAGTTGTCAACATTTGCCTAGTTGGAGTAAAATAGAATGCCATTTTGTACTCGTTGTGAACATGGTGCTTTTTTCTCCCTCCAAATCTTAGTGCATGATCCGTAAAGGTTATTGAATTGTTTTTCAATTTTTTTTTTTTTTTTTTTTTGAGACGGAGTCTCGCTCTGTCACCCAGGCTGGAGTGCAGTGGCCGGATCTCAGCTCACTGCAAGCTCCGCCTCCCGGGTTCACGCCATTCTCCTGCCTCAGCCTCCCGAGTAGCTGGGACTACAGGCGCCTGCGACCTCGCCCGGCTAAGTTTTTGTATTTTTAGTAGAGACGAGGTTTCACTGTGTTAGCCAGGATGGTCTCGATCTCCTGACCTCGTGATCCGCCCGTCTCGGCCTCCCAAAGTGCTGGGATTACAGGCTTGAGCCACCGCGCCCGGCGTTTTTCAACTTCTTAAAGGAGAAATTTCAGTTAAAATTTTAGGCACTTATTCTAAGTGAATTGAGTGTATATATTTGTCACTAGAAAATTACTATCTTTAGGCCAGGCATGGTGGCTCATGCCTGTAATCCCAGCACTTTGGGAGGCCAAGGTGGGCAGATCACCTGAGGTTAGGAGATGGAAACCAGCCTGGCCAACATGGTAAAACCCGTCTCTACTGAAAATACAAAAATTAGCCAGGCATGGTGGTGCCTGTAATTCCAGCTACTCGGGAGGCTGAGGTACGAGAATTGCTTGAACCCGGGAAGCGGAGGTTGCAGTCAGCAGAGATGGTGCTCCAGCCTAGGCGACAGAGCAAGACCCTGTCTGAACAACAACAAAAAAAGTTACTATTTTTAGTTCAATAGTAGCTTATAATTGTAGCTACAGTATTTGTAAGTTGCTGTGGTTTTGAATGTTGCTTTTAAGACTGTTGTTAGTTACCCGCTAAGTTTTAATTGCAAGGAAATTTCAGAGAATGTGAAAAAGTTTTGGTTAAGGCTGGAAAATATCTATTCTTGCTTTCCTCAAAATTGGCTTCAGTGATTACTTAATGACAGCAGAATGCTTTGAAAATATGCTCTTTAAAGTCTAGCTATTATTAAAATGCCATAATAATTTATATGTAAGTGATAGTTGCTTTTTTGTTGTTGCTGTAACTGTGGTAAGAGGAAAGCATTATTAGCAAAATCCTTAAGAAAAATATAGTATAAAAAGCTGGTAAATAGATAATTTACAAAAATGGAATGTGAATGAGAACATGAGACACCTGTGTATAGGTTTGACATCTTTATATTCATTTGAATTCTTTGTTTCCTTGGACTTTGCAAGTAAGGTGGTTTTTTCTTTTTGACAAACCGTATAGTAATAATTATTATTATTATTTGAGATGGAGTCTCATTCTGTCGCCCAGGCTGGAGTACAGTGGCGTGATCTTGGCTCACTGCAACTTCTGCTGCCTGGGTTCAAGTGATTCTCCTGCCTCAGCCTCCTGAGTAGCTGGGATTACAGGCATGAGCCACCACGCCTGGCCCCTAATTATTGTTTGTAAATTAAACAAATTTTTTTGTAGAGGCCGTGTGCTGTGGCTCTTGCCTATAATTCCAGCACTTTGGGAGGCAGAGGTTAAGGGATTGCTTGAGACCAGGAGTTTGAGACCATTCTGGGCAACATAGTGAGACCCCATCTCTATAAAAAAATTAAAATAAAAATTAGCCGGGTGTGGTGGCACATTCCTGTAGTCCCAGCTACTCAGGAGGCTGAAGTGGGAGGATCGCTTGAGCCCAGGAGGTTGAGATTGCAGTGAATGGTGATTGTGCTGCTGCACTCCACTCTGAGTGAAAGAGCAAGACCCCATCTCAGTCAATCAATCAGTAATAAAATACAACAAAAAATAAAATTTTTTGTAGAGACGAGGTCTTGCTGTGTTGCCCAGGCTGGTCTTGAACTCCTGGCCTCAAGCAGTCCTTCTGCCTTGGCCTTCCAAAGCACTAGGATTATAGGCATGAGCCACCATGCCAGCTAAATTATTTTTTAAAAGATTATTTGTATATATCTACAATTTCCAACTAGTTTCTCATTTATTTATTTATTTTTTTGAGACACAGTCTCACTCTGTTGCCTGGGCTGGAGTGCAGTGGTATGATCACGGCTCACTGCAGCCTGAATCTCCCAGGCTCAGGCAATCCTCCTGCCTCAGCCTTCTGAGTAGCTGGAACCATAGGCATCCACTACCACGCCCAGCTAATTTTAAAAAAATTATTCATAGAGATGGAGTCTCCCTGTGTTTCCCAGGCTGGACTTGAACTCCTGGTCTCAAGCAATCTTCCTTCCTTTGCTTCACGTGATCCTCACTCCTTGGCCTCACCCGCTGTTGGGATTACAGGCGTGAGCCATCACCTAAAGTGATACCAGACTCAACACCCATTTTAATGCAATATAAAGCTTGCAAAATTGAACTCTCCCATGTCAGGAAGCAAACTATGTTCTAATTTCTAAATTACTAACTGGGCTTCTAAATGTATCTGTTCATACAGTAGAGCATTACAGAGTGCTCTGTATATTGGTGTTTCACTGAGTGTTTGCCATTGTTTAGTACTGTTTGTCTTTCCATTTATTCAATATTACCATATGCTATAATCACTAGACCAGAGTAGAGCATTCAGCAAGCAAAGAGTTCCAAGTAGGAGTCAAAATAAACTGGGAAATAAAATTGCCATAAAATTTTGTGGATAGTAGTTGAAAAATGCTTTTCAAAAAGGGTCTATAGTAAGTGGGAAGGTAGGTCACACCTCATTTTTTATAAAGTTCTTTCTGCACCCAACTTTCAGAAGTTTGTGTATACTCAGTGATTAAAGTAGGCATTTATAAATGGTGTGGGAATAATTTTAAATTGAGTTTAAGGAGTTAAACAATTTTGTACTTATTTCTATTTTCTGTAAATGATGGGAGTTTTTTAAAAAAACCTTTAATAAAATACACTTTTGATCATTTCTTCTTCTGTTTTTTTTTTTTTTTTTTTTGAGACGGGGTCTTGCTCTGTCACCCAGGCTGGGGTGCAGTGGTGCGATCTCGGCTCACTGCAAGCTCCGCCTCCCAGATTCAAGCCATTCTTCTGCCTCAGCCTCCCGAGTAGCTGGGATTACAGGCACCCGCAACCACACCTGGCTAATTTTTTGTATTTTTAACAGAGACAGGGTTTCACCATGTTGTTCAGGCTGGTCTCGAACTCCTGACCTCATGATCCACCCACCTCGTCCTCCCAAAATGTTGGGATTACAGGCATGAGCCACTGTGCCCAGCCAGGATATATTTACATGAACATTATAGCTATGAAGAATAAAGATACCCATTAAGAAACTGGATTATGTGAAATATCTTAAATTTTTCTTTATTATTTAACATACAAGCAAAACTTCTTTATTGTAGAAAAATTAGAATATAGAAATTGATACAAAGGAAAAAAGTATAATCCCACCACTGGGTTGAATGAATTCTGATATTTTTCTTATGTGTGCTTCTTCCAGAAATATGGCTACACACACCTTTCTGCAGGAGAGCTGCTTCGTGATGAAAGGAAGAACCCAGATTCACAGTATGGTGAACTTATTGAAAAGTACATTAAAGAAGGAAAGATTGTACCAGTTGAGATAACCATCAGTTTATTAAAGAGGGTAAGGAGTGTGAATGAATGCCAACCAGTTCAAACCAGCGAGGAAACAAGAAATTAAATTTACGTTTTGGCCAGGCAGTTGCTCATACTTGTAATCCCAGCACTTTGGGAAGCCAAGGCAAGAGGATCACTTGAGGCTGGGAATTCAAGACCAGCCTGGACAACCTAGTGAAACCCCATCTCTACAAAAATTTTTTTTTAAAAGCCAGGAGTGGTGGCATATGCCTGTAGTCCCAGCTGCTTGTGAGACTGAGGCAGAAGGATTGCTTGACCCCAGAAGTTCAAGTCCAGCCTGGGAAACATAGTGAGACCTCCTCTCAAAAATAAATAAACAAACAACATTAATAATAAAAATAAATCCACCTTTCATGTGTGTAATGAAAAATATCAAAAGTTTTGTTTTGTTTTGAGACAGTGTCTTTGTCACCCAGGCTGGTGTGTAGTGTCCTGATCATAGCTCACTGCAGCCTCAACCCTCCAGGCTTAAGCCATCTTCCCACCTCAGCCACCTGAATAGCTGGGACTACAGGTACATGCCACCACACCCAACTAATTTTTTTCTATTTTTTGTGGAGACAGGGTCTCACTATGTTGCCTAGGCTAGGCTGGAACTCCTGGGCTCAAGTGATCCTCTCACCTCGGCCTCCCAAAGTGCTGGGATTACAGGAGAGAGCCACCACATGTGGCTCCGAGTATTGAATTTCTTGCTTGTGGAAGGTGGTTATGCTTGAGAATGGCAGAACTAGAAACTTTGCTTTCACCTGGGAAGAAATCGGACCGTGGCAAGGATTCTCTACTTTGATTTAGGATCACCTGTAGCTCAACTTAACATCCATTTATGTGCACTTGGTCCTTTCTTCCCAACATTCAGACAGTTACTCTCTTCCATTTCTGTTTCTTCTTTTATCCTCCCTCCCCTGCTCCCTTTTCTTTTTTGCTTTCTTTTGTTCTTTTTTGTTTTGTTTTGTTTTGAGTTAGAGTCTCACTCTGTTGCCAGGCTGGAGTACAGTGGCGCAATCTTGGCTCACTGCAACCTTCGCCTCCCGGGTTCAGGAGATTCTCCTGTCTCAGCCTTCAGAGTAGCTGGGATTACAGGTGTGCACTACCACGCCCAGCTAATTTTTGTATTTTTAGTAGAGATGGGGTTTCACCATGTTGGCCAGGATGATCTCGATCTCTTGACCTGGTGATCTGCCCGCCTCAGCCTCCCAAAGTGCTGGGATTACAGGCGTGAGCCACCGTGCCTGGCCCCTAAACCTCTTTCTTCTTTCTCGTGTTTTTGTGTTTTGTTTTTTGTATTTTGGAGATGGAGTTTCGCTCTGTCGCCCAGGCTGGAGTGCAGTGGCGCAAACTCGAGTCACTGCAAGCTCCGTCTCCTGGGTTCACGCCATTCTCCTGCCTCAGCCTTCCGAGTAGCTGGGACTACAGGCGCCCACCAACATGCCCGGTGAATTTTTTTTTTAAATTTTTTAGTAGAGACAAGGTTTCACTGTGTTAGCCAGGATGGTCTCGCTCTCCTGACCTCATGATCCACCCTCCTCGGCCTCCCAAAGTGCTGGGATTACAGCGTGAGCCACTGCGCATGGCCCTTCCTCTTTTTTAACCCACGTCCTTCTCATCATTGATGTTCGCTCAGCCATGGTGTCTACTTTTCTGGTGCATCACCAGCTTCAATGTGAAATGCTAAGACTTAATAGCTTTCAAAACTAAAATATGTCACATCTGAGGCTTGGTGCAGTGGCTGATGCCTGTAATCCTAGCACTTTGGGAGGCCGAGGCAGGGGGATCACTTGAGGTCAGGAGTTCGAGACCAGTCTGGCCAACATGGTGAAACCCCGTCTCTACCAAAAAATATAAAAAATGAGCCAAGTGTGGTGGCATACACCTGTAATCCCAGTTACTCGGGGGGCTGAGGCAGAAGAATGGCGTGAACCTGGGAGGCAGAGGTTTTGGTGAGCTGAGATCATGCTACTGCACGCCAAGCTGGGTGACAGAGGGAAACTCCATCTCTTAAAAAAAAAAAAAAAAAAAGTCCGGGCATGGTGGCTCACACCTGTAATCCCAGCACTTTAGGAAGCCAAGGTGGGTGAATCACGAGGTCAGGAGTTCAAGACCAACCTGGCCAACATGGTGATACCCCATCTCTACTAAAAATACAAAAAAAAAAAAAAAATTTAGCCAGGAGTGGTGGCAGGCATCTGTAATCCCAGCTACTCAGGAGGCTGAGGCAGGAGAATCACTTGAACCCAGGAGTGGAGGTTGCAGTGAGCCGGGATCAAGCCACTGTACTCCAGCCTGGGCAACAGGGCGAGATTCCGTCTCGAATGAATGAATGAATGTATGTCACATCTGAAAAACAGACACCTTGTATTTACTAGGTAACTTTTCATTCTAGATTCCTAAAACTATAATCATTAACAGGTATTTTCACATATAAGAACAGTGAGGAAGAAAAAGAAGTGCAATATTGGGAACAACAAGAAATAGCTGAAGCCTGATGGAAAAGAGCTATATAAGCATCTGGTTGGAACTAAAGACATTGGGGATGAAAAGTGGCTCATAAACACTTTCTTACATCTTGTCTCAGAGGTTGAAGTAACCTGCTTCCGTTGCAAAATAAACAAATCCTCTCTCCCCATTCCCTTTCTCTAATGTCCTTTCTCTGCTCTATAAAGCAGAGAAAGCATTGTGAAAGAGCAGACTATATGGTTTTTACTTTTTCACTCTCTACTTTTTAACCCTTTGCAGTCAGATTCTGTGTCCATCTCCATTGCAGCTGCTCTTGCGTGTTACCAATGATGATCTCTATCAAATAATACTTTTAGTCATTATTTTTCTTGTAGTATTTAACTCTGATCAGTCTGTTTGAAAATCATTCCTCTTTTGTTCTTTATGACAGCATCTCTTTTTCTTCTCCCTACTGAGTGACTGCTATTTCTCAATCCTCTTTAATAGTTATTCTTTTGCAAGTTTCCAAAACCATGATGCTTCTCAGTGTTTTATACTTGGTCTTCTTCGGCTCTCATTTTATGTGTTTCTTTCTGGATGGTTTTAGCCATACCAAAAGCTTTCACTATGCTAATGTTGCTAAAGTCTATAGCTCTAAAACAAAATGTTTGTTTTGAATTCTAGACATATATTTTTAATTACCTAACTACTAGGCCTCTATCTGAATGTCTCACAAGTGTCTCAAAATCAGCATGTCATAGGCTGAGTGTATTGTCTAAAATGTGATCTTCCTTTGCTTCCTGTCTTGCTTAATGGTTCTACCATCTACCTAGCTATTCAAGGCAGAAATCTGGGAATCAATCTATATCTCCTGCCTTTTCCTTACTTTCCCAAATCCATTCAGTGAGCGTATCTTTCCAATTATCTTTCTTTTAATCCTCTTCTGTTAGTCCCTTCTCTATCATTACTATCACCTTAGTTCACATCCTCTTTTTTTCTTTTGTTTTTTTTTTGAGGCAGAGTCTCGCTCTGTCACCCAGGCTGGAGTGCAGTGGCACAATCTCGGCTCACTGCAACCTGCACCTTCTGGGTTCAAGTAATTCTCTGCCTCAGCCTCTTGAGTAGCTGGGATTACAGGTACCAGCCACCATGCCCAGCTAATTTTTGTATTTTTAGTAGAGATGGGGTTTCACCGTCTTGGCCAGGCTGGTCTTGGACTCCTGACCTCATGATCCACCCACCTTGGCCTCTCAAAGTACTGGGATTACAGGTGTGAGCCACTGCACCCGGCCACATCCTCTTTTTTTCTTACCTGGACTATCAGTAGAGACTCCTAGTTAGTCTTTTTGCTTTTAATCCATTTTTGTCCCCTTCGGATTAATCCTCTTCAGTGCAGTCAGAGTGATTTTTTTTCTAAAAGGCAATATGAGCCTGTTATTTTACTGCCTAAAATTCTTAAATGTTCCTCTATTGCTTCCAGAATAACACTCAAACTCCTTGGTGTCCCATACAAAGTTCTTCATGAGTCTTACTCCTTGCTTACTTTCCAGTCATATCTCCCACCACTCTCCACACATATCCTAAGAGTCAGTTGTGCCGGCTAATAGATTCATTTAAGCGGTTTTGCTTTCTCATTTATATTTCCAGTTTCCACTATCTGGAGGACGCTGATCCCTATCTGCCTACACGTGCCATTTCATTATTCAGGATTCAGTTCCACTGCCACTTCTTTGGAAAAGCTTTCTTTGGCAGTTTCCTTGCAGTTTGTGCTGACTTCTTTGTTTTACTATAGCATCCTTTACATACTTGATTATAGAACTTAGCACATGTGTGTATACATATTTGTCATGCACTCAACTGTGACTCCCCCAGGGACAAGAGTCATGACCTTGCTCTTCATGTTCCCTGATGGTAGACCTCGAATGAGTGTATGCTGAATGAGTATGATATTGATGTGCGTTCTTCAGATATCTTCCACTACCATAATTGTGGTAGAAAGGCTATAGCAGAGGCCCAAAAGCATTCTGCTGAAGTTTTGCAAATATCAAAGAAGCTAGATGATAGGTTAAAACCAATTCTCAGATAAAGGGATCATGGGTCCTGACAGCCATTGTTCTTGAGGAACCAGAGAAGTTTGAACATGGAGAGTACTGAATGTCAGTTCGTTTTGGAATAGAGGCTCCTCTAAGGTTTATTACAGTCGTGTACTTGCGCTTATCCTGTGGTGATTGAAGTGGCAAGGATTTGGAGATTAGAGATTTCTGTCTCATATTTACATATTCCCACATTCTACCTAAATTCACGCTTTGGAAGAGGATGGTGAAATGGGTTGTTCTTGCTATCTTTCTGAATGTGTTCTTTTGTTCCCTTTGTTTTGGGGCAGCCAGTGACATTTGGGTTTAATTAGCTTCCATTAAAAAGTATTTTATCCTACATTAATAATTAATGCTAATGGTCTTTTATATTTGTCCAAAGCTTTGTGTTGTTGGACTTGAATTACATGAATAGCAGAGCTGAGCACCTGTAGAAGTAATATACTTTCCACTACAGCAAAACGACTTGGGAAGAGCAAAGGGAACACAAGACAGGGTCTCTAGTTGCTGAAGCAAAGATAATGGTTAATGGTTATTTTCCTCTTATTGCTGCTTTTATTGCTTATTTATAACTTTGTGAATATGTATGTGAAAGTAACATACACTTAACTGTAGAAAATTTGGAAACCATAGAAAAAAATTGTGTGTAAAAATGAGATGGTTGTGAGAGGAGCACATACCCATAACCACACCAGCTTGAGGCAACCATGTTAATACATTGATAGATTTCCTTCTAGTCTTTTTTTGCTATGTACCCTCCACCCTTTACTTAGGGTTTAAATAATAATAATAAAACAAACACCCATGTATACACTACCATGCTTGAGAAATTTCATTTTGTTAATGTAGTATTGAACCTAAATCTTCTTTTTCCTTTAGGAAATGGATCAGACAATGGCTGCCAATGCTCAGAAGAATAAATTCTTGATTGATGGGTTTCCAAGAAATCAAGACAACCTTCAAGGTTGGAACAAGACCATGGATGGGAAGGCAGATGTATCTTTCGTTCTGTTTTTTGACTGTAATAATGAGGTAATGAAAATCTTCATCTGCCCACATAGGCTTTAAGCAACTGTTAGTCAACTATTGGAAAAAAACAAAGGAATTTTTTAGTTACATTTTATATTGGCAGCAGTGTTTTTTGAATTGGTGGATTGGATGGACAGAACAGCACTGTCTTGCTGTTGGAGTATTAAAAACTATTTGGCATTGGCAGCCTTGGGGAGCTAAATTTTCCTTTATTTTCAAAATAACAAGAATCAGTTTTGATTTTTAAAAAATAAGAACTGACATACATAATAATATTAGGTAAGAAGCTGACCTACTTTCTTAGGTAGACATTATTATCAAAGAGTATCTTGCCTTAGGGTGTTGTTTACTGGAAGAGAAACACGTTTCTGAGAAGTTGGGAAAACTTTCTGTTTTAAAGAAACATACAGGGCCGGGTGTGGTGGCTCACGCCTGTAATCCTAGCACTTTGGGAAACCAAGGCAGGCGATCACCTTAGGTCAGGAGTTCAAGACCAGCCTGGCCAACATGGTGGAACCCCGTCTCTACTAAAAATACAAAAATTAGCCTGGCGTGGTGGCACACGCCTATAATCCCAGCTACTTGGGAGGCTGAGGCAGGAGAATTGCTTGAACTTGGGAGGCAGAGGTTGCAGTGAGCCAAGATTGCACCACTGCACTCCAGCCTGGGCAACAGAGCAAGACTGTCTCAAAAAAAGAAAAAAAAAAAAGAAATGTACAGGATAGCCTGATTTGTCTTAAGAGTGAAATGATCTTGAAAAAAGCAAAAAAATGTACTTTTCTTTCTGGTAGTTCTAATAACGAAGTCAGACATACTTTTGAATAACTAAATACATTTCTCAGAATCATTTAATTAAGAAGCCTGAAGTAGTTAGTACCTTGAAGGAAGGTGATTGTTCTTAGGTTGAACTGTAAATGTGCCTCTGGTGGAGCGACTTGCTGCGGCCTTTGCGTTATTTTATTTTATTTTATTTTATTTTATTTTATTTCTTTTCTTTTCTATTTTATTTTATTTGAGATGGAGTCTTACTTTCTTGCCCAGGCTGGAGTGCAGTGGCATGATCTCAGCTCACTGCAACCTCCCAGGTTCAAGCAGTTCTGCCTCAGCCTCCCAAGTAGCTGGAATTACAGGCGTGCACACCACGCCTAGTTAATTTTTGTATTTTTAGTAGAGACAGCGTTTTGCAATGTTGGCCGGGCTTGTCTCGAACTCCTGACCTCAGGTGATCCACCTGCCTTAGCCTCCCAGAGTGCAGAGCCTCCCAGGGATTGTAGGCATGAGCTACCATGCCTGGCCTTTTGCATTGTTTTAAAACGCAACTCTCGTCTTCCAACCCCCAAAAATATGTTTTCATTTACCCTTCAAAGTTAACTTTAGAATGTTACCACAGCTTTATAACTAAGGAATGTTTATTCACAATTAACAAGGGATGCTTTATTCAAATGCAAATATGTTGACTCAAATATTTGGAAATTTATGGAATTATCAAAAAGCAGGCAAAAATGAAACAAAATTTGAGGCATGTAATTCATACCTAATAAGTTAATAATAGATCTGAGATGGGACCATACACATACAGATCTTTTTATTGCAGTTTGAAAAAAAATACACAGGAAAAACTGAGTCATGAATGAATTCTTATTATGCTCTGTACTTATTTAACCTAGTTTATATAAATTGAACCACATGTTTAATTTTAAAAGGACTTTGCATGTTGATTAATGAATTAGACACACTGGGTTTATTGCAGGGGTTTTTTTGGTCATCTCTTTAAACTCTTGTTTTCTTTTCAGGTTAAAAGAATGGCAAATTCATATCTTTATGTTTTTGATAACTTTATATCTCTTTTTAGATCTGTATTGAACGATGTCTTGAGAGGGGAAAGAGTAGTGGTAGGAGTGATGACAACAGAGAGAGCTTGGAAAAGAGGTACTTTGCAGTTTTTACATACAACCACTTCAATCCCAGACCTGCCCTATTTGGTATAGAAAAAAAGAGTCACATTTAAACATGTAAAATGGCTTGTTTAAGATGTTAAGTCAATCGGTCGGGGCAGATCCAGTGTTCTGTGAGCTCTTCTATAACATATAGAAGAAAGGATAGATACCTAGAACCTTGCAATGTTTACTTTTGCAGAATTCAGACATACCTTCAGTCAACAAAGCCAATTATTGACTTATATGAAGAAATGGGGAAAGTCAAGAAAATAGATGCTTCTAAATCTGTTGATGAAGTAAGTGTTCCTAGCCTGTCTTTAAAAAAATATGTCAAATAAAAACGTGATTATTTGTTTTGGGGTAGGCAGGAGAAAAAGAAATACTATCACAGATTAGTTAGTTTTTCAAGACACTGGAAGCCGGGCATGGTGGCTCATGCCTGTAATCCCAGCACAGGAGTTCGAGACCAGCCTGGGCAACATACTGGGACTCTGTCTCTTAAAAAAAAAAAAAAAAATGAAAAGAAGACACTGGGGACTAAATGAAAAATTAGGGTTTTTTTCCTATCTGAGTAAAACCTAAAATGAGGTTTACAACTTCAAACTTGTTCTTCATGAGAAATGGGTGGTTTATGAATTCTGAACTTGCTCCCAAGCACTAGAAAACTGGTATTTTAAGAAATGTGAGTTGGATCACATGAATGGCAAGTCATCTAGCTCAAGAGCTCCAGGCTTCTTTCTTCTGCCACAGAACAAATAGCACCACAGGTGGAAGGTTTCCATGACTTACCACTTCTCTCTTTTTTCATAAATAGTGATCTCTGAATTGTGGTTTGCAAGCCCAACAAAATTTCTAGTGTCTCTTAATGAACCTAACCTCCCTTTCCCCGATTCCCTGGATCTTCATCCTCTTATAGTCATAAGATAAAAAAGAATGGCCCAGGGGAAGAAGATTCAGGGAATCTTTTTTTAATCCATTCACACTTTGTATAGAGGTGATGTAATACATGAGAAAACTGTGTTTTAGAATCAGAACTAAGAAGCCACTTCAGTTTATATTTTATCAAATTATTGGTAGCCTATCAAGAATATTTTGTCCTGGCCGGGCGCGGTGGCTCAAGCCTGTAATCCCAGCACTTTGGGAGGCCGAGGCGGGTGGATCACGAGGTCAGGAGATCGAGACCATCCTGGCTAACATGGTGAAACCCCGTCTCTACTAAAAATACAAAAAAAAACTAGCCGGGCGTGGTGGCGGGCGCCTGTGGTCCCAGCTACTCGGAGGCTGAGGCGGGAGAATGGCGTGAACCTGGGAGGTGGAGCTTGCAGTGAGCCGAGATCGCCACTGCACTCCAGCCTGGGCGACAGAGCGAGACTCCGTCTCAAAAAAAAAAAAAAAAAGAATATTTTGTCCTAAAAGCACTAATTGAATGTAATATAGTCATAATTTTATGTATTATTTATATAATATTACTGTCTAAAGTAAAATAGATGAAACTAAGTATGTGATTTTAAAAAATGAATCATTTTGAAAATTAATGTAAATTTGATTTTTTTTATGTGAACTTGTTTGGAGATGGAGTCTTTATTTTTTATTTTATTTTATTTATATATATTTTTTGAGACAGTGTCTCGCTCTGTTGCCCAGGCTGGAGTGCAGTGGTGTGATCTCGGCTCACTGCAACCTCCATCTCCTGGGTTCAAGTAGTTCTCCTGCCTCAGCCCCCTGGGTAGCTGGGCGCCTGCCACCACACCCGGCTGATTTTTGTATTTTTAGTAGAGAGGGGTTTCGCCATGTTGGCTAGGCTGGTCTTGAACTCCTGACCTCAAGTGATCTGCCCGCCTCGACCTCCCAAAGTGCTGGGATTACAGATGTGAGCCACCACGCCCAGCCAAATTTGATTATTTTTAATAAGAACTTAACTGTATGGTATTTTAACAGTGCCTGCTTTTAAAATTATTATCATCTTTTTCCTTTACAGGTTTTTGATGAAGTTGTGCAGATTTTTGACAAGGAAGGCTAATTCTAAACCTGAAAGCATCCTTGAAATCATGCTTGAATATTGCTTTGATAGCTGCTATCATGACCCCTTTTTAAGGCAATTTTAATCTTTCATAACTACATCTCAATTAGTGGCTGGAAAGTACATGGTAAAACAAAGTTAATTTTTTATGTTCTTTTTTTGGTCACAGGAGTAGACAGTGAATTCAGGTTTAACTTCATCTTAGTTATGGTGCTCACTAAACAAAGAAGGGTATCAGCTAGTTTTTTTTTAATTCAAAAAGAATATCCCTTTTATAGTTTGTGCCTTCTGTGAGCAAAACTTTTTAGTACGCATATATATCCCTTTAGTAATCACAACATGTTAGGATTTAGGGATACCCGCTTCCTCTTTTTCTTGCAAGTTTTAAATTTCCAACCTTAAGTGAATTTGTGGACCAAATTTCAAAGGAACTTTTTATGTAGTCAGTTCTTGCACAATGTGTTTGGTAAACAAACTCAAAATGGATTCTTAGCAGCGTTTTAGTATTTATCAAATAACTGACCATTTACTATAGAAAGGTGAAAAAACTTAAGCTTTGTTTTACTACAACTTGTACAAAGTTGTATGACAGGGCATATTCTTTGCTTCCAAGATTTGGGCTGGGGGCACTAGGGGTTCAGAGCCTGACAGAATTGTCAGCTTTATTCTGACATAATCTAAGGGTATGGGGCAAGGATCACATCTAATGCTTGTGTTCCTTATACTCTGTTATATAGTATTATTCATGATTCAGCTGATCTTAACAAAATTCCTAGCAGTGGAACCTTGAAATGCATGTGGCTAGATTTATGCTAAAATGATTCAGTTAGCATTTTAGTAACACTTCAAAAGTTTTTTTTCTTTGTTTTCTAGACTTAATAAAAGGTTAGAATTAATTAGAAGAAGCAATCTAGTTAAATTTCCCATTTGTGTTTTATTTTCTTGAATACTTTTTTCATAGTTATTTGTTTAAAAAGATATAAAAATCATTGCACTTTGGTCAGAAAATTAATAAATATATCTTATAAATGTTTGATTCCCTTCCTTGCTATTTTTATTCAGTAGATTCTTGTTTGGCATCATGTTGAAGCACCAAAAGATAAATGATTTTTAAAAGGCTATAGAGCCCAAAGGAATATTCTTTTACATCAATTCTTCCTTTAAAAATCTCTGAGAAATTTGTTTTCGCCTTACTTTTTTTTTCCTCTGTCACCAATGCTAAGTGGTATCCAAGATTCTTAATATGAGATTTAAAATCTTAAAATGTTTCTTATTTTCAGCACTTAGGTCATTTGGTACACAGGGTCAAATAGGGCAAATAATTTTGTCTTTGTATACTTAGATTTGATATTTAAAGTCACTGGAAATAGGACAAGTTAATGGATGTTTTTATATTTTAATAGAATCATTTCTATGTGTTATGAAATTCACTTATTAATGATAAATTTTTCAACATACTTGCCATTAGAAAACAAAGTATTGCTAAGTACTGTAACATACTGGCCACCAAAATTCGTATTGAGATTATCTTGGTTTCTTGTAAGAGATAGGAATGAGTTCTTACCTAGTGTTGCAGTCCAGCAAATACAGAGGTGGTTTAATCAAACAACTCTAGTGTGAAGCAAGAGTAAAGACTAAGGTTTTGAGAGCATTCCTACTCACATAAGTCAAGAAATCTGTCAGATAGGAATCTAAGTATTTATAGTGAGATTGTGAAAGCAACCTTAAAGTTTTGAAGGACTGTTGAGACTAGGTGCTTTGCTTCCTTTCCTCAGATATCTTTCTGTGGCATTTGAGAACAGAAACCAAGAAACACGGTAATTACTAAATTATGAGGCTTTGCTTTTTGTTTGCTTTTAAGTAGAAAAACATGTTGGCAACATTGAGTTTTGGAGTTGATTGAGGTAATCAGACTTAACTAGTTTTGTCATTCCATTTGTTAAAGATACAGTCACCAAGAATTTTTTGAGTTTTTTGAAAGACCCCAATTTAAGCCTTGCTTATTTTTAAAAATTAAGTTATTTCCATTCAGTGATGTTGGATGTATATGAATTATTTAGTAAATAATCTCAATAAATTTTGTGCTGTGGCCTTTGCTATTTGTTGGTTCAGATGTCTGTTCTCTAAGCATATTGAAGATCAAGAAGTATCCTATTTAGTATGTGGGTTCTCACACTACAAAAGCAGAGTTCAGGACTGTCGATGCAAAGAGTCAAATTCTGTAAAATATTTGAAGATATTTATTCTAAGCCAAATGTGAGTGATGAGTGGCTTGTGACACAGTCCGCAGGAGATCCTGAGAACATGTGCATATGGTGGTCGGTGTGCAGCTTGTTTGTATACATTTTAGAGAGACATGAGACATCAGTCAATACAGGTAAGATGTAAACATGGTTCAGTCCAGAAAGGTGGGACAACTGGAAGCAGGAGTAGGGAAAGCTTCCAAGCCTTAGTCATATTCAAAGATTTTCTGATTGGCAATTGGTTGAAAGAGTTTATGTAAATAGAAAGGCATGTCTAGGTTGATACAGGGTTTGTTGGAGACCAAGGTTTTATCATGCAGATGAAGACTTCAGGTAGCAGGCTTCAGAGAAAATAGATTGTAAATGCTTCTTATTAAGAGTCTGTTCTAGGCCGGGCACGGTGGCTCAAGCCTGTAATCCCAGCACTTCCGGAGGCCGAGACGGGCAGATCACGAAGTCAGGAGGTCGAGACCATCCTGGCTAACCTGGTGAAACCCCGTCTCTACTAAAAAAATACAAAAAACTAGCCGGGCGAGGTGGCAGGCGCCTGTAGTCCCAGCTACTCGGGAGGCTGAGGCAGGAGAATGGCGTAAACCCGGGAGGCGGAGCTTGCAGTGAGCCGAGATCGAGCCACTGCACTCCAGCCTGGGCGACAGAGCGAGACTCCATCTCAAAAAAAAAAAAAAAGAGTCTGTTCTATCAGTAATTTCAAAAGGGAGGTGAGGTATAATGAGGCATGTCTGGCTCTCCCTTCCCATCATGGCCTGAAACTAGTTTTTCAGAGGAACTCTGGAATGCCCTTGGCCTAGAGGAAGGGTCCATTCAGATGGTTGTAGGGGCGCTTAGAATTTTATTTTTGCTTTACAGGATCCAGGAAAATTTTTCATCCTGTTTTTGTGTTTTGGCTTAAGCAGAAAGCATGATTTTATCCCATTCCTTCAAGAAGTAATCTCCACTGAGACACAAGCAGCCTATTTCATTACCTACCAGCAGCATCAATCACTTATCTCTTTTGGGGGAAGATGACAGTAAACAATGTATATCAGGATGTGGGCTTTTTGTGGACTTTACTCTTGTAATTTAAGTGGTTCACAAACATTCCAGTGGTCCCTGGAGATAATAGTGGCTGTAAGTACTGGGCAGATGAGGTTAGCATCTTCTCCCTGGAGGTTTGGTTGTCATCTTCAAACAACTACTAATTGCACAAGCAAATAGTGCTAAAAACACTTTTTCTGGCCGGGCGTGGTGGCTCACGCCTGTAATCCCAGCACTTTGGGAGGCCGAGGCAGGTGGATCACAAGGTCAGGAGTTTGAGACCAGCCTGACCAACATGGTGAAACTTTGTCTCTACTAAAAATAAAAAAAATTAGCCAGGCATGGTGGCGGGCACTTGTAGTCCCAGCTACTCGGGAGGCTGAGGCAGGAGAATGGCGTGAACCCGGGAGGCGGAGCTTGCAGTGAGCCAAGATTGTGCCACTGCACGCCAGCATGGGTGACAGAATGAGACTCCGTCTCAAATAAACAAACAAACAAAAAAAATTTTCTGCCTTCCAGGAGGTTTTGCTTTTTGTTTGTTTGTTTGTTTGTTTTCTAAAACATTTGATATAGATAGACCTTCCAATGTCTTCTGTTGGTTAACTTTAATCATTCTTAGGTATTCTATTTCAGTTCTCCCTAGCCCACCTGCATACTTCTGCTAAATTAAGTGTTCCTTAATTGTAAACATTTATTTTTAATGAAAGAAAGGAAGCTCATTAATTTTGTACCAAAGAGAAAGGAAAACAATGGTCCTAATCACTTACTCCTTTATTTCCTCATCCCTGAGGCCAATGTAAATACTCACTTGGATTCAGGTATGCTTTTCTTTGGCTGGGTGTAGTGACTGTGTTTGTGATGTTACTCTTGGACCTCAGATAAGCCTGGAAGGTCACTATCTTTCCTGTTGTGAGAGAGCTGAAGGACGAAGTTGAATTTCTGGCTGCTGCCATATACCTGATGTCAACTGTACCATATCTAGATTATCACTCAGGTTCACACCTTTATGGGAATGCCTTTGTGGGAGTTTTTTTGTTTGTTTGTTTTTTGAGATGGAGTCTCGCTCTGTTGCCCAGGTTGGAGTGCAGTGGCGCGATCTCCACTCACTGCAAGCTCTGCCGCCTTCCGGGTTCACGCCATTCTCCTGCCTCAGCCTCCCTAGAGGCTGGGACTACAGGCGCCCGCTACCACACCCGGCTAATTTTTTTTGTATTTTTAGTAGAAACGGGGTTTCACTGTGTTCGCCAGGATGGTCTCAATCTCCTGACCTCGTGATCCACCCGCCTCAGCCTCCCAAAGCGCTGGGATTACAGGCGTGAGCCACCGCGCCCGGCCTATGGGAGTTCTTTAGAGCAGAACCTGCTTCTCTTAGGTTCCTCTTCTTCAATGAGGCTTTTCCTTCATGGCTTTGTCCTCCTGAAACAAAGAGGGTAAGAGAAGAGATTTTAATTATTTTGTCTTACTTAGGGAGACAAGGGTAATACATCAGAACATTTCTGTAGGTGAGGTTCTTTCAGCTACAGAATATAATTTTTTATTTATGATACATTTCGAAGTAACCTGTATGCAACTTGTGAACACTAGCCTTTGACACCATCCAGAGTAAACGCATCTGCAGAGACAGGTTACCAGACACTTTCCCACATCCCAGCCCTAATGTTAGATAAGCACAGATACACTCTAACAATTGTCTTCCACACAATGAAATCAAGCAGTTAAGCAGCATACCACATATGCATCCTCATTTAATTGAAGAACCACATATTAAAAGAGAAAGCAAAATTTTTAAAAAGCCATGAATGTGAGCTTTGGGAATGTTCTTACACTACTGTTTTGAAGGCTTTCTGGAAGAAATGTACTCTCAGTAGCTACTTCTATGACATTAAAAAAAAAAAAAAAGTATGTGGTCTCAAGATGAGCTTCCAAAAAAAAAAACCTGAACTGAGTAAGTTTCCTTGCTAGTGTCTAAGCCTTTGCAGCCCTTTGAGGACTGTGAGTTGAACTGTCTTTCTTATAGCTGCTTGGCTCCAAGAACTTCCAGAAGGGAAAGAAAATGAATAGGTTCATTAGTTGGTACTTAAAAGGACAAAGTGTGTGCATGGCTCACCCTAAGTTGTTTGTTAGTTTTATCAAAAAGGATTTTCACAAATGGCTCCAAAATAGCTGCCAACACTTGGCCAGTCTTGTAGGTATGATTGTGAAGAGACTGCATCAAAATGTCCTTGTCAAAATGTCACAGTTTTCTTTTTAATTACCAGGTGCACAATAAGCACTACCATTGTTCTGTCCTCAACTGGGATAACAGTCAAGTGATACATTATTTACATGATTTGGAGGGGGAAAATGCTGAAGTTTAAAGACTCATTTTTTAGGGGCTGGGTGTGGTGGCTCATGCCTGTAATCCCAGCACACTGAGGCCCGCAGATCACTTGAGGTCAGGAGTTTGAGACCAGCCTGGCCAGCATGGTGAAACCCTGTCTCTACTAAAAATATATAAAATTAGCCAGGCGTGGTAGTGTGCACCTGTAGTCCCAGCTACTCAGGAGGCTGAGGTAGGAGAATCACTTGAGCGTGGGAGGTGGAGGTTGCAGTGAGCTGAGATCATGCACCGCGCCACAGCTTGGGCAACAGATCGAGACTCTGTCTCAAAATAAATAAATAAATAAATAAAAACTAATTTTTGATTGGGTCAAAATATTCCCACATTAAAATGAACAAGTTGAAACAGCTACATCAAAATCCCCCTGGTTCCAAAATAACTCAGAATGCCCATGTCATATTCAGTATCAAAGACGATTGAGCAGAGACTGTATCTATATTCCTTCCTTTCTCTGTTTAAGGCCTTTACTTAGGTCTGGATAAGTGATGTCTGGGGAAAGGATAACTCCTGGACTTGCAGCTGCTGCTACTGTGTGCAAATGGAAATTCTGAAACGCAGAGGATGTGATGGGATGAGAGTAAAACCATTTGTATAGAGAAGCAGGTTTTGTTCCATCTAGTTTTACTTTATACACGATGCTCCAGTTCTACTTTATACACGATGCTTCTTTTTTATTCTTTTCTTTTCTTTTTTTTTTTTTAAATGGTGGCAGCGGAGGAGACACACAGCTCAGCCACCAGCCAGAGAGGACATGATGGTTCTTGCTGGAACTTTCTTATTCTATCAATAATCACTCCCAAAACACTGTGTCTTAATCTGTTCAAAAGTCTTCATGTTCACAGACCGCACTCGCACTTCTCTCCATGAGTATTTTGTGGATGAAAATGGGGTTCAGGAATGTGATTTCCTTCACACAATCTATCTTCATTTATCTTTAACTTGTGGTTTCAGTAATTTTGTGGCTATTTCTGAGTTTTGTGTATGTATTTGACTTAAGAAAGTAGCTGTTTATTGTCAGCAGCTAAATCATTGTTTTACACGACACAGATTATGGCTAGTTGGTGAAATAATAGCTAGGTACACATAGAAGGTATTACCACAGTCTGTAATCACATTCATGCAAGGGTCTGTTATTTTAATTTAGCTAACTGGTCGTTAGCAAGATAATTTTCAGAGATGCTGACCCCTGTGACTGGAATCAGATTTGTTGCAGGTAGTCCACATCTTCCTTAGGCCATGCGTCTGTCACCGGACCAAGGGATGACAATAGCACCAAAATAATCACATTACACAAATTGGCTGGCCATCCATTCAAAATATGTTTGAGACATTGGGGATACAATAGTCAGTTAATACACCCCACTGCCCTCAACAGGCTTACTAGATAAGCTCAAATCCAGTGGTTTCTTAGCTGATTGTGTTCCTGTATAGTGCTTTTAATGCTGGCAAACTTTTTTACCTCTGTGATTTTGTTTTCTTTTCCCAGCAATTCTGAGGCAGGTTGGAATGGTGATTTTCCGGTTTCAAGGATGATTAAACTGAGGCCCAAAGAGTTCAAGTCAGTTGACACAATCTTTGTGCTAGAGAGTGGTGGGTTTGGGACTAGAACCCAGACCTCTGGGCCTGAAAGATCTGCCTCCCAGGCCGGGCACGGTATCTCACGCCTGTAGTCCTGCACTCCTGCCTGAGAGCGAGACTCTGTCTCAAAAAAAGAAAGAAAAAAAAAAGATCTGCCTCCTGTCTCTCTAGTAGCCCCTGCTACCTATCTGTAATAAGGCAACGTGACCTCTAGTACCCCGCCATGCTTCCCATCACTAGTCTATTACCCTTGTTTATTTTCTCATTGCATATATCACCATGTGAAGTTACTTTTACTTATTGTTGATTTCCCCTCTAGATTTTAAGTGCTAGAAGAGCACTTACCTTGTTTATTCCTGTTTTCCAATACCTAGACCAGTGCCTGCACATAGTAGGCACTCAATAAATATTTGTTGAAAAAATAAACTGAAAAGGAAAGATGATTTTGGCAGTAGCTGTAGCTACAAGTTATATCACTGAACTTTGGATCCCAGTAGAGTCTGCTTCTGATCTCCTTAGGATTCTATTTTCGTTCCCCCGAAGATTGGGCGCTGATAATCATAAAGTACTGGGACCCCATCGGCTTCCCTCTTTTTTCAGTACAGAACTCATGAAAAGACTTAAAGTGTGACTATCTCAGAGGGAAAAAAGAAAGGGATAAGAAAACAATGGGTGAAAAATCTCACCCACCCATCCATAGTTCAATCTATGTTGATAGATTTTTTTATCTATTGTACCTCTGTTTCACTATTACTATGTCAGCACATGGAAAATCTCTACTTTATGAAGGCTTTAGACAGTTTTTGTTCACGCCACAGATTTGAAATGACTTAATATAAATTTCTACTTGAAGCCTTTTAAGATGATAGTACATCCTAAGCACTCTGCTTATTAAATTCGAAAAGAATAAAGTTAGATGTTTTTAGCCTGCCTTCTCCTCTATAGCTGTGTGTTGTGGTTCTTAATCAATGGAGTCCATTCAAAAATGGGAAAGAGATTTCAGAAGTCTTAGCAGGATTTCTCTATTGTCTTACTAACCTGGCACAAAGTAGATAAATAAATGTTTGTATATTGAAAGAAGGAAAGTGTCTGCTTCAAAGCCCTCCAGTTAGGAGCAGAACTAGGCCTAGAACCCAATTCTCCTTTCTCCCAGCTCTTACTCCTGAAAGCCAACATGTTTTGTTTTGTTTTGTTTTGTTTTTTCCTTAAAAAAAAAAAAAAAGGACAGGGTGTGGCTCTGTTGCCCAACTGCAACCTCTGCCCTTGATCAGGCTCAAGCGACCCTCCCACCTCAGCTTTCCGAGTAGGTGGGACCACATGCATGTACCACCACACCCAGCTAATTAAAAAAAAAAAAAATTATAGAGACATGTTGCCCGGGCTGGTCTTAAACTCCTGAACTCAAGTGATCTGCCTGCCTTGGCCTCCCAAAATGTTGGGATTACAAGTGTGAACCACTGAGCCACCGTGCCTGGCAACCAACATGCTTTTACCTCAGTCATTCCTAACAAACACTTGGAAAAGCAAAATAGTATCCTGTGATACTCCAGAACCACTATGTTACTATGTAACAGGATTTCATTCAGTGTGCTGAGCATTTGTTGAAGGTCTTTTAAACTATATTTAAAACAAGAATCAATGCCTCAGGCCCTACCCCCAGAAACTAATTTAATTTATTTTATTTTATTTTAGTTTT
Source organism: Papio anubis (assembly GCF_008728515.1). Classification (NCBI taxonomy): domain Eukaryota; kingdom Metazoa; phylum Chordata; class Mammalia; order Primates; family Cercopithecidae; genus Papio; species Papio anubis. The sequence goes on from NC_044976.1 coordinate 45,788,452, forward strand.
GAGACAGAGTCACTCTGTCACTCAGGCTGGAATGCAGTGGTGCAGTCTTGGTTCACTGCTACCTCTGCCTCCCGGGTTCAAGTGATTCTGCCTCAGCCTCCCCAGTAGCTGGGTCTACAGGCACATGCCACCACACTCAGATAAATTTTGTATTTTCAGTAGAGACGGGGTTTCACCATGTTGGCCAGGCTGGTCTCAAACTCCTGACTTCAAGTGATCCCACCGCCTTGGCCTCCGAAAGTGCTGGGATTGGAGGCATGAACCACTGCGCCTGGCCTCTTATTTATTTATTTATTTGAAACGGGGTCTTGCTCTGTTGCCAGGTTGGAGTGCAGTGGCACAATCTTGGCTCACTGCCGTCTGCCTCCTGGGTTCAAGTGATTCTCCTGCCTCAGCCTTCTGAGTAGCTGGGACTACAGGCATGCAGCACCACACCCAACTAATTTTTGTATTTTTAGTAGAGATGGGGTTTCACCATGTTAGCCAGGTTGGTCTTGATCTCTTGACCTCGTGATCCACCTGCCTCTGCCTCCTAAAGTGCTGAGATTATAGGCGTGAGCCACGCTCCGGCCCTGCATTTCTTTTATGTGTGAAGTGATACTGATATTGATACTTTGAGAACCACCGTAGTAAACAAAGTGATCAGAGCAGATAATGAAAACTCACAGCCTTGTATCTTTGTGGGCAAGGGATCAAGTCTTGGTCTTTTCGACACATTCACTCATAAGTTCATCACAGCATTATACACAATAGCAAAGACATGGAATCAAGTCAGGTGCCCTTCAGCAGTTGACTGCATAAAGAAAATGTGGTACATACACACCCCGGAATACTGTGCAGCCATAAAAAATCCCAAAAGTATGCCCTTTGCAGCAACATGAATACAGCTGGAGGCCATTATCCTAAGCGAATTAATACAGGAACAGAAAAGTAAGTACATGTTCTCACTTAAAAGTGGGAGCTAAGCATTGGGTACACATGGACACAAAGATGGGAACAATAGACACTGGGGGCTGCAAAAGAGTGAGAGGCAAAGGAAAAACTACCTATTGGGAATGATGCTCACTACCTGGGTGACAGGATCAGTTGTACCCCAAACCTCAGCATCATGCAATATAACCATTAACAGACCTGCACATGTACTCCCTGAATCTAAAATAAAAGTTGAAAAAAAAAAAGTCTTGGTCTTTTTATCCACAGTGTCTAGTACAGAGGAGGTACTTAGTGTTTGCTGAATTGACAGTTGGTGACAAACCATAGTGAAAGGTCACAAATTAAACCGCTCCTTAGTCTGCTGCCATTCTTGAGCTCACAGAGTGAGAGGGAAGCACTGCAACAGTATCACAGATGTTCTCCCACTAAGGGAGTTGTCATATGGATGGCAGCTTGGCATAGGGGGCTTCCTATTAACTTACTTAGCAGCTGCCACTGTCTTTAAAGGTGAGGAGAGGCCAGGCACGGTGGCTCATGTCTGTAATCCCAGCACTTTGGGAGGCCGAGGCAGGTGGATCACTTGAGGTCAGGAGTTCGAGACCAACCTGACCAACATGGTGAAACCCTTTCTCCACTAAAAATACAAAACATTAACCAGGCGTGGTGGCTCGTGCCTGTAGTCCCAGCTACTTAGGAGGCTGAGGCGGAGAATTGCTTGAACCCAAGAGGTGGAAGCTGCAGTGAGCCAAAATTGCACCACTGTACTCCAGGCTGGTGACAGAGTGAGACTCCGTATCAAAAACAAAAACAAAATGGTGAGGAGAAGCCAGGGGACTACCACCACTGTCTGCAATCCTCTGAAGGGAGGTGGAGTAGATGTATTCAACGTGGGCTTGAGGGCAGAGCTAGGGCAGTGGAAACGACATAAGGAAGACCGTCTAAGGTTAGAGCTGCCCAACAATGAATTGGAGTGCCTGAGGACATGATGACTGTCGCTGGAAGTGTGCACGCAGATCCTGGATGCTTATTCGGCAGGATGCTTTACTCTTTCACTCTGGAGATTCTGTGGTTTGGGGATCATCTTCAAGTAGGTATCGAAGTCTGAAGTCCACCTGGAATTCCCGACATACTCTCTGACACATAAGAGTTCCCTGTATATACAAGTGGGGAGGAAAGGCTAAGGGGCATCATGAGGATCTGTGCCTTACCATAAGAACCCAAATGCTGAGAAGTTTCCCTAAGCCTCTGTTTCTGCCTCCCACCCCCTCCCTGGGTGTCCTCCCCAGTGCCTGGGATAAGTGCTTAACAAAGTTTACTGGCATTAATGCTGTTGGTGGGCAGGAGGTGCCCAATTTGCATTGGAAAAGAGAGAAACAGCAGTAGCAAAAAGATGGCAATGAGGGACAGGAGAGACCCACTTAGCTGGAGGGGGTGAGGGTCCATGCACCAAATAGGAGTATGCAAAGAAAGCGATAAACCTTTCATAACAGGTAAAGGAAGGTGAATTTTATCCAGTGTCGTGTTTAGCTGAGTTCAGACTAGAAAGCTGGGCTGGATGAGTCAGTTTGACAAGGCCTTTTTAGATTTAGGAGGCTGTTCCGTTTTTCTCCTCTTCCTCCTCTTCACTGTAAGCTATCCCTTGAGCTGTATTCTGAAACCCTTAATGGTTTTTCCATCTCACTAGGGACAGTTTGCAAACCCTCTCTGGCTTGGCCAGGGTTGGGGCTGGGCACAAGAGGAGGTGGCTCCCAGCAATAAGCAACCCACAGAATTGTGTCTGTTATTTAAGAAAAGTTTCTGGTTTTCGGCTAATTGCAAAAATACATAATGGATGCTTTTCGCATCTGCTAGTTATTCTGGTACAGGCCTGCATCCAAGAGCAAACTTTAAACAAACAATAAGATTATCGAGCTTAACTATTTCAATGTGTAACAGAAAACCAAGTCCCATACACTTAAATTAGCACACATGCACTCAGACACAAGCACACAAGAGATCATATCAACAGATACACAAACATACACACATACAGATGCATGTTTTGGCACTAGTGCATGCCCAAATGCATACTTACACACTAGCACCTAGTACATACAAGCATGCACAACTTGCACATGTGCCCAGTCACCAGCACCGATAGACATATTCTCAGACACACAAATAAACATACATACACTCACACACTAGTATATACCAACGCATTTGGGCATCACAGACACACAGTCTCAGACACAGATGCATTTACACAAATCATTCTTACTGCAATGAGAGATAGACCTGGGTAGGTGTGTGTGTCCTCCCAGTGCAGAGTTAAAGGAAGCAGTCCATCAGCTGGGCACTGGCTGTCCGGGTGTTACCAGGTGTAGTTACCAGTATGGCCACCAAGAGGCGCCCAGGATCCATCCTGCATCCACTTTTCATGGCTTCTGCCAGCTGGTCAATTTTTTCTGTACCCACAAGCCTGCATCTCCCTGTTCTGGATCCCTGCACAGAACTAGGAGACTCCTTGATCCCAGCCCCAACCTTCCAGGATCCACTGTGCTCACTCTCATCTTTTCCCTGTCCCACACCACCGAAACAACCACAAGTCCCATCCCTCCTCCCTCCTAGCAGAACACATGCTTCAGAACTCCCTGCTTGTCCTGTGGCTACTCCATGGAGAACTGAATCTGTCAGGTCTTGAACATGATGTGACTTCTACCTGGAACTTCTCCCACAGGAGCAGCTGTCAAAATCTCACCTGTATTACAGTCTATTTCAGAATCTCCCAGTGCAAGGCTGCCAGAGTCAAGAATACATGTTCAAGTAATTCAGTGAATGAATTAATGCCCCACTCGAATACCTGACTCTGCCTTCCCTGCTAACCCCAGCTGGAGAGGTCTCTCACCTTCTAGCACCTGCCTCCTGGTGTGTGTGTGTGTGTGTGTATATATATATATTTCAATAAAACAAATGCCAGGCTCGGTGCAGTGGCTCACGCCTGTAATCCCAGTTACTTGGGAGGCTGAGAAAGGAGAATCTCTTGAACCTGGGAGGTGGAGGTTGCAGTGATCTGAGATCATGCCACTGCACTCCAGCCTGGGTAACAGAGAGAGACTCTATCTAAAAAAAAAAAAAGAAAATCCCCCCCACCCCATGTCCCCCTCCAACACAAAATGCCAGCTTCAAAACACAAGCTAGAGGCAGACTCAAGATGTCATGAAGTCAACCCCTTCCAGCATCCCTGACAAGTAGCTACTCTAGCAACAGATAACTCACCCTTCCCTGAGCAGCCCTCTTCACTGGATAGCTCAGACTTCCAGAAAGTTCTACTTTGTTCTTCCACATTCTCAGAGCTCTTTCATCATGACAGGGGCTGTGGCAACTTCTGATAATGCAGTAGTAGAATAAGTGCAAAGTGCAGGGGAGAGTGTGTAAACTTTCCAGAGAAGTGGGGGCAGGGAATTGGGATCAATTACAGAGGGAGTACGAGTATAAAAACAATCATTCCACCTGCTGTTTAGTGAATGTTTACTGTGCTCATGACTGCAATCTTTATAGAGGAAAAGTTCTAACCCAGGTCTGCCTGTCTGCAGTCTAGTCTAAAACACCTCTTGGGACACAAACAAAATAAAGCGTTTTGGGAGCAGACCGGTAGAGGGACAGCCAGGTGTGTAAATTTTCTTTTGCTACATAATATATCACCATAAACTTAGTGACTTAAAACAACATCCATCACCAGGTGTGGTGGCTCACACCTGTAATCCCAGCACGTTGGGAGGCTGAGGTGGGCAAATCACAAGGTCAGGAGATCAAGACCATCCTGGCTAACATGGTGAAACCCCGTCTCTGCTGAAAATACAAAAAAAAGTAGCACGTGGTGGCACCTGCCTGTAGTCTCAGCTACTTGGGAGGCTGAGGCAGGAGAATCGCTTGAACCCAGGAGGTAGAGGTTGCAGTGAGCTGAGATCGTGACCCTGCACTCCAGCCTGGGCAACAGAGCAAGAGTCTATCTCAAAAAACAAAAACAAAAAAACCATCATTTATTACCTCACAGTTCTGTAGGTCAGAAGTCTGCGCAGGCTTGACTGTGTTCTCTGCTCACAGTATGGCAACTCTGAAATCAAGGCTTCAGCTGGGCCTGGCTCTCATTCAGAGGCCCTGGGAAAGAATCACTTCCAAGCTCATTCACATTGTTGGCAGAATCCAGTTCCTAGCGAGTCCCCATTACCTTGGTCACTGCTGGCCATGGGGTGGCCTTGGCACTAGAGGCTGCTCTAGGTTCCACGTGCACTTTCCACTTTCAAGATAGAGTCCTCATGCTTTGAATTTCTGACTTTCTTTTCTGTCACCAGCTGGACAAAACTCTGCTTTTAAAGGGCTCACATGATTACCTTAGGCCTACCTGGTTAATCTCCCTATCTTAAGTCAACTGGTTAGTAACCTTAATTGCATCTGCAAAATTCTTGCCATGTAATATAACATATTCCACAGAAGAGCTAAGTATCCAAGGGTGAAGGTCATTGGGGCAGGCCGAGTTCTATGATGTCACCAGTGACCCTCACCCTTGTAAAGTGCCCTCCCCTTTGAGTGTGTGTTGAACCTGTGGTTATGTTATGGTATGTGGCAAAAGATAGATTAACTGGGTGGGCCTAATCAAATCCCATGGGTTCATTAAAAGTGAGTTTTCTCTGGCTGGTAAGAGAGAAGGAAGTCAAAATCAAGTCATGAGAAGTACTTGACCTGCCTTTACTTGCTTTGAAGGGAGTGGGGGCATGTGCAAGGAAGGGAGAATGGCTTCTAGGAGCTCCACTCACCCCCGGCCGACAGCAAGGAAATGAGGACCTCAGTTCCACAGCTGGAAGGAACATTCTGCCAACAGTGTGAAAGAGGCTGGAAGAGCTTCTAGATGACATAGATGACAGCCCAGCCCTGCTGACATCTTTTTTTTTTTGGTGGAGTCTCGCTCTGTCACCCAGGCTGGAGTGCACTGGCACAATCTTGGCTCACTGCAACCTCCACCTCCCAGGTTCAAGCGATGCTCCTGCCTCAGCCTCCTGAGTAGCTGGGACTACAGGCGCATGCCACCAGGCTTGACTAATTTTTGTACTTTTAGTAGAGACAGGGTTTCACCATGTTGGCCAGGCTGGTCTTGAACTCCTGACCTCAAGTGATACGCCACTCTCGGCCTCCCAAAGTCCTGGGATTACAGATGTGAGCCACTGCGCCTGGCCCCCACTGACATCTTGATTCAGATGTTGTAATACTGTGAGCAGAGATCCCAGTCAGTGGCACCCACCCAGATATATGAACTACAGAACTATGAGGTAATAAACAGGACTGCTCTAAGCTGCTGTTTGTGGTAATTTGTTATGCAGCAATAGAAAACTAATATGCCGGGCAAACCGCACATCATTGCCCGACCAAGGACATCTCTTATTATCTACCTACATCCTCCTTTTTTCCTCCTCCTCCTATTCCTCTATTTAAAAAATAATTTCGGCCGGGCGCGGTGGCTCAAGCCTATAATCTCAGCACTTTGGGAGGCCGAGACGGGCGGATCACGAGGTCAGGAGATCGAGATCATCCTGGCTAACACGGTGAAACCCCGTCTCTACTAAAAAATACAAAAAACTAGAAGGGCGAGGTGGCGGGCACCTGTAGTCCCAGCTACTCGGGAGGCTGAGGCAGGAGAATGGCGTAAACCCGGGAGGCGGAGTTTGCAGTGAGCTGAGATCCGGCCACTGCACTCCAGCCTGGGTGACAGAGCGAGACTCTATCTCAAAAAGAAATAAAAAATAAAAAATAGTTTCATCTGAATATTACTCATCCATAAAAAGGCTGATTCTGACACATGCTACAACACGGGTGAACCTTGAAGACATTATGCTACATAAAATAAGCCAGTCACAAAAATAAAAATACTGTATGATTCCAAATATATAAGTAATCAGATTCATAGAGACAGAAAGCAGAATGGTGGTTGCCAGGGGCTGGGAGGATTGGGGAATGGGAGGATTGCTTAATGGGTTTGGAGTTTCAGTTTGGGAAGATGTAAAAGGTTCTGGAGATGAATGGTGGTAATGCTTGCGTAACAACATGAATGTACTTAATGCCATTGAATTGTACAATTAAAAATGGTTAAATGGGCTGGGTGTGGTGGCTCACGCCTGTAATCCCAACACTTTGAGAGGCCAAAGCAGGTGGATCACTTGATGTCAGGAGCTCAAGACCAATGTGGTCAACATGGTGAAACCCCATCTCTACTAAATACAAAAATTATCCAGGTGTCCTGGCACATGTTTGTAATCCCAGCTACTTAGGAGGGTGAGGCAGGCGGATCACTTGAACCTCGGAGGCAGAGGTTGCAGTGAGCCGAGATGGTGCCATTGCACTCCAGCCTGGGCAACAGAGCAAGACTTCGTCTCAAAAAAAAAAAATAAAAATAAAAAAACTCCAAAAAAAAAAAAGTTAAATGGTGAATTTTGTGTTATGCTTATTTTACCACAATAAAAACAATTTTTAAAATAGTCTCATCGAAGTAATGCATATCATGGTTAAAAAGCAACAGCCTCCATCTGCCTGACACCTTCTATGATGTCAAAGAGTTCAGACTCAGCCGTTTCTTCTAAGACTTGCCTTTATATATTTATTATGCTTCTCCTGCCTTTTTTTTTTCTTAATGTAGGCAGAATAAATGGTAAAGATTTCAAACAGTGAAAATTAGGTCTTCATCCGACCCCCATTCTCTCTGTTCAAAAGCCCCCCTCAAAAAAGCAATGCCAGGTTTCCTGTATATTTTTCCCCTTGGTACTTAATGCATAAATAAGCATATTCTATACATATATACATAGCTTCTTTCTCTTTCTTCTTTCTCTTTCTTTCTTTTCTTTTTCTCTTTCTGTCTCTCTCTCTCTCTGCTTCCTTCCTTTCTTTCTTTCTTTCTTTTTTTTTTTTTTTTTTTTACAGGAGACCAGAGTTTTATTATTACTCAAACCAGTCTCCCCCAAAACTTGGGGACTGCAGTTTTTAAGGATAAAATGATGGGTAGGTGGTCGGAAAGTGGGGAGTGCTGATTGATCCAGTTGGAGATAAAATCATAGGGAGTCGAAGCTGTCCTCTTGCCCTGAGTCAGTTTCTGGGCAGGAGCCACAAGACCAGATGAGCTAGTTTATCAGTCTAGGTAGTGCCAGCTGATCTGTCGAGTACAGCGTCTTTAGTTACAGAAGAGGAAGGCAGTGGCAATCTGATATGTTAGGAACCCTGTACTGTGACTGTGTAGACAAGGTATGAGGCCAGCTCTCCTGAGGGGCTTTAATTGCTCTGTAACTCAACTTTGATTCCTTAAAGCAGTCTGTTTGTATTTGAAAGCATGCCATTCCAGTCAAAGCCTTGACAAAATAACCAGAATCTCCAACTGTGTCCCAAAGTCAGGCAATTGGTGCCGTGCAATTTTCCTTTGAATTGGGGGTCTCTTCAGTATAGTCCCTTCATGGTTTGCCAGGAAGATGTTACTGGAAAGGAGTCCCAATCCAGACCCCCAGAGAGGGTTCTCGGATCTTGCACAAGCAAGAATTCGGGATGAATCCATAGAGTGAAGTGAAAGCAAGTTTATTAAGAAAGTAGAGAAAAGAAAGGCTACTCCATAGACAGAGCAGCATTGCTCCTTTGCTTTTTGCACAATGGTGACACATATGGACTCCCTCTTTTTTTTTTTTTTGGACAGGGTCTCACTCTGTCGCCCAGGCTGGAGTGCAGTGGCGCGATCTCAGCTCACCGCCACCCCCACCTCCCGGGTTCAGGCGATTCTCCTGCCTCAGCCTCCTGAGTAGCTGGGACTACAGGCATGTGCCACCACGCCTGGCTAATTTTTGTATTTTTAGTAGAGACGGGGTTTCACTATGTTGGCCAGGCTGGTCTTGAACTCCTGACCTCAGGTGATGCGCCCGCCTTGGCCTCCCAAAGGATTATAGGCATGAGCCACCGCGCCCAGCCAACATTCTATTACATTTAAAAGCATATATATTTCTTGAATTTTCAAGAGCTCTCTCTCGGTCTCTGTTTCTTTTTTCCTCATACCATCCAGTTGTATTTGATGATACAATGCCCCCTTGAATGCCTGGGAAAATGTAAATAGAGGGAAAAAACTATTTTTTAGTTCTTTTTTGTTTCTTGTGTTATTCCTATTTCCTCTGAGCCCGTTTTATTTGTTTGTCTCTCTCTGAGTTTGGAGGCTTTCCTCAAATGTGTGGTCATCTTTGATTGTCCATTCATATTTAGGAATGAAGAACTAAAAAGCCCATTGACTAGCTGGTATGCCTTAGGTTGCCAGTGGCAACCAGTCAGTCAGTCACTAGAGTAGAGGACTTCTTCTCTCCACTCCCACCCCAGTGCCAGAGCATGTCTTCTGGGGACATTAGATTTCTCCAGAAACCCCCTGATCTCCCACCTGAAGCATAGATGCCAACTTTCCCAGTGCTCTGCACACAGTGGTGGGGAGAGACTGTCCAATGTACAGACTTCCAATCAATCCCCTCTTTAAGCTCTGTGTCTTGCTGGTTCTGCCCAGGTGCTCCCTCCGTCGTCTCTGCACACACTCTACTGAGGTTTTCTCTGCCCTGCTGCATCTGTTACCTCCATTTGCTTTTTTTTTTTTTTTTTTGAGATAGGGTCTGGCTGGGGTTTAGTGGCACAATCTTGGCTCACTGCAGCCTCTGCCTTGCGGACACAAGTGATCCTCCCACCTCAGCCTCCCAAAGTGTTGGGATTACAGGTGTGAGCCACTACACCTGGCCCATTTGCTTTTTAGTGTCCTGAAATTTGTTGAAATATCTTGTCAACTGAGGTTACCTCACCCATTATCTTTATTGTTGTGGGTTTATTTATTTATTTTTTTATTCCTTAACAGTCATTTTAGAAGGCCCTTAAGAGACAAGGGGATAAAACAAGTGATCAGTTTATCATCTCTGGTCATGACATGCCAGCTCAAGCTCACTTTTGCCCCCACTCAGTACCACACCGGCCCAATTGTGAGGTCCTCAAAGTGTCTCAGGCCTCCTATTATGGCTCCTTCCTCCCTTAACCCCAGGATTAGGGGGTTCCCAAAGTTCTCTCCTCCTCAGGAAAGCACTGTGGACTCCTTTATCCTGAGGATGCATGACAGGTGTCACAGTCTGTATTGGTTCAAACCTAACAAATGAAGTGTGAATGGTGCAATTTCAGTACTAGGCTTGGTTTGGTGAAGACAGATCTCAGGCATGAATGCAGTCCTTATATGTTTTGAGCACCTAAATTGGTATCATGTTACTCGCTGGTGATAACACAAGACTGACTCTCCCAAAGGACTGAGACAGTTTCTGGAAAGGGGCTGTTCTACTCAGCACTACACTGTGTCCTCAGACCCTGACATGCAGCCTGTGATCACTGAGGGGCTTTTGCGGTCCCTGACCAATGAGACGTAAAGCCTGGTTGCCCTGGTGGTAGCTGCATGGGGCAGACCCATGGGCCTAGGTGATATCCCCAAGACTAGGACACCAGGCCTCCTAGAGGCCCCTACTTAGAGGATCTCCAGCAGACAGGATCTGACCAACCAGCCTGGTTTGTGCAGGACTGAGGGGTTTCCCAGGACATAAGATCTTCAGTGCTAAACCCAGAAAGTTCTTGGCATATGGGGATGAGTTGGTCAACCTACATGCAGAGGGCTTCTCTGCTGGCCTCTCCCTCCCTTCAACTTCAGGCTCTTTCCATAGAGGAAGGTTTGGGGCCTTGCTGGCTGCTCTAAGCTAACTTGCCAGGGTCCCAACTAGACCCCTCTGCCCAACCCCCAAATTATAGGCTCACTCCCACCTCTTCCCCATCACTGAGCTGTAAAGGACAGTCTGGCTTCTCCCAGGGCAGAAGCCCTTCTACAGCCTCCTTCACCGGTCCCCCAGCTCTGCCTGTAGCCCCCGAAATGGGAGCTGGGGTTGCTGTGTCCCTCACAAAGGGCTTTCCTGACACCTCCCCTCAATATTCCAACAATGACCTCATTGGACTCCTCTTCCTCATCTCAATTAATAATGCTATAAAATAATGATAAATGACATTTGCAGATCACTTATATGTCAGACCTCATGCTAAGCTTTTACTATGTATCACCTCATTTAATCATCTGAATGACATCACAGGCAGGTACTATTATCCTTATTTTACAAATGAGGAAACTGAAGCTCAGAGAGGCTAACTTACTTAGAGCCACACAGATGGTCATAATTGCAGAAATAGAGCTCAAACCTAGGAGTATCTGATGCCCAAGTCTAAGAATGTGAAATGGTCTTGAAACGTCCAGTTTAAGTCCCGCCTCCTCCAGAAGGCCTTCTCCAATCATGTTTGCCCCCCACACCAAACTTTCACAGAAAACCCAACTCCAATGGCTTAACTCTTTTTTTCTTTTTCTTTTTCTTTTTTTTTTTTTTTTAGGTGGAGTCTCACTCTGTTGCCCAGGCTGGAGTGCAGTGGTGTGATCTCGACTCACTGCAAGCTCCGCCTCCCGGGTTCACACCATTCTCCTGCCTCAGGCTCCCAAGTAGCTGGGACTACAGGTGCCCACTGCCACGCCCGGCTAATTTTTTGTATTTTTAGTAGAGATGGGGTTTCACCGTGTTAGCCAGGACAGTCTTGATCTCCTGACCTCGTGATCCGCTTGCCTCGGCTTCCCAAAGTGCTGGGATTACAGGCGTGAGCCACCGTACCCGGCTGGCTTAAACTTTTAGGACATTATTTGTTTTCTTAACAAGAAGTCCTTGTAGGGATGGTGCAGTAACTTAGATATAACAAGGACCACAACTCTTTCCATCTTACTATATCATTATCCCAAGGGTATAGGCATGGCAGATTGTACTTACCCAATATAATACTTGGACACAACAATATCTCCCACACCACTTGCTCTTCTGCAGTGTGACCTTGCCATTCCCTCATCAACAGGTACAGTCTAATTCTCTTCCCTTTGAATCTGGGCTAGCCTTAGTGACTAGCTTAACCAATACAATGTGGAGGAAATGACATTTTGAACTTTCAAGGTTAGGTCGTAAGTCTTGCAGCATCTGTCTGGGCTTCTTAAAAGTCTTAGTCTTAAAACACTTGCCCTTGAAAACCAGCTGCCATGCTGTGAGACACCTGAGCCATAAGGAGGTGCCCTGGTGAAGAAAGTGACCAGGTCAAGAGCTCCGGATGAATTCCCAGGGAATATGCAGCATCAACTGCCAGCAATGTGGGTGAGCCATCTTGGACATTCAGTCCAGTAGTCTTTAAATGAGTCTTGGTCAGACTGCAAGAATGTGAGAGCCCTCATGTAGGACCCGTTCAGTTCAGCCCAGTCAACCTACAGGATAGTGAAAGATAATAATACATTGTTTTAAGGTACCAAATTTTGGGGGTGATTTGTAAAGCAGTAATAGATAATTAAAACAATTGGCTTTCTTCTAGCCTGTTGCCTCAAGTTATAAGATGACTGCTTCAGCTCCAAGCATCATTTGTTTTTTTTTTCTTTTTTTGTTTTTTGAGACGGAGTCTCACTCTGTTGCCCAGGCTGGAGTGCAGTGGTGTGATCTCAGCTCACCACAAACTCCACCTCCCAGGTTCAAGTGATTCTCCTATCTCAGCCTCCCAAGTAGCTAGGACTACAGGCACCTGCCACCACACCCGGCTAATTTTGTATTTTTAGTGGAGATGGGGTTTCACCATGTTGGTCAGGCTGGTCTTGAATGCCTGACCTCAGGTGATCCACCTGTCTCGGCCTCCCAAAGTGCTGGGATTACAAGCATGAGCCACTGCACCTGGCCTCCAAGCAGCACTTCAAACAACCATATATAAAAGCAGAAGTGAGTACAGAGCAAAGGCTTTCTCCTTGAGTGACTTTAAGAGGGATGAAAATCTTAACCCAGAAGTCCCCCAGTATTATCTCTGCATATCTCATTGGCCAGAATTGGGCTATACCCTCTCCTAACCAAGAGAGAAATGGGCAAAGGAAAAGGAAGAGGGAAATGATTGTCGGGTAGACAACCAACAGTGTCTGCCATACTTGTTGATGTGGTGGCTCTAGGAGAAAGAAGAGTCAGGTGGGAAAATGATCCAAGGCTAAAGAAGGAGCCTTCCCTATTTCCAGAAGCAAAGCCTCAGCGGCAACAAGTCTATTGAAAGCTCCTTCTTTAGATAGATAGCATGGTGTGCTGACTAGAGTTCTGCTCTGGGAGGCAGAACCTGGCTCTAGTGTGGTATAATATTGCTGAGTCAGTTTCCCATTTTGTGCCTCAGTTTCCTCATCTGTACAATGAAAGGATTCCTTCTAATTCCTTCAGGTTAGGAGAAGCCAGGGCAGAAGGGAGGTGCTGGAAGCTTAGCTTGTGTGTAGGTGGTAAATGGTCCAAGTCAAGCTCAGCAGAGCCTGCCTCTAGCCACAGATGCCGGGATTTACCAAACAAACCCTAATCACTTAATGAGAAATGAAAATGGTGCCTGGTTCCTCCACTTAATTACCCCTTTGAAAACAACACACAGGAGATTTATGGTAATCACCATAATCACCTCATAAAAACCCGAGTGTTTAAAGATGGACACGCCTCATTTCTGGGAGGAATTAGAGGCAAAAATCAAGGCAAGGAATTTCTGGCCTGCCTTGGCCTTGGCTCCCTGGAATCCAGAACTCTGGCCACAGAGTGCCCGCTACCCTGGATAGCCTCCTGGTCCCAGCCAAATATTGTTCCTAATGCTCCACAGCCAAGGTGTCCTTGCAGGCCTGCTTCCTGGGTCTCCTCTGTCATGATGTACCAAGAAGACTCACAATTCTGAAGGTCAGGTGGAGGTCCTTTAGGAGGAGACAGGAACATCTCTGAGTCCTGTCACTTATAAAATCTGAGCTAAAAGACTGGAGGGGAGGTTGAGGGACACAGGCTGTTCCTAGCTGTGGAAAGCCATAGCTCATAGGTTTTCCTGAGGCCATCCAGTCCTGACTTGTACATCTCCCATGACGAGGAATCTAGATCTCCCGGGACATTTACTGAGATACACAGACAGCTAGAAGATTCACACCCTGCTCAGCAGAAATCTGTCCTCTTTCAGCTCCTTATAACTAGACTCAGATCACTGGGCATCAAGGTTGTAAGTGTCCTCTGGGTTTATCTTCCCTCCATAGCAATTTCTTTCTTTCCTCTCACTCTCCTATGTGCAATTCCTTCATTTATTCAAAACTATTAAATACCTAATGTGCATCAGAGACTACCAATTATTTTTTTTTCCATTTTTTAAAAGAGATGGGGTCTCATTCTGTCACCCAGGCTGAGTGCAGTGGCATGATCATAGTTCACTGCAGCCTTGAACCCCTACACTCAAGCAATCCTCCCGCCTCAGCCTCTCATGCCCGGCTAATTTTTAAATTCTTTGTAGAGATGGGGTTTCACTATGTTGCCCAGGCTGTTCCTAAGCTCAAGCGCTCCTCCAGCTTTAGCCTCCCAAAGTGCTAGGATTATAGGCATGAGCCATTGTACCCAGCTTGACTATCAATTCTTAACACAGTAGGCAGAATGATCCTTTGAAAACCTAAACCAGATCATGTTACTCCTCTGTCACTCTCCAGTGCCTTCCCAAATCAGAGTAAAGGCACAATCTTACAGTGCCCTGCAGGACTCTCATGTCCTGCCCTTTGCTCACTCTGCTTAAGCCACACGGATCTCCGTGCTGTTCCTGGAAAACACCAGATCCTCTCCCGCCTCCACACCTTAGTACTAGCCCACTGTATTCCCACTGCCTGGAATGCTTTTTTTGTGTATCTACATGGCTCCCTCTCTAGCCTCCTCCAAGGCCCTTCCTGACTTTCTTACACAAAATTGGACCCCCTCCTTCTCTATTATACTATCCTGCTTTATTTCTGTCCATATTGCTTATGACCATCCAAAACAATACACTGCAAAATTTGCTTATTTATCTTGCTTAATGTCTATTTCTCTCTTCTAGGGGTCAAACTCCAGAGGGCAGGGGTTTTCTATCCTCTCTCTCTCTCTCTCTCTCTCTCTCTGTTGTATCCCAAACACCTAGCACAGTGCCTGTCACATAGTGGGCAATAAATATTTGTTCAGTGAATGAACTAATGGGGATAGAGCAGTGAAAAAGATAAAGCCCACGCCCTCAAGGAACTTAAGGTCTAACGGTAGAAGCAGACACCAGACAGTCACCCACAGGACTGAGCAACTGAATGATGCATGTGGATAAATGCTAGGTAGGGAAGTAGCAGGTGTAATGACAGTGGTCTGACTGTAGCCAGGAACACTGTCGTGAGTTACTCCAAAAAGCTGTTTGTGAGAGGATTGGAGTTCAGGGTGATGAGGGTTTGGAGCCACAAAGCTCTGGGAGGAAAAGATGCTGGAGAAGCTCAGATTGTCACTTCTAGGCCCTTTAAAGGTGATGGGACTCCAGGCAGAGGGTACTATCTGCAAACGGTGTTCAAGTGCCCACTCTGCCATGTCCAAGACACGTGCTCTGGAGCAAGCCACCTTGGCGCTGGAGTACTTGCTTCCTTATCTCTAAGATGAACATGGGATAACTAGCTCTTAGGCTGGTTGGGAGGTACAAGTGAAATGTTTGTCAGAGCTGGAACCTGCAGATATTCAATAAATGCTAGCTCATTTTCTGCTCCCTTCTTCTTTGTCAAACCTTTTAACATCCAGCCTCCTTTTACCTGGTCACTCCGTTCTCTCTCCTGGCCCTGTGTAAGCATGAAGAGCTGTATGAAAAAGGGAAGCATCTAATCATCATAAATGTATAACTGCAGGTTAACAAAGGTTAACAGGATCTTTCAGGGGCAGAATTTGACAGATTAGACCGATCTCTACTGTGCCCCAGGACGCTTGGCTTTGTTGCAATTAACTAAATCTCCCATCAGCCTCCCGGTCTGATGCCTGTTGGCCTATAGGACCATGCCACTAGAATGAAGTTGGAGCAGGGGGTGGCACACACAGCTAGGCCCTGTGGTTCTGCCCATGGCCTTCCTCTGGGGGAAGCCCTCCTTGACTACAACCTAGAGAGAGCTCCTGCACATACCCATACATACACATACACACATGCAACACATATGCAGAGCTACACACAGCTCCCAACTCCACCCCACACCATGGGAGGATGGACTCCCGGCCCCTCAAATCTTTCTCTCTTATTGGTAGGTGGAGTAGGAGGTTGATAAGGAGGCAGCAAGCATATTACTATTTCCCATGGTTAGCATGGACAGTGGGCACACTCAGGCACTGAGCAAATTTTCACCTGTGCAGGGGCCAGCCCTAGCATTAGGCAACAGAGAAGCAGATGAATCAGATCAGAGTCCTGGCCTCAGGGCTCACATTCTAGTGGGGGAAACAGGTACTTGCACAGGTAATTATAATATAAACTACACAGTAGTGGGTCCAAGTGGGAACCTACAAGAAGAGAGCTTATTTTCCCTTTGGGCTAGGGCAAGGCTGTAGGGATTAGGCAGCCTTTGAGCTGGGCTGAGGTAGGATGGAAGGGCTCCTAGGCAGATAGAACTGCATGAAGAAAGGCACAAAGGTGGGATAGTGTGGTACAAGTTCAGGAAATGACAAAGCCTCTGATGTCAGGGTCAGGCTAGAGCATAGGATGGGGACATAACTGCTTTCACTGTAATGATTTGGTTTGTAACCACCCCTGGGAAACCCCTCCATGAATTAATGCCTCCCAGTCCCTCCCTATACCCACTTGACACCTTGGATGGTTTTGACCAGAAGAACTCTTTCTTGTTTACTGCTTCACTGCTTCACCTCCCTGCCTGGCCGCACATTCAGCTCCTTCAAGTCAGCCTCCCTTGCATCACCTCAAGGACACAGCAGTCCTGCACTCTGGCCCACACTGGCCTTGTCATCTGATCATCTCAAATGGCTGAAGTACCGAGATGATTTCACACAACAGCACCCTTTCTAGTAAAGGTACTTTGCTATATGCTATCTTAGGATGCTATTTTCATAAGAAATCCACTACAGTCAGTTTAGACAAAGAAAGGGGAAGTGATTACAAGGGAACTGGAAGTCGAAAGGAACCAAACACAGAAAAGGACTTGGCCCAGACTTGGGAAAGCTCTCAGGAGTTTCTCCCTGCCTCTGTGCTCTTTTCTCTTCCCGGACTGACCTTCTCCACCAATCAGATCACATGGAGGAAAACATGCCTGCTGACAGCACCTGACAGGTCCAGCCATGTAAAAACAGTCTCCAAATTCCCAAGAGGAGGCGACCGGTATAACGGAACCGCATGTCCAACCCTGGCCCAATCAGCTTTGGGTAGTGGCATGGGGTCACATAAAACAAACATGGCTGCTAGGCTACACCTCGGGGGGTCATTTCTCATAGTCATGTGGATTGGTGAGTGGGCTGTTCTGAAAGAAGGGAGCACAGCAGATATCCCAAAGATGCCCATTACACACCTATAATATAGTGTGACAAAATGCTCATACGACTTCTAGTTCCTAGACTATCCTACTGACCTACTCTGTGACTTCAGGCAAGTCTCTACCATCTTGGGGCTGCAGTTTCTTCATCTGTACACAGAGGAGGATGAGACTAAGCATCCTATTGGATGCCATAACTCTCCAATTACTTACCCTCTCTGAACTTCAGTTTTCTCATCTGTAAAATGGGAGTAATGATATCTACCTCACAGAGTTATTGTAAGATAATGGGTATGAAAATATCTAACATGGGTTGAGTACAGAGTTATTCAAGAAATGCTGGTGACCCTAGTAGATTTAAATTGAGTGGCTGTCCCTCTCACAATGGTTTCCCCCAAGGGTTGTAGCTATGATTCCCCACGTGTTTGGGAGAATTGCTCCTCCTCTAGTTGGGAGCTGCCATACTCCACAGTGAATTGTCAAGGGGTGAGCATGGGTCCACATTGGGCCACTCAGAATCCTTCTCTGGGGCCTTGTTTCAACTGCAGCTCTTGTATCTTCATTTGCAGAACTCTAAGGAGAGGGGCATGTTGCTGCCAACAGCCAGACCCCAACCTTGTAGAGAAAGTGGCCTCTGAGAGTGAACCTGACATGAAGAGGACTTTTGAACACTCAGTTTCAGACATTTTGAAGTCCAGTTTCATCCTTGCCCTGATTTATGATTTACTACATTTTTCTTTTCTTTTCTTTCTTTCTTTTTTTTTTTTTTTTTTGTTGTTGTTGTTTTAGACAGAGTTTTGCTCTGTCACCCAGGCTGGAGTGCAATGGCACGATCCTGGCTCACCACAACCTCTGCCTCCCAGGTTCAAGCGATTCTCCTGCCTCAGCCTCCCAAGTAGCTGGGATTACAGGTGCATGCCGCCACGCTCAGCTAATTTTGTATTTTTAGTAGAGATGGGGTTTCTCCATGTTGGTCAGGCTAGTCTGGAACTCCCGACCTCAGGTGATCTGCCCGCCTTGGCCTCCCAAAGTGCTGGGATTATAGGTGTGAGCCACTGTGCCCAGCCAACATTTTTCTTAAGTTAGTTTGAGTTGGTATTCTGTCACTTCCTTCCTGATGATACCTTCTTCCTTTCTCTAAGCCTCGGTTTCCTTAACTGTAAAATGATGAGGTCTCATCCTCTCCTCTTTCATCTCTGACACTTTATTACTGTATTTATTCATTTATTCATTCAGTCAATTAGCCAATCAGTTACTTGGCATTTACTGTGCATGTTATTCTGTCCCTGGTCCTATACTGAACACTGGCAATCTTGCTAGAGAAACAATCACTTCTCCAGTTCTCAAGATTCATATAGTTAGGTTGGAGAGAAGGGTAAGAAAGGATTCAGTACCATGGGTGATGGTGGCTGTGACAGAGAGAAGCACAGGCACTGTGGGGAAATCAGAGGACTTATCCCTGCTTGGAAGGCTTCCTGCAGAAGATGGCTGAGTTTTTCAGACAGGGGTGAGCGCAGAGAGAAAAGGAAAGGTACTACAAGTGGATGAACCTACCTTTGTAAGGGCCCAAAGAATGACAGAAAGCAACAGCCTGGGTGGGAGGGGAAGGGACACAAGAGATGAGGCTGCAGGTTCATCTCTACTCTTCTTGAGCTTATTTGTATTTTTCCCCCATGAAACTTCTAGGGAACAACAATAACAACAAAATACCTCTCCATTTTTTAAGCTTGGAAAATCCCCTGGGTAGAGTCTTTGAGTGCAGATAGATGAAAAGAAGTGGTTCTTGACCACAGAGGAGCACTGGAGCAAATGATTCTTTCTCCATCAGTGTGCCCCACTGGTCCCATGTCCTATCAGGGAAGCCAAGCTGGCTGTGACATCTAGCGGCTGGTCTAGGGCTGTCTGACGCTTCTAAAAATAGGAAGGCAGGTGAGCCTAAGGCCAACCAGAAGGCAGAAGAGCAGCCCAGGCAGGCCAGGGAGGAATGTAAACATCCCTCCTCCCCTTATAGGAGACATACTCATTACATTTTGAGCAAAGGAGGCTCACAATGCACCCTAGAGAAAATATGCAGTTATTGCCCCTAACATGCCAAAGCCCTACTAACGACTGCACGCCTGCTCCAAAGGCACAAACTGTTCCAGATGTTGCTCCCTGCCTCTGGGAGGGCCCTTCCTTCCTCCCGCCCAAGGTTCTGGACTGTTTCTAGAGTTACAGTCTTTTGAGAGATATATGTCCCGCTGAGGGGCTTGGGGTGAGTGACTGTCCTCCCTGGGCCTCACAGGGACAGTCTAGGTTATCCTTTCCTTAACAGACTGTTGTAGAGACTATGCCTGTTGGCCTGGTGGGGTGGTGAGAGAAGAGGTGCTAGGCTGGGAGTGGGCAAAGTGGTGAGGGAGGGTTCTAAATTTGGGTATTTTCAGTTTTTGCATCTATGAAATAGTAATGAGTCTGTAGGGAGGCAGTAATTTGCAAACTCAGTTCTTCAAACACACTCAGGAATTGCTATCTCTGGATGTGTACTGGCATTGGAGCCATCTTCTAGCTGGGTAACTGGGCTCCTTCCACAGTTGTGGCCTTCTGTTCTCTCATCTGTAAATTGGGGATGGTTTTTGAAATTAACATTTTTTCCTAGTTAAAGAATGTATGCATTCTTGTAGCTTATTTTTTTTTGAAAACGTAATTAAATAATTTTTGAGTAGGTTACGTAACTCACATGATTCCAAATTCAAAAGATGCAAATAGTAAAGAGTTAAAGTCTCCCTCTCCTTCCTGTTTCATAGCCACACAGTTCTCTCCTCATGAAGCAACCACTGTTTTTTGTTTTTTGTTTTTTTTGAGACAAAGTCTCGCTCTGTCGCCCAAGCTGGAGTGCAGTGGCGCGATCTCGGCTCACTGCAACCTGTGCCTCCTGGGTTCAAGTGATTCTCCTGCCTCAGCCTCCCGCGTAGCTTGGACTGCAGGCGCGTGTCACCATGCCCAGCTAATTTTTGTATTTTTAGTAGAGATGAGGTTTCACTTTGTTGGCCAGGCTGGTCTTGAACTCCTGACCTTGTGATCTGCCCTCCTCGGCCTCCCAAAGTGCTGAGATTATAGGCATAAGCCACCGTGCTCGGCCTGAAGCAACCACTGTTATTGGCTTTTTGTATATTATCTATGGATATATTTTAAAAATCTGTTGAAGTATTAACATATATATAGCAAAGTGCATGTGTCGCAAGAGCACAACATGGTGAATAATGTTCATAGTTTAAATTCTTAAGAAGATAAAGAAACAATAAAAATCACCCCAAATCCATCACCCAGAGATAAAACTGTTGATATTTTGGTGTATTTTCTCTTTTGATGTATATATGTGTGTATGTGTGTGTATATATATGTATATGAACATTGGAATCATGCTGTATAACTGATACCCTTTTTATAGTTAATATTATATCATGAACATTTTCTCACTTCATTAAAAATTCATCAAAAATAGCTCTTTTAATGTTTTCCTAGTGTTCCAAGGAATGGATCCAAACTTACCTCAGGATATTGTTCAAGTTTTCCTCTGTGATAAATAACACAGTGATGAGCATCTTTGAACATACATCACTTGGCACATCTCCTCAGGATGAATTCCTAGAAGGGGAATTACTGAATCAAATCGTATGTCTCCTTTAGAAGTCAGGATGTAATAGGGAGAGTCAGGCCTGATTCACGGAGCTGCTTAAAGGATTAAAGAAATTATGTGAGACTCTGGTCTAGTGCTTGGCACAGACACTAAGTTCTGTGAGTGTGAGCCTAAGGGGTCCCAGGGAGAGGAGAGGTAAATGTGTATGCCCCTTCTCCCTGGTGGTTCCACCCGCTAGACCTTCCCTTCCTGAAGTTTGCTGACTGAGCCAGATGGGAGTCTCAATCTTGTCTGATCTTTATTATTTTAATCATTGCAGTCTTGCCAAGTGGTGGGCTGGTGAGTGTTTAACAGCTAGATTTCTGGCTGGTGGGGGGCACTCTGATTGGTAGCGTTCGTCAATTTCTGTGGTGTAAATACTCCCACTGTGGCCGATTTCAAACGACGACCATGATGTCACCAAAAGCAGTGTTGGGATGAGATGCATAGTCTCACAAGCTAGTTGGAACTGGCTCCAGATCACCAGTCCCTGTTTTTGTAGCCACCGAAATCTCCCTTTCCTCCCTCTCTCTTCTTAACCCCTCCCCATTTAGCCCCCACGCTGGGGCTTTTCTGAGGTGATAGAGACTTAACATTTTGTGGAAGGTGAATGTTGCTAAAGAACAAAAACATCCGGGGCCTATCATGGGGAGGGGGCGGGGGGAGGGATTGCATTGGGAGTTATACCTGATGTAAATGACGAGTTGATGGGTGCAGCACACCAACAAGGCACAAGTATACATATGTAAGAAACCTGCACGTTATGCACATGTACCCTAGAACTTAAAGTATAATAAAAAAAGAACAAAAACATCCTCTCCCAGTCCTCTAAAGGAGAAACTGATGCTCATGATGGTCAAGATGATTGTCCCAGGTCACCCAGCCAGATGATTTTTCACGGAGTCTTATTACCTGATTCCTGCTTGGGACATTTCTCAGCTTCCTGCAGTGGAAATAAACTTTCTTTTCTAGCCACTCCTTTTCTTCCTCTTTGTCTTCAGCGACTGCTCTCCTGGATCCACAAGAGGATGAGGCCCAGGCTTTGCCCTCAGGAGCTAAGAGCAACTGGAGAGGCCAGACACATATGAGCAGCTTGCCAAATTATTACCACTTTCTCACTCAAGTTCTTCAATCAACAGGAGCTTTATACCACTTTCTCACTGAGGTTCTTCAATGGCTTCTTTTAACACTTAGGACAAATCTGTTTAATGTGTCCCTCCGTGCATAACCACCACCCTCCCCCAAATGTCAGCTCCTGAGAGTAAGAATCCTTGGTCTTCATTTTTGGCTCCCTGTGCCTAACAGAGTCTGCCACAAATCAGGTACTGAATAAATACTGTTGAATAAGTGCAGAGAGGAAGGAGGTGGGTGGGGGCTGGGGGAAGGGGTGAGTGCAGTGTGGTTACAGTTCTAGGCTATGAACTGACTTGCTTCAGGACTTTAGACAAGCCTCTCCCCTTTCTGGACCTCCATGTCCAAAACTGTAAAGAAGACATATTGGATTCTAGCAATAGTTTAAGAATGGGGATTTAAAAAATACCTGCCAGCTACCTCATGTGATTGTAGTTATGCTTTTAGTATCCATTGATGGACCAAAAATCATGACAAAAATAAAAACAACTGCCAAACTTTTAAATGTGGTTGCATTTATCAATCACAGCAGCATCTACATCCATTTGAAAAACATTCAGACTGTGTGTGAGAGACACACTGTGCATGCAGTTTACAGACAGCACTGGGTGCCACATGGTTTCCAGATGCCTTTAGCTAAGGGGCCCAGATCATCTCAGAGTCCTTCAAGTACGAGGGACTTATGTGCCTAACATGGATCACAGGAGGTGTGCAACTTGCATTGGGTCACACAGGACATGAATGGTGGATTCAAACTCAGTCTTCTCCATCTTGGGTTCCCTTTGCCCTGGCAGCCTGCTGACAGCACCACTCCCCTTCGGCTCCCCTGGAAATAAGAAGCAGGGAGGCCTGAGAGCACGGAGATTGCCTAGGGTGCGGGGGTGAGGTGGATGTCAGAACGCTGACAGCTCGAAATGACACGGAACATACTTCAGATGCCTTGTGTGTGGTTTAGGAGCGGCTGGAATTACACCCTCAGGGCTGAGCCAGCATTGTTGGAGCCAGAGCTGAGCCTGGACCCTGCTGAAGCAAGGCCCCACATGGGGGGTCTTGGCCCAGGACCACAGAGCTGAGCAGTGGCAGTGAGGGCAGGAGGCAGATTCCTAGCTGGAAGCCAGCACACGGACCTTTTACCTTTCCAGACAGGTGTGGTCATTCATTCATTCACTTATTCATTCAGCAAGGTAGTCAGTCAGGCACTCAACAGATGCTCACCGAGCCGTGCCCCTCTGCAGCCTATCATAGGGTTCAAGGAGGAATTGCTCCCATTCCTCTGGGGAGGCAGGCATGGAGCATGTGATCCAGTCTCTCTGGGTACGGTCAGGCCAGAGGTGCCAGTGGGCCTTTTGCCTGGAGAAGGAGCAAGGAATTGGGAAATGTTTTCTAGCAGATGAAATGGTTATCTTCTGTGAGTGGTTCTCAAGGGACAAGCAGGAGTACACCAGGCAGGTCAGGGAAGAAAGGGCCCTCCTGGCAGAGCGGCCAGTGGGAAAAGTAATTAGTTCCCTCTCTACCTTTGGATGGGAAAACTCTCTGGGTTTTCATTTGCTTATTTGTTTGACAATGTGGAAATGGACTTTTTCACAGGGAAAGATGAGACTTGTTGCTATAAAGGTCTTAGAGATGGAAGGGCTAATTAGACAAATACATGAGACTGTATTTGTATCTAAAGCTGGCCAGTCAGGTTGTTGTAATTTTGATTAGCAAAAATGCAGAGTGGGAGGAGACTTGGCACTTATTTGGCTCAGTATAGAATTTGTGTGTTGCAGGGAATCAGGCAACAGGGAGGGCGGTGAGAAATGAGGAAGGAGGGGTCCACTGGCCAGTTGTGTGGTGCCTGCCAGCCATGCTGATGATGGGGCCTGAGCACTAAGAGTGACGGGGAGCCACTGGAGGTGTTTAAGCAGGGGCCACAGATGAAGCATTGCTCTAGCTGCTGAGTGAAGGAATCCGAGGAGGAGGCAGAGAGACCAGCCAGGAGGCTGCTGCAGTCTGCAGTGAAGAGAATGGATTCAACAGAACTTTCTGAGACCCAGCAGGTCTTGAGACTGGAGGTGGCTGGAGAGGGAGAGAAAGGAGAGGATGATGGCCAGTTTCTGGACTGTGTGACAGGTCAATGTTTAAGCCACCATCTGAGATGGATGGCTGAAGGTTCTCTCTCCATCCCCATCTTGAGTGAAGGGGAGCCAAATGTCTGATGTGGCTCAGAGCCACAGCCTTGGTTCACACCTCATCACATGGTCAGCCTTCTACCTGGTCTCTTGGCCTCTAGCCTCTTCCCTCTCTAGCCCATCCCCTGGTAGACTGAGTGACCTAAATGAGACATCTGATCATGTCACTCCCCGGCTGGAAACATTTCAGACTCCCTGTCTCTAGAAAGGTCCTACTTGGTCCAGCACATAAAGTCATCTCCAATCTGAGCCCGTTTACTTTCCTGTCTCAGTCCCTTGGCAGTCTACACCAGCCACAGTGAATACCAGTAGCAACAACAGCTAACAGTTACACAGCACTGATATGTACCAGGCAGTGTTCTAAGAACTTTACACATATAACTTGTGTAACTCTAAGAAAAACACTTCCCAAAAAATCTTGCACATCCCAGAATGGACAATACACACTTGCCTTCAGATTTTGCACCCAAAGTTGTCTCCACCTGGTATTCGGCCATCAACCTTCCACCCATCTGATACATATTTATTGCTCACCAACTTCTCCCAGGCACTATACTAAGTACCAGGGATCCAAAGTTGAGTGAGACATGGTATGTGCCCTCAACGCATACAAAGTTGAATGGGGCAGACAGACACACGAAGGAACAATTATAACATGATAAGGTAAGTGCAGTGATGGAGATGTTACGGAGCCACAGAGATTGAGCCCCTAATCCAGTCTGGGGCCTTCCTCACTTGGCCGTCTGCAGCTTTACCCCTTCCGGGATGCATTCCCCACTTTGCAGACAGCGTAAGGTCTCTTCTTCCTGCAGTCCTTACTCTACCCACACCATACACCAACTACCTTTTGTGGGGGAAGTTCAGGGGCTGCTTCCTCCTGAGCACAGTGAAGGCAGAGAACAGTCTGACTCACCATAGGATCCAGCACCCAGGGCAACCTGGACACAGATGACTGGAATTTGCTAAATGAAAGAGCCTGAAGAATAAAGAATCACAAAGGGGGCATCTTCCTCCTGGGTTACTCCCTGACGCTCTCTCCAGAGTCAGGCCTGTACCTGCTACCTTTCCTAAGCCTGGCTCAGGCCCTCTGGAGTCAGACCCTGCTGGTAAGGATGGGGCTGTGGCTGTCATCCCGAGTTCAGGAGCAGTCTGGTTAGAAAAGGCCTTGCCAGAGGCGGGTCCCAGGATGCCCCCCAGCCAGCGGGAAACTGCCTGCCTCGGGCTTCTGAGGAACAAGCAGTATCCTGGGCAGCTCTAGTTTTGGGTGTAAGAGGGAGGAAGCCCTGCAGCAGCCTTCAGGACCTCTGAGTGGCAAGAGATGGTGTTGGGGAATCTCTGAGATTTCCTTGGCTCCAGAGCCCCTTCTGCAGCCTCTGGGCTCTGAGACTGGTGGAAGCTGTGATGGAGGGCTTTAGAAATAAATGACTCTGGGATAGCCTCAAACTAAAAGTGTTTGAGGAACATTCCAGGAAGCCTTCAGTAGCCTCAGGCTGGTCCCTTGGGCACTCACTGAGTTAACATGGCTCTTTCTTCCCAGAGCTCTGAAGGGCAATCATGAGGATGGGTGTCTTGGGGCCAGTACCTGAAAGGGCTTTCTGCCTCAGCCCTTTCTCCCAGGCAGAGTAGTTGGGAAGCCCTGGCCCCCACCCCATGTTCCTTGCCTCAAGGTCTGTCTTGGCTAGTGGTGCCTTTGCAGAACTGGAGCTGGGGGCAGGGAGTCTTGGGGGCTAGTGCTAACAGCTTTGGACAAGGGTGGGAATTTCCACTCCTATCTAGAGAGTCATCGACGCTGTGTGCCCTGACCTGGGCCTTTGGCCTCCAAAGGGCAGTGGGAAGGCCGGCCCCAGGGCCAATCCCTGGCCATTAATCCCTCCTGCCAGCCCGAATATCCACCCAGTGTGGTCAGACAAAGGACTGCCCAGCCCAGCCACTGTGTTCCTCCCGCCCCAGGGGCTCCACTCAGACGCTGGGCCGCCTGGAATCCAGGCCCATGAGAAAGGGGCCGCCTTCACTGGCCATCTTATGCCCGGATGCTCAGCCGCATCACGTCCGGCCCAGGGCCTGTGAAAAGAGGGCCCAGCCACGCTGAAAACACGGATTAGCCCTTGGGCCGCCCCCTGACACTGGCCTGCTCGGCTCCAGCTCCGGGAAGCAGGCCCAATGGAGGGGGCCAGACAGGCACAAAGAACTGGAAAAGTCTAGGTTCTCACCCCTTTGGCCTAGCTCCCCACCCCCACCCTTCCCAGGATTAGCATAGCCAACCACACATTCAGTTTCATTTATTGAACATGTACTATGTCCTAGGCTCTACACATTGACCAGAAGACTGAAAGTACAAGGAAACTGCACGTAGCTACAGGTGGTAATAAAAGCCACTTTTCCCTCAACCCCCTCACTCCCTGGAGGTGTGAGATGGAGGCTGTGGTGGGTGCTTCAGAGGGGCTTCATCCCTAAGGGAAGGTGGTGGCGGTGTATGAACCTTGTCAGCTCTGGTCTGCACTTGAGTCTAGCTGCAGGATTATGTTGCACCTGGTTGAAAATATGCAGGTGCTGAAATAACTTCTCTGGCCCTGCCTCTCTCCGTCCCCTGGGTTAATACTGATTATGCCAATTGTGTAGTAGGAAAAGAAAGCACCTCTTGCTAAGTGCCATTGAGGGCCAGGCACTTTCATACATGATCTCATTTGGCTCTCAAAATGCTGAGAGGGGGCATGATTGCTTCCATTATTCTGTTTGAGGAAACTGAGGCTCACTGAGGCTCAAATGAGAAGTGGCCCCAGGTCACTCTGCTCCTGAAGCTAGATTTCCTGATGCTGCAGTGGCTTGTCTTGTCTTCTTCTTTGGTGAGCTGGGCATTGTGACTGCACCATCTTATGTTCCATATGGCCTACCTTCAGGTGCTAGAATGCAGGGTGGGGCCAGGTGCGGTGGCTCCCAGCACTTTGGGAGGCCAAGGCGGGTGGATCACCTGAGGTCACAAGTTCAAGAGCAGCCTGGCCAACATGACGCAACTCCGTCTCTACTAAAAATACAAAAATTAGCCAGGCGTGGTGGCGGGTGCCTGTAGTCCTAGCTACTTGGGAGGCTGAGGTAGGAGAATCGCTTGAACCTGGGAGTCAGAGGTTGCAGTGAGCCCAGATAGCCCCACTGCACTCCAGCCTGGGTGGCACAGCAAGACTATGTCTCCAAAAAAAAAAGAAAAGAAAAAAGAAAAAAGAATGCAGGGTGGGGAGGTTGAAGAGGGTTCTGAGGCAGGACCTGCTAGAATATAAACTGAGCTGACTCTTCATTGTTGTGGGTGAGGGATTGTCTCTAGATCTCCAAATGTCATCTCTTTCCTCTCTGCTTCTGTAGCCCCTCTGACCACCTCTACTATAACTGGCAATTGTCTATCTCTCCATCAGATTTTGTCTTCATCTCTGTCTTGCCCGGAGCACTCGCTAAGGGACTGGTCCAGAAGTACTTGGTGAGTGATGAAGGCTGAACTGAGGCCAGGAGAACTGAAGGACGGATGGATCCAGGATCCATGTGGAATTGACGGGACTTGCAGTTGCCTGAATGTGGAGAGTGAGTGGGGAGGAAGGAGCCCGAGATGATGATAACCACGCTTTGATCTGGTGGTGGCGGGAAGGAAAAGGGAGAGGTCCATTTGCTGAGATATAGAATGCTGGAAGGAGAGCCGTCCAGGGCTGGAGGATGTACTGGGTATAGGAAGAGATGCATTTCATTTAGGACATTTGGGTTTGAGATACCTTGAAATATCCATGTGGTTATGCCCAATGGGCACCTGGATATGCTGACCAGGAGGTGAGGAGAGAAGCTAAGAATTTACCTTGGTAGCTGAAGGTGTTGGTGCTGGAAATACTCTTAATTTTCTAATGTCTCAGCTCAGCTTTAAAGGATGGCATTCTTAGAAAAGTGGGGTACCAGAGCTTTGAACTTCACATTTAATTCCAGCTCTACCACTTACTACTAGCTGTGTGAAGTCAGGGAAACCACTTAACCTCTCAGAACCTTAGTTTCTTCATTTGCAAAACAGGAATAATAACAGTACTCACTTCATGGGGTGCCCAAACTTAAGTGCAATAATGTACATAAAGTGTTTACCAAATACAAAATGCTCAGTAATGGTGGCTGTGATGTCATCAGCTGAGATTGGAGCTGAGAGAGGGGCCCTTGAGCTCCATGCTTTGCATTTGGATTTTGAACTGGATTTTGAGTTTGGAGTTTACAGGCCTGCTGTAACTAGCTTTGGTCACCTATACCTGGGGACACTCTATAGCATGGCTGGGGGATTAGGATGGGGCAAGTGAGACACCCATGACCCCAAATGTAGGGAGGCCCTGGCTCTCAAGTGCTGACTGCACTTGCAAGGCCCTGAGACTGAACTCCCCTTAAACTCAGTCAGGTACCTCAGTGGGCTCACTGTCCTTCCAGCCCTGCTCCATGTCCAAGTCCCTTGATCTGCCTGTCCCCAGGACAACGCACTTTAAGACAAGTCTCCTTCACTCTGTGGTTCCCTCTGAGCTGGGGATGGGTCTCTCCTGTCTCTTTGGAGAAGAGGTTTCCCAAAATAGGCTGAGTGCTGCATCCCTCTGGATGGCAGTAGTGGGTGGAATTTCTCAGACTGAGTTTTTAACAAACACTGCCAAAGACCCCCATCCCCAGTGAGATGTGTGGTGTTTCTGGGTCAGAATGCGGCTCTTTCAGACCCCCAGCCTGTGGAAGCCTACATTTTGTACTCTGTGTGTGTGTGTGTGTGTGTGTGTGTGTGTGGGCGCGCGGGCGCGCGCGAACAGAAGCTGTTTTCTCCAACAGGAGGGGTGTGGAGAGGAGGCAGCCAGAAAGGCAACTCCAAGTTGTGGATTTCCTGGGGGCTCTTGATTTAAAGCGGCTGCACCACTTTCCACGATTCTGTTTTTTCAGAGAATGCTCTCAAGGCCTGGAGGGAGGGCAGGACAGGGGTATGGGGGAGGGGGGTGGCAGAGAGGCGAGATGGTGACCCTGATCTGGAGAAGCCAAACATCCTCCCAGAGACAAAACTGGCCTGGCTCTGTCCTGCCCCGCTGCTTCATTACCTTGGCCCAGGTTCCCTAATGTCTGCGAGTGGGCCTGACACCTCCCCATCAGGATACTGAGGGCTGGCAAGGCAGCCTTCATTTCTGTCCCAGCTGGGGATGGAAGGACCAGGAGGAGGATGAGGGGACCGACTACTGGGAGGAGCAAAATGGGGAGGGGGCTGGGAGAGTGAATGGGTGGATTTGTGATTGGGAATGATCCAAAGGAGAGGGGGTAGAGGGCGGGGTGGAAAGGGAAGGGGACTGACCAAATACAGTGCGATGGGGCCAGGGCCAGGGGCTGACCTAACCGAGATGGGGAAGGGGTAAGTCTGGGTCTGGGAAAAACTGATCCAAAGGCAGAAAGGGAGGGGCGAAATGGAGGTGGGTACCGTGAACAGAGTAAGGGGGCTGGGAGAGGAAATTAGAGGGGAGGCGCTGGCCAGCAGGGAAGGCCTGAGCCCTCTCCCCCGGCGGTGGGCGGGGGGGGGGAGGTGGCAGTGTCCATATAAAGCGGGTCGGCGGCCCCTGCCGTCCCGGAGTCGCGCGGGTAGGGGCTGCCGCAGCCGATGGCCGGGCGCAGCGACATGGATCCGCCCGCCGCGTTCTCGGGCTTCCCGGCCCTGCCAGCGGTCGCGCCGTCGGGGCCGCCGCCGTCGCCCCTCGCAGGAGCCGAGCCAGGGCGGGAGCCCGAGGAGGCGGCGGCTGGCCGCGGGGAGGCGGCCCCCACGCCCGCGCCCGGCCCGGGGCGGCGGCGGCGGCGGCCCCTGCAGCGCGGGAAGCCGCCCTACTCGTACATCGCGCTCATCGCCATGGCCCTGGCACACGCCCCGGGCCGCCGCCTCACGCTGGCCGCCATCTACCGCTTCATCACCGAGCGCTTTGCCTTCTACCGTGACAGCCCGCGCAAGTGGCAGAACAGCATCCGCCACAACCTCACGCTCAACGACTGCTTCGTCAAGGTGCCCCGCGAGCCGGGCAATCCGGGCAAGGGCAACTACTGGACGCTGGACCCCGCGGCCGCCGACATGTTCGACAACGGCAGTTTCCTGCGGCGCCGCAAGCGCTTCAAGCGCGCCGAGCTCCCCGCTCACCCGGCCGCGCCGCCGGGGCCGCCGCTCCCCTTCCCCTACGCGCCCTACGCGCCCGCGCCCGGCCCAGCGCTGCTGGCGCCGCCGCCCCCTGCCGGCCCGGGCCCAGCGCCGCCCGCGCGCCTGTTCAGCGTCGACAGCCTGGTGAGCCTGCAGCCGGAGCTGGCGGGGCTGGGCGCTCCGGAGCCGCCCTGCTGCGCCGCGCCCGACGCCGCCGCCGCCTTCCCGCCCTGCGCGACCGCCGCCTCCCCGCCACTCTACTCGCAGGCCCCCGACCGCCTGGTGCTGCCCGCAACGCGCCCCGGCCCCGGCCCGCTGCCCGCTGAGCCCCTCCTGGCCTTGGCCGGGCCGGCAGCCGCGCTCGGCCCGCTCACCCCGGGAGAGGCCTACCTGAGGCAGCCGGGCTTCGCGCAGGGGCTGGAGCGCTACCTGTGAGCCTGCGCCGCACGGGAAGGCACCTGTGCGACCTGTCCCGCCCCAGGCCTGCGGCGCCGCCCGCGAGCGCCCCACCTCTGCCCCCACCCTGGCTTGGAGCACACCCAGCGCCTCTCGTCTTGGCCTCCTGGACTCAGACTCCTGCTACACCCTTCTCCGTCCCCCATCCGTGGGGAGGCTCCCACCATCTCGCCACCGGACAGAAGCGTCCCCTGTGACCTGCCAGTCTCTCATTTCTTCTCCCTCCACTTGTGAGCGCCCCCAGCTTTGCGGCGCCCCCCACCCCAGGTTTCCTGGTGAGTTCCAAGACTTTGCAAGACAGATCTGTGATCCCAAGCCGTCTCCTCCACCGACTGTACTTCATCAACCTTCTCTCATGTTTTTCCGACACGTTAGAGGTCAGACTCCTGGGTTCATGACTTACTCGCTAGAGTCCCTTCATTTCCCAAGTTTGCCCCCCACCTCCACTTACCTGTCTGCCCTCAGTTTCTTCCTGGGTAAGAGCCCCCGTTTCACGTAGACACACCTGGCTGCCTTCTTCACGCCCTGAGGACACTTCTTGGAGATTTCAGAGACAGGCAGCACCAGGGCTCATGACTGAAAGGGGAGTTGGTGGGCCTTTAGGTCTGCCCCACTCCCTGGAAAACTTAGGACTTATTGGGTTATTATTATTTTTAATTAAAGTTGGTTTAATTAAAAAGAAAGAAACCTTTTTCTGGGCTTGGTGTGCTGGCTGGTGACTTGGGGGAGTGGTCTGGGGAGACCGGGTGAGCTTTGTTCTAGATCTTGGGTTGCCACATGGGGTGAACCTCCTTGTGAGACATCAATCAGAAGTTCATTAAATGGGATTAGGAAGTGATTCTCCAGCAGGATTAGTGGCTAACACGAATTTGTTTTAAAAAGGAAGTGATTCAGCCATAGCTGTGCACATAGTAGGACTAGTCAAATGCCATCTCCTGCACCTCAGCCCGGTAGAGACGAGATGGGCTGGGCATGTGTGTGTACACACTTGTGTGAATGTATCTGAGCAGCAGGTTGCCTGCTGTCTGGGATTATTCCCAGCTCCCATGGATAAAGAAGCACTGGCCGTTGATTCACTGTTGCAGTTAGTTAATGTGCCGAGCCTGTGCTAGGCACTGGGGAAATATCACTGAATAAATGGGCAAAATCCCTGCTTCATGGAGGTTGTGGGCCAGTGGGGAGAGTCATTAATCCAACCATCAACACCCAGAGAAATAAGGTAAGTGCTCTACAGCCTTGCACTCAAAGTGTGGTCCACAGACCTACACCACCACCTGGGAGCTTGTTAGAAATGCAGAATCTGGCAGGACGTGCTGGCTCATGCCTGTAGTCCCGGCATTTTGGGAGGCCAAGGCAGGAGGATCGGTTGAGGCCAGGAGTTCAGGATCAGCCTGGCCTAACATAGGGAGACCTCATTTAAATAAATAAATAAATAGAAATGCAGGATCTCGGCCCCACTCAGACTCACTGAATCATCAGATTTTGCATTTTAGCAAAATTCCCAGGTGACTAGTATGCATAGTACTACGGAGTAAAGGCGCTGGCCTCAGGCAAGAGGCTCAGCCTAAAGGATTAGAGCTCCCTGCTATAAAGAGTGAGGCCAGGCCACAGAACCATACCCCACCCACTCTGAACTTCCAGGCACTGCACCATTGGCTATGCCCCGTCTTACCTTCCCTGCTGGATTGTAATAAGGGGCAGAAGGGACCTGAGCTGATTCCTGACTGTCCCCAGCACCAAGGACAGGGTAGCACTCAACAGACTCAGAGGTGTGAGGGAGGGAGTTGGCCTTTGACCCTGTCCTGCTGTCTGGTGCTGACCCAAATGCTAAGCATCAGGCTTTTGCAAGCTCCCCCACCCCAGGGCTCCCAGTCTAGTTGAGTCTGAATTAGGGGTAGGTGAAGATGGGGGAGGGAGTCAGTGTGTCTTGAACCCAGGGTGAGTGTGATTTGCATGCAGGACATGCAGGATGTGCCTCTCTTGGATACCAGAGTTTGAAGCTCTGGGGTGGTGATGGAAGATGAGGGTGGACAATGGGCCACCCATAGAGGAGAAAGTATGAAAATCTGAGAAGGCCAGGAAGGCCCTCTTTGAGGGTAGGGGAGTAGGTTTACACAGTATGGTAGGAAGTGACCTGGATAGACCCCCTCCACCAGCTATTAGCCCCTTTGAGCAAGGGTCAGATCAGATTTGCCTGATGCACAGCAGTCCTTCACTTAACATATTTTGACTGCTCGAGGGCATGAATCCCTGCTGTCTGATACTGTGCCTGACTTACAGAACAATGACTGAGTGGACAGTACTTTGACTTTGGCACCTTCTTATCCATTCTCACTCATAATCCTCATAGTGACCTATAGAAAGGGTGAAAGAGGTGAAGTGGAGGCTCTTTCCCCACTTGTAAGTTTAGCAAACTGCCCCTCCCTAGGTCTAGCAGGTAGTGAAAGATCCAGCTCTCAGTTCTCTAGGAAGTAGAGCTCTGTAAAGATCAAAATGCAAACTTGCTTTTGCTCCAAATGGTATTATAGCCCCTCCCCCTGCCTCAGAGCATCTGTTGATAAATTCCTTCCCAGTCTAAGAAATCCCAGGGAAGGAAAGGCCTCTTCTCTCTCTCCTGAAGCCAGGAACTGCTTCCTGAGCTCTGAATTCAATGCTTGCTACTACCTTGCAGGTGTCA
The DNA here is from genome assembly GCF_008728515.1 of Papio anubis. Classification (NCBI taxonomy): domain Eukaryota; kingdom Metazoa; phylum Chordata; class Mammalia; order Primates; family Cercopithecidae; genus Papio; species Papio anubis. Next base: position 45,822,022 of record NC_044976.1, read on the forward strand.
GTCCCAGGATCTTGGAACACTTCGAGGACAGGTAGAAAATATCTGTAGGGAAATACTAGGAGGGTCACCCTTGAACTGGAAAATCAGATTTTTATTTTTTAAATGCTTCCTTAATTTTCCTTTATTCAGGCCGGGCATGGTGGCTCATGTCTGTAATCCCAGCACTTTGGAAGGCCGAGGCGGGTGAATCACCTGAGGTCAGGAGTTTGAGACCAGCCTGGTCAACATGGTAAAACCCTGTCTCTACTAAAAATACAGAAAGTAGCCGGGTGTGGTGGTGCATGCCTATCATCCCAGCTACTTGGGAGGCTGAGGCAGGAGAATCGCTTGAACTCAGGAGGTGGAGGTTGCAGTGAGCCAAGATCACACCACTGCACTCCAGCCTGGGCGACAAAACGAGACTCCGTCTAAAAAAAAAAAAAAAAAATCGAAACAAGCACATAATTTGACAAGTCACATAGCAATCAAAGGCTTATAGTGGTATCTTGTACCACTCTCAGGATCTCTACTTTGTTCCATACAAGAATCCGCTTTCAGTTCATATTTTTCTCTCGAAATATACTTCCATATTTTCATGCTTATACTCCTCTCTCTTGAAACAGTAATGATTAACTTCCTATTATGATAGATGAACATTTACCTCTAAAATCTCTTATCTCCTTCCATTCTCCCTCAAATTACCAACTTTTGGTTAAATAGTTTTAGCATTTAGATTGTTACTATGTAAATATTGTTCTGTGATAAGCTACTAGTGTACTATGATTATAATTCCTTTTGTGTGTGTGTGCAACCTTTTATTTTACCTGAACTTAATAATGCCTTATTTTTTCATTTGTTCAACTTCCTTTGTACCTAAAAGGTACAAAGCTAAATCTATGGGAAGCTAAATCTTCCCATACCTTCCAGTAACACTGTGGTACAGCTTTTCATGAGGTGAGGTCAAACTTACCAGGAAACCTATAACTGCTTTTGGTGGTTGTGCTTTTCCCTTCCTGGGGCATCTCTCCCAGAGCCCTCCATCCTTCAGCTCATCTGGACTGATGGTGCTCCAAGTCAGCTGAACAGAGCTGGATCTGGAAATTCCCTTCACCATTACCTTGGGAATTCTGTGTCCTGTTTTGGATCTTCTACTTCCTGATGTCCCTATTTTCCCTTTTTTCTTAGTTTATTCTCTTGTTTCAGTCGAGGTAAAATTTTGGAAACTTTGCACGTCTAAAATTGTTTTAGCATGAGAAGCTAAGTATGCATGTGACAATGAAATATTTGCGTCAACGCTGTGCTTCTCTGTAGACCTTTTTTTTTTTTTTTGAGGGAATCAGAGAATGGGAGATATTTTCTCAGCTTAGTATGCTTTACCTGTAGGGAAGCAGGGAAGGTGGTGGAGTATTATGGAAATGAGGGGTTAGAGTTTTGGCAGGAGGACAGGGCAGGAGAACTCTGGAGATTTCCTTATAGGAGAAGGAAACCTGAGAGGAGAAGGCCTGAGAGGGGTGACTTCCTGACTTAGGGGGACTTGGAACACAGGGAGGGTCGCTTTGGGCCCAGGATGGTGCTGAACTGGTTTGAGGGCCTCCTGGATCCATTTAAGAAGGAAGCCAACATTACCCTGGCACATGGAAATTTGAGAACATAGGAAAGTGACACCCTTGGCAGGGACACTGGCAAACATGACAACAGAGAGGCTCCTTCAAGAGAGCCCTCCACTATAGTGACTGGATTGGTTTTGAGCCCAAGTGTATTACCTCTCTGGGAGATCCTAGAAGTAGGGGGTGAGGGGATTTTGCATGTTACCGGTTATTGTGGTTTACTCTTAAAGGGAAAGAATTCTGTGGACTTCAGTATTGACTTTAATTTTTTTTATTATAATGTCAGTATTTGCAGGTATAAATTCCTTAGACTTGTATTTCTTATGTGATTGTTAAAATGGTTTATAAATTACATTCAAACAATGAAATAAAAATTCAAGTTGATAATATTAGTCAAATGTAAAATAATATATTGTGGCTGGGCGCAGTAGCTGACGCCTGTAATCCCCAGCACTTTGGGAGGCTGAGGTGGGCGGATCACGAGGTCAGGAGATCGACACCATCCTGGCTAACACGGTGAAACCCCATCTCTACTGAAAATAGAAAACGTCAGCCAGGCATGGTGACATGCGCCTGTAGTCCCAGCTACTCGGCAGGCTGAGGCAGGGGAATCGCTTGAACCCAGGAGGCAAAAGTTGCAGTGAGCCTAGATCATGCCACTGCACTCCAGCCTGGGTGACAGAGTGAGACTCCGTCTACAAAAAAAAAAAAAAAAAAAAAAAAAAAAAAAACCCAAAAAAACACCCCATATATATAGAGAGAGAGAGAAACAGAGTTTTGCTGAGACTACATCACTTGCACCATGAATATGGCTCTGACTTCTCCTAGCAGGTTTTCTGGGTTTGTCATTCCTTGGGCCATGTGATGACTAAAGTCACCACTTTTAATTTTATTGATTGATTGATTGAGACAGAGTCTCACTCTGTCACCTAGGGTGGAGTTCAGTGGTACAATCATACCACACTGCAACCATGACTTCCTGGGTTCAATCGATCCTGCTGCCTCGGCCTCTCGAGTAGCTGGGACTATAGGCATGCACCACCATGCCTGGCTAACACCATTTTTTTCTTTTGAATGAACTGCAGGGATTCCTTCATGTAGCAGGCCATGATACCAACAGACCCAAATATAGCATATATTTATAAAATCTACATTTTTTTTTTTTTTTTACCTCATCTCAAGATTAAAGTAGCACTACCTGACAATAAATGGAAATAAAGACTTCAAGTATTAGGTATTTCTTACAAGGAACTCACTTATGTGATCCAGAATATGCTTATATGAATGTGCTTACTATCAAGAAAAAAACCACCTATGTGATCCAGAATATGCTTATATGAATGTGCTTACTATCGTGAAAAAGACAACATTCAAAAATTTTTATAAATTCCCACAAGAATAAGAATATATTCTTGGGCCAAGCACGGTGGCTCACACCTCTAATCCCAGAACTTTGGCCGACGTGGGCAGATCACCTGAGGTTGGGAGTTCGAGACCAGCCTGACCAACATGGAGAAACCCCGTCTCTACTAAAAATACGAATTAGCTGGGCGTGGTGGTGCATGCCTGTAATCCCAGCTACTCGGGAGCCTAAGACAGGAGAATCGCTTGAACCCAGGAGGCAGAGGTTGCGGTGAGCCGAGATTGCGCCATTGCACTCCAGCCTGCGCAACAAGAGTAAAATTCCGTATCAAAAAAAAAAAAAAGTATGTATTCTTGGACCATACTTCAAACTAAGCAATTAAACATTTTAAAACATTTATCTAAATAAATAACTCTTTGGTTAGAAGAAAGTTGCCATTACAGACTATTTATAAATTAATAAAGGTAAGAATAGTACCTATTAAAATCTAAAGGAAGTAGTCAAACTTGTGCTCAGAGGAATTTCATAGCCCCAAATATGTCATGGAGACAGAGTTAGAGGAGCCCTGGGGTGGGGTAGGGATACCAGTTACAAGGCTACTGCAGCATCCAGGCAGGAAAGGGTGGTGGTTTGCTAGAGGTGGAGGTGCAAGTGGAAAAAAGTAGATATACAAAGCTATAGAAAGAATCGGCCGTTGGCTAACATCATCCTAATCCACCAAAGCCAAACACTTTCCCATTTAATCATAGCCTCTGGCCAATCCTGAAAGGTTGGAGTGGTCATTTCACTGGTAGTCACCCCTGGTCTGGCTTGCCTAATTTAAGGAGTAACTAATTTCAATAGACCTATTAGCTCAGAAGGAACAGACAACATTGTCAGAGACGGTTCCTCCACTGCTCCCACCAGAGGGCACCTAGGTTAGCTGTTTTTTCCTGTGAATTCTGTCAAACCACTGAGGAACCTATTTCTCTAGTTAAATAAATTGCTCCAGAACACAGAAAAAATGGCAGTCATCCCAATTCTACCTACTATGTTATCTAATTATGCTATTGAAACCTGATAAAGGAATACATAAAATATAGCCTAATCTCACATATGAAAGATGATGCAAAACTTGTCAGCAATGTATCAGCAAATTAAACTTAGTAAAAAAAAAAAAAATACACAGTCGTGCAGTTTATTCTTGGAATGCAAAGATGTCATTTTTAGAATTATTTGCTCCACATTGTAGGAGCTGTGCATCATCACCTTTATAGATGATGAAAACTGGGCTCATAAAGGTTAAGTGACTTACCCAGGTCAAGCTGCAAAGTAAATTATCCAGGACTTGCTTCCAGGTCGGCCCGACTTCAAAGTCATTCTCCTTTCTCTCAGGAAGAAACAAGTGGAGGTGGAAACTTGGATGAAAAGCCCCAGGCACCAATAAAATTCTTCAGTTCACCCTAATATCACCCTCCCCTACACCCACACCCACAGTCCAAATCTTGAAAAGAGCCTTTCCAGCCATGATGACAGGTCTTTGGTTTCCTCTTTTTTTGTCTGTCTTTCACTCCCCACCCCCTCCCCACACCCCTATAATCCCCTCTCTCCCCTTTCCCTCTTTCTAATCTCCTTTCTCCCATCAATTTTTGGAGATAAAAGCGCCACCTGTTGGCCGCCTCATGTGCACCTGATTTGAGCAGGAAATCATTGGAATGAAGTCAGGATCCATTCGGATGCTATTTTGGGCTGGCAGGAGCCCCTGGTGGCTGAAAGGCACTTGCTCCAGCAGGGAAATCAATTGGTGCAGAAGAGGAAAACTAGCTGCAGTTCCCACCTCCTCTAGAAAATCATCCTCCCCACTTCCTCTTGGCAGGGTTTGGTAGTTGCTCCACGGCAAATGGAATTGGAATGGGTGTGAGGTTGGTGGCCCTAGGTGCAGACAATTTATCTACTCTAAGAGGGAGACAGAGGAAAGGGGGCTGGGCTGGGGGCAGAAAACCTGGGGTCTAGTCTCAGGTCAAATACTTAGGCAAGTCCTTTCCTTTCTCTGCCCTTCATAGCAATTACTGCCTCTCCCCAGGCCCCTTGATTGTGCCAGGCCCTGTGCTCTTTCCCAGCTGAGGACTCAGAGATGGATCAGACACTGTCCCTGCTCAGAGAGCTCAAATGTTGGCAGATGACAATATAGTATGCAGAATGCTTTATGAGATAAAGAGTTGCTAGGTTTCCTTGGTCACTCACCAATTCCCGCCTCTATCCTGACTCAGCCTCAGTCTACCTCTGAAAATAGAGAATGTGCCCTATCCTCTCTGCCTGGGTAGGGACGGCCTTTGTGACTGCTAAAGCATTGTGATGATGGGTGAGGATTTTCTACCCTGCCTGACTGGGGCTTCCCAGACAGGGCCTGTGTCTTCTCTGCTCCACTGTATGGGCAGCCTGGCCAGAGCTGAGCATACTGCAGCTTTGGTTTGAACTGCCCTTATCTGGAGGCTGGACTTGGGGTTTAGGGAGTTGATGAGACTTAGAGACAAGAGGCCTGGACCCTGCTTGAGGGAGACACAGGCCCCACCCTGGGCAGCAGTCTGTCTCCCTTGAGTTATGAAGGGGCTTCCTTTGTGGGCTTCACAAAGGAAGGCTTTCTGAAGGTGGTGGGTTGGAGTTCTGAAAGGAGGGAGGGGAGGGCCTGCTGCTCCTGTTCCTATGAAATCCCTTCTTCCTCTATCCATCCTAACCCCTGTCCAGCTGGCAGACTGAAAAAAACTGACTACTTTCAAAGTAATTTAGATGGGACCAACAGAGGGAGGGAGCCAAAGACAGAGGGATGGGAACAGAACAGGAAGGAGGAAAGGTGGAGAATCTGGGGTCCTGCCTAGCAGACTCAACTGCTTCCCTGTCTGATAGACAGGCAGGTGACACTCACAGGCACCTCACATGTCTGGCTTCACGTCCCTTGCTTTCAACATTCATAGCCACCAACCATATTTTCAAGTTGGAGCCCATAAAAAGTGTTCAGCACACAGTAACAGTTTTTATTCTTATGTTCTGAACACTCAGTCTTATTTATTGAAATAATCCAACCGTTTCTTTTAAAGTTTTTATTTTATTTTATATTTATTTTTATTTATTTAATAAAATAAAGTTTTATTTTATTATTTAATTGTTGAAGAAGTAATACATTCACTTCACTTGGCTTTACAAATATAAAAAAGTTGTCCATGAAGTCACCCATTTGTTTCCAATTTGCCGTAGTGGATAATCAGTTACTAGATTTTTATTCATCCTTCTAGATATTTTTGTTGCATATGTAAACCAATACAAGTACACATTATTTTCTCCTTGAAAAACACAACTGGATGGATGTTTACACTGTTCTATACATCTTGAATTTTTTTTTTTTCCACTCAACAATGTATCTTGGCTGGGTGCAGTGGCTCATGCATGTAATCCCAGCACTTTGGGAGGCTGAGGTGGGTGGATCACTTGAGGTCAGGAGTTTGAAACCAGACTGGCCAACATAGTGAAACCCGGTCTCTGCAAAAAATACAAAATTAACCAGGTGTGGTGGCACTTGCCTGTAATCCCAGTTACTCGGGAGGCTGAGGCAGAAGAATCTCTTGAATGTGGGAGGTGGAGGTTACAGTGAGCGAAAATCACATCACTGCACTCCAACCTGGGCGACAGAGCGAGACTTCATCTCAAAAACAAAAACAAAATGAAAAACAAACAAACAATGTATCTTGGAGCTTTCTCCAGATGAGTACATAAAGAACTTCTATATTCTACTTTTACAGTATACTAGTCCCTTTTTTAGATGTTTCATTATTTGCTTAACCTGTCCTTGATTGACACTTATGTTGTTTCCAACCTTTTGACATTCCAAACAGCACTGCAATATGACTGTGTACATATGTCATACCATATGTGTGCAGGTACACCTGCAGGAGAAATCCCTGGAAGTGGATTTCCATGTAGCCTTTGTCAAGGCACCACGCGCCCTGTGTGGTCACACTGGTTCCTTTCAACAGCAGTCCCCTTTTATTTCTCAAAGGGACCCTTGGTGACCACAGTCAGATTTTCACCTGCTCAAACCCCACTGTCTTCTTCTCCAGGGCCTTCCCATCAGTCTGCCACCAGAGTCCTTTCACAAGGTATCCTGGCCTCTGGATTTGGAAAGCATGGGTACTTGCCATGCCCACCCTGGGGTGTGCTGTGCCCTGGCTGTCAGTTCATCCAGGGTGGTGGCTCCTTCTCCTTTTTAGCTCCCAAATCCTGGGTATCCATGGCAGGTGTAGGGAACTGGCTTTCTGGACCTCCATCATTCAGGCTTCCAGGCTTCCTGCCAAATGGTGCTGTCTCCCCATCTGGGCCCCCAATTGTGACTCCTTTCTTCTGAGCATAGGATAATGCCGTAAGATCTGCTCCTCTACTATTTCAGATTTCCCATTTCATTGCCTCTAGTCCCCCAGATATGACTGGCCCCAACTTGGAAGGAAGGCGTGGATGAGGGAAGATAACACAGAGCCCCTGTGAGAGGTGTTCATGTAACTAACGGGGAGTCAAACTTCAAGGCTGGAAATGAGGCCCTTGGCAGACTGGGAACCTCTGGGTTGCCCAGGCCTGTGATGTCAGCTCATGCAGCATTGTCACCATTTGGGGCTGACCTAGGCAGGGGATGAGAAGGAGCCTGTTCCAGCAGACCCTGAGGGGGCTGGGCAGGGCAAGGCCAGGCAGTCACATGATTATTATTGTTGTGATAGGTATAGCACAATAGTTAAGAGCCCTGATTCTAGACCCAGATTATCTGTGATGGGGATACACTTCTCATAAGTTGGATGAGGAAACTGAGGCCCTGGAAGAGGCAGGGGCGTGCCTGAGGTCACATAGGAAGGCAGGGAGAAGACAGAGAGTAGGGCCTAGGCCTCGTGGCTTAGGCCCCACTGTTCCTCTGAAGTTGCAGGAATAAACCAGTGGGTAATGCATTCTCATGACAGGATGGAGGTGTCCCTGAACATGTCAAGGTTGGAGAGGAGGGCAAGGAACCTCACTGAGACATCCTGATCCATAACAGGCTCCAGCTAGAGCACTAGGTCTCAGGAGTCCCCATGAGGTGGCAGGCTAAGAAATTTCCCTGGTCCATTTCCAACCCAGCTATCTGGATACTTTACAAATGAGGAAATGCAGGCTTAGAGAGAGATTAATTATGAGACTAGTAAGTGATAAGAGCATAATTTGAACCCAGCTCTAAGACCTGAACTCTTCTTGCTACACCTGGGTGCCTCTATGATTCATACTCAGTGATTACCCAGCCCCTAGTCTAGCACTTCCAGTGACAAGGAGCTCAGAGTCACCAAGGTAACCTATTACATCTCAGAGATAGCCCTGTTAGAATGTTCTCCTTGCATGGAGGCATAGAAAGTGAGGCTTTTTACCCCTTTCTGGCTCTCTTTTGCCTTGGTCTCTCTGTCCCAGATCAGCCCTGTGGAGATCTGGAGATGCTGGCTGTGTTAAGCCTTTATTCTCCAGGCTAACTACCTCAGACCTTTCTTTCGTGTTTATAGGACATTTTGTCAAATCTTCATGCATTAAGCAGGGTTAGGTTCAGTTGTGAATGACAGACTGGCCCCCCCAATCCCACATCAGTGGTTTAAACAAGACTAAAGTTTATTTCCCTTTTACGTAACAGTCAGTGCAGGCAGCTCAGGGTGGTATGGCAGTTCAGTGGTCTCAGAGACCCAGGATTCTTCTCTTTTGTGGCTCTGCTATTTGTGAAATTCAACTCAACTAGCAGAAATCCACCTCAACCTAGCTTAGCAAAAGGGGAGATTTCTTCCTTTTTGAATGTCTGGAAAGTGTAGGGGTTCTAGTTTCAGGCGGAGCTGCATCCAGGGACTCAAACGCTATTTTTAAGTCTCTCTCTCTCTCTAGGCTATTTTCCTCTGTGTGTGGGCTTTGATGTCAAAACAGCACTCTCCATGTGGCAGGGAGATGGCTTCTGACAGCTAAGCCTGCGTGCTTGTCTTCTGATCCACAAGGAAAGGCGCTCCTCCCAGAGTCCCAGAGTGCCAGTCCCGTGGTCTACATATTCCCAAATCTCAGAGTCCATATGTCAAATCATGTAGAAGGGGTGACTGGCTACTTAGGTCACTTACCACTGCCTGGACCAATCACTGGGCCTTGAACTTGCAATGGTGTGTATGACCCAGCTGGTGGCCTGTCTGCTCCTGGGGAGTAATTGTGAGGGGGACAAATTGGACAGCCCCATCAGGACCACATGGAACACAGGAGGGAAGGTTTCCTTCAACAGAGGGCCGAGACATGCAAAAGCTGTAAGCACGTTCAGCTCATCATGCCAGGGAGACCGTGTTTTGTTTTACAAGCAGTGTGGAGCCCCTGGAAGACTTTGGCAGGGCTCAGTCTGGAAGTTGGTTTGATTTGTCACAACCATTTTAAAAGGAGGAAACTGAGGCAGAGAGAACAGACAAATCCAATGACTGCTAGAGCCAGAAACCATGGATAAACTCTGTCTGAGAGGGAGACATGTTCTCCTTCCCTCAAAAATGGGGACTGATAGGGGAGAAGCAATCTCTGTTCTTAGCGAACACATAGTTCTATTGATGATCTGAGCTACAACCTCTGTTCTCAGCGAATACAGAATTCTATTGATGATCTACTGATGAACTCCCTAGAGTTCTATAGGGAGTCCCAGACAGAGAGGGAGATATGCCATACCTTCCTTTCTTCATTCCTTTTTTCTTTCTTTCATTAATATATCCACATTCTCTAACATTAATTGAGCACCTACTGTGTGTCAGGCTTTGTGCCTGGCAGGAGGTAGAGTGATTAATAATGATGATGCAAAACATTTATTGAGTTTTTTTTGTTTTTTTTTTTTGTTTTTTGAGACAGAGTCTCACTCTGTTGTCAAGGCTGGAGTGCAATGGCGTCATCTCGGATCACTGCAACCTCCACCTCCTGGGTTCAAGCAATTCTTCTGCCTCAGCCTCCCAAGTAGCTGGGATTATAGGCGCTCACCACTGCACCTGGCTAATTTCTGTATTTTGTTTTGTTTTGTTTTGAGACGGAGTCTTGCTCTGTCGCCAGGCTGGAGTGTGGTGGCACCATCTTGGCTCACTGCAACCTCCGACTCCCTGGTTCAAGCTATTCTCCTGCCTCAGCCTCCCAAGTAGCTGGGACTACAGGCACCTGCCAGCACGCCTGGCTAATTTTTGTATTTTTAGTAGAGACGGGGTTTCACCATGTTGGCCAGGATGGTCTCGATCTCCTGACCTCATGATCCACCCGCCTCGGCCTCCCAAAGTGCTGGGATTACAGGTGTGAGTCACCGTGCCTGGCCTAACTTTTGTATTTTTAATAGAGATGGGGTTTCATCATCCTGGTTTCCAACTCCTGACCTCAGGTGATCCACCCGCCTCAGCCTCCCAAAGTGCTGGGATTACAGGCATAAGCCACCATGCCCAGCCTCTAATGAGCTCTTTCAAAGTTTCAGGCAGTAGGCTAAGTGCTTTACATGAGCATCATCTCATTTAATCCTTACAGCAATCCAATGAGGTAGGTACAATTATTATCCCCATTTTGCAGAGGAGGAAAGATAAAGAGGAACACAAAATGAGCCCTGTTCTCAAGGAGCTCACAGTCTAAAGCAGGGATCCCAAACCCCCGGGCCATTAACTGGTACCTAACCGGTGACCTGTTAAGAACCCAGCCACACAGCAGGAGGTCAGCTGCAGGTAAGCAAGTATTACCACCTGAGCTCCGCCTCCTGTCAGGTCAGTGGCCACATTAGATTCTCATAGGAGCACAAACCCTATTGTGAACTGCGCATGTGAGGGATCTAGGTTGCGTGCTCCTTATTTTTTATTTATTTATTTATTTTTTGAGACTGGAGTCTTACTCTGTTGCCCAGGCTGGAGTGCAGTGGTGCGATCTCAGCTCACTGCAACCTCTGCCTCCTGGTTTCAAGGAATTCTCCTGCCTCAGCTTCCCGAGTAGCTGGGACTAAAGGCACCCACCACTATGCCCGGCTAATTTTTGTATTTTTAGTAGAGGCGGAGTTTCACCATGTTGGCCAGATTGGTCTCAAACTCCTGACCTCAAATGATCCACCCACCTCAGCCTCCCAAAGCGCTGGGATTACAAGGCGTGAGCCATTGTGCCGGCCTGTTGTGTGGTCCTTATGATAGTCTGATGATATGAGGTGGAACAGTTTCATTCCAAAATTATCACCCCACCACCACCTTGATCCATGGAAAAATTGTCTTCCATGAAACCAGTCCCTGGTGCCAAAAAGGTGGAGGACCCCTGGTCTATAATAAAATCTACAGACTGAAAAACAAATAACGAAACCAGATGGAGCTAAGAGCTTTGGGAGCACAGAGGTGGGAGTCATGTGAGCGCAGGAGTGTTGTCAGGGAAAGCACCTCACAAACTTGATGTGTGAAATTAACCAGGAAGGATTAGGAGAAGTGAGCCTGGCTAGAGTGAGCCACTTGCAGAGGTGAAGAGGGAAGAAAGAGCAAATCAGGTGTAAGTAGAGTACAGGAGTTGGAGGTAAGGCTGGACAAGCAGGTAGGGGCCAGGCTGCCAGGTATCCTGTGCAGACAAGGAACCTATACACAGAAAGTGATGCAGCCCTGGGCAGGCCTCAGGCTGCTGAGCAGGTTATCACTGGAGCCTCATGCAAATCACGCTTCCACCTTTTCCACTAACTCCATAATTGCAAGCACCAGAAGGCCTCCTGTTGATCTGGGGTCACAGCAGTGCCCTCTGAGTGTATGAGCAGGAGAAGTTTCTCAGCTCCTCCTTCCCTTGGGTGGTGGTGGTGGATGGGGGAGGGTGGTATTTGCCAGAGTTGAGTCTGTTCCCAGACCTCAGCCCTGCCCACTTGCTGATGTAAGAAATGCAGCCAACCCCTGAAAAGTGGAACCCTTCCAGGTAGCTTGATCTGGGCTGAGGATGGGGGAAAGAAGGGTCTGGCCTCTCAGCATAGCATTGCCCTGCCTGCCTCATCCTGGAGCAATGACCACTCTCCACGTTTCCTCCTGCATTTCCTTGCTCCAATTCAGGTCTCACCCACCAAAGTGAGTTCTCCCCCAAATTACCTGCTCCCCATCCAGGTGAGATGAAGAGGACCCTGGCCTGGGAAAGGGTTTGATTTCCTCCTCTGCTACCAGTTTGCTGTGTGATTTTGGGCAAGTCATCCCTCTCTCTGGGTCTCAATTTCCCCATTGGCGAAATTAACTTTGAAAAATCTACAGTCCAATTTTGGAATGAATAACTTCAGTCTTTATTCACTGGGGGGTGGGGTGGAGTGGGGCAGGGAATGGCATGCCCAGCATGCAACACAAGGCGTGGATGGTGTGGATTCACGGTCTTTTTGGAGAAGAGCAGGCAGGAAGCAGGTCAGCTATGCAGTGTGGCCTGAGAATGAGCTCAGAGCAGGAAGAGGGGAAGAGGAACTGGGCTGTCCAGAAGGCTTCTTTCTGGAAGAGGCAGGACTGGAGCAGGGATTTGAAGCGTGGGTCAGGTTGGAAAAAAAAGCAAACATAAGGAAAGAGTGAAGTCCGGAGGTTGTAAGTCTCTGGATAACTTTTCTAAGCAGGTGGAATGGGAGTAGGGTGAGGAAAGGGTGCTTTGTCTCAAAACTTGTCCTCTAGTTCCTGACTCTCTGTGTGGATGAGAGACTCCTCCAGAGGTCGCTGTTCCCCAGGAATCCATCACTAGCGTCCGCACCGCGAGGCCAGAGCTCCCACTGTTCCCCTGGCTCTGCTTCTATGAGGCTTACGCGGCTCTGCATCCGCCCAGAGGACACAGAGACCTGACAATATTTCCGCCCCCACGAGGGTACTTACGGCCTCGCCAGTCACCCTGTCTGGGACTCAGAAGGGTTACACGCGAAGGCGAGCGCATGTGCACGTCTGTGGTACACGTAGGTAGCTATGGCTCTGCACCCTCCCTCCTGCGCTGCCCCAATTCAGGGCCCGGAAGGGCATCCGGTTCCCGAGGTGCCACTGTGCCAGCAGGCAGTGTGTAATTGGTAGGAGGGAGGCTGCCGCTGGAGTATTCTTGGCTGTCCCTCAGTGCGATCCCTGCATGAACTCCTCCTTTTCCATGCTACAGTCACAGACACTCAGCCCAGGCGCACGGTCGCACATCCTTATTCCCCATTAAGGTCTCGCTGCTGACCCCAGCAGGTTTGTCGTCCCTGACCAGGTCGCAAGGCTTCAGACTCTGGGGGGAAGTCGTGGGCCTAGATGATGAGGCTTCCAGGCAGTCCTGGGTCCACTCTACGGACACCAAGTGTGAGGTCTGGAGGGAAGGACACAGGACACAGGATGCAAGACGGGCGCCCGTCACTCAGGGTCGCAATCCGCCATACAGAGCCACTGTTGTCCAGAGGACAGACACGAGGACAGAGAAAGAGAGGCTTGGCCCATGGGGCCGAGGAACCCACAAGAGCACACTTAGACATGAGGTTCTCCCTTCCACATACCTGGAAGCATCCCCCACTGCCCCTGGCCGCCTCTGCTCTCAAGAGCGTGGAGCCTTCCCTACCACTCCGTGAACTCTGTGGATCTTCGGGACCGGCGGGTTTTAAGTGACGCTATTTTTGCTCTCTCCTGAGGTCGCAACCCTCTTCCCACAAACAACAGCCGACAGGCTCCGCAGCTCGCCTTGGTCTCCACGCGCAGTACTCGCAGTACTCGAGTGCAGAGTGCTTAAGCGAGCCCCCTGCCACATAGTCCAGGGTTGGGGGCGGGGGGAGATGGGGCTGGGAGGGGACAGTGGCCAGGAGTAGTGGAAAGAGAAGATGGAAATTCATACTTTCGAACTTTGCCCAGCAGACGTGTGGGGGTTACGGCGGAGGCACCTGCCTCTGATCCAGCACCTGAAGTGGGCAGCTGGGCTTCAGAGTTGAAGGTGCACACACTGGAGCCCCAGTCATTTCTGTGCATGGATAACATGTCTGAGGTCTGCCCCGGCAAGTCGCAGGATCTGGAGTCTCCCGCCTCCCACCTGGGCTAAGGAAGCTGATCGCTCCTGAGCAGCCAAAGATCCGGGTGGAGAAAGGGGCCGGGAGAGATACCGGCTGAGGCTAGACAGCTGTCTTGCTTTGGAGCTGCAGCTAGGTCCGGAGTGGGAAGGAGGAGGCTCACGCGGGCTTTGCCGCTTTCCCCGAGGGTGGCCAGTTTTGTGAATAAAATTAGATAAGTCTGCGAGCGTAGTTCCCCAAGCCCAGCTCAGGCTTCCGTTTGCAGCGGCGCTGGCCGAGCTCGAACCACTGAAAAGGGCCGCGTGCAATCGTTCCGCTGTGCCTCGGGACAAACTCCGCTTTAAGCCAGTGCCGCTCTCCAGCAGTTTCCTGATTGTCTTAATTAGATCCGTATAATCGCTGGAAGGCTTTTCTTTCCCAGAGCCGAGAACAGCTCATTTATGGGGACCAAAAGGAAGAGAGGGAGAGGCGACCCGGACGCCACTGACAGCAACGTATTCTTCGCAAAAACCACTCAATACTAGTGGAAAAACCCAACAGCCATCCCCCGCAGCCCGCCAACGCTTCCTCCCAATTGTTCTGGGCTGCACGAGGGAGATGGCCGGGCCGTGGAACAGATGCAGAAGCAGGCCGGGCACGACCAGAGACGCTGTAACCCAGACCCGCAGAGTCTGGGGCTTTCCGCTCTTTGGCGGCTGCAGCAGGAATGGGTGCTGGAGCCCAAGGCTTCCGGAAAAGGGTCGAGGTTTTCGCGGAGGGAGCGACGGACTCACGCGGGTTCGCAGGCACTGCTGCAAGACGCCGAACAGGCTGAGCCCGCAGGCGGAAGAAGCAGGGGTCACGGGAGAAGCAAAGAAAACGAAATAAATTCTGAATCCCGCGGTCGCCTTTCTCCCAGACCACAGTGCGCTTACTCCTGACACTGTTGAAAACAAACTGGCCCAGAACCTTGGAAGGGACGAGAGACTACTAGAAATCCCTCTATACAGAGCAGAGCTCGGTTAGGGAAATAGCTATTTGGACAGAGGGGTTCTGGGCTGGGAACCCAGACATGTAGGTCCACCTCAGCTTAGGGCCCCTCAAAAGCCTGACAAGTAACATGATCTCCTGGACCTCAGTTTCAGCTCCTGTAAAAAGTATGTACGTGAAGGGTCTGGATTCTCCCTCCCCAACCCTGCAGAGCAGAGGCTGGGGATTCTGTACTCCCCTTCCCCAGTGCAGGTCTCAGTAGCAGTGAATGTGCAGCAAGGCCAGGCAGAAGCAAGGGCTGGCTGCTGCAGTTGCTTGGTAGAACTTCTTGTCTGAAGCAGGAAATTTGGGCAGCAAATGCCCTGGCTAGTCTTACCCTGACTGGAGCCTGGGTAGACAGGGCAGTGTTGGCAAGGAAGGAAGCTGCTGGTTCCCATTTGCCGTTTTAGAAATGAGGACATTCAGGTCGGGCGGGGTGGCTCACGCCTGTAGTCCCAGCACTTTGTGAGGCCAAGGCGGGTGGATCACCTGAGGTAGGGAGTTTGAGACTAGCCTGACCAACATGGAGAAATTTCGTCTCTACTAAAAACACAAAATTAGCCGGGCGTGGTGGTGCATGCCTGTAATCCCAGCTATTCCTGAGGCTGAGGCAGGAGAATCGCCTGAACCTGGGATGCAGAGGTTGCGGTGAGCTGCTGAGATCACACCATTGCACTCCAGCCTGGGCAACAAGAGCGAAACTCTTTCTCAGCAAAAAAAAAAAAAAGAAAAAAGAAAAAAGAAAGAAAGAAAGAAAAAAGACATTCAGAAGGTGAAATGGAGTAGGATGACGCCAACACTGTTTTTCTCTTCACTTATTTAGATAGTAGCAGAGCTGAGCTGGCTTGGAGTTGGTGTGTGGTCCATGGTGTGGGGTTCTGGGAGTGTGAGACAGATATCCATGTAGTCAAGAGCGAGCTTGAGGTATGTGTAGGGTTGCCAGATAAAATAAATCTGCTAAATCTAGCAACCCTAGGTATGTGAGTTTACTTGGACTCATGCAAGAAGCTTCTCTCCAAGACCTTTTTCCCCCAGATAGTATGTCACCCAGGAAATTCCAATTCCAGGGCTACAAGTCCCTGTCCAATTTGCTGTCCATGGTTTGAGGACGGGATTTCTCTTTTTTCCAAGGACAGTTTATGCTGGAACAGCACATTAAGTGGATCGCCTTGGTCAGAAGTCCCAGAGGGGGCCCAGGCGACTTGCTCTCAAAGGACATAAGTAGTCACACACCTACCTTCCATTGTTTTCTGCCCTTAGCTGGGGGCGGGGGGGGGGGGGGATGAAGAACTCTATTTTGAAGATTCTGTGAAAAGGGTTGCAATACAACCTGTTCTATCTCTTTGCAGGAGCCTGGGTGAGTTTTTTCTCCCTATCCTGGATCTGTGTAGCTCCATCTGTGGAATGGGAGAGTTGGATTAACACCAGGCTATCCCGTAGATTGGAGGCTGCTGTTAGATGAAACTGCGAAGTGTTCTCAGTACCCTTTCCTAAATGGCCTAGAATATGGCTACACTTATACATCAGTTCTGAGGTAGGTGTTACTAGCCTCCTTTTTACAAAGGCAGAAACAAAGCGCAAAGAAACTTGCCCAAGGTGACAGAGCGGGTAAGTAGTGAAGCCAGGATTGGAACCCCAGGAGCCTGACTTAGGTCGCTGCTCTTAACTACCATGCAGACCCAGAAACTGAGGCTCCGAAGCGGGGAAGTCATCTAATGAGGGTCACACAGCCTTGCGACAGCAGAGGCAGCTGGGATTCCGACCTCGCACGCCCGAGCTTTGACCACTGTGCGGCGCTGTCGGGGCAGCAGCCCAGGCATCCGCTCAGTTCTTGCTCACGTCCAGCGCCCATCTCTCCCTTCCGTGCCCCAGAGGTTGAAATGGGCCCACTCTGTGTTGAAGCTGCTTGTTTCTGGGTCCTGGAGGGAGGCCAGGGGAGAAAGAGGTCTAATAGGATGGGCAGGAACCTGGCTGGTGAGAAACAAGGCACAGGGCCAACCTTACTTGCACAAGACTTTTGAGATGAAGGCAACACTTGGTCGAGGTTAGGGTTCACTGACCGGGTGTCGGGCGGGGGGCGGAGGGGGTCCTGCCGCCTGTCGGTGGGGCCCAGAACCCTGGGAGCCAGGAAGGTAGGAGGTGTCCAGTCCTCAGGGCAACTGGGGCCAGGGAGAGGAGAGGGAGAAATTAAGCGGATTCCCAGACCCGTGAACAGACACACCCAGGCAAATGCCGTTTCCACAGAGACTCATGGAGAGTGAGACAGTCACAGAGACCGAGACAAACGGATGCCGAGACCGAGAGGGTTGGAGGACAGGCAAACTCGGAGCGGCAGACCGGCCCGCGCCCCAGGAACGCGGCCACAGCTGCCGCCGCTCTGCCCGGCCTCCCCACGCGGAGAGGGGTGGCGGGCTCGGCCGCGGAGGGAGGAGAGGGCGCCCCGCCGCAATCTCACCTCCCAGGCCCAAGGCTGCGGGCGCCAAGTTTGCTCCTGGTGATCACTCGAATGCGTCTCCTCTCGGGCCGGAAGTCCTGCGAGCTCGGGTGGGCGCCGCGGGCCGCGCTGGGGCAGCGTGGGTCCCGGCGTCTCAAGCTCGCGCTCCCACTGCGCTACGGCCCCAGTGGCCCGGGCGCCGCCTTGGGAAGAGGACGGGTGGGGACTGCTGCCACTTCCCTGGCTGCGGCTGGCGCCCGAGTGAGCCTTAACATCCAGGGACTGAGCGTTCTGAAGGCGGCGACTCCACGGAGCGCAGGGTGCAGGAGCAGCGGCGAAGACAAGGGCCCACCTCCGGCCACTCCAGCCCAGCTCCCGCCGCGGCGGCGGTTTGTTCCCGCCGGGCCCCTCAGCGGAGGCGCTACGCCCGCCCCTGCCGCCTCGCCCCACCCCGCCCAGGGAGCTCCGCCCTGGCCCGCGGCTCTTCCGCCTTAGGCAGCCGCTAGGCGGGAGGGACAGTCCCCCACCCCCAACCACTGCAACCCCGAGGGGACTAGGAGCTGAGGCCCGCCCAGGTAAGGAAAGGCCTCAGCTCCTTCCGCCCCTGCGGCGGGTCCCAGCTCCGGCTCCTGGGGTAGTGGCGGGGGCCGCCAACTGGGCGCGCCCTGGAAGGTGAGCGCGGCCGAGCTGGGCCGCCAGGGGGCGCTGCGGAGCCGGGGGACACCCCTCCCTGCCTGCCTCAGTCCCCCGCCCCCTCCCCGCCCGCGCGCAAAACGCACTCGCCCCAGAGGCAGCGCGGCCGAGCCGGAGCCGCTGCCGGAGCGGAGCCGGAGAGTGGCGGCGGCGGCGGCAGCGGCACCATGACCCTGGGCAGCTGCTGCTGCGAGATCATGTCCTCCGAGAGCTCCCCGGCCGCGCTGTCCGAGGCCGACGCAGACATAGACGTGGTGGGCGGCGGCAGCGGAGGGGGGGAGCTCCCAGCCCGCTCCGGGCCCCGCGCCCCCCGGGACGCGCTCCCCCACGGCCACGAGCCTCCCCCGGAGGAAGCCGAGGCAGACGTAGCCGAGGACGAGGAAGAGTCGGGTGGCTGCTCGGACGGCGAGCCCCGAGCTCTGGCGCCCCGGGGGGCGGCGGCCGCAGCAGAGAGCCCGGGGCCAGGCGCAGCGGCGGCCCGCGGCGCAGCGGGGCCCGGGCCGGGACCGCCGTCGGGGGGCGCGGCGACGCGGAGCCCTTTGGTGAAGCCGCCCTACTCGTACATCGCGCTCATCACCATGGCCATCCTGCAGAGCCCCAAGAAGCGGCTGACGCTGAGCGAGATCTGCGAGTTCATCAGCGGCCGCTTCCCCTACTACCGGGAGAAGTTCCCCGCCTGGCAGAACAGCATCCGCCACAACCTCTCGCTCAACGACTGCTTCGTCAAGATCCCCCGCGAGCCGGGCAACCCGGGAAAGGGCAACTACTGGACGCTGGACCCGGAGTCGGCCGACATGTTCGACAACGGCAGCTTCCTGCGGCGCCGCAAGCGCTTCAAGCGGCAGCCCCTTCCGCCGCCGCACCCACACCCGCACCCTCACCCGGAGCTGCTGCTGCGTGGCGGGGCCGCGGCGGCGGGGGACCCCGGCTCTTTCCTGCCCGGCTTCGCTGCCTACGGCGCCTACGGCTACGGCTACGGGCTGGCTCTCCCGGCCTACGGCGCACCCCCGCCGGGGCCGGCCACGCACCCGCACCCGCACCCGCATCCGCACGCTTTCGCCTTCGCCGCGGCAGCCGCCGCCGCTCCTTGCCAGCTGTCGGTTCCCCCAGGCCGCGCCGCCGCGCCTCCACCCGGACCTCCGACGGCCTCGGTGTTCGCGGGCGCGGCATCTGCCCCAGCTCCTGCGCCCGCCTCAGGCTCGGGCCCGGGCCCCGCAGGCCTGCCCGCCTTCCTGGGCGCCGAGCTGGGCTGCGCCAAAGCCTTCTACCCGGCGTCCCTGAGCCCTCCCGCAGCCGGCACCGCGGCGGGTCTGTCCACCGCACTTCTGCGCCAGGGTCTCAAGACGGACGCGGGCGGTGGTGCAGGCGGCGGGGGCGCCGGAACAGGGCAAAGGCCTTCCTTCTCTATAGACCACATCATGGGCCACGGTGGCGGCGGGGCAGCACCCCCGGGCGCCGGCGAGGGCTCGCCGGGACCGCCATTCGCGGCAGCCGCGGGTCCTGGGGGCCAAGCCCAGGTCTTGGCCATGCTGACTGCTCCGGCCCTGGCTCCGGTAGCGGGCCACATTCGCCTCTCGCATCCCGGGGACGCGCTGCTGTCCTCAGGGTCCCCGTTTGCCAGCAAAGTCGCCGGCCTTAGTGGCTGCCACTTCTGACCGCAGCAGGCCCAGGGCCGGTTAGGTCCGCACTCCTCAGCCTCTCCCGGGAGCTTCTGCGGTCCCAGCGGAACTCAGGGAGTCTATTTATGAAGTCTCCAGACCTTGGGCCGGCACGCGTGACTCGGCACTTCAGTCTCCACGCACAGAATCTCGCAGATAGTTGGGACCAAGCGGGCTCTATCGTTCAGGGCGACAGGCCCGGGGCTACGCGAAGAAGTCGCAGGCCAAGATCCTTTACAGTTTGAGAAATAAAAGCAGGGGGGTGGGGGCTTCGTTTTTCCCCTGCCTCTGCGCCTCTCGGCGAACACATTCCCGGAGAGATGCCTGACCAGGCTCCACGGATCCCGCCAGAAACACCAACAGAGGGTCTCCCTTTCTGCGTTTCCCCTCTCACTTCTTCCCCAACGTTGAGACCCGGCTTGTCCAATATTATAATTTAAAGACATCTATTATCTGCTTTGTGCTTAAAAGAAAAATTCAACTTTTTTTTTTTTTTTTTTTTGCTGTTCTCCAAGGAAGTTCGTTTCCTCTGAAGCCTAAACCAGTGTCTACGCAGGCGGAGCGGAACGAAGAGGTGAAGCGGGGGTCTTTATATTCCCAGCAGAAACCCTGGATCCCACTCCACTGAGGAAAATCCTTTCTCTTTTGTGTTTGGGTGCTTTTAAAGGAATTTTTTTCCTTTCCCTTGACTGGCTGGGTCCAGCCATCCCCGACCAGCAACCCTGTCAGTGTTCCACCCTGTCCCAGGCCCTGTGATATTTATTGTGGCTAAAGGCAATGAGATTGGGTGGAAGAGAAGGGTCTGGGCCAGGGACTGGAGAGGTGGGGTTGGAGTGGGCAAGGGCACACCCTGTGGCAGGGGGTCCTGTAATTTTATGTAAATATCTGTACAGCGGGCTGCTCGGCGTTCTCTGTCCACTGGGTGTGCATTGATTTAAACTTCTCCACTGTGGGGAAACTCTGTGAAATCGTCTGATGGTCTGTGTGGAAGAAAAGAAAAATCTGTCTACCCCCTATTCCCCATTGGTGTCAATTGAATAAATGTATGTGAACTTCAGCAGTCACCAGCTCTGTCTGCTTGCCTGCACTCTCCCTGGCCCCTAATGGGGCTCTCCCAGAAAAGCTTAGCTCCCCAGCAGAGGGGGAGTGAGGAAAGGCCCCTGTGCAGCCCACGCAGGCAGAGAAGGGTTTGAGCTTAGAGGATGCAAGGGGCACTTTAGTCTTGGCCTTCAGCTGCTAATGAGGCCGAATCTCTGGGAAGCCTGTGGCCTCTCCCGCACTTTCATTTTCGTTCTAGTCTTAAGAAGGTTTTTGGCTGGAGTTTTGCCTGAGGTTGTGTTTCCAGTGCACCTGAGGATTCTCATGTCCTTCTAGTTTGGATGTTGGCACAGCTCGGGCAGATCTGGGTGCTAAGGGTTCATGAACACTCTACCCACTAAGTACAATTTAAGGTGAACATGTCTGGTGATGTGTACTCCGTATGCCTCTATTTCTGAGTGAAGGGCTTTTATGGAACTTTTGATTCGTTTTTGTGTTTGTCTGGGTCGGCACAGCTGCTTGCTTTTTTGTCGTGTGTGTGTGTGTGTGTGTGTGTGTGTGAACTGTATTTCAGAATATCTGCATTTTTATTTCTATGTATGTCGGTGAACATGTCTTTGTGATGTTTGTGATTCTCAGTCCTGTCTTTCTGTCTCTGAGAGGAGAGGTTTCTCCCTGGCCGCTTTAGGGCCTTGTCTGGAATCCCCTCTCCCCCCCCCACCCCCCAACACAGTAACAGAGTAAAAGGCTTGGACTGAGGACTGTGAAACCTTTCTTTCCTCCAGCCTCCAGAGAGGGTTAGAGGGGCACCATGAGCTGCTCATTCACTGTGAGATGAATGAGTCAGTGGGGTTACACTCAAGGTAAAACTTCTCATCCCTTGAGCCAGACTCATAGCTGGAAGCTACTGCCTGAGTGCAAATCCATTGGTCTTGTTGGAGTCTTCCATAAACCCATTGAGCCTCCCATTTCTCTGCTTGTGCCCAGGACTCCCAGTGGCCAGACTTGTGTTGAGTGAGAGATGATCTTTTGGTGAAGCAGAGATGACTGCTTAGCTCTTTTCTCTGTATATTCCAGTGAGATTAATAGGAGAGGAGAAACAGAGGTGCAAGAAGAGGCAATGTAGCCTTCACAGAAAACAGACACATGTTGAGGGCAAGGGTTGGGAGATGAAGTGACAGACAGAGAAGGAAGAAGACAGGGTCAGAGACCCAGATGCAGGGAACTTGAGAGGGGTGAGCCACACAGGCCTCTTCAGCTAGGATCCCTGCAGCTGGCAATAGTAGAAAAGAAGGAGGAGGTGGAGGACTGAGACCACTGTAGAAAGGGTGTCAAAATCAGGATTAGGGTGGGAAGAACACACCAGAGCTGGGGAAGGGTTGTTTGGGATTCCCAAGTCTCTCATCGCCTTCACCAGTGGAGAAGAGATGAGGCTCAAGGTGCATATAGTAGACGCAGTCCCTCTGCCAGAGGCAAGGCAACCCTCTCCTTGTTGAGAGACTGTGGAAGTGGAGGGAGGTCAAATGGAGTGGGCCACCTTCCCACCATTTATCAAATGGTCCAGGCGAAGTAAGGTTAGATTGGATAGTATAAAGGGAGAAACAGCTGCTGATACTGGGATGATGGTCTCTGGCTGGTTGCTTCATTTACTTAAATTTCTCCGAGTTTAATTTCGTTTATTTTCACTTGAGGAAGGGTGACTGTGACTGAAGGAACATGCACGCACACAAGTGAGCGTGTGTGTGTGTGTGTGTGTGTGTGTGTGCGCGCGCTCTCAGTAAAGCACTTTGTAGCTATGTGACCTCACCATGAATATGTCACTCCCAGATATTAGATTGGAGCTTTATGTAAAATATTTATTAATTGGTTTTTCCTCTTTAGAGGAGAAAATTAAGTCAGCCAGAATTATGTCTGATGGTGGATAGTTAGATAATTCCACAACTGCTATTTATAGGAGAAGCAGCAGACCCTTTTGTGTGTGTGTGTGTGTGTGTGTGTGTGTGTGAGAATTTATCTGAGCATGTTGCTTGGTGTCTCTGTATTGGAGGAGCCGTATCAGGAAAAGATAGGAAAAAGAGGACTGGGGAACAAGAGTGAGATGCACCCTTATAGGGGCTTCTAGGGATCTTGGAGCCCCAGACCCATGACTCAAACGCCACTTTCTCAGTGGGCCAAGAAGGGTAGACCTGAGCCAGAGAAGATTGTGGTCTGAGGACTGGGAGTCAGAAGCCACTGATGCCCAACTGGCCTCGAAAAATACCCAGAAAGGGAATTGCTGCGGGAGCTCCCAAGACTCCAGGTGCTTATGGCAGAGAAGAAGGGAGGGTATTTAGAGTTTGGGGCTCCTTTAGGTTGTCTTTCTGGGGAACCTGTTAGGAGCTGGGAAGAGCCCATTTGGGATCTGGACTTCAAGGCAAAGGATGAGGGAGTTCAGGATTTGTATGGTAGAACCCTCCTGTATGTTTTTTAATTCCTCCTGACTGGAAGGGCCTAATGGGTGACTCTCTCCCAACCTATGGGTGCATAGGGTGGGTGTTCAGTTTAAGGAGGCTCACTTAGGCATCCTGGGAGGAGAAACAGGCTATCCCATCTGGAGGGGCTCCTGTAGGTTGCCTCTGTGCTTGGGTGGAGGCAACTGAGGTTCTGCTGCCCTGCAGGCCCCAACAATCAGTGACAATAATAAGAAAATATTCAGGGCATACCTTCATCTCTCGAAGGTGAGAAAAAAAAAGAAGGTAGAAAATCGGCCTGGGGTTCAGAGTGCTGCTGAGAGCTGGCAGTTTAAAGGGAAAGAAAATTGGCGAATTTCACTGGTCAATTTCACTTCATTTCGTTCAATTTCGTTCAATTTCATTCCTTTTCATCCAGCGCCGGGAGGCCCGAGGCCACAAGGAAGGGGAGGGGGTCTTTCCGGGCGAATTTCCCTCATCTTATAGATTTACTTTCCAGGGCTGTGAGGAACAGCCTTGATTCTGAAACTTCGACATACGTTTTTCAGCCGCCGCTAAGAGCAGACATTTTATTTTATTGAAGGGTATTTGGTTTGGGTGATCGAAGCACATCGGTAAGCCTCTCCGCACTTCTCTTTTGCAGCCCAATTAAAGCGGTTAATTCTTTTCACCGCTTATTCCTCCCCATCTTTCTTTCTTTCTCCTGGGGCTCCTCGGACCACCCAGGAGCCGGAGTTGAGGTGGGGGCGGACACTTCCCCTCCATATCCAATTTGTTCTCGCCACAGCGGGCGCGTCTTCGTGGTTACAAAGCGCTTTTTCCCTGATGACTTTTTTCCCTTTTTCAAAAACACTTCTTTCTCCCCCCCTTCAACTAGCAACCCTCCCCAGGCCCACCCCTCCTCCCTCTCCGCTCCGGTTTATTTAAACTTCGCCTCCTCCAGCGCCGCCGCAGCGCGCACTTAATGAAGTTGAAGGCTCGGTGAGCCCGGGTGAAGAGGGTTTGGAATCTGTTGAAAGGGGCGTTTTGTGACACTGATTGGGGCGGGGGCGGGGGCAGTCGCGGACCAGACAATGACCGACCAGGAGGGTTTTCCTGCGCACAGGGTCAGGCGAATAAAGGCGCCGACGCTGTTTAAACGAGGGACCCCGCAAGAGAAAGGGAGAAAAGATTTTGAGTGTGGAGCGTGCCTCGTAAGGTTTCGTGCTTAGGGGAAGTTGGGAGGAGGCACCTCGCCTAGAGTCTTTACGAACCGAATTCGGAGTTTATTTAGAATCCTATGCATCAAGCCAAAGAAAAGCGGGGCGAGTTTGGGTTTGCGCCTAACTTAATTCCGATACATGCCTCAAAAGGTGGTCTAGGCTGGGGCCTGGGGAGGCGTTCAGGAGGGCCAACCGGGACGATGACATCCAGCCCACATTTGTCTCTGTGGCTGGCGCACTGAGGTTTGGCGCTCTGGAGAAACGTTGAAAGAAAACTAAAGATGGGCAGTGGTCGGGCAGGATAACTCATCCTCCTAAAGCGTTTGTGAGCAAAACAAATGTTGATTGGATTTTTTGGAGCGGAATTACTCTGCTCTTTAAGGTCGGCGCAGACACATACCAACAGAGAACCTGCAGACAGGACAGAGGTTTCCAGCTCTGGTTTCGGGAACGTATTTTTCCGCGGGCTAGTGGGCGCGGCGCGGCTCGGCGCTGGGCGGAGCGGGCACCGCCTCCTTCCGTAGCGGAGCGAGAGCTGCGGCTGGAGGCTGCGGCCGCTCCGGAGGCCTGGAGGCTTCGGACTGCGGGGGAAGGAAGGCGGTTTCCTCCGCAGCGCCCCGGAGCTGGACTCCCCACCGTCACCTTGTGGGTTGTTTCTGGCGCTCCCTCCGCTCTCAGCCTCGAGTCCTGGGTCCCTGCGGAGCGCTGTCTTTTCGCTCCACGCGGACTCCGAGCGGAAGTCGCTCGCTGTCCGCGACTTTGCATTTCTCCCGCAGCGGAGGTCTCTGCCCGGTGCCTTCCTCCTGGCACACCAGCCTCCTCGCCGAAATTTCGTCGTCAAGAGGGTAACAGAGTCCCAGGCTTTACTGCCACTCCACTCCCTGCTCGGTTATTTAAGAGATATGCGGCTTCCGGGGGGTTTTCTTCAGACCCCGCAAGTGCGCTAGGCTGGGAAGGATGCGCTCAGATGCAGCTACAGAGGTTCCGCGCGTTTCACCACGGGAAGCCCGGGCCTTAGAGATCTGTTCTCGGTTCTCCAGGTGTTGGAAAGTTGCCTCAGGCTGCTCCCACCTCTGGGGCATTTCTGTCTACGCAGGCAGAAGGATCTTTGGAATTGCGGTTGCATGGATCTTAGTTCTGGAAAGGGGGAATCACTGGGGGAACAAAAAATTCACATCCGTCCCTTGTATTCCTAAAAATCACTGCAGACCTGAAAAGTGCATTTCGAGTTATCTGTGTAGACACTGCCGGGGTGTGTGTGGTGGCGGAGGGTGGGAGAAGCGCCGGGGGTACAGGAATGGACTTTATTGTTCACATTAACTCACCGGTGCTTAGAGAGGATCCGCGATTCGCGCCCTCCTCCCCCAGCAGGTGTCTATGCAGTTCGGACTCCTGGGCTTGGATGCCCCATCCCATTCAGATGCAAATGTGCTGGGTTCGGGTTGAGTGTGGGAAGTCCACCCCCCTACCCCCACCCCTGCCCACGCCTTCCTTCCCTGACGCCTCTTCTGGGCCTTTTGGGTTCCGGTCTCAACTTTGAGTTGCCTGTAAATCTTTTTGAGATAGGTCTTACCTCCTCAACAGTCACCATAGACAAAGAGGGCAACTAGTGAGGCTACTGCGTGAATTAGCCTCGGACCCAGAGGGCAGGAGCTTGGGGGTTTTGAGGACAGCACGGCTCCACTTTCCACTTTGGAGTGGAACCTCACACAGCAGATAGTTTGTGCAGCTGGGAAGATGGGCCCTGAACCGAACGGTATGAGAATATGTATCCTAAGGCTGGTTTTGGCCCCAGTTCACTAGGTCCCGGCCGCCCCAGCCAGCTATGGTTTGTAGAGTCCGAAGGCAGGCAGGAGGATCTCAGATTGAGGATCGAGCAAGGACTGAGGATCGTTCCTTGTGTCTGTTTGCAAGCCCATGGGTCTTGCAATGCGAGGGCAGACAAACTACGAAGTGGGCTCCGGTTCCGATGAGCCATAGGGCCTCTCCGGCCCCTGATCTGAGCACCCCCCACCTTGGTCCATCTGCTGACCATCTAAAATGTGTAAGGCCAGCGTCAGGGCTCAGTGTGTGACCAAGAACAGTTTTCCTGCTTGAGGGGTTACCTGGTAATGCTGAAACACAGGCGAGTTAATTTTCCCCCAACTCTGGGGATCTTTTTCCTGTCTGGCTCCTTCTTTCCTTCCTTAAATATTTACTGAGCACCTACTGTGTGCTGGGCATTGTCCTGGAGGTGCAAGCAGTGAATTTCTGCCTGGCATCATTACAAGCAATCTAACTTGGTAGTTGAGAAACCAAAGAAAGATATAACGATGAATTATCACCATATTTGAAGTTAAAAAAAAAAAAAGAAGAAGAACTTTGGTGTTTTAAGGGTTAAGTTTGTAGCTTTTCACTTTGTCATAACTGCTCCAGGTATCACAGCCCATCGATGTGTGCCTTCTGGGTGTTTGGGATCTGTGATTGTGTTTATGCTTGTGTGTGAGAGGGTATGGATATGCATCAGTGTGTGCAGGAGAATGTGCTTAGGGGTAGATATTGATGAATGACTATGTGTGTGCTAAGGTATACTTGTGATGTATCAGTGTGAGTCTGTGAGTGCAGTGAGTCTCCCTGACTGTCTTGGGCAGAGGCTGGAGAAATGTGAGTGAAGAGGATTGGAGTGGAAGGGTTAGGAATGGGTCCCTGCCTGAGTTCCCAGCCTCTTCCTCTGTTCCTTAGCAAAGATTAGGACCTGTCCTTCTTCCAGCTTCCTTCCCTACTGCAGACAAGGATGGGAACGTGGAGCACAAAGTGAAGGTGCTAATGGAGTGCAGTGAGGGCAGCAGTGGAGCAGTCAGTCCTCCTCCCATGGTTCTTACCTCTTACCTTTCCCGCTATGTCCAGCCCCTGCAGCCTGCCTGGGGGTCAGGATCCAGGTTGTTCCAGAGTAGCTGAGAGGCTTCTTTGTGTGGCCCTAGACCTGTTCTCTGGCCTGGTGCTGCTAGCCCCCTCTCCTCTAGACCACACAGAGTGTGCTGGCTACTGGTCCTAGGTGACTGTGGAGTCTTCCCTTCCATTGCCAGAAAACTAGCCTACATCAAGGAGGCAGGTGCAGGCTGTCGAGCCTTAAATGCCAGAGCTTGCAGGGTCTCCAAGGCTAACATTGTATGGGAAACTGGACTAGAGGGGGTGAGCAGTGGCATTTACCCAGAGTTGCTCAGCAGGATCCTGGATATAAAGTTGGACCCTGCAGCATCTATGCACTAACATATAAAATTAACATAGACAATTAACATAGACAAATAACATAGACAATAGACACTGGTCCAGATCTTTTCCTTTTATTTTTAGTTGATGCATGTAATTGTATGTAAATTACATACAATTTAATTGTATGTAAATCCCATATTTGTGGGATACAGAATGATATTTGATACATGCATACAATATGTAATGATCAAATAAAGGTAATTAGCATAACTCTCACCTCAAACATCATTTCTTTTTGTCGTGAACATTAGAAATCCTCTTCCAGGTTTTTGAAGATATATAATAAATTATTGTTAATTATATCTACCCTACAGTGCTATAGAACACTAGAACTTTTTTCTCCTATCTTGCCGCAGTTTTGTTTTCATTAAGGTATAGCTATTTTGAGAAAACTCAAAACCTAGCATCTCCTCTTGTCTCTAGGGAAATCTCAAATGTCACCTGGGCTGTCAGTGCTGCTGAATGCCCCTTCCTTCCTAAAGGCAGGATGGGAGTAAAGTCAAGATCAAGGTGCAGGATAGCAGACAATTATCCAGATAAATCAGGCATGGAATAGATCACCTTTAGGTGAGAGAGGTGCTGGTGGCTTTAGGGAGAAGTGTAGGCTAGCAAGAGCGTCTGGCGCTCCACTTTCCCCAGGGTTCCTGGGCTGGGAGAGGTGGCCGAATTATCCTCCTGGCCCCAGGCAGAGCAGAAAGTCCAGTGCCAGTGACCCCCTTGGAGGAGAGGAAGGGGTAGGGGAATGGTCAGAGTTTGCCAGTAAATGTCTCTATTTTTCAGGTCTTCCAATGTGGTGGCTTCTCTGCCTCTTTTGCTTCCACGAGTCTGTTGGAGAATCTGTCAGTTGGCCCACTGGAGTGCTCCAAGCCTTGCTTCCCTCACCCCACCTGACTCTAGGCCTTTTGTAAAGTGAAGAATAAACAAAGAAAATCTGGGCCACTCGGGTCCCAGGCAGCTTTGGTTGGAGCCATTCCTTCCTGGGTCAGATATGCTGACCAAGCCTCAGGGCTTTGGGGTGTGTGTATGTGTACGTCCAAGTGTAGCATTAGGAATTCTGAACTACACTTACCTCTGGAAGCTACCAGAGCTTTTTGGTGTCTCTTTTCAGTCCTCCTGGATCTTTACCTTACCACCTACCCTGAAGATACTTATCTAATATTGGGAGTAGAGAAGGGGAGGAGGTGAGAAGATTCCTGATTCCGGCCTGGATGCTGACTCTCTGTGGCCTTGGGCAACTACTCCCCCTACCCACACTGGGCCTCCATTTCTCTGTGTCAGAAATGGAGCTGGGGAAAGTTAGCCTGGACTTACCTCCTGGGTCTGGGGTCAGTGGCTGCTTCCCAGCTCCTCTCTTTAGTCTGCTGAACAGCTCATGCCCCTCCCTCAGCTCTCCCCCTGCAGCAAGGGTGCTGGATGGGACAGTGCTGAACTTTGGAGACATCTCAGGAGCAGCCTCAGGACTTCTACCATAGCTGCCTGTGGGAGCTTGGTTTTCTTTCTGGATCTAAGAGGCTTCCACGTGGGACCCAGGGCTTTTTCCTTCCCTGGCAGGGCCATGGAGAGGTGGCCAAATCTCTGTGTATGCCTTGGTCGCCGGTTTTGCATAAATATACCTCCTTTGGGGAGAAGGGGGAATGTGGATGAGGGTGAAGGTGAGTCGCTGCCTGAAGCTGGCAGAGCTCAGCCCATCCCATTGTGTCTCCCGTGGCGCTGAGATAGGGTGGCACAAAATGGAAAAGGGAGCGTCTAATCCAGCTCTCTTTTACTCCTGTCTCTGTTCACCCTGAGCCACCCAGCCTTCTTTCCCGGAAGCCTTGCCCGGATGAGTGCTGGGGAGTGGGGAGAGGCGGGGCACCCCACAGGAGCTGGAGGGCTGGAACCTGCCTTTGTGGGGGAGGGGGTCAGAATGTTCTCAAAGCCTGAGTGGGGAGGGGGCTGTGGCTTGGCTCCCTCCCTAAAAGTCCCCGCCCAGGCCAAACCTCAGAACTTGCTTTTGTGGGGTTGTAGCTGGAAGTACTCGAAGCCTGGGGGCCCTGGGGGCCGGGTCCAGAGCTTTCAGAGGCAAGTCCGCCGAGTGAGTGTCTGAGGATGGAGACGCGAGGGGGAATGGGGAGGGGCGGGCTCTGTTGCCGCTTACCCTGGAGCTGGGGCTCCGGTTTTCCGGTTGAAGTTCTCCTCTCTGCCTACATCTTGGATTCTGGGTCTCAGATGCAATCGCACACCCAAATTGCATCCTGTGACCTGAAAGAGTCTCAAACATGCGTGCAAAGAATATTCAGAAGCAGAAGCAATTTCTGAAGAGCGAGGCCCGGGACTGAGTCGGCGAGGCTCCCAGTTCGAGAGAGCGGAGCCAGGGTGGAGGGCTCCGGACGGAGATTCCTGAAAGCCTCCCTGGCACCGGATCCTGAGCGCAGGCCGGGCCCAGCCACTTGGGGGCGCCGCTGGCCCCAAAGTACCGGGAGCTTGCCCTCTGCTGACCAGGATTCACCCTGGCTGGCAGAGACTACCCTACGCTCTGCTCACCGGGCCACCCCGCCCCGCTCGGCGCTGACCTTCCGTTAGAGGCTGACTCTGCAAACTAGGACGATCTTGCTCCTATGCGGGACGACCCAGCGCTAAAAAGGGATGACCCGATACCATCGGGGGTGACCCTGCTTTGAGTGGGTCTGACCCTGTGCTAACAGAGATGACCTTAAACTGACAGAGGCAGATCCTATGCTAACCGGGATGTGCTTGCGCTACCAGGATTGGCTTTGTGCGCTCCCTCTTAAGGCTTACCCTGCACAGATTAGGTGCTAAGGCTTGTAGTCCTTGTTACGGTCCCTGTAGCTCTTGCACCGCAGCAGGGATGCCCTATTCCACCTCCAAACTGGTAGCTGCTTTATTTCTCTCCCCCTAGCCCTTTGGGGGCAGTTCTGGGACACCTGGTTGGAGAGAAGGCTGCAATGGCTGGGCACACCCTGCACCTCTGGGAGGAGGAGTTCACAATCTCAAGGAGGAGGTGGCTGAGTTGTGGCGAGGGAACTGATTTTATGGAGGCTGCAGCATCTTGGGGGCCAGGACTGTGAGTGCTTTTCTGTGTCTGTGCTCCTGACCCCAGAGCCCCGCCTTGCCACACCCACACCCTCTCCACATACATAGGCGGCTTTCTTTTTGCACCACTCCGTCCTCCCGGGCCTACTCTCCCTCTCTGTAAAATGAAATGAGCTTATCACCAGACTGCCCTCATCTGCTGGAATGTCCTTGTCAGTCTCAATTCACTTCACCATTCTTTTATTACTCACGTTGTGCCTGGTCCTCTCCTCTACGCTGGGGAGACAGTGGTGAACAAAACCAATGTAGTTCCTATCCTCAAGATGGTGACAATCTAGTGGAGGAGAGAAAAATGCATGTGGAATTAAAGCGTAATATGGGTGCAGAGGGAAGAATGCTGATGGCCTTGAGAGAGAATAGCTGAAGGATGTTATGGGGTGGGGATTCCTCCCCAGCTCTGGAGCCCGTTGTGGGGAGAACTTGTCACCCCATACTCGATCCTGTTTGACTCTGATTTCAGTGAACAGACCTCTGACCACTGGGCTTGCTGGTCAGGGCAGCTATAGGGAGCCAGGAGCCCCTCCCAGTGTGTCATTATCCATCCCAGATTCCCATTTGAGCAGCCCTCCTCCAATATCACCAGGAGGGATTCACCCTTCATTCCAGCACCCAGAGCAGCTTCCTCTCCCCAGGTCCTTGGATTTGGAAGAAGCAGTCTACCCCTCAAGACCAGGGTGTGGAAGTCAGGCTGGCTTTGGGATATGAGACCGCTTCAGTTCTGAGATCTCTCTCTCTCTCCCTCTCTTTCTTTTTCACTGAACGCCACAGTCACACTGAGATCTCTATCCAGTATGCTGTCTGGCACAATAAATAGTTGTTGATGAAAAGAATAATTCTAGGAGCATACTTTTCAATGAGCCCAACAGCCAGAGTGATTCTGTGGTTCATGGGCTGATTATCTGATTGTTCCTTTTTCCACTTTCTACCTGGTTCACTCCCTACTCAGGGTTGCCTCCCACCAAGCCTTCACTAGCATCTGCCCCTCCCGCAGACTTTTTTTTTCCTTCTTTTTTGGAGACCGGATCTTGCTGTGTCACCCAGGCTAGGGTGCAGTGGCATGATTATGGCTCGATTCTCAGGCTCAAGCAATCCTCCCATCTCAACCTCCTGAGTAGCCAGGACTACAGGCTAGCCACTATGCATGGTTAATTTTTTATTCGTAGAGGTGGGGGTCTCCTTATGTTGCCCAAGCTGGTTTCGAACACCTGGGCTCAAGTAGTCCTCCCACATCAGCCTCCCAATCCTAAGACTCTTCATACTTTTAAAGAACTTACTGTGATGTATTATTTTCTGCTTGCTGTTCCCCCTCCCTCATCTTTTCCAGTACACAGCACAAGGCCTGGAACATGAAAGAATGAATCAACTGCATGTGTAGAAGGGCTCCAAAAATGTGTTGCATTGCCCAAAGACAAGTGGAGTTAATGTGATTCAGAAATATGTCCCTTCATAGAGCAATAATGATCTCTGGTGCCTGGTGTGGTGGGGAAGGGGGAGTGGGGGAACAGTGTCCAGGACAGCAGCGGCTGGGGGCCCCTGAGCCCCAGTGTTGCAAGATAACCCAAAGGGAGAACTGTACTCAAGTTCGGGGCACCTCTGTTCTCAAGACAAAAGGAGCTTGGACTGGGGGAGTCATACCTTGAGGGAGGGGGCTAGGGAGCTGTCTCACCACCATCCCTACACTTCCATGGTGCAGCAGCTGTCCAGGGAGCAGGCCCCAGCTCTCTAGAGCTGCACGGAGAAGATGAGTGCTCCCAGCCCAAGGACAGAGGCTCCAAGTGCTTGTTGGAGATGGAGGCAGAGGTGGGAGAAGAAGGGAGGGGTTGAGCAGAGGGAGTGGCTTTCGAGGGTGTGGGACAAAGAGGCTCACTCTGCCGGGGACCCCTGAGGAGGTATCATTCTCCAGGGTTGGAGAGGACCCATCTTTCTTTTAACCCCTTCATGACTTCTAGCCTTGTCTGGCTACCCAAACTACAAAGACTTAGAGGATGATATACATTGGTTGAAAATCCAGCCCGGGTGGAGGTAGTTCTAGAGAAGGGAGATTGAGGGACAGCACTAGTACTAATGTGGGAAAGCACTAGTACTTCCTCAGCCCCGCATGTATCATCCATTCTCCTTAAACACACACGATCTGTGGGGACCCGGGCCTGGCTGTTGGGGGATAGAGCTGAATGAAACCATTTTCTGACTACCCTCTTACCTCCCATGCAACATTTACTGATCCTACTATGGCTGGGTATCCCTGGAAGAGGCCCATTGTGGGTGTGGGGTGTAGGTTTGGGGACAGGAAGGGAATTTATTTCTCCCCCAGGAAAGCTCATAGTCTGAAGTTAATAGGTCTTGGTGCTTCAAGTCAGGGGCGATACATTTTGTGAGTGGAGAGCAGGCATAGGAGACTTCCTGGAGGAAGTGGCATTTGAATTGGGCCTTGAAATTGGGGAGAATTTGGACTATAAAAGGTTGGGTGTGAGGGGAAGACATCTAGGGCATTTCATCCTTTATGAGTGAGGGCATTTGGGAGAGCTGAGTGAGTTCAAAGTTAATTTAAGCTGAGAGGTCTTCCCTGTACTCTTCCTGTAGTCACATAATAGAATCCCTCTACATTATAAATGGTCCTCAAGTTCTCAGCTGTTGAATAAATAAAGGTTATTTTTCACTTCTCATAGTCCAAATATTGGATCACTGGTGGTGGTGGTGAGATAGGGGGAAGCTTCGTTCTACATAGTCATTCAGAGACCAAGTGGACTTCCATCTAGGGGTTCCATCATTCTCGAGGGGAAGCGCTCTTACTTTTTTTTTTTTTTTGTACAATGGACCCCCTTAGGTAGATTAATGATCAGCTTATGTATACCTAAAAATAAAGATTTTTTAATGCATGAAATCAGATTTACAGGACTATGAAATAAGTCAATTATATTGAGATTAAATTATCAAAATCATTTAAAAATTTTGTGATGGCCAGGTGTGGCTCATGCCTGTAATCCCAGTACTTTGGGAGGCCGAGGTGGGCAGATCGCCGGAGGTCAGGAGTTCGAGGCCAGCCTGACCAATATGACAAACCCCATCTCTACTAAAAATATAAAAATTAGCCAACTATGGTGGCATGCACCTGTGATTCCAGCTATTTGGGAGGCTGAAACAGGAGAATGGCTTGAACCCAGGAGGTGGAGGTTTCAGTGAGCTGAGACTGCACCATTGCACTCCAGCCTAGACAACAAGAGTGAAACTCTGTCTCAAAAAAGAAAAAAAAAATTGTGACATAAAAATATTTGTGATAAAACAATTGAATAAACTTGTGATATAATAATAATATAGCAAGTTAAATAAAATATAGCAATGGGATTAACAGTGCAATTTCAAAGTGTGTTCAGCATAAATGACCTTTTGATATTTCTGCAACAACTTAACATGCTATATAAAAAATACCTGCAGTTTCTTTTTTCTTTTTTTTTTGAGACTGTGTCTCAGCTTGCTCTGTTGCCCAGGCTGGTATGCAGTGGCATGATCATGGCTCACTGCAGCCTTGACCCCCCGGACTCTAGTGATCCTCCTCCATCAGCCTCCAGAGAAGCTGAGACTATAGGAATGTTCCACCATGCCTGGCTGAGTTTTAAATTTTTTTGTAGAGATAAGGTCTTGCTATGTTACCCAGGCTGATCTCAAACTCCTGAGCTCAAGTGATCCACCTGCCTTGGCCTCCCAAACTGTTGGGATTACAGGCATGAGCCACTGTGCCTGGCCAATACCTGCGATTTCTATGGCTGGCAAAATTACAGGGGTGGGGAATATTACTGTGGGTTGTTGCCTCCCTTTATAATTGAATAAAATGCAGAATTTGAGTTTAGACATTTGGATATGTAGATAAAGCTTTTTCCAATCCAAATTTATGGAGTTTCCATCCATTAAATTCTTCCTCTTCTTCTCCTATTATTTTAAAATTATTATTATTATTATTATTTTTGTGCTGTGGTCTCATTTTGTTGCCCAGGCTGGGGTGCAGTGGAGTGATTATGGCTCTCTGCAGCCTCTAACTCCTGGCCTCAGTGATCCTCCTGCCCCAGCCTCATGAATTGCTGGGATTAGAGGTGTGAGTAACCATGCCTGGCCCACTCAACAAATTCTTCTTTTTTTATTCAATTTTTAAACTGTTAAAGGAAGTTAATTTTAATTTTAATTTTATTTTGTTTTACTTGTGAGACAGGGTCTCACTCTGTTGCCCAGGCTGGAGTGCAGTGGCACGATCTCAGCTCACCGCAACCTCCATCTCCCAGGCTCAAATGATCCTCCCACCTCCAGACTATAGGTGTGTGCCACCATGCCCAGCTAATTTTTGTATTTTTTGTAGAGACAGGGTTTCACCCTGTTGCCCAGGCTGGTCTCAAAACTCTTGGGCTCAATATATCCATTAGCCTTGGCCTCCCAAAGTGCTGGGATTACAGCTGTGAACCACTGTACCCAGCCTCTTTTTTTTTTGACAGGGTTTGGCTGTCGCCCAGGCTGCAGTGCAGTCATATGATCTCAGTTCACTGGAACCTCTGCCTCCCAGGCTCAAGCCATCCTTCCACCTCCACCTTTCAAGTAGCTGGGACTACAGACATGTGCCACCATGCCCAGCTGATTTTGTATTTTTTAGTGGAGGTGCAGTTTTGCCATGTTGCCCAGGCTGGTCTCGAACTCCTAACCTCAAGTGATCTGCCTGCCTTGGCCTCCTAAAGTGCTAGGATTATAGGCATGAGCCACTGTGCCTAGCCCAACTCAACAAATTCTATCCATTGAGCCCTTGGAGGCTGTGGACCCAGTTCTAGGCCCTTAACATCCTCCATTGGGTCTTCTAAACTCAACCAAAGAGGGAGAAAGAGAGTATAGAGGATTTTAGGGGGAGATCTTTTTAGTTTATTTTAAATAATTTTTTATTTTTAAAATTTTTTGTAGAGATGGGGGAGGGGGTCTCATCACGCTTCCCAGGCTGGTCTTGAACTCCTGGACTCAAGTGGTCATCCTGTCTCACTTTCCGAAAGTGCTGGGATTACAGGCATGATCCACCATGCTCAGCGGAGAGGGAGATCACCTTTTTAGAGGGCCAGGTCTGCAGGTGGCAAGTGTCACTTCTGACCACATTCCTTGGCCAGAACCAGTCGTTTGGCTCCACCTAACTGTAAGGGAGAGTGGGAAATGAAGTCTTGCTGTATGTGCAGGAGGAAAGGGAAATGGGGTTTGATGACTGCGCAGCATTGACTGCCATGTAGTCTCCTTGAGTCTTCTGTTCCATTCAGTGTTTCTTTTTTTTTTTTTTTTCTGAGACAGAGTCTTGCTCTGTCGCCCAGGTGGGAGTGCAGTGGCATGATCTCAGCTCACTGCAACCTTCATCTTCCAGGTTCAAGCGATTCTCATGCCTCAGTCTCCTGAGTAGCTGAGGTCACAGGTGCGTGTCACCACACCTGGCTAATTTTTGTATTTTTAGTAGAGACGGGGTTTTGCCATGTTGGCCGGGCTGGTCTCGAACTCCTGACCTCAGGTAATCCACCTGCCTTGGCCTCTCAAAGTGCTGAGATTACAGGTGTGAGCCACTGCGCTCGGTCCCATTCAGTGTTTTAAAGATCTGGATAGGCCGGGCATGGTGGCTCATGCCTGTAATCCCAGCACTTTGGGAGGCCAAGGTGGGTGGATCACAAGGTCAGGAGTTTGAGGCCAGCCTGGCCAACATAGTGAAACCCCATCTCTACTAAAAATACAAAAATTAGCCGGGTGTGGTGGCACGCTCCTGTAGTCCT
This sequence comes from Papio anubis, assembly GCF_008728515.1. Lineage (NCBI taxonomy): Eukaryota > Metazoa > Chordata > Mammalia > Primates > Cercopithecidae > Papio > Papio anubis. The sequence goes on from NC_044976.1 coordinate 45,858,563, forward strand.
AGCTACTCGGGAGGCCGAGGCGGGAGAATCGCTTGAACCCGGGAGGCGGAGGTTGCAGTGAGCCGAGACCATGCCACTGCACTCCAGCCTGGGTGACAGAGTGAGATTCCACCTCAAAAAAAAAAAAAAAAAAAAAAAAGAATCCAGGTGGGAGACTGTGACTAGCTTTGTTGGCAAACACAGACGGCATCACGATGTCTTGAAAAGGAGAGAGGAGGACAGAGATATTTCAAGTCTAGTAAGTCTAGTTCAAGTGGCACACAGATGTCTGGGCTCTGATCTGTGCTGAGTGGCTCCTAGAGCCAAGTACACCTCTCCCCTCTCTGGCTCCTCCACACCCCATGTACTACCCTATGCAGAGAGGTTACCCAGAACAGCCTTCCCAGCAGGCTGTGGGATCCCCAGATGGAGACCTGCTCCACAGACAACACTTTTCCATCTCCACCTCATTCTTGTCACCAGATTCCATTGAAAATGATCCTTCTTTGATGCACCCATTATTTCATGGGTGCATGAAAGAGGCTCACATAAATGTGTGTGGAAGGAAGATGAATCAAGTCACATTTGCCATAGTTTTAATCTGGGTAAAGTAGCCTGAATTCCCTGATCATAACCAGGTCTTAAACAGTACCTGACACATAATAGGTGCTCATTAAATAATGTTGAATTAAACATCTGAATGAATGATGATCTTTCCCTGGAGATCTCTTGCCCTCTTGTTGCCACTGTCCTCATTCCTCTGTCTATCCATCTGTCCTTCAGACAGTCTGTCAGTAATTTTTTTTTTTTTTTGAGACGGATTCTCTCTCCGTCCCCCAGGCTGGAGTGCAGTGGCGCAATCTCGGCTCACTGCAAGCTCCGCCTCCCGGGTTCACGCCATTGTCCTGCCTCAGGCTCCCAAGTAGCTGGGACTACAGGCGCCCGCCACCACACACAGCTAATTTTTTGTTTTTTTTTAGTAGAGCTGGGGTTTCACCATGTTAGCCAGGATGGTCTTGATCTCCTGACCTCGTCATCCACCTGCCTCCCAAAGTGCTGGGATTACAGGCGTGAGCCACCGTGCCTGGCCGGTCTGTCAGTAATCTTTCCCTCTCAGCCAGCTCAAATCCTTTGTGGAGTACAACATTATGCAAAACACTATGGAGGTTCCTCAAAAAATTAAAAATCCAGCTACCATATGATACAGCAATCCTACTACTGGGTATACATACAAAGGAAATGAAATCAATGTGCTGAACAGATATCTGCATCCCCATGTTTATTGCAGCATTATTCACAATAGTCAAGATATGGACTCAATCTAAGTGTCCAACAACGAATGAATAGATAAAGAAAATATGGTATTGGCTGGGCACGGTGGCTCACGCTTATAATCAGAGCTCTTTGGGAGGCCGAGGTGGGCGGATCACCTGAGGTCAGGGGTTCGAGATCAGCCTGGCCCACATGGTGAAACCTTTCTCTACTAAAAATACAAAAGTAGCCAGGCATGGTGGCGTGCACCTGTAGTCCAAACTATTTGGGAGACTGAGGCACAAGAATAATTTAAACCTGGGAGGTGGAGATTGCAGTGAGCCAAGATCGCACGACTGCACTCCAGCCTGGGCAACAGAGTAAGACTCTGCCTCCAAAAAAAAAAAAACCCACAAGAAAATATGGTATAAATACAGAATGGAATACTATTCAGTCATGAAAAAGAACGAAATCCTGTCATTTGCAACAACATGGATGAGTCTGGAGAATACTATGTTAAGGGAAATAAGCCAGACACAGAAAGACAAATACTGCATGATCACATTTATATGTGGAATGAACTTCTTTGTGGAATTAGGCAGGACACACAAGCATACGTAAGTATTAATAATAATAGAATCTCCATGCTGATGGAGAACTACTCACTGTCATTTCCACCCTGTGACTTGTGACTTCTCCCCTCCTGGGTGGCAATCTTTTTTTTCTTGAGACAGGGTCTGTCTTACTCTGTCACCTAGGCTGGAGTGCAGTGGCACATTCATAGCTCACTGCAGCCTCAACCTCCCCAGGTCAGGTGGTCCTCCCACCTCAGCCTGCAGGTAGCTGAGATCACAGGTGTGCACCACCACACCCAGCTAATTTTTGTATTTTTTTGTAGAGATGGGGTTTCACCATGTTGCCCAGGCTGGTCTTGAACTCCTGGGCTCATGCAATCGACCCACCTTGGCCTCCCAGAGTGCTGGGATTACAGATATGAGCCACTGCACATGGCCCCTCCTGGCAATCTTGATTAGCAAGGAGATTCACAGAAATTGCTAGAAAGCATTTCTACCCTTATTGCCTTATTGTGTATTGCCTCAAGGCACTACACAGTGCCTTGAGATGGGCACTTGTAGCCACTATATTCCAGATGAGACTTGGTGAAGTTCTGTGGCTGCTGCAGGTTTGCGTCATAAATAGCATCAGAACTTGAACTTCTGAATCCATGGGTCCAGCTGCTCCCCAACCGGAGGTTTGCTTTTTATTCTCTCCCCTTGGCTTCCTGCTTGTCCTAGGGACCCCAGTCAGATCCTTTTGCAGGTCTGCTGGGAGGTATGCTCACTCCTTTCCTGCTCTGCTGCTGTAGGCCCCTGGGATGGTTCCTGTCCCAAACTGCTGAGAAGGGCACAGGGCAGGACCTACCTTTTGTCAGTGGCCTGCTAAAGCTGCAGGAGAGATCCCTCTGCCCTGAGTCCTTTCATCAATGGCTCTTGCTGGGAGAAACAGTTAAACTGTCGTTTATCTCTGAGTGTAGCTCTGGATCTGCCCTGGGCTTGAGTCTTCCCATCCATCCTATTCAGACATTCTTTTCCCCTCTTTTGCTATTCTCACCCTTTCTTTCCCCATTTATCTTTCTAGTCTGTCTCTGTGCCTAGTCTGAATCTCCTTGTCTTGTACAGGCCCAAACCTCCATAGGAAAGTGGCCCTACAGGGCTTCTTCAGCTGGGGCTCACTCTGTTGCCAGCACCCTATGGAGCCTCCTAGGCACCCTTTCCAAAGCACCTCACAGAGCAAGGGATCTAGGAGGGTCCCAGAGGGGCTGGAAACCTGCATCCTCCTCAGACCCTCGGCTGGTCAACTCTGGTCCATTTTTTTTTTTTTTTTAAAGACTGACATGGAGTCCTGCTCTGTTGCCTGGGCTGGAGTGTAGTGGTGTGATCTCGGCTCACTGCAACCTCCGCCTCCTGGGTTCAAGCGATTCTCCCGCCTCAGCCTCCAGAGTAGCTGAGATTACAGGCATCCGCCACCACGCCCAGCTAATATTTGTATTTTTAGTAGAGATGGGGTTTCACCATGTTGGCCAGGCCTGACTTGAACTCCTGATCTCAGGTAATCTGCCCACCTTGGCCTCCCAAAGTGTTGGGATTACAGGTGTGAGCTGCTGTGCTCAGCCTCTGGACCGTCTTCACAGTGACTGCACATGTTCCTGAACCTGTTCTCTCCTGGGTGGATGGATCCCAGTTTCTTCCTCTGCCCACATGGCCCTTACCCCCTCTCATTCCCCTTCCTTATTCTCTGCTTTCTCTCTTCTTTCTGACCCCACATTGCTATATTTGGTGGGGGATGGTTGGAATCTGGTTTAGGGATGTGTTTGCTCTTGGATAGTTATGCAGAGGGCAGTTTTACTCTGCAGAGACTCCCTGGGGAGAGGACCATCAACAAATTGCTGGATCTGCTCTGTGCAAACAGACACACAGAGGCATGTATTGGTGTGTGAGCATATGTACACCACAATCCCCGACCCCCATCCCACAACACATACAGGCCCTGGCAAATAGATACGGAGTCAGGGGTTTAGGTAGGTACATCTGGATGGAAGGCACATACAAATGCAGTGCATCCAAGTGAAAGCTACATTTAGCACAAGGAAATGAAAAAATATATGTAGTGTTTATCTGGTTACCCTAATGCAGAGTTGAGCATGTGGGTAATTTTCTGATAGATAATTATGCGGGAAGAGTATATTTCCTGGGACTCTATTTGGGATGGGCATTACTAGCAATCACTCACTCATGAATACTGCTTTACACAGAGTATCTACGGCCATTATCTCTGTAGCGTCTCACATGCTGATGACAAGAGGGGTGTGAACTAGGTGAGTCTGGGAGTCTGTGATACATATCATGTGTATTGGTGGCTGTGCCCTCAAAAGCAAATTGGGATTGCTGTGTGATGGTAATGGTGTGTGTGAAGATGTCTGTGTGTGATGGTGTATTTGGCATGTGTGCACATGTGTGCATGCCTGGGGCCAGCAGGAGAAGTGTGCAAGCATCAGGAGCAGTAGAGAGGCAGCTAGCCTGGCTCTTGGGAGAGACACTCATGTATGAAGAGCTCAGCGCTTGAAAGCGGCTGTTTAACAACTTGAGCATCAAATTATAGCCCACGTGGGCAGAGGTGTCAGCGGTTGCTGGTTGCTGTAAATACTTCAGTGCAATTGACAACAGCTTGTGGAGGGCTAAGTGAGATGGGGAGGGGTTAGAAGGAGGGGTAGCACCTCCCACAGGGACCCTCTGCCCTATAGTCCTGTCTCTGCTGGATCTAGTGCTGCTGGGGAGGGGGTATGGGATGGGGAGCAGCGAGTCTGTAATGGGGTGGGCTTCAGAGCCAGACGGGTTCTAAATAACCCATCATTGACAGTGGGTAACCTTCGGCAAATGACTTTTCTACTCTGTGCCTCAGTTTCTCAATGTGAAATAACAACAACATTAATCACAATACCCTGCGAGACTTTTATGAGGAATGACCAGAACTTCTTTCATCTGAAAGCGCTTGTTGTGGTTATGCAGAGATTAGCTTTTATTGCCTTTTTCAGGATAATGCATGGGAATTAACACAGCACCTCTCACATAAGAAGTCCTCAATAAATGTTAGGTAATGTTGTTAGCCTATTGCTATTGCTATTGTCCTCATAAGCCTGGACCTGTAGCTGGAGATACCACAGTCCTTCCAAATATGCATGGAAAAAAGGCTTCCCAGAGGGTAGCCAGTGGGTTTTTGTGGATTTTCAGAGAAAACGTTTTTGGTCTCCAATCTTTCAGAGAATCCTGCTGGACAGGATCTGAGACTGAGAGAGTGTGCCCGGGGAGTTCTTGCTGTAGATCCGCCTGCCTTCATTAGTACCTTGGCTGCGTTCTGAAAAAGTCATGAGAAAATGGATGTTTGCAAACTCAATCCATTTGAAATGCACTGGCAGGGCTGAGGGCTTAAAGGCACCCTGTGGTGAATTCTTTTGTAAAGCAAAGAATCTCCTGAATGTGTCTATTTTTTAAAGTACTGATATTTATAAAGTAGTAATAGTCAGGATTTCTTGAGTGCTTATTGTGTACCAAATATTCAACATCTGTTACTTAATTATAGCCTCATAACAAGCCTATGGGGAGCAGTATTTTAACTTTCCAGAAGAAATAGATGCACAGAGAGTAGCACACACCTCCGCAGCATCACACAGCTAGAGTGTGATAGAGCTGGGATGGGAACCTGTCCAGTTCATGTGAAAGTTCATCTCTTTGTGCTGTGCCCCCTCACTTTGCCCTGCCCTCCTCCCCTCCCACTTCACCCCCACCTTCTCTTTTCTGCAAACACACAAGAATCTTTATTTTCCATGTACCACAAAGAGGGTAGTTCCAAGTCTGGTATAATCAAGAGTCACCTAAATCACAAACAAAAGCTTCAACAGTTTTTAAAAAGTAGGAGCAGTATCTCTGAATTTTTGAGGCCACTTTTTAGAAATTTATTTCTTGGCCAGGTGCCCTGGCTCAAGCCTATAATCCCAGATATTTGGGAGGCTGAAACGGGAGGATAACTTGAGCCCAGGAGTGGGAGACCAGCCTGGGCAACATAGTGAGACTGCCTCTCTACAAAAATAAAATAAATTATCTGGGCATGGTGGCGCACACATATAGTCTCAGCTACTTGGAAGGCTGAAGTGGGAGGATTGCTTGAGCTCAGGAGTTCAAAGATGGAGTGACCTGTGATCATACTATGCAGTCCAGCCTGGGTGACAGAATGAACGTTTCTTTCCTATGAACATTTTCAAACCTACGTAGAAGTAGAAAGAGCAGTACAATGAGCTGCCTGTATACCCACCACTTAGATGCAACAATTATCAGTTGTTTTTTTTTTTTTTTTTTGAGATGGAGCCTCGCTCTGTCGCCCAGGCTGGAGTGCAGTGGCGTGATCTCCGCTCACTGCAAGTTCCGCCTCCCAGGCTCATGCCATTCTCCTGCCTCAGCCTCTCAAGGAGCTGGGACTACAGGTGCCTGCCACCGCGCCTGGCTAATTTTTTGTGTTTTCAGTAGAGACAGGGTTTCACCATGGTCTCAATCTCCTGACCTCGTGATCCGCCCACCTCGGCCTCCCAAAGTGCTGGGATTACAGGCGTGAGCCACCACGTCTGGCTAATTATCAAGATTTTGCTTCATCTATCTTCTTCCTTTTTAGAGATCCCATTTTAATTTCGTGAGATAGGGATAGATGCACCATTTGCACTGGTATTCTGATCATCCAGTGAACTATATCCATGGAGGTGTTTGTTTTTATGCAGAAGAACTTGATATGTTATTATATATTGTAAGCAGATGTCTTTTCTTTTTCTACCTTTCTCCGGTAAGTTATTGCAAGACCCTTCTAGGTCTGGCTAGGTTATGCTAACTCTCTTATGCAGCACATTCAGTGTTCCTAATCAGACCCACTTGAGGAAGGAGTTTCTTATCAAGTGGAGGGGACTCCTCCTCAAGGAGTGGAAAGAAAGTAACTACTCTAGTAGTTACTCTAGTGAATCTTTCCACTCCTCCTCAAGTTAATAGTATTGATAATAGTTACTACTACTATTTGTGATCCTCTGCAGCTTTCCATTCTCCACAAGGATCTCTTTCTTAATGCACTAGTGAGTGGTCTTGCTTCTATTCCAATGATTAGCTTTTGGATGTTGAATTCACCCATGTAGAGTCCTGCCTGTAGTGATGGTTCCTTGGACAGGTGCATGCCTGAAGCAGCAGGAGGGAGTTCTTCCCTCTTAGAGTAAGCTGTGGCTTCCAGGTGGGTTCTGCTCCTTCATGACATCTGAGACATTGGTTTCAGGTCTGTTGGATAAGCCTTAAGCACTCTGCATGTAGCTCCAAGCACACCCCAGAGAGGTGTGAGGACCCTCTACAGACAGGTGAGTCCTCACACCATGATGCCTGTCTTTCTCATGTGGGGCCAAGTGCTGGGCCACCTGGGACAGTGGCTTCTAAAGCAATTGGCTGAGTGGAGATCATCCTCAGCATGGCAGATGGCTGCCCCTGGAGCTGCCTGGGTGGGCATGTCGTGGGATCATCATATGAGAGTGTGGTGAGCTGGAGCAAGATCACATTACATCTTCTAAACTCTACCTCTGCTCTGCTCAATAGCAAAGCCTTTCCTACTCCCCCTCAGCACTGAGACCTGCCCATCCTATTAGGGCAAGCAGTAACCTCACCGAAGGAGCTAATACCTCAGGAAAGTCAAATCATTTGTCCAAGAGCTTTGAGACACGATTGCATCTTTGATTGGCTTCTTATTATCCTTGTGATAATGTGCTTGATGAAATTACAGAGTTTGATTTAGCTCTCACTTCCTTTTAAATGTACTCTACAAAGAATACCACCTTACACTGGTTTGGCCCCTTTCCACACCGAGTTTCTGTATCTTACCAGATTATTTTTGACCAATAGTCTTTAATGAAGACTTTTCATTGTTCCACTTCCTGAACAATTTTGGGGGCAGTAGATGGAGAGATGAATTTTGCTGGTTGAAGTTGTACCTGTTTGCCATGCCATGTTTTGTCTGTCAAGCAACCCATTCAACAACTACTAAAATAATATCAAAGGACCATCCAATATAGTAATTTTGAGCAAAATAAAGTTAAAAATGATCTGGCTTTAACCATAAGAATGACACTGCTCAACACAAACATCTAGATCTGTGCAGTTAACACTGAGACATTCCAGACCAGCAGCCTTTTACAACATCAGAAGTACCCTGTACACATCATGGTGGTCCACTGAAGTGCCCCCAGATTTGCTGTGGCATGGCACACGTCAGACATGATGGTCCTTGCGTGGCATACTGGGACAAGTGGAAGGAAAGTTGCAGGTCGGAGGCCCCGAGGCTGTGGGGTTCGTGATGACACCCACTGTGGAAAGTGAAATAATGTGATTCAGCACAGGGCTGCCCACAGAGAAGCCCACTTGGCCCCATGAGGGGTAGTTTAGAGGACAAGGGGATTATGGAAGATTCCCGGAAGGAGATGGGCATTGCTTGAAGGCCTTAAAGATTTAAGAGAATTTCCCAAGTGGAGATGGTAGTAGAAGGGAGAGATGGATGGTTATTGAGTGCCATTCTGTGCAGGCATTGTAGGAAGTGATGGAGCAGGCACTCAGACAGAGGGAAGGTGAGCAAAGGGGTAACAGGGAAGGCTTTGAACTCCTTGCAATTGGGTAATTACTTTTTAATTACTGTTTTGAGAGCAGGGACCCTATCCACTCACCCCTGTATCTCCAGAATCTACCACCACTTAGTAAGTTCTCAGTCAGGTGCTTGTCTCCAGCAGAGCCTTGAAGGATGGTAGGATTTGGAGAAAGGGAGAGGAGAAGGGAGGGCATTCCTGGAGGAGAAGTCATGTGGGCAAAAGCACAGAGGTAGGAAAGCATGAAACATGTGTTGAGATCAATGAGGAGCCTGGTTTGTCTGGAAAAAAGGGTTTGTGCCAGGGAGTTGTGGGCGATGAGGTTGGAAGGTGGGCAGGAATGCAACATTTTCCAGGTTGGAGTTGAGGCCACAACAGTAATTCCCTGCAGAAGGGAAAGGGAAAGGATTCGGCCACAGAGGATTTGCTGTGTGGCCTATGGTGGGATGGGGGTTGGTGGGCAGGAGTCTGTGGCCACCTCCTGGAGTTTCTGTCCAGCTCCTTGTCTCTTCCGGTGTTATGAAACTGGGATTGGGGGAGGGGCCTCAAATGTCATTTTTTTTCTATGAATAGGGACACACACACACACACACACACACCCCAATCCTAAGAATGATTTGTTTTCCATTTGTCAAGAGCCAGAAAAAAGCTGAAGGTATAAAGTTCAGAACTGGCAGGGCTGGAGGGCAGACAGGGAAGGGCTGAGGATCTTTGAGTTTTCTAAGCTGTGGCATCCATTAGGAGCTGGGGAAAAAAAGAAAGAAGAATTTCCACGAAGCATCTGCTATGGCCTGTGGAAGGCTCTGTGGAGTTTCTGGAGGAGGGTGTGTGCTTTCTTTCTGCAGAGCCTTGGCTACTCTGGGGGTAGGGATCTGTGCCCACTAGACTCTTCTTCAGGGTTGGAAGATGAGGCCCTGGATGCCAGAGCTAGAAGCACCTGGTCCCACTGCCAGAGCTGCACAGCCTGTGTTCAAGTCCTGGCTCCACAGCCTGCCAGGTCTGTGATCTTAAGCAAGCCATTTAACCTCTCAGTGTCTCCCTTGCTTTGTCTACAAAGCCAGAGTAACACATCTACCTGCCAGGGGTTAGGACGGTTACATGAGCTAATGCTTGCTTGGAACAATGCACGTGGTAACTGCGTAATAAAAGGTATTATTATTCATTATTATTATTGAGAAAATGGAAGTAATACTTGCTTGGAACAATGCACGTGGTAACTGCGTAATAAAAGGTATTATTATTCATTATTATTATTGAGAAAATGGAAGTTTGTGAAAGAAGGGATATGATGAGGCTGCATGCACTCAGGCTGAGCTGGGACTAGAATGGGTGCCCTTAGGCATTAAGAAATGGGTAAACCACTTTCTGTATATCCTGATTAAAAAGTTAGAGAAACAGTGTCATATTTTTAAAGAACAATTTCTAAGAATGATTAAAATTGATACTTAAGTCTGTAGTCATCCAAAAGCTTAGATATTTGGAATAATACATTAATCAAACGTTCTAGATAGCTGAAGTTTTACTGTATATGTATTTATATATGTGACAACTGGACATATATGACAATTAAAAAATTAAATGGAAGCACAGTCAACATTGGGAAGATTTCACACAAAAGCACGTTTGTCCTATAATGTAAAGGCCACTAGACTTGGAGACAAAAGATTTGAGTGCTGACAGCATCAGCTCCTGGCTACACCTGTTTGGGCAAGTTACTGAGTATTCCTGAGCCTCAATTTCCTCATCTGTAAGATGAGAATAATAATCCATAATTAGTGATGATAACAATACCTGGAATTAAGAATCCTCACAAGAAATAGCAATACAGGTAATGTCTCTTAAAATTTTAAAATGCTAACTTTTCTCAATCCCTAAGTATAATTTATATTTTCAAATTTTTGCTTTCTCACCTTATTAAATAAGTAATTCTTATTCATTGTAAAAACATTAAAACTGACTATGAGCAAAAAGAAGGGCATGAAAAATCAGCTTAATGTCATCGTGTTGGTTTACCTTTAATGAATGTACAATAGGTGACAGTTTGCATTTTATTTCATTCTCATTAAAACCTCTGGGATTATTACATTTGTTTATAGGCAAAGGAATTGAATACTGGAGAAGTTTCTGATTTGACTAAGGTCACACAGCTAATCTTGTTTCTTCTGGATAGAGGAGGTAGAAATCCTTTCCAGTTATGACAGCTGGGGAACGTGGGAAGAGGGGAGGGGGAAGGTGGCTGAGCTGGCCCAGGACAGGCAGAAAGATATTTGAGCTCTAGCAGGAGACATGTGGGTGGAGCTGTGGGCTTGTTCCAGAGTTGCCCCTTAAAACTCCAAGGATGGGAAAGTTTTTAGACAGATGGAGTAATAGCTGGAAAGAAGGGGGGTGATTGAATCCACAATTTCCCAACTCTGTGTCCCTTTGGCCTCTTCTACTTCTCCCATCCACCAAACTGCTCCTCCTCTGTTATCCCTGTCTCAGCAAAGACACTGTCCTTCACCTAAACCTAGTTCTCACCTCTCCAGGAAGCTTCCCTGATTCCCTCTGCCAAGCTATGATCATGTCAAGCTTTCCTGAACTGGTGCCTCTGTGTGGCCTTGGTGTAGGGTGCATGTGTGCCCACACTTTTCCTTTCATATACCCTTACTACTTACTACTCTCCTTCCTCTCCCTGCCCGCCTCCTGACCCAGTGGGTGCCTATGGGTTAGACCTTTGCCATCATTGTTGGTGGTGGCTGGAGTCATGCTGACAGCCACCACAGCTCCCAGGTTCTTCAGGACAATACCTCTGTCATATGCTCCACTCTGTTGTCACTCTGTTCCCCAGACTGGGAGTTAGCAGGTGTGCTGAATATCAGGTAGGAAAATCTTGTCACTACATAGGTACAGTTTCCAACTTAGGTGGGTATAGGGCATCAAGCCTGAGTTTCACGTCTTTAAACATTTTCACTGAAACGGCCGAGTGTGGTGGCTCACACCTGCAATCCCAGCACTTTGGGAGGCCGAGGCAAGCTTGGCCTGACCTGGCCTGACCTGAGGTCAGGAGTTTGAGACCAGCCTGGCCAACATGGTGAAACCCCATCTCTACTAAAAATACAAAAATTAGCTAGGTGTGGTGGCGGGCGCCTGTAATCCCAGCTGCTTGGGAGGCTAAGTCAGGAGAATCGCTTGAACCCAGGAGGTGGAGGTTGCAGTGAGCCAAGACAGTGCCATTACACTCCAGCCTGGGCAACAGAAGCAAAACTCCGTCTCAAAAAAACAAAACAATAACAACAAAACTTTTCACTGAAACAAAACAAGTTATGTAGTCTTTTTTTGTACATTTAAGAATTATCTTCAAAAGTAAATGTTCATCATTACTGTTACTATTATTAATAGCATCTCCATATCTCCCTCAAGGTGAGAAATTGTCTTCTCTATCAATCTGGAGGTCTTTTCCTGGATCTCCTTATAAATGAGCAGGTTCCTTTCCCATACCAGGGTCATCATTCATGTATATTCAGCTTCTCAGTCAGCCTACCTGCCTTCCTGCCTGCTTCCCTCCTTTCCTCCCTCCCTTTCTTCCTTTCTTCCATTGCATATGCTAATCCACCCACCAACAATCACCCACTCACCAATTCAATTCACCCAATATTTATAACAATGATAAACCAGATAATGAACCTAATTTTTCATTCATCCATCCATCCATTCATCCATCCATCCATCCATCCATCCTTCATGATTTTCTTTCCATAGCATTTCTTTTTTTTTTTTCTTTTTCCCCAATATCAGACAAGGAATCATTCATGGCATTTCTTTATCTCAGCTAGTCAATTTCTCTGAGTGGGCTTCCCAATCTCCTTACCTTCCAATTTATAACTATCCCTTTGACATTGTAGGTATCTTCTACAAAGCATCTATAACCACTTAAAATTTTTTTTTTAAAGCTCAGAGGGTTTTCCAGACTCTGCAGTTGTCCTTCCAGGAGGGTCTCCCTTGACTTGGTTTGCTTTAGTCTTATTGTCTCAGACTTGAGTTCTCCTTTTCTGCCTGGTCCCTTTGTATTTCATCCATACCTCTATGCCTCATCTCAGACCATTTCCTCTACCTGGAGCGCTCTTCCTTGTACCTTCTCCTATTCACCAACCTTCTTTTTGTTCTTCAGGATGCTCAGTTCACATGCCACTCTTGTGACACTGTCTTTTTCACATCTTTCTGTGTCCCCTTTCCCAGCTGAATTAATAGTTCCCTCCTCTGGGCTCCCACAAACAATATGTACGTCTGTCTTGCATAGCACTCGCCACGCCGAATTTTTATTAATTGCTGCTTGTCCATCTTATTGGCTGAAGGGAGCACACTTAACCCATCACTGCATCTCTGGCACCCAGCACAGAGCTGGGCTAGCGGTAGCATCTATCCATCTGTCTGTCTCTCTCTCAATTATTTATCATCTGTCAACTATCTATGAAATCTATGTATCTATTCTCTATCAATCATTTATCATCTGTCAGTGTAACCTATGTATCTATTATCTATCAATCACTTAGTATCTGTTTCTCTATCTTTTAAACTTTTTATTTATTTATTTATTTTGTAGAAATGGGGTCTTGCTGTGTTGCCTAGGCTGGTCTTGAACTCCTGACCTGAATTGATCCTCTCACCTCAGGCTCCCAAAGTGTTGGGATTACAGGTGTAAACCACCACACCCAGCCTCTATCTATCTATCATCTCTCTCTCTCTCTCTTTCTCTCTCTCTCTATCATCTATCTACCTACCTATCTTTTTTTTTTGAGATTTGAGTCTCTGGCTTGTGTTTCAGGCTGGAGGCAGTGGCCGGATCGCGAGCTCATTGCAAGCCTCGCCTCCCCGGTTTTTACGCCATTCTCCTGCCTCAGCCTCCAGTAGCTGGGACTACAGGCTCTCACCACCTCGCCTCGCTAAGGTTTTTATTTTTTTAGGTAGAGACGGGGTTTCACCGGGTTAGCCAGGATGGCTTTGACTCTCACACTTTGATCCGCCCGTCTCGGCCTCCCAAAGTGCTGGGATTACAGGCTTGAGCCACCGCACCCGGCCCTACCTACCTATCTAATTTATTAAATAAATAGTTAAATCATGCTGTGGATAAATGACCTCTTTTTCAACACTGTGGTCCCCATTTACCTATTTACATCCCAGTCTTTCTTGAAAACTTTGCTCAAGTACTTGCTTCATAAAGTCTTCCTTGCTTTCTCCACCTCAGTCAGAGTTTCCCGCTTCCTGTTCTAATTGTTCCCGTGCTTTGTTGAAGGGCAGATGGTGACGGAGAGTGGGAACAGGTAGCATATAGAGACTGACAGGTACCTTTCTTCTGCTCCCATCTCTTCCTGGGCTGTCTCCATAGCTGTGTGTCCTGCAGGACCTGGCCAGCCTGGCATGCTTGCTCTTCGGGAATCCAGCCCCCACCCCATGCCCTCCATGACCTAGGCAGGCTAAGAGAGGAGCCTTGAGAAGTGCTGAGACAAGGCTGGTGCTTTCTGGGACAGGAGGGACATGTTTACCTAGAGAGCTGCCCAAGAAGATGGGCCTTGGCTAGGGACATATGTAAATCAGAAGCAAATTAAATGCAAATGTTATGCAAATATGCATGTGGTTCTCCTGATTGCTTCTTTCAGTGGGAAGGGGCCCTTGGCAAGCCTCTTGCCTGGGTCATTTGGAACACAATGAGCAGGGGCCCTCCCCCACCCTTCTCACCCTACCTCCTCCTGCAAGGCCCACCATCTCTATTTGTGACTGCAACTACAGCCCTTGTTTCTGCAGTGAGTGGGAGGGACTGGGGTTTGCTACCACCCCCTTCTTAGGGATGGGACTGGCTTGTGTCTCTCCTGTCAGAATGGGGGCTCCCTATGGGAAAGTGGGGCCAGGAAAGTTGAGGTAGGCTCATTGCTACCCTAACTGAGTCCCATGAGGATATCTACAGGAAGAGATGGCAGCCAATCCTTCTTCATGGCTCTCCCAGCAAGTACAGGAATCCAGCTGTGTGGAGCAGGAAGGTGAGGGAGCAGGCAGCTGGACAGGGAGGAATGTTGTGTCCCCGGAAAGAACAAGATGAATTGAGCATCCAAGAGGGCAGGAGGGATTCTGGTTACACAGAAAGGCTATCTTTCATGTCAAGGGAATAAATTATAGTCAAGAAGAATGGCGGGTGGTGGAGTTTCCAATCATGATTTTTTAATAAAGAAACTAAAAATTGGCCACTCTTAGATGGTTAGTGGTTCATCGGGGTAAAGGCAGCTGGAGTTTACCTCTAGTACTCCACTCATTCATTCATTCAGATTGCTTTTGAATACTTAGTCTGTTTCTGGCACTTTGCCAAGTACTGGGTCATTTCATCACTTTTGATTCTACTCTGTAATTCTATGAATGTGACTGATTTCTATACTCATGGTGCAAAGCCTGACACACAGAGCTCACTGGGCATTTCTCGACTCAACATATAAACCTACCAACTCCTTCAGTTTTTCCTGAAAATGTTCAGCTCAGTTTAACCCACCTTTTCTGAGTACCCACTATGTGCCAGGCTCTTACTAAGCTCTGGGGAGACCCTGAGGGATCGGACACACGGCAAGATACATAGTGAGATGAGGGCAAGATGAGGGCCCTGACAGAGACACCCTGGGCTGCGCTGGAACATGTTGGGGAAGGTCTGCCCCAACCTGGGCATCAGGATGCTCTCCTGAAGGAGGCAATGCCCAGAGTTGAATCTTGAAAGGCAGGTGGGAGTCTTCCAACTGTAGTGAGGGGGCAAGGCATTCCTGGCTGGGGGAACAGCATATGGAGAGGCACAAAGCGGGGTAGCGACAGAGAATGGGGTAGACACAGAACAGAAGGTGTTATCAGGGGACACATGGGGTGTGTCGGAGATATGGACTGCCCCCAGTGGCCGGTCCAGCCACAGCGCCAACTTCCTCTCCTTTCTGCGGGCTGTGGGGAGGAGGCACGGATGACTTAAGAAGGGAGAGATGGTCAGACTTGGGCTTAGATCCGCCCTGTGAAGGGCGGATTGTAGTGACCCAGGCAAGGCAGTCCTACAGAGGTGAGGACATGGATGGACTTGGGAGCTCATTGGGATTTGCATTGACAGGATTGGTGGACCAATTAGTGTGGGGCATAAGAGAGAGGAAGGAGTTGGGTTTCTGGCTGAGGTGATTGACAGGGTAGTAAGGAAGCCTGGAGAGGTCCATGATTGTGGAACAATGGGTGGCAGGGGATGGGGGGACAGGGGTGCATCCCAGGAGCTGTTCTCTGAGCCTCTCTAGACTAGAGATGGAGATTTGGCAGGCAGTAGGACACCATGTAGCTGAAGCAGTGGTGTCTGAGTCAGGTGGACCTTAAGAAGGGGTGGCTCTGTAATCCCAGCACTTTGGGAGGCCGAAGTGGGTTGATCACAAGGTCAGGAGATCGAGACCATCCTGGCTAACAAGGTGAAACCCCGTCTCTACTAAAAATACAAAAAATTAGCTGGGCACAGTGGCGGGCGCCTGTAATCCCAGCTACTTGGGAGGCTGAGGCAGGAGAATGGCGTGAACCCGGGAGGCAGAGTTTGCAGTGAGCCGAGATCATGCCACTGCACTCCAGCCTGGGCGACAGAGTGAGACTCTGTCTCAAAAAAAAGAAGGGGTGGCTCCAGGCTGGGCACAGTGGCTCATGCCTGTAATCCCATCATTTTGGGAGACTGAGGTGGGCAGATCATGAGGTCAGGAGTTCAAGACCAGCCTGGCCAACATAGTGAAACCCCGTCTCTACTAAAAATACAAACAAAATTAGCCAGGCGTGGTGGCAGGCAACTGTAATCCCAGCTATTTGGGAGGCTTAGGCAGGAGAACTACTTGAACCTTGGAGGTGGAGGTTGCAGTGAGCTGAGATTGCGCCATCACACTCCAGCCCAGGTGACAGTGCGAGAGTTGGTCTCAAAAAAAAAAAAAAAAAAAAAAGAAGGGGTGGCCCCTGTCCATCTGGACCCACCATTTTCTGGAGCATCTCATGGACTTTAGGTTATGGGAGCTACAGCCTTACCTGAGCAATTCTGTCCCTTTATGTCCCATTGTCCTACAGCCAATACCCCTACAGAGGAGGGAAACCCCCAGGGAAGGTTCCTGAGATGAGACTTGGACTTCTTGGTTTGGAGTTTATGGCAGAACCTCTATCTTGGCTGAGATATTTTATTTACTTCACACACAAAAAAAGATTGTTTTTCTTGAAAGAGGAAAATCTCAAGTCATTTCCATAAAAAGGTCCACCTCCTCCTCTGAGCCAGAGAGCAGACTCCTTAGCACAGATTGGCTCATGGTCAAAGTGTAAATGAGTCAGTCCCCACTGGCTCTCTCCATAGTCCGGGTATGTCTTTAATTAAGGGGACAATTGCTTGGCTCAAGGGCTGGGGCTTCCAGCCAACAGGTCCGCCCTCTGGCAGATCCAAGATGTCCTGCGAATCTTCTCTAAGCCTGTCCCAGCTTCAGGCCTCTTTGTTTTCTCTTACCAAAAGGGACAAGGTGTGGGCAAACTGGAATAAGGCATAGGGGTGAGTAGAAACACCTTCTGTGATCATATCTGGTCATTGGTGAGTGTTTTACCAAGAATCTGGAGTTGATAAGAGCAGAATCGTGCTGGACCAGAGCCCTTGAAATCTGTATCATTCAGTTCTAGGAGGGTGCAGAGGCCAAAGCCTCATTTTATAGGGGCTTATGGAAGGAAGTCTTCTCTTAAGGTCATGTAGAAACCTAGTGACAGAATGCTTACACCAGGATTCTGGTCTTGTGTTGAGTTTAGTTCATTGGCTTCTTTGTCCAGTAGGCATTGACCCAGGGAAGAAATGAGATGATGGAGGCCTGGGCCAATGGGCTTGGCACTCAGTAGGTTCTTTTCTTGGCAGGCGGTTGTGTTCACAGCAGCAGACTCGTTCCCCTTCCTCCAAAATTGAGCTGCTTGTGTAAATACAGCCTTTGTCTATTGGTCAGTTGGTTGTTTGTTTCTGTCAGTCAAGCCACTGGAAGTAGAGTCTTTGAAAGGCTTTGTTATCTGCAAAGGCCTCTGTTGGTGTTCCCGGGTGATCCCCAGAGTTGGGGATGAGTTGGATCCTGGGATGCTGAGGATGAGAGTGAATGGCTCTGAGGTTTGGATGCTTGATGGTTAAAGTGCTGGGCATTTCCTGGGCCTGCTGGGTCACCAGGAGGGTTAGCAGCATCTCCCCCAGGTTATCTCTAGAAGAGAAGCGAGGCCTAGACACCCAGGGACCATGGGGGAAACGAGGATGTGAAGAGGGCTGGAGTGCTTCTCTCTCCTCAAAGCCCACTGAGAAGCTGGGGATGCAAGCTTGCTGGGTGGCAGGGAGTGTTATGCTCATACACACAGAGCCACTTCGCCAGCCCCTCAGTCAGGATCAGTGAGCCCCTGCTAAAGGTAACCTGTGGACCACGGCGAGGGCCCAGGGAAACAGTCGCAAGTCCTCATATTGTGAGCACAATCTGAGACCTGTGACATTAAAATGACAGCAAGGTCTGGTAGGGAAGTGGGGCCTGAGGCTGCTGTCCTCCTGTGTATCACGGGGTGGCTTACTCCAAAGTGGGTGCCTTGGAACCTGGTGCATGGGACCCTGGGCATGTAGGGCATGTACCTTCCCCCCAGGTATTCTATCCAGGGACATCATGGATACACTATAGTAGAAGGTGGGGCTGGGCCAGAACAGGTACAGTGGGGACACTGAGGTTGTAGGGTGTGTGTATGTGTGTGTGTGTGTGTGTGTGTATGTTAGGGGCACGTCTCACCTCTCAGCATCTCCAGTATTGTGTGTAGATGTTAAGGTTAAGGTCATAAGGTCTAGAGCCAGACTACTCAGGTTCAAATCCTGCCTCTGTCATTTACTAGTTGTAGGACCTTAAACAAGTCACTGTACTTCTCTGTGCCTCCATTTTGTCACCCATAAAATGGGGATAACCTACCTTATAGGGTTGTTGTGAGGATTAAATTCATGAGAATGCTGACATCTAGTTATAGTCAAAGAAATGCTGGCTCTTATTTGTGTTATTTTGCACAAGAATACTTCCCGCCAGTCTGTCTTATGAGTCTGATGACTGGGGTCAGTGGCAGCTCCACAAGGGCTCACTGCTTTCACCTCATTTCAGAGGTGGCCTGGTGGGTGGGGGGGGAGCATGGTCCAGCAGAGTGAACCCAGGCTTGTGCAGCAAAGTAGACCTGGGTTCAAAGCCACTTACAAGGTAGATGACCTTGGTCAGCTGACCTCACATCACCACACTTCAGTTTTCTCATCTGTAAAATGGGGACAACAATTCTTACCTCATAGAGAAGTTGAGAGAATTAGATGAAAGAACATCATGAAATGTCATGACAGCTCCTCCCTCACTGCCTGCCAGGAGTCAGTGATTCTTGAGGCGGGTTTGTTCCTTTTTGCTGTTCAGAATGTCTGCGACAGACCCAGCAATCCCACTTTTGGGTCTAAGGTTGAAGAGACCTTTGCACATCCATGTTCATGGCAGCATTATTCACAATAGCCAAGATGTGGAAATAATCCAAGTGTCTGTGAACAGATTAATGGATCAAGAAGATGTGTATACACACACGCACACACACACACATGCGCGCATACAACAAAATACTATTCAGCCTGTAAAAAGGAAATCTTGCCGTTGTGACAATGAGGATGAACCTGGAGGACATTATGCTAAATGAAATAAACCATGCACAGAAAGGCAGACACTGTATGATCTTACTCATACGTAGAATCTAAAAAAGTTGAACTCATAGAAGCAGAGAGTAGAATGGTGGTGACCAGCGTCTGGGGTGGGCGGGAGGGGACGTTGGGGAGATATTGATCAAAAGGCATAACATTTCAGTTTGATAGGAAGAATAAGTTCAAGAGATTTATTGTACAACATGGTAACTATAGTTATTAATGCTATATTGTCTACTTGAAGTTTGCTAAGAGAGTAGATCTTAAAAGTACTCAGCACACACAACAAAAACATGGTAACTACATGAGGGATAGATATGTTAGTTAGCTTGGCTGTGATAATCATTTTACAATATACAGTGTACATCAAAACACCACATCATAAACCCTAAATATATGTACTTCTGTCAAAAAAGTGTTATTAATTTCTTTAAAAAAGAGAATGGTTATGACAGAATTGGATGTTCAGTTTACCTGTCTTTCTTTAACTATAATGATTGGATGGCAGTAATAACTTCAATAATAGTTATAGCCTATGTATAGTACTATGTTGAATACACATTGCTTACGCGTATCATACAGGTATTCATCCAACAGCCTGTGAAGTATGTGATATCATTATCCTCACTTTACAGATAAAGAAACTGAGGCACCTAGAGAGGACAAGTGGCTGCTGAGAAGGTATTTGGGCAGGTTTTGCCAGGGGAGCTCATTTCCAGCCAAGGAGAGGCGTGGCTCGCTTGGGTCTGGGGGGCCTCTGTGCTTATGTAAATGGATGAGTGCTTATCGCTTTGCTAATGGGAAACACACAGGGAGATAGGATCTGCAGCAAAGCAGAAGGCCTTTCAGAAAATTAGAGCTGGGAAAACCCCCAAAGAAATCTGGGAAGATGATAAGGCAATGCCCAAGAACTCACAGCAGCGCTGTGGGCGGGTGGGCTCCGGGGCAGAGGGGAGCTCCTGAAGCATCAGCCAGTCCTGGGTGTCCAAGTCCAAGGGAGGCAGGGCGGTGAGTAGTCATCCAGCTGCCTTGGACCCAGAGCAGCTTGAAGAGCAGATTCCATCTCCTTGAGCCAGGCCCACTTGCTGGCCAGTCTAGCCCAGAATTCCTGGACAATTTCTCTTTGCTTTGCCCTATGCTGGGTTCTGGTGTCACGCAGCCACATCTAAACCATGCCTCCCAGGAGAAGAGTTTAACCAGAGTGAGTACCTCGGATCTAGAGCCAGATGATCTGGGTTCAAAATCTCATTTCTGTCACTTACTAGCTGTGTGATGTTGGGCAAGTTACTCAACCTCTCTGTGCTGCAGTTTCCTCATCTGTAAACTGGAAATGTTTTATGATAGCAATGATGCTGTAGTGATGATTAAGTTAATTAATCCATGTAGGTTGCTTAGAAGAGTAGCTGAGACATAACAAGAACTGGATACATGATAGATATTGGTGTTATTATTTTAAGAAGATTGTACAATTTGACCAAGCCCTTCTCTTGCTTAAATCCTTTCTGTAGCATCCTGTTGCCCTCAGGCTCAAATGCATCCTCATACTGTGGTCTACTTCTGGCCCTGCTCATGGTCCAGCTTCATTCCTCTCTGACCACTACCTTTCAGCCACCCCCAGTGATCTGTACTTCCTGAGTGTCCCACTCTCTTTCCTCTGGGCCTTTGCATGTGATGTTCCCTTGGCTTGGAATTCCCCCTTCCAAAGAGTACCCCTTGCCATGTGTTTGGCTATTCCCGAGGGAGCTTTATTTCTGAAGCCCATCAGATATCGATGCCTGCATCTGGTCTTCCATGGCCTCAGATGTCCCACTATTTCAGGATGTAGCACTGTGCTGCAATTGTTCAGGGTCTGTCCCTCTGCTTGGGTCACCTCTCTGAATTCAGTGCCCAGAGCAGATCTTGACCCAGAGGAGGCTTGATAAATGTTTGCTGGATGACTCTAGAGGGGGCAAAAACAAATACGGCAAGCTGTCTGTCCTGAGGTCCCATCCAGCTTCTATAGAAGGGACAATATGAATCTGAGGACAAGACAGCTTGACAGGCAGTGGAGGATGGTGGTGATAAGAACAGGCTCTTGAGGCAAGCAGCATGGGGATTTGCAAGCTGTATGACTTTGGACAAATTGCATAACCTATCTAAGCTTCAGTTTCTTCCCTGGTAAATGGGAAGAATAACAGACCATTGAGCATGAAATGAAAAAATGATGTAAAGCACTTTACACTACATAAGGCATGTATCTGGCACATAGTAAAGGCCACTGAATGCTGACCATCTACTTCCTCATCACTGTGATGCATGCCCAAATCTGCTGACTACATGTTTTGCCTTCCCAGGCACTACCTCTGACCTGGAGGCAGCAACCACGTGTGGGAACCTGGATCCAGAGGTTGTCAACCATCTCTCTGGGCATGACGCTCAGCTTCTCGAGTCGGGCGCCGTGGCTCACGCCCGTAATCCCAGAAATTTGGGAGGCCAAAGTGGGTGGATTGCTTGAGCTCAGGAATTTGAGATCAGCCTGGGCAACATGGTGAAAGCCTGTCTCTACAAAAAATACAAAAATTAGCCAGGTGTGGTGGTGTTCGCCTGTGGTCCCAGCTACTCAGGAGGCTGGGGTGAGAGGATGGCTTGAGCCTGGGAGGCAGAGGTTGTGCTGAGCCAAGATTGCACCACTGCACTCCAGCAAGTGTGATAGAGTCAGATCCTGCCTCGAAAAAAAAAAACAAACCTCAGCTTCTTGCAGTGTCAGCAAGGAGAAGCCCCTTGGAAATTCTGAGACAAGCCTAGGTGGGTAATTGGTATCCTCCATCTACTTGTCTGCTCTGCAGGACCCAACCATTTCCACAGATCTCTTCTGGGGTTTGGATTCTAAAGTTTGGTCCCATGGTTGTCGAATTCGTATGATTAAAGCCACATTGTGTATGGACAAATGCCAGCATTCATTCATTTATTCATTCAACATTTTTTGAGCATTTGCTAAGTGGCTGATATTGACGATACCAAGGCTAATATGACACTGTGTGCCTGCCCTCAAATTACTCACTATCGGGAAGAGGAGGCAGAGATGCAGACAGGCAATTAAAGACCAAGTTGGAAGGGATTGTGAAGAGGTCAGGGATGTGGATGTGGTAGCACCAACAGGGATACTCAACAACCCCTGAGCCCTTTCTCTGTATCAGGTACAATGCTAAGGGGTCTTCATACCTACCTCCAGGGTTCTTGTAAGTTTATATATATACATATAGTCACACACACACATATATATATAGTTATATATATAGTTATATATAGTCACACATATATATAGTTATATATATATAGTCACATATATATAAACTATATAGATATAGTATATTTATATGATAATTTTACATACAAAGTTATTTAGTTCTTACTTACAAGAACCCTGGAGGTAGTATGAATGTGGTACTTAGCTGAGTTAGTTTCCTATTGCTGTAACAAATTCCTGTAAACTTAGTGACTTAAAACAACCTAAATTTGTCATCTTACAGTTTGGAGTTCAGAAGTCCAAAACAAGTTTCACCGGGCTAAGGTCAACGTGTTGGCTGGGCTGTTGCTTCTAGAGGCTCTGAGGAAGAATCTATTTTCTTACCTTGTTTAGCTTCTAGGGGCTACCTGCATTCCTTGGCTTGTGGCCCCTGCGTCTCTCCAATCTCTGCTTCTATCACCACATTTCCTGGTCTCAGTGTGACCTTCCTGCCTCCCTCTTATGGGGATCCTTGTGATTACACTGGGCCCACCCCGATAATCCAAGATAATCTCTCTCCTTCTGCGATCCTTCATTTAATCACCTCTGCACAGTCCCTTTCACCATGTAAGGTAACATATTCACAGACTCTGAGGATGAGGATGTGGACATCTTGAGAGTGGGGAGCATTATTCAGCCTCCCATACTGTCTTGCAGATGAGAAAACTAAGACTTACAAAGGTCAAGGAACTTGCCTAAAGTTCTACAGCCAGTAACTGGCAAATCCCGCACTCCTTGGATTTGAGTCTCCAGCTCTTAACCTCAAAGCAAGAAGAGTGCTGGTGCAGGTGAACCTTGAACTAGGTTTTGAAGAATGAATCAGAGTTAAAAAAAAAAAAGGTGTGTCCAGTGGAGAAATGGTGTATGCAAAAGCAAGCTCAGCACTGGGTGTGCTTTGGTACCATAAAATGCTCAGACTCGCTGGGGGGTGCAGGGAGGTGAGACAAGACAGGTAGGCAGGGTCCGGATGGTGGAAAGTCGCCTAGAGCAGGCAACAATGTTTGCAGTTGAATTGAAAGATGTGAAAAACCACTGGAGGATTTCACCTGTATGTCCTGGGTAATCCCTTCCCCTTTCTGACCCTCAGTTTCCAGCTCCTCTGCCCTGATCTGCTTTTTCCCTCCCCACTGTCCCTTTGTCCCCTACCTTCTCGCCCCCTTGCTGCCAGGCCTGGTCCTATCCATCCCTGGGCAGGAATGAGGGCTGGGTGAACTGCCCCCTTCCCCGACCCCCAGGACAGCGACGGTTTCCAAATATCTGTCTGTTGAAATAATGTTCTCTGGGCACTGGGCCTCCCTCCCTCCCTCACATTCCTGGGCGAGCCGGCCTGTTTGGCTTGCTCAGACAAATATTGACTTTCTCTGTCCTTCTCACTCTGGGTCTGTTTAAAAGGCATCAATCTTTGCCGGGGTGTGAGCTCCCTCTCCGTAACCTGTGGCCTCTGCGGTCCTATCCGGGCAGGGAGTGGTGGGGAGGGGCTCACAGGCTCTGGGGATACCCCTTTCTTGTTTGGCTGCAATATAGAGGCTTTTGGTGCAATGCTGTTCCTTGTCAGCTGCTTTCCACACGGTCCTGAGTGGGGCCTAACAGCCCACTTATGGAGCCTCTACTCCGAGGGTCAGGCCTGTGCCCATGGCATGTGCACTGAGACCTTCATACACATTTCTCTAGACTCCTCAATAACCAGGCAGGAAACCCTGCTGATTCTACCCTCAAACAATTATTCATCATCCAACCACTTCTCAGCCTCCACTGCTTACCCTCCAGGTCTCAGACACCATCATTTCCTGGATCTCAGTCCTGGATTATTAAGTTAACTTCCCAAATTCTGCCCCACTTCCCTTCAGTCTGTTGTCAATTTTGGAGCCAGAGGGATGGGTGAACATGTTGGTTAGCCTGGCCTAGACCCCCCTGCTCCCCTCCCCTCCTCTTCCTCCTCCTCTCTCCCTGTGGGCCTCAGGGTGTTTCCTCCCAGCTGAGAAACTTCGCAGGGAACTGTTCTCTCTGCCTGGAATGGTCTTCCCAGGGTCTGGTAGATTCCCTCCCTTACCTCTTAGTGAAATGTTTCTGCCAAAATGTCACCTTTTCAGTGAACCTTTCCTGGACAGCAGCTTTTGCGTGGAACCCGCCTTGCCTTGCCCCATCACCTGGGTACCCCCTCTCCCCTCCTGCCTTGTCCTTCTCCTCAGCACTTCCTGCCGTCTCACACTGTATCTTTAAATTGCGTGTTTTGTTTACTGTCTGTTCCTCTGGAGGGCAGGGCTTTTTGTCTCCATTCACGGCTGCGTCCACACCTAGAGCAGCAGATGTGTGAATCCCCATTTCGTGGGTAAGAGTTAGTATGGTGTAGCAGCTTCTTTTTATTACTCACTTTCTGCGTTTCTTCTATTTATCACTCACTTCACAGACTCTAGCTTGCCAATGCTCACAACCACCAATCCATAAAGTGGATATGGTTATGGTCGCCCTTACATGGGCAAAGAAAACCAAGGCGGTGATGATGGTGTAGGGATTGGTCCTGGCTGGACTGCCACCCGAAGTCCCTCTTCCTGCCTCGCCAGCTGCACACAAACTGGGCGTGCGTGTGCCGCAAAAATGCCAGGATGGGGGTGAGCTGGTGTCCAAGCCCACGAACCTTCACCGCCCCTCACCTCTTGGCCTCTCCACATGTTGCCAGGACTTGCTGATGCACGAGATCAGACTCATCTTGGCCGATCTCGTCCCAGAGCATTTGGCCGGGCCTCTTCTCTTTCAGCTTCTCCTTGCTTCCGGTCTCTCTCTCTCTCTCGGCCTCTATCTCTATGTCATTGCTCTCTGTCTGCTTCTCTGTCTCGCTCTTTCTCTTTCTGTCTCGGGATCATCCTATCCACACTGCTGCCCCATACATTGCCCTAAGACTAAGACCTCCTCTCCACCCTCTCTTTTGCCCTTTGCTTCATGGGACCAGAGCTCATCTTCCTCCTGGATTTGAAAGTGCTATGTGATCTGGCTTTAGGAGACTCCCCATCCCCATCCTTCTCTCTCAATGCAGGCTGGCTCCACTGTTTCCCCCACCAACCCTATAGTCATTCCTACCTCTGCCTTTGGGATGCCATCTCCTATTTTCTCAATCTAGCTAAATAACCCTCCCCTACCTTTTATATTGAACAAATTGGAAGAACAGAACAATAAGAATCATACAACAAATACTCCTATGCACTTTTTCTAGATCCACCAATCATTAACATATTTCCTCTCTCTCCTTTCCTTCCCTGCATCCCTCCTTCCTCCTCACCTCTTTCTTTCTTCATTTGTGAATAACGAATCTCACCCCTCAAATTTCAGCATGCATCTCTTTAAAAAAGGACATTCTCCTCTATAACCACAATATAATTGTTGCCCTAAAATTTTAACTTTGATGCTCTACTATTATATAATACATAGCCTATTTTCACGTTTTCCCAATTTTCTAAATAATGTCCTCTAGAATATTTTGTTTTAGTTGTCATGTCTCTTTAGCTGCCATTAATCTTGAACAATTTCCCAGCCTCTTTTTGAGGTCATCTTTCATGATATGGACATTTTTGAAGAGTCTAGCTTGGTT
This sequence comes from Papio anubis, assembly GCF_008728515.1. Taxonomy (NCBI): domain Eukaryota; kingdom Metazoa; phylum Chordata; class Mammalia; order Primates; family Cercopithecidae; genus Papio; species Papio anubis. The sequence continues at coordinate 45,884,553 of NC_044976.1, forward strand.
ATTCAGCAAAATGTCCCTTGATTTAGACTTTTTGAGTGTTTCTTCATGACTAGTTTCAGGTTAAGCATTTTTGACAGAAATACTCTCCTCCCTGTCTCCAGCGTCTCTCTCCCTGGGATGACCCGCCCACAGCCTGCCCCATGCTTCACCCGTGGATCTCACCAGATCCCACCGGGGCTTCTCCACCTAGGCCCAGCCCCGCCTGCTGGGTCAGCGAGAAGTCCTCTGCTGGCGCCCAGGGACTGGAATGGGAGGAGCTGGGGAGGCTGCCCTGTCTTGCTCATTGGGAAGACAAGAGGGGGTCCTTCATCTGGAGAGACTCTTGAGGCAATGGTTTGCTCTTCAGATGGTTTTTGGCAGCAGAAACTTCTGTTCAGGCACATCTTATGTGGAAAAGCAATGAAGACCGGCCCTGCTCTTACTGAAGGATGTGTGTGTGGATGCGCATGTGTGTTCATGTTTGTGTTCACCTGCAAGTTTGTTCTTGAGCTTCAGTTCTGAAACTCTGGGTTCTCAGGTTACCTCTCTGTTCCATCATGTCCCTTGGATATTTTCATAGAACTCTTGGGCAGGGTGTGGTGGCTCACGCCTGTAATCCCAGCACTTGGGGAGGCCGAGGCAGGAGGATCACGAGGTCAGGAGTTCAAGACCAGTCTGACTAACATGGCGAAACCCTGTCTCTACTAAAAATACAAAAATTAGCCGAGCGTGGTGGTGCATGCCTGTAATCCCAGCTACTCAGGAGCCTGAGGCAGGAGAATCGCTTGACCCCAGGAGGTGGAGGTTGCAGTGAGCTGAGATGGAGCCACTGCACTCCAGCCTGGGCGGCTGAGCAAGAAATAAAAAAAGAACTCTTAGGGCCCCACTGATCCAAAGAAGCTGAACCCTACCAATATCCATGGGACTTACTGCATGCTGGCCCAGTGCTAGGCCTGGGAAGGGATTGAGGGTGGGTAGTGCAGTGGCAAAGCACACTGGTTTTGCAGTCAAATAGATCTTACCCTGTTTCTTTCTGCTGTATAGTTCTGGGTAAGCACTTCACCTCTCTAAGCCTCAGTTTCGTAATCTGTAAAATAGGGATAATAATGGTATCTACTTCTTTTGAAGTGGAAATGTGAAGATGAAATGTAATAACATGCTTGAAGGCCTGGCACATAATAGACAGCTGCCTCCATGTGGAGTGAGGAGAGGCAGGAGGGGCTTCCAAAGGATGGGATGCTGAACTGCCCCAGCCGGCAGGTGGAGGCTTAGGAGCAAATTGTCAGAACAGTTGTTTCTGATACACAGAGGCTTGTTAGTTTCCATCCAAGCTTGTCATTCTGTGGTAGGTAATCAAGTGGGGCTTTGATGGCGGATGTAGTGGATTAGGGCTGGGAGGAGTTTCCAGGCCCAGCCCTTGGCAGTGACTTTGGGGAGGAGAGACTTTCAGAGCCCAGTGTGGGAGCAGGAAGGCAAGGAGCCCTAATTCACACCAGCCTCTGCCTTGGTGCTTACCTCACTCTGTGCTTGGAGTCCACTGGAGCTTGTCCAGATGTGGGAGAGGAATTGGTCCCATAACTTGGTCGCTGGGGGGTTTGAGTCCTAGTCTTGGCTCAACCAGTGACTGTGTGCATGAACCACAGTGCCACTCCCTGCTTCCCAGCCTATTTCTCATCTGTAAATTGTATGTGTGTGATTGTGTTTGGATTCATTTATTCATTTATCAATATTAGTTGAGCACCTACTATGTACTAGATTCTGGGATATAGTGATGAACCATGGACACAAGGTCCCAACCCTTGTAGAACTTACATTCTGATGGGAGAGATACACAATTAGTAATCAGAACTGTGATGAATGCTGCAAAGCAGAGGTGCAGAATGCTCTGAGATTGACTGGTGATGGTAGGGGACTGTCAGGGAAGGCATTCTTGAGAATGTGACTCCTGAGCAAGGCCTGAAGGGCATGTGGGAGTCAGTTATGCCAAGGGAAGGAAGGGATGTATATGGAAGGGCAGGAGAGAGCCCTAGGCAGAGGAAATGTATGTATAAAGGTCCTGGGGCAGAGAGAGTCCAAATGATTTACAAGGCTCTGCCATATGAGGGTCCTTGACATACCCTCCCCATCTCATTTGACTCACGGTAAGTGCCTCTCACAGCAGATGGGAAGTGCAGACTCAGCCTTCATTTCCTCTGCTCTCTGTGGCCGCAGAGAGTGGGAGGAACAGAGAGGAAGCTGCAGAGGGAAGTTCTATTCCCCTCTAAAGCCCCATCAGTATATTCCTTGTATTTTGGGTCTTCTCTCCTATTCTCCCACTCTCACAATGGCACATGTATTGTCATAGTTGGGTTTTTCCTATTTATTCTCTTCTCCTGCTGGCTCTTGCTCCCTTCTTCCTAGCAATGTTAGGAAAAATTTAGTTTAAAAAATTGTTCAAAAAGACTTTTTTGTGTGTAATCTGTGTCAAACTACCTTATTTCAGTGTAGGTGACCCCCTCCCCACCCTGTGGAAAGCAAAAATGAAGTGTGTGTGTATATGGAGGCTGTCTTCCATGAAGTCACAGCCTCCATAAGGCCCCAAGGAAATCCTACTTAGTTCTGAGAGTTGATAGGGAGACATGGCAAAGGTTGGAGTGGGTGAAGGCAGTGACAAGAAGGGGTGGTGGCGGTTACAATTAGAAGGCTGCAGGTTGGAGAACCTAGCCCTCAGCCTTGCTCTGGCTTTGTGGGTAGCATGTAGATGGCAGGAGAAAAGGCTTTGGAGAGGCCCTCCTGACCTTAAGTCCTTCTTGGCCATAGTCCTTGGCCAATCAGCTATGATTTCCCTCAGGGCTCATCTGGAAGAGGAGTAGGGAATTGTCTTAAGCTGGCTGGTTACAAAGTGCTGCTGGTACCCTGGAGTTGAACACTGAGAGCAAACTACTCTAGTAGGTCCCTAATGGCACCCAAGGGACTGGGGGCTGCTGACCGAAGCTTCACTATGCTGTTCCATATGACCAAGAAGGCTAAGGATGGCCCATGCAGCTGAGTGTCCCTACAGTGCCAGGTTGGAAGCAGACAACTGCCAGGGATAGATCTCATCTAGGAGGCTGAAGGGGAGACAGGAGGCTGTGGGGTGTCTAAGTCCAGGAAGAGGGAGGATCCTGGGAGGAGGTAGTCCACGAATCTGGGTTTGAGGACCTCCAGGGGACTTGTCTGAAATGGATGTATGAAAAAGTTGTCAGACTGACCTGAGGCTAAGGAGCAGGAAGACTTGGCTCCACCAGCCTGGCGGGAAGGCAGATGGTCCTCCAAAGGCTGTGGCCAGTTCCAGAGCACACCGTGTGGAGAGAATGGTGACTCTTCCTCCAAGCTGCTTGAGTCTGTGCCATGTGTGGCTGCATTATTTCAGGTCCTTATAGTTCAGGCAGGCTAGTTCAGCACAGATTCATTCAACTCAATAGATCAGCTCCACTCAGCCTAGCTACACGCACCTTCTCGCATCTGACCTCTACCCAGCTCTGCTCAAGGAAACTTGACTCAATATGACCCAACTCGACACAGATCAGAAACTTAGCACAAACTCTCTCCCTTCAACCCAATTCCATGAAGCCCTGTTTAACTCAGCCTTACTCTGGACAATCCATCCCAACCCACCAAACTCAATCCAGTTGACTCAATCTCCCCCACATCTATTCAACTCATTCAGAAGAAAATACTTTACAGCACATACGACATTTTCAATTCAATTCACCCTGAATTAAATAAATATAACCCAACCAATTTCAGCCCAACAGAACTCAACTGCCTTAGCTCAGTTTATCCCAGTTTCATCTAGCCTGGTCCAAGTCATCTGGAACAAGACTAGTCCTGTACTGCCCTGTTTATTCCAGCCCAGTTCAAAACAACTCAGTCCAACTCAAATCAGCCCAGTTTGACTCAATTCAGCTCAACTAAAATTTTCTGGACTTGATTTAATTTAGCTTAACCCTTCAGTAACTCTGCTTAGAATATGAAATCTATGAGGGCCAAGAGGTTTGTTTTAGTCACCTGTGTACCCCAGATGTATCAAACAGGGCCTGATACATAGCAGAAACTCAATAAATGTTTCTTAATGGAATTGTTGAATGAACCCTTCCTGGCCCAACATAACCCAACTCTACTTAACTCAACTTGTAGATCTTAGTTTGATTGAATTCTACAGTTTCTTATATCAACCATCTAACTTGTAAAAATGTCATGTATTTATTCAACTGTGTTCCAGGAATTCTGGTGTTGGGGTATTTCAGTAAAAAATTGACAAAATCTCTAATGTCCTTGAGACAGGACATTAAGAGGGAGAAACAGAAATAAAATAATAAAAATGAACCAATATATGCATGTGTGTGCATGTGTATGTGTGTGTGCTATAATGTTAGATAGTGATAACTGCAGTGAAGACAAATTCAGCAGGATAAAGGGGAAGAAAACAATGAGGGGGGAAGTAGTGGTGCTGGTAGCTATTAAGAAATATGGTGGTGGCCTGGTGTGGTGGTGCATGCCTGTAATCTCAGCACTTTGGGAGGCTGAGATGGAAGGATCATTTGAGCCCAGGAGTTTGAGACCAGCCTGGGCAACATAGTGAGACTCCATCTCTACAAAAAACAAAGACAATTAGCCGGGTGTGGTGGCAAGTGCCTGTAGTCCCAGCTACTTGGGAGGCTGAAGTGGGAGGATTGCTTGAGCTCCAGAGGTAGAGGTTTCAGTGAGGTGAGATTGTGCCACTGCACTCTAGTAATAGAAAGTCTCTCTAAGTAGGCCAGGCATGGTGGCTTATGCCTGTAATCTCAGTACTTTGGGAGGCTGAGGCAGAAGGATCAATTGAGGCCAGCCTGGGCAACATAGCAAGACCTCATCTCTACAAAATATACAAAAATTAGCCAGGCATTGTGGCATGTGGCTGTAGTCCTAGCTATTCAGGAGGCTGAGGTGGGAGAATTGCTTGAGCCCAGGAGTTCAAGGTTGCAGTGAACTATGCTTGTATCACTGCCCTCCAATCTGGGCAACAGAGCAAGACCCGTCTTATCCCCAAACATAAGCAAAACAAAACAAAAAAGCAAGTCTCCCTGAGGAGAGGATGTTTTAGCAGAGACCTGAACAAACTGGAGGAGCCAGCCCTCTGGTTATCAGGAGCAAGTGCTTTTTAGGAATAGGATGCAGCAGGTGCAAAGGCCCTGAGGCATGGCACAGGTGTGTTCAGGACCAGTGTGAAAAGAACAGTGTGAGAACCAAAAGGCTTATTTAAAGCTACTGTTGTGTTAGCTTTGAGAGGGTCAGGACTGTCTAGTACACAGCTGTATTCCTTGCATCTGGCACATGCTGACATACAGTAGGCACTTAAAAGCTGTTTTTTGAATGGGGTGGATTCAGCTGAGCATCATGCAAACTGATTAAACCTAATTAGGTTAATTAAGCTCAACACATTTGAATTCAGCTCAACTCTGACAAGACTTTTTTGGATCTTGCAGCCTCTGGAAAAAAAGACTGCAATCCTACACTCTGAAAAGTGCAAGGTTTTCTTAACTTTCCTTAGCCTCAGTGAACTTGTCTATAAAATGGGAATAGTAACACCTGCTTTGCCTCTTTTGTGGGTGTTGTGGGGATCGAGTTAGACTGTGAGTGTGAAAGTGTTGTGTATACAATCAAGTTCTGGGGCGACCTTGTCCTTGGCACTGTGTGAGTGAGGAGGAGGGAGGGCAGACTGTGTGACTGCCACGGTCACTTCTGTTTATGGCATTCCAAAAATCTGTGATTCTACAAGAATGTCGAAGACCCGGGCCTGAGAATGCTCTTAAAAACCTTTCCAGGGATGCTCAGTGGATCTAAGACAAAGTCTAAAGCCCCCACCGTGGCACACAAGGTCCTTATGAGTCTAGCCTCACCATCCACTGCAGCCTCCTCTCTCCCCACTTGCTCCCTGGATCTCTACGCCCAGCTCTGGCTGGACTGCCTGTAGTCCTGTGTTCCCTCCTACCTACTACCTTATTTCCTTCTCTGTTGCCTCTGGGTCCCAGCACCTTTGGTTTTCTCTGTCTAGACTCCAATGGCTTCCTACTTTTTCTTTTCCTTTTTTAAATCTCAAGTAGGTGCCACAAGTTTACTTAATTGCCCTCCTTCTTATGACAAGCCATTATTATCCTCATCTTTTCTGCAAGGCCCAATCTTGCTTTGTTGTATTCTATGATTTTCCTATCCCTTCATTTCCCATCCCCCGCTTCTATTTTCCTCTTCCTTATAGGCCCCCGCTCTAATATATTTGGTGTATGACTTGGAAATGCATGTTTCTTTGAAAAATATATGGTGTTCTTTCCTTTATGTATACTTTTCATTTACATAAATGGTAGTTTGCTTTAGAGCACCTTCTGTTTCTTATTTTTTCCCACTTTACACATGTTTTTAAGATCGATCCATATCGTATATCCCTCTGGAGTCTGGTTCATCACCTCTAACTGCACGTGTGCTGTGGCATCCACTGCATTTTCCTTACCCACTCCCTGGTGCCACCCAGCTCCACACCACAAACAGTATCTGAGTGAACATTCGTGTATCTTTCCCCTCAGGGATCAGGGCATGAGTGTCTTTGTTGTGAGTGCCCACAGAGGGCTCATAGATATACCTGGATTTAATTTCTCTGCAGTGCACAAGGGTTCAGGTTTCCCTAAGTCTTTGCCAGCATTTGGTATTATTCAACTCTTAACGTTTATAGTCTGATGGGTGTAAAATGGTATCTCATTGTTTTAATTTGCGTATCTGATTACCAGGGAGGTTGAGTGTCACTTATATGCTTGTTTGCCCTTTTGGCTTCTTCTGCCCCTCTTTATCTGAGTTAAGGCCTGCTGGTCCTACAGTTCTTAGCACAGGTGCACCTCCTCTGGGAAGCCTTCCTTGAATGCCCTTTCTTGACTGTGTGTCCTGCTTCCCCTTTGTTCTGCTCATCCCTTGCACTCCCCATTGTGATAGAACACGTCCTATCACGTTATAATTTTCTGTCTCCCCCTCTAACTACGAGATTCTGCAACAGGAGGTCGCTGCCAGGTGTAATTCCTCTCCATGTCTCTGGAGTATGGTACAGGGCCTGGCCCAATGAAAGTGGCCAGGGAATGTTTGAGGAGTGACTGACTGAGAATGAACATGAGGTGAGATAAATGAGGATAGATCATGACTCAGAATGAGTGTTGTGATTTGGAAGCGCTGAGGGGTCATGCTGGCACGGGGCAGGGTGAGCCAGGCAGAGGGCTGGGAGATTTATGACTGGAGAGAGCAAGGGAGAAAGCAGAGCATGAGACAGGAAAGCTAGATTCAGAGTCTATGGCTGAGCCACAGGCTTGAGTGAGACCTAGAGAGAGAGTCCCCCCAACGTTGGGGCTTTCGTCTGCTATCTCTCATTGGAGGAGCCAACCGTGAGGTGCCCAGCCTCGGCTGGGTGTGTCGATGTAATTTGGAGTGGAGAGAAGTGTGGCTGCCTCTGACACTCTGTGTAAGTGTTTTGCTCACCAGTCCTGAGTGGCTGCCAATCTCTACTACCTCATTTAATCATGGTTCTCACTTCCTCTTGCCCCCTGGCTTAAACCTGAATCCAAGATACATCTCCCTAACTCACTCGTAGCCTTTATCTTGGAGCCAAAAGCTGATGGGGCTGCTGGCATGGCCTTGAGCTTCAGACCAGTCTAGCATCAAAAGCCCTTGCAGTCACTAGCAGCTGCATCTGTGGTCGCCTCAGCTGGAGGATTCTCTCCGTGGCAGCCCACTACCCCAGCCTGTGGCTGAGGTCATTCTCCGCCACAGTCGGCTCCCTTCTCTTCAGCTCCCTTCTTTTCCTTCTACGTGGTTTGGCAGAGGCTGAAAGGCAGAAGATTATAGGCATGCAGTACAACCCCACAAACCAGCGTGAAACCCAGGGTTGTCTTTTTCCACCCTCTGCCTCTACTTAGTTTTTCCTTTCTCTGAGGAACTGGGTTCCCAACATCTCCTTCTTCCCCAGGATCAATCAGTTGGCAGGGTGTTGTGGGAAATAAATTTGCATCCCATCATGCCCACGGCAACCATCCTAAGCAGGGCTTGTGTTTCTGTCCTCAAGCCCAGACGCCATTCTGTTTAAAAGGCTTGGGGTTTACAAAGCTAAGTGGACTAGAACATAACTTTTAATAGCACATTTGAACAGAATTTAATGAGGTTTTAAAACAGAACTATAAAGTGGCTTTTCTGCAAGGACTATTATTAATCATAAGAATAATCATAGCAATCTATCTCATCTGCCCAGCATGTTCCAGTATTTAAAATATTTTCACATTGGTCATCTCATTTGACACTCTCCTGGGAGGTCAAGAGGGCTGGCGTTACCATCTTCATTGTTTAGAACTGTGTTTCTCAAACGTTCATGGGCGTATCAGTCACCTAGGGATCTTGTTAGGCTGCAGATCCTGATTCAGTGGGTCTGGGGTTGGCCTGAGATTCTGCATTTCTAAGGAGATCCCAGATGAAGCTGATGTTGTAGATCCATGGATGACACTCAACAAGAATGAGTAGCTCAGAATACTCAAACTCAGAAAGGTTAAGTGACATCTAAGTATTCATAGAAAAATGGTGTCGGTGCTGGAATGTCTTCCTTTTTTTTCTTTCCCTTTTTATCTCTCTTGTGGTTTTTCCTTTGACAGATAACAACCAAGCACTTGCTATGTGCTAGATGTGGTTCTAGGTAGAGGAATGAATGATATTAAAAATAATTAACAACAGGGTTAGGTACAAGCGCTAGCTATGGCATTAACTGGGGCATTAACAGTTTAGAGATGGATGGGGGATGCTCCAGAGGTCTCAGGGAGAGGGTAGGTGGCCAGGCAGTTGGGGAATATCCAGTGGGGTCTCAGTAGCAAAGCCTCTCAATATTCTGTACCATTTATATAATATCTGTGGGCACATGGGGTGTGGAGAAGGATTGAGCAGAGCTCCTGGCCTTGACCAGTTCACAGTGCAGTGGGAGAAACAGGCATGGACTGAAAAGGCTGGCGGAGCGTTCTGGTAGTGTTTGTCAGCTCCATAAGAGCCGGCAATCGCATTCATCTGTCTTCTTTGCTGCTGTATCTCCAGTGCTTGGGCAGTGCCTGGTGCATGGTGGACACTCCATACATATTGTTTTTCAAGGAATGAATGACTGAACAGGGCACAAGGGGCCCCAAAAAAAGGAGGCATTGGCAGGTCAGTTCTGTCTGGGGTGCAGAGAGGTAGGGTGGGGAGGAGCTGTCAAGGAAGGCTTCCCAAGGGAGGCGATGCTGGAGGTGAGTCTTAAAGATCATTGGGTGTTTGCCAGGCAGATGACCAGGGGAGTGGGCAGGTCTGAAGCAGGGGTCCTGTTTTATCCCACAGCTGCCTTAGTACAGGCAGCTGGCAATTCTCTCATGTATTTAGAATGCTGGACCACTCCTCTGATGCTCTGCTCTTTTCTAGGGTGCTTGGGGACATTTGGATGTGGCATCTGGGTTCTTCCAGCTCCCTAAGAAGTCTTCGCTTCAGGGAAAGAAGAGGCCTCTCCAGAGGATGACTTAGGCCTGCTTGCGCACACTGTGTTCAGAGTGGGCTCAGGCCCAGGAAGCGACCTCTCCAGTGTTGAATGTGAGGGCCTCAGAAATGAATCAGACAGAGTCTCCGGGAACTCCTTGTCAAGCCCTTCCAGATTTAGCCTCATGGGCCAATTGACTCTCCTGGCTGACAATGCCAGTCACCTGACTCTGCCATCCCCACACTCTGACCCCAGCTGCTACTGCCTTCTTTTTCTCTCAGTTCCTACTTCAGTAGTTTGCTATGGTTTTTAAATTCCCATCTTACAGATGTGGAGACAAAGGCTTTGAGAGAGGCAGTGTTTTGACAAAGGACATGGAGAGAACTAGAACTCAAACTCTGGACTCTGATTCTGGGTCCAGTGACCTGGGACACCAGGCAAACTTTCACTCAATCAATCGATAAACAAATATTTATTGACTGTCTACTGTGTGCCAGGATCTACTCTAGACTTTGGGGATCCAGCACCGAGCAACAGAGCCGAATCTCTGTCCTTGTGGCGCCATCTCTTTAGTTGGGGGTTGGGGGTTGGGGGAGATGAACAATTAAAAATAAAAAGTAAAATATAGGATGGCAGGATGGCAGACTGTGAACACATTATGGAGGAAAATAAAGCTGGGAAGACGGTAGGAAGCACTGAGGGGTTGTGCTTGTAATTTTAGGGAGTGTCTCCTTGGGAAGATGACTTTTGAATAAAGACTTGAAGCAGATGATGGAGCAAGCTTTGCAGATATCTAGAGGAAGAATGTTCCAGGCAGAAAAAAAGAGCAAGTTCAAAAACCTAAGGTGGGAAATGTAAAAGCCACCACATTTCCCAAGGGCTACGGCACTCCTTTTAATGCGATTTTGGTCATCACAGCCACACAGGGACAAGATTCTTTTCTCGTCTGTTCTCTGAATCTCCCACAAGGCACCCAGCATGTGGCTTTGCTAAGCCAGGGCACTGGGAGTCCCTGCAGCTGCTGGAGTGGGTGGTGACAGCCAGAGAGGCCTGTGAGAACCCACAGTGCTGGGATGCCCACTCTCCCATGGCCTCTCTGGGCCAGTGCCCAGCCTGCTGTCTGCAGCCCTGGGACATGTCTCTCGAGCTGCGTAGTATTGAAAGGTTGATCTCCCCATTAGAAGGGATTTGTCAGCACGAGCTAGGGCTTAGCAGCCTAAGCCGTGGGTCTGAAGGCTCAGACAGGTTCAGGGCCCAGAGGAGCTGACTCAGGCCTGACTCCCCCGGGAATCAGGGAAAGGCCACCAGCTGAGACTGCCGGGGGTCAGAGTCAGGATGAATTGCTTGGTGTCCCCAGGGGCACTGACAAAGCAACTGTCGTTCCCAATATTCTCCCTGGGGTATAGGAGCAAGCTCCAGTGCCCTAGCCTGGCATGCAAAGCTGGGCAAAGCCCCATGGCTCATCTGGGTGGCAGCGCAGCTCACCCTGCGCGCTTTCTCTGGGATGTTTCCTCCTTTCCTGTGGTGTTGGATACCATCTGTACATCAGCAGTCCCCAGACTTCCTCCACACCGCCCTCCTGAATCCACCTGACAGTTTACCTGATGTCTCTACTAGCATGACCCATAATCCTCTCCAACTGAATGCATCCAAAATGGGACTCCCATCCTCTCCACAAAGCCGCCCGAGTCAGCCAGGCATAGCTCACTTTCACCATTTCACGCTCTTCCTCGTGTGTCAACTCACTTCAGTACTTTCAACAGCCTTGTGGGTAAGGACTTGCTCTGCCAATTTACAGATGAGGAAACTGAGGAAGGGGAAGTTACATCACATAACACTTGCATTATCCTGGCTCACTGAGTCAGAAAACTTGGAATCAACCTGAAACACTGCAACTCCGTCCTTCCTGCCATGACTCCATCCCGGCCGCTGTCACTGTTCCTTCAGATGACTCTGACAGTTTCCTAGTAGGTCTCCACTTTTGTTCCCTCTAGCCCATTCTCTCCCAGAGCAGATCAAGTGATTGTTAAAAAAAGCACAGAGCTGATTTTGTCACTTCTCTTGGTTCTTAGGCTAAAACCCAAACTCCTCAACATGCCCTGCCTGGCCCTGTGCAGCATGGCTCCTGGGTCTGCCTTCCTGGCTTGTCTTCTGTGTCCTCTGTGTCCCTGGCCTTGTGTCACTCAGCACACGCCAACCCTACTGTCTTCCTTTTGGTTCCTTGACTGTAACAAGCTCTTCCCAACCTCAGAGTCCTGCCGTGTGCTGTGTCTTCTGCTTGGGACACTCCTCCATTGCCTAGTTACCGTCATTCTGCAGGTTTCTATTTAAATGCCACTTCCTCAGGGGAGCCTTCTTTGACTTCTTTTCAGGTGTCACCCTCTCTCATGGCTCTCTTATGGCTCCCAGAACTTAATGTTGACAAAAAATAGCGAAACTGCAATTAATGAGTTCTTTGCCCCTTCCTTGTTAGACTCATGGCTTCCCTGCTGGGTCATAAGGCCCATGAGGGTAGAGACTAAGTCTGTGTGGCCCAGACCTGTATCCCTAGCACAGCATCTGACACATAATGGGTGCCCCATAAGGGCTGGTGAATGAGCAAATCACCTTCTCAGCCTTTCTTTTCATCTGGTCCCTACTGTTCTCCTAAACTGCTTTCCTTATTTCCCTTGACACAGCCATGCTCATTCCAGCCCCCTTGCCTTTGCTTGTGCTGTTCCTACTGCCTGATGTCCTGCCACTTCTCTCCGCTCACCCACAACCTACCAGTCCTTCAAGGCTCCTCTGTGTTCTCTGCTCCCCCAGGAGGCCTTCCCTCTGCGCACCAGCAGGTTAAGTGTCTCTTATTCTTCTCGCTGTCCTGTGCTATTTCTCCTCCAGTATGGCCCCTGCAAGAATCCTTGACCTAAGCTCCATGTAGGCAGGGACTAAGCCTTCTTTTTAGTGCCCTCCCCAAAAGGGATGAGCTCCGAGCTTGGGCACAAGAAGAAGCAAGTAAAGATGGTAGTCTGCTGTTTCCATTTCTCCTGGTCTTTTAGGTTCCACTGGAAGGTGAACCTCTCCATGCCTTACCTCCTCAACTTAGACCACCTGAGTGCACTTCTCATGCACTAGATTCCATGAACAAGTTTGACTGTGAGAAAGCAAAGGCAGTGGAAAAGCAAGGGTTTTGGAGTCAGATAAATCTATACTAAACTCCTATTTCTTTGAGGTTTAACCATAATGAAGTTGCCATTTCCATTAGGTTGAACTATATGAAGTAGGCCAAAGATGATTGAATATCAAGTTTCATGTGGCTCCATTTAATATGTAATCTTAGGCAGTTGGTCTGATGTCTTTTAGACTTAGTTTCTTCATCTGTGAAATGGGCGGAATAGAGCCTCATTTATGGAGTCGCAGAGAGGAGAAAATAAAGCTGTGTATCATTATGGGTCAAAGTTTGAGTTCTGGAGCCAAGGCCCAAGTTTGAACCCGGGATCCCCCATCTTATTGGGGTTCCTAATTGCAAACAACAGAGTTCATTATGGCTAGTTTAAGCAGAGCAGGCATTTATTACAGGATGTTGGGCAGCTTACAGAAATCCCTGGAAGGTCCTGGGAAAAAGGCCTGACCAAACCACGAGGACATTTTTAGTGAAAACACCACTGCCTGGTCACTCAGTCCCTATAGCATTTGGGGCTGGAACCAGTGGCTCCACCACTGCTGTTCCAAAGAACTGGATGCCTTTGCAACTGCCCTGGCCATAAGATCATTTCTCTCACCTGGCTGCCTCCTTGTGAAGCTAGGTTTCACCCAGGTGTGTCTTATTCATGGCACCTGGGTCATATGTCTGATCCTGAGCCACAAAGGGGTCCGGGGATGAGAATTTTCTGGCTTCTACCTGGAGAATGTTGGACTCAGAATGGAGTAAGGAAGGGCATTCAATGGCGACAACTATTTGCTATTTCTTTTTACTAGCTGTGTGATCGTGGGTGAGTAACTTATCCTTTCTGAGCCTCAGTTTTCTAATAGGTAGTATCTATTGCACAGGATTTTGAGGATTAAATGCATGGATTTGTGAAAACGCCTTTAGAAGAGAGCCTGGCATATAGCAAACCCTCAATAGATGCTAACTCTATTTTTATATTATTATTTAATATGAATTTGAGACCTCTTGGCACAAAGCCTAGCATGGAGAAGATGCTCTTTAAGTGTTTGTTGAATGAAAATCCTTGGCTGAGATATTAGTGTTCAGAATTCCTCTAGCTGGCCGAGAGCACCACAGACAGCTAGAACCAGTGGTATGCTGGACTGGTGCGAGCCCACTGGTAACTTTTCAGAAATTTCACGAGCCAGTTAATATCATATTGGTAGCTTGAAATCTGCCACTGTGGGGGAATTTACACCAGGGAAATTGGCAAACACTACAAATCGGGGATCTCCTCTCCTTAGAAATGGCAACTTTATCTGGTTAAACCTTTACCTGTACATCACAGACTGATACAGGGCATGAAGTGTGTAAAGTGCCTAGCACCATGCCATCTCTCTTGGGCCCTTCAAATATGGTCCTTCTCTCTAGTTAGCAAATTCTTAGGATCAACTTTATTTTCTAGGTGTCAGGGAAAATAGATAAACCACTGGATTCATAGATTTTTCATGGTTTCCTTGGTGGATACCTCTTTTGTATTGATGAATTTCCACCAGCAGGGAGTTCTTTTCAGAACAGGCCCCAACACTGGGCACAAGGTCTAGCTAGCACTCAGTAGTCCAGGAGGCATGGGTAGAATGGCTCCGTGGATGAGATTTCTGCAGCTGGAACCCTTTCCCTTCCCACATTGGCTGGCAACACTCTCTCCTTTCCTGGTGCCTCCTAGAGGGGCATCACCACTCCTGTTTTCCTTTTGCCATGTGGATCATATAAGAAGGGAGTGTGGTGGAGGCTGGGGAGTGGGAAGGGACGCTCGAATGTTGGGGGCTGGGGGGCTGTCTCCTGCATTAGAAACATTCCTCTGATTGCTCTGTGCAGCTCAGCAGGCTGCCTGGCTTAAGACGAAAAGAAGGGAGAGGCAAACACCCTTCATTTTAATTAAAGCCAACTTTACATTGTTATTCCATTTGGCTGTGTTGTTGCACCAGCTTACAATAAAGTTATATGGCACCCCCAGGGCAGCTTGAGCTGCGTGATAGAATGTGTCTAAGTTCAGCACTCCCCAACTATACTCAGCTTCTCTGCAGGGAGAACCACAGCCAGTCCCGTGTCCTTTCTGGGGCTCCAAGCGATCCCTCAGGCTCAGACCTGTAGCAGCACTTTTATTTATATTTCATGTTTCAAAAACATTTATTTAGTACTTTCTATGTGCCCAGCAGTGAGCTAGGTGCTGAGTATACCCCTGACACATTGCTGTGCCTCCAGGGTACACATGCTCCAGTCTCCAGGATCTGTCCCTGACCAATCTCCTGAGATGTGGAGCTCCATGTGGTCACCCCCAACTCCCTCCTCAAACGCTTATTTTGGTCTTTCTTCTTTTGCTGTGTGGTGGCATCAGCGATTCAGCTAAGCAATCCATCATATTTAGTAATTCTCTAAGTTCTTTCACATCTGACATCTCTGATTCTCACCACACTCCCATCCAGATCCTGCCTGCTCTTCAAGGCTCACTGCAAATACTGCCTCCTCACTGTAGCCTTTCCCAGCCACACCTTTCTCTAGACCCCTTTGCTGCCTTTTGTGGATTTCATCACAAATTTTAAAACGGATTTTATTTTATGTTTTAGAAATAGGGTGTCACTCTGTTGCCCCAGGTTGGAGTCCAGTGGTGCACTTATAGTTCACTGTAGTCTCAAACTGCTGGGCTCAAGCAGCGCTCTTGCCTCAGCCTCCTAAAGTGCTGAGATTATAGGTGTGAGCCACTGCACCTGGACCCCCTCTTTTTTTTTTTTTTAATTAAGGTATATTTTACATACAGTGAAATGTAGGGATCTTAAGTGTGGTTTGATGAGCTTTGGCAAATGCACACACCTATGTAACCATGACCTCAATCAAGCCAGGACATTTTCATCACCCAGTAAGTGCCTTCATAACCTTCCCCAATCAATTCCACCCTTCAGATGCAAACACTGTTCTGACTTCTAACACTAGAGATTAGTTTTGTTTTTTGTTTTTTGTTTTGTTTTGTTTTTTGAGATGGAGTCTCACTCTGTCACCCAGGCTGGAGTGCAGTGGCGTGATCTCAACTCACTGCAACCTCCACCTCCGGAGTTCAAGTGATTCTCCTGCCTCAGCCTCCCCAGTAGCTGGGACTACAGGCACCCACCACCATGCCCAGCTAATTTCTGTATTTTCAGTAGAGACGGGGTTTCACCATGTTCACCAGGCTGGTCTCAAACTACTGACCTCAGGTGATCTGTCCACCTTGGCCTCCCAAAGTGCTGGGATTACATGGATGAGCTACCACCCCGGCTGAGATTAGTTTTTGCCTGTCAAACTCTTGTGTCTGGCTTCGTTTGCTTAATGTTTTTGAGCTTCATCCATATTGTTGGTAGATTAGTGGGTAGTTCTTTGTGACAGCTGAATTGTATTGCATTGAATGGATATACCACATTTTGTTTATTCATTTATTCAGGTTATGCACAGTTTTAGACTATTATGAATAAGGCTGCTATAAACATTTCTTATACAAGAGAAATGGACATATGTCTTTATTTCTTGGGTAAATACTCAGCAGTGGAATTGCTGGGTTATTGAGTAGATGTATTTTTAACTTTATATAAAATTACCAAAGAGGTTGTATCATTTTACACTCCCACTAGCAATATATGAGCATTTTTTCCTTCCTTCCTTCCCTCCCTCTCTCTTTCCTCCTTCCTTCCTTCCTTCCCTCCCTCTCTCTTTCCTCCTTCCTTCCTTCCTTCCTTCCTTCCCTTCCCTCCCTCCCTCCCTCCCTCCCTCCCTCCCTCCCTCCTTCCTTCCTTCCTTCCTTCCTTCCTTCCTTCCTTCCTTCAACCCTTCCTTTTCTTTTTTTTTTTGGCAGTTTCACTTTGCTGTCCAGGCTGTAGTGCAGTGGCACAATCACAGCTCACCGAAGTCTCAAACTCCTGGGTTTAGGTGATCCTCTCACTTCAGTCTCCCAAGTAGTTGGAACTACAGGCATGCATCACCATGCTTGGCTGGCTTAAATTTTTGTTTGTTCGTTTTGGAGAGATGGGGGTCCTACTGTGATGCCCAGGCTAGTCTTGAACTCCTGGGCACAAGCGATCCTCCCGCCTTGGCCTCCCAGAATGTTGAGATTATAGGCATGAGTCACTGCACCTGGCCTATATAAGCATTTTGATTGCTTCATATCCTTGCCAACATTTGCTGTTGTCAGCCTTTTATCGTTTTAGCTATTCTAGTGGGTGTGTAGTTATATTTCTTTGTCATTTTAACTTGAATTTACAGATGATTAATGACGTTGAGTACTTTTTAATGCACTCACTGGCTATTTGTATCTTTTGTGAAGTGATTATTCAAGTGTTTGCCCAGTTTTTATTGGATTGTCATTTTATTATGAATTCCTTATATATTCTGAATATAATATATAATATAAGGTAGTCATATTGATTCTCTTATATCTTGTTTTTTCTTTTTTTACAGTCCAGAGGTCTTTTATTTTTTAACACCTGTTATGCCATACATTCATAGGGAAGAGGTTCCAGCAGCTCCAGTTCCTTTTCATTGGTTCTCACAAAGTATGCTTCCCTGGGTGGAGCAGGCTGGCACTTCTGCTGAACCCAGTTACCTTTCTCTGGCTTCCTTCTTTTTCTGATCATTTTCCTTCACGCATTTCAGGAAGCTGTTTTGGCTCTTAGAGTGCTCAATATGCACATTAATTCTCTTGGCAAGAATCTTGCCCAATAAGTTAACTAACTAATGCTGAGTGACATTGTAGACTCTTCCAGTTTTGCCATGGTTAACATTTGTGGGGCATTGCTTTTTGAATAGTGCCCATTTCCTTGATGTCTACAATATTGCCTTTCTTACAGATTCACGTGTATTCCAAGGAACAACTCCATGTTTTCTAAAAGGCCTGGAGAATATGTATCAGGTGCCTCTCCTCTTTCCCTTTGTATTGTCGTTTTGGTGGATACAAAACGACAGATGGAGGTTTGGCCGAAAGGCTTAATCATATTTTTTAATGAATAAAAGTTTAAAATTTGATCAGGTCCAATTTAATAATTTCTTACCTTATGGTTAGTGATATTTTTTGTGTCCTAAGAAATTTTTACCTAGTCCAAAACCACAAATATATTCCCCCATGTTTTCACTTTTAAGTTTAGGTCTAGAATCAATTTTGAATGAATTAATTTTTGGTATGGGGTGAGGTAGTGGTTGAGGTTCAGTTTCCCCCATATAGTTATCTGGTTGTCCTACTACTATTTTTTGAAGGGACATTCTTTTCCCTATTAAATTGACTTGGTCAAAAATCAGTTGGTATGTGTGGATCTATTTTGGACTCTGTTCTGTTGACCTATTGTTGTCTACACTTATGCCAGTTCCAACTTTTTTGATTATTGTAGCTTTATGGTAACTCTTGAAATCAAGCAGTCTTAAGTTCCTGATCTTAGGGAAAAAAGAGCTTAATATTTCATTATTGTCATGTTAGTTGTATATTTTCCACGTTAAAAAATCAGATTGAGAAAGTCCTCTTCTATTTTTAGATTGCTGAGAATTTGGATTGTAGAGGGGTATTGAACTTCATCAAATTATTTTTTAGCCCCTATTGAGATGATCATTTGATTTTTCTCTTTCATTGTATTCATTTGGAAAATTGTACAAGCCACCTGTATTCTTGAGATAAGCCCCACTTGGTCTGTCTATCTATCTATCTATCTATCTATCTATCTATCTATCAATCATATATCATATATAGATACATGTAACCAAATTTGATTTGACAGTACTTTAAAAAAGATTTTTGTGTTTATGTTTTTGAGGGAAATTGGTGTATAGTTTTCTTTCTTATAATAATCAGGCCTGGTTTTGGTTATCAGAATTATACTAATCTCATATAATAAATTGGAAAGTGCCCCCTCCTCCTATATTTTCTGAAAGAGTTTATGTAAGTTTTGTATTGTTTAGTCATTAAATGTTTGAAAGAATGCACCATTGCAAACACCTGGAGTTTTATTTGTGGGAATTAAAAAAAATTATGAATGCAATTTCTTTAAAGACATAGGGTTAATTCAGATTTTCTATTTCTTCTTGTGTCAGTATTGGCAATTTGTGTCTTTCAAAAACTGCGTTCATTTCGCCTAAGTTGTTGAATTAACTAGCATAAAATTGTTCATAATATTCTATCATTTTAATGCCTTTAGTGATGTCTTTTCTTTTATTTCTGATGTTGGTAATTTGTGTCTTCTCTTTTGTTTTCCTTGATCAGTCTAGCTGGAGGCATATCAATTTTATTAATCTCATCAGATAACCAGTTTTGGTTTAATTGGTTTTCTTTATTGTTTATTTTCTATTTCAGTGAGTTTTACTCATCGTCAACATTTGTTTTCTCCTTCTTTACTCCTCTTTTTCTATATTCTTAAAATGGCAACTTAGAGCATGGATTTTAAATTATTCTTATCTTTTAATGTAAACATTTAAAGTTTAAAAATTTCCTATACAAATAACTTTAGCTACATTCCACAAATTTTTTTTTCATTATAATTGAATGCTCATATGCTTACTCCATTCATGTCTGTGATCAACCATCAGTTTCTTGGAGTCTTTCCCTTATCAGTTCATATAGAATAGCCCCTTTACCCTTACCAGCCTTACTTACTTTACTCTGTCTTACTTTTTACTCTGTCTTATTTTTTACTCTGCCTTACTTTTTATAACACCTAATATTTATTTATTATAATAAATATAGAATAATTATTTGTATAACAACTTTGCCTTTTTAATAACACTTAATATTATATTACTATAATGCATTTATATATCACATTATACATATATAATATATATATATGAGATTATGGCATGTTATACTTTATTTGTTCATCT
This sequence comes from Papio anubis, assembly GCF_008728515.1. Lineage (NCBI taxonomy): Eukaryota > Metazoa > Chordata > Mammalia > Primates > Cercopithecidae > Papio > Papio anubis. The sequence continues at coordinate 45,904,058 of NC_044976.1, forward strand.
TTTTATTATCTGTCTTCTCCACTAAGCTCTTTGAAGGCAGGAACTATTTATTTTGTTTGGTGATGTAACTCAGCACTTTAGAAGAGCCCCATAAATATTTGTTGAATGAAGAAATAGAAAAATTATTTGACAGCTTGTGCAAATAATTCCTTCTCAGAAGCCTTACCTGGCAGTTTTCTTTAATTCTCAGAGAAGTTCACCTCGTTTATACCGTTTTTGTACTTTCTTATACTTTATCACTGATTACAACTGTGTCATTATTGTCTGTTTCTGTCTCCCCCACTGACCACCTGCCCAAGGACAAGGACTGCGTCTTTATTCACCAGTGCTCAATACAGAGCCTGGCACAGAAGAGACTAGCAAATGTGTGACAAATGAATAAATGAAGTATCATCAATCACTCCTGCCTTGCAAATCATCTGTGAACTAGACTTGGCTGTTAGACCAGAAGGCCTCCCTGTAAATCTGGAAGACGTGAACTGGCAAAAGCTTTTAAGTTTATAAGATGGTGTTGTTTGTCTGTGATTTGGGCAAGGAAACAAGTCTGCACTGTGTTTTTCAGTTTAGAAAACCCTTTCCTACACATTATCACATTGGACCTCCACAACATACATGGGAAGAAGGCATTATTATCCTCATTTTTCAGATGAGGAAGCACAAGCTTAGAAAGTTGAAACCATGTAGCCAGGAACTGGAGAATTTGAGACTGGATCCAAGGTTTCTGAAATCTCCAGTCTTTTCCCAGATCTATGGAAGGAAGCATGTGCGTGACCTGGGGGCAAGATGAGTTCCAAGGCCTCATGGTCAGGTGTTGAAAGGTTTGGCATCCAGTAAGCTGATGGGCCCATCAGGGGTGAAGGTGCTTGAGTGGGCTGAAGTACACATTGAATTTGGGCTTCGTTGCTTTGATCCACAGACACAGCCTTATGTAAGGAAAGCTCTTGGATTGATTTTATTTATTTATTTATTTATTTATTTATTTATTTATTTATTTTTAGACGGAGTCTCGCTCTGTCGCCCAGGCTGGAGTGCAGTGGCCGGATCTCAGCTCACTGCAAGCTCCGCCTCCCGGGTTTACGCCATTCTCCTGCCTCAGCCTCCCGAGTAGCTGGGACCACAGGCGCCCGCCACCTCGCCCGGCTAGTTTTTTGTATTTTTTAGTAGAGACGGGGTTTCACTGTGTTAGCCAGGATGGTCTCGATCTCCTGACCTCGTGATCCGCCCGTCTCGGCCTCCCAAAGTGCTGGGATTACAGGCTTGAGCCACCGCGCCCGGCCTATTTATTTATTTTTGAGACAAGGTCTGGCTCTGTCATTCAGGCTGGAGTGCAGTGGTACGATCTCAGCTGCTGCAACCTCCGCCTCCTGGGTTCAGGCCATCCTCCCATCCCAGCCTCCTGAGTAGCTGGGACTACAGGCATGCACCACCTCTTGGGTTTTAAAACTGACCTCTCTCTATTATTAGTTAAGAACCTTGGACAAAGGACTTCTCTCTGAGCCTTGGTTTTCACATCTCCAGAATGGAGCTTAAATATCCACCACCTAGAGTTGCTGTGAGAGTGACAGGAGAGATTCGTGTAAGTGGATTTTGTAGGGACTCTTATAAAGCAGCTCCTTTATAGGAGCTTAGATAACTTTCTTTGGTCCCTAAAATGCCCTTGTATTCATAGTATTCTCCCTGGCGGTGTATCTCTCATTGATATTGGACAACAGAACAAGGGAAGGGTGGCACAGCTCGAGACTATAAACTGTCATTGTTCCATCATATCTGAGCTCCCAGCAGTTAAGCAATGGCTCTGGCCCCATGCTGACTGTCTGGGGATGAGGTCAGCAGGTAACAAACCGCAGCACTTACTGAGCACCTGATCATAATGACAGCTATCATTTACTGACTGACTGCTATTTATTATTTATTCTGTTCAGAGAAAAGATCTGAGCCCAAATTCCCTGGCTGTGTCCTAAAGGTCCTTCCTCCAGATCATCCCAGTTGTCTTTCCTCTCATCTTTGGGCAGCTAGATCCTGCTCCCTGTACTTTGTCTCTGTCTGTGGTCCTGTTTCAACTCAAACCCTCCTCTGGGTCCCTTTCTCTAATGTCAGTAGCAGCATAGATTGAATATGGCATGATTTGATTCCAACTAATCTTACCATCTGCATTTCCTGCCACTTCGAGTCTACAGTCTACACATTGATCTCTTACTGCCTTTCTTGGAACTTGGCCAACACCATCCTTTCTCTAGGCTTCTGCCTATGCTGTTCCCTTGCCTGGAGCATCCTTCACCAAATCTCTACTGGCTCTTGATGACAGGTCTCTGCCCAGCTGGATGATTTTGCCAAGACCACTTAAACCTGTCAAAACCTGACCTATTTTGCTTAGATGGACCATGAGGCTCTGGTCCTGTAAACTCCAGTGCATCTAGGATAAGGATGCCAAATTTAGGAAAAAAAAAAAAATTAGTAATAATAATAATAAAAATAAAATAAATAAATACAGGGCTTCTAATCAAATTTGAATTTCAGATAAATAACAAATAGTTTCAATATAAGCATGTCTGTACAATATTTGGGACATACTTATGCTGAAAATGATTTGTAATTTATCTAAAATTCAAATTTAAGTAAGCATCCTGTGTTTTATGTGGCAACCCTAATCCATGGGTGTGTAAGTGTATCATAGCTCTGCAGCCTTCTGAGAGGGGTGATGCTTTTGTTATGACTTAGACTGGGAGAGGGCGTCGGGGGCCTGAAAATGGACTTGGCCTGAGAGCCTGTCTAGTCTAGGGCCCCCATTTCACAGACCAGAGAATGAAAGAATGTGCCCAAGTTCACACAGCAAGGGGGGCAGCAAAGGGGAGGCTGGAACTCAGGGCCCCAGATTCCCAGGCAAGGCTCCCTCCTGTGCCAGCAACTCTGCTCTGGGCTGATGGAACATCTCAGGTTCGCATTCCCCTGCCACTGACCTGCCCTTCGCTGGCTTCAGAGGGGGGTCTGATGACGAAATGTGATCCTGCCATAAAATCTATACCAAACCAACTCTTCTCACAGCCCACCCGCCCGCCTCAAAGGGGGTCGCCTAATCCCCATTTATGGAGCCAAGCAGCTGGGCCCGGCCTGAGTCTTTGAACGTGAGCTTGGGGTACCCTGGGTCAGCCCAGTCTTGGCCAGAGGAACCTGAGAGTGAGGGTATTCAGGGAAGCTGAGCAAGCTGAGGGGCCAGCCGGTCCCAGGCCACCCAGCCCAAAGAGCACCAGTCAGGGTGAGAGCATAAATCAGAGTGGCTGAAGGCGGAGGGTCCCCGTGGACACATCTTTCAGGGTGTGTTCCCGAAGACTAGACTTTATTCCAGCAGCCGAGGAGAGATACTGGAGGTTTAAAACAGAGGGCAACACGGTCCTCTTAGAAAGACGGATTGGAGACCCCTTAGTGAGATAACTCTGGAAGTAATTTGGGCAGAATGATTACAGTTCTGACTCTGAGAGTGGTGGTGGGATGGAGAGAAGTGGAGAGAGAGCAGAGAGGTGTCAGGAGGTAGTGTCTGGGCAGCTCGGGCTCTAAGGAGTCACAGGGATGCCCACTATCTGGTTGGGGTGGTGTGGTGGGCAGAGGTGCTGCTACAGACAAGGAACATTAGGGAAGGTGCAGGAAGATGCTGGCTGTCCTTTGGGATGCTGAGAGGGAGGAGCCTGTGGGGCAGTCAGCAGGGATGCAGAGGAAGGTGAGAGCCTGGGGTCAAGGTAGAGAGTTGGGATGGAGATGCCAAGTTGGGCATTATCAGCCTATGGACCTTGAGACCACGATTACTCACTGAGGGGAAAAGAGAAGAGAAGAGGGTCGAGGAGTGAGCCCTGGGGAACACCAACACTAAGAGCTAGGCAGAAATGGGAGGGCCCACAGAGGAGATGAAGACGGCAGGCCACAGAGGAAGGAGGAAAACCAGGAGAAGATGAGGGTGTGAGAGTTAAGGAACAGCGAGGGCTCTGAGAGCCCCGCAAGCCAAGCCAGGGAAGCTCTCGCTGGGTTTAGCAGCAGGTAGGTGGCAGCCTCGCCACAGCGGGGTAGCGGGTCTCAGGGAGTGTACTGAAGTGCCAAAGGATGGGAGGGTGAGGATGGTTAGTAATTAGTGTTAGTAAATTTTTTTTTTTTTTTTTTTGAGACAGAGTCTCACTCTTGTTGCCCAGGCTGGAGTCCAATGGCACAATCTCAGCTCACTGCAACCTCTGCTTCCCAGGTTCAAGCAATTCTTCTGTCTCAGCCTCCCAAGTAGCTGGGATTACAGGCATGGACCACCATGCCTGGCTAATTTTGTATTTTTAGTAGAGATGGGGTTTCACCGTATTGGTCAGGTTGGTCTCAAACTCCTGACCTCAGGTGATCCACCCGCCTTGGCCTCCCAAAGTGCTGGGATGACAGGAGTGAGCCACCATGCCCAGCCTGAGTGTAGACGACTCTTTAAAGAAGACTGGTTGGGAGGAGATTTGGGGGATGCAGTAGCTGAAAGAGAACTGGGCTTGAGGAAGGGGTTGAGATTCTTAAGGAAGTTACCCACTGATGGGAAGGAGGCAGTAGAAAAAGGGAGGTAGAAGAACGTCTTTCACACTTTCTTGACACAACCTATGGTTAGATGGACATGTTCTTCCAGACCTGAGACACACACACACTGACACACCTGAAACAAAAGTTTTATGACATACACTCATCTTTACTGTGTGTGATGTGCTCTGATGTTTTCTTTCCTATTTTACTTAAAAAAATGTTTTTTTTAAGAGATAGGATCTTGCTCTGTTGCCCAGGCTGGAGTGCAGTGGCATGATCATAGCTCACTGCAGCCTCGAACTCCTGGGCTCAAGTGTTCCTCTTGCCTCAGTTTCCCAAGTAGCTGGGACTACAGGTGCATATCACTACCCCTGGCTAATTTTAAAATTTCTTTTGGAGAGATAGGATCTTGCTATGTTGCCCAGTCTGGTCTCAAGCTCTTGGGCTCAAGTGATCCTTCTGCCTCGTCCTCCCAAAGTGCTGGAATTACAGACATGAGCCATCATGCCCCGCCTTATTTTATTGTTAAATACTGCTGGTCACAGTACCCTGAACTGAATTTGTGAATCTAAAATGGTTCAAAATGGGCAGTTTGAGAAATTCTGAGGTAGAAGATATGGACAAAGAGAGGTGAGTCAATGGGGTGAATTCTCCTGGATGGATCCAGAGGGGAAGGGCTGGCTTCTTATGGGAGGAGAGATGCATTCATTCCAGTAAAAGGGAAGGAGATGAGGTTTGGAGGAAGCACAGGTAAAAGTGTAGGTTTGTGGCTGAAAGTTGATGGCTTTTGTTTTCTCCAAGAAGGTCACCTATTGAAAGGGCAGGGGAAGGAAGGGAAAGGTTGGAGGATCTGAAGAGAGAGAGAGAGGACAATTTGAACAGCCATTGTGGGAAGCATAAAGAGCAGCGAAACAGTTGCATTTCCTGGCAGTTTTGAGGCTCGATGGAGGTGGGAAGCCGTGAATTTAAAGTGGTATGCATTTACCTGGGATATTAGTGAAGCCTAAGCAAGAGGGTCCCTTCTTTTTTGGTGGGGGACAGTTAACGCCTGGCACAAAACAAGGGCACAGGGATTATATGATAAGTGAATGAATGGGCAAATAGCTCAATGAACAAATTTATCAATTCAACCAGTATTTATTGAGCACCTACTATATGCCAGGTTCTGTTTTAGGAGGGGAATACAGGGGTGGCAATGGCAAAATTCTTGCCCCTTTGGAGGCAACATGAGCAATGGCGCTTTTGAACTTCATGAAGCTTTTCTGAGGATTATTTTTGGTTTGTTCTTATTTTTAAATGTAGCTAACCCAGTCTAATAGAAAATTTGGAAGGATGATCATCATCTCGCCACATCTCTGTTGGTGTTCTATTTCAGCTAAGATGAAGGGAGCATCATCTTCGTTTTCACCAGCTTGGAGGGCAAAGCATCTTGTCCTGGGTCACACAGCACATCTGCAGAGAAACTGGTAGGGGTTGGGACAGCAGTTTCCCACTTTCAGTGCTGAGCTATTCCTGCTCACCATGTAACCAGTGTCTCCACAGATTCTGACTGTGGTAGGATAATGGGGTGGGAGGTATGGGTGCCTGGATTTCAGCTTTCTGGAGGGAAATCTTGACATGCTTTTATTTTCTTGTTTCTCTGGAGTGGAGCAAATAAAAGACAGTCAGGGGCTCCATCAGGCCTATGGGTACTGGTTCCAGGCATAGCCTGTCAGTGGGAATATCTGGCCTCAATGAAAGGTAAGAGTGCATGCAGGACCTAGCTGCCCGCTCTTACAGCACGGACACCAGAGAAGGTGTGGGGAGTGGGGAGTCAGCATTTGTTAAATTGTGTGTGAGCACAAGTGCATAACACAGACACACATCAACAGTGCAGATGCTTGTGCAAACACAAATGTACAAGTCCTTTTTCGGATTCACAAGTATGGGTCACATATACAGGCGCGCGCGCACACACACACACACAAATACACTCATGTTCATGCATAAATACCCAGGCACATGTGCACACGTCCAAACAAACATACACATTTTAAACATGCATAGGTGTAGGTGCATGTCTTTGGCCATATTCAAATACGCATACATTAAGTGTATACTCATATACAACAAAGAATCAGTCTAAAAGTGCTCATTGAGAGGTGCGCACTGTGTATGCACTCACATTTCCCGAGCCTCATTTCTGTCTCAGTGCCTTTGCTCATGATCACCTCCTCTTTTGCTTCAGGGCCTTTGCATAGGCTGTTCTGCTTTTGAAATATCTTCCCCTGCTGCCTCATCTTTTAGTCAGTGTATCTAGCCTTTCCTCTGGGACCCTTGCCTGGAGCACCCACTAGAACCCTCTACTTCCCCTTTCATAACACTCAGCCTCTATTGTTGTACTTAACTGTTTCTCCCTAGACTGTCAGCTGTCTGTGGGTCCACAGAAAACAACCTTAATAAATAAGTATAGGTTGACTGAGCGAATGACTACCATGTATGGAGTACTTACTGTGTGCCAGGATCTGGAGTAGGTAGGCACAGCTGTTTTCTTTCTCTTATTGTCCCCTAAATTTTATGGAGGAGGAAACGGAAATATCGTCAGTACCAGAGCTGGGATTTGAACCCAGGGTGGACTCTTTCTATGCTCAAATGTTCCTCTGATTTTTCTCTTGCCTTGGAGTCTACTGCAAGTCGAGTTCATCCCCCTCTTCAGAGCATCTTTGCTCTGTCCCCCACCCGGGCCCCTCCCGCTCAGCGGGGCTGGGGGAGCTGGGAGCCTTGAGTGTCAGCTCGGCTGTGGCATCAGGCCGGGGCTGAGCTGGGCCTTCCCGGGCGGGGGCAGAAAGGGACTCCTGGGAACAAGTTTGCAAGGGATGCGGCCGGGCGGGGTTGTTCAGAGGACTCTGAAGGGGACCGTCGCCGGGAGAAAGCTCTCTCTGAGTTGAGCGGAAACGCCGCGGGCGTCCTGCGCCTGGCCGGTTCCGGCGCTCTTATCTGGCGGGAAAGCCAGCCCCTCTACCGTGTACACTGTGCGCCCGCGATCCTCTGAGGACGCCCTCCCCGTGCCAGCCGGTCCTGGCCTCCACACGGCCCCGGAGACAGGGCGGGCAGGTGGCACCTCCGGGCCCCGCGGGGCGCCAGCCGCGGCGTGGGGCGTGGAGCGGGCGGCGACAGAGCGCGGGCGGGGACAGCGCGCGGGCCGCGGGGGGCGGGGCGCAGTGGCGAAATGGCTTTTCCAGATTAGGGGCCCAGCCCGCACTGTTGACACAGTCATAAGTTTTAATGAGAAATTTTGAGTATTTGTGTGGGAGACGCAGCCTCTGTGTGCACAGATGCTGCGGGCCGGCGGCGCGGGGGGCCGGCCCTCCCTGGGGCCGCCGCGGCCGCAGGCCCGGCACGGATTCCTTTCAGGCAGAGGGGAAACATTTAAACTCGCTCACCTTTGAACTGCCAGGGACGCTGTTTACCTTGGCTGCCCGAGTGGCAGTTTTACAGATATTAAATACCGACCCGAGGCTGAGCCGGGGCTCCTTCGCTCCCTGCCCCCGCCCGGGGGCTGCGCTGGGCACACCGAGGCCCGGGATGCCCGTTCCACCGGGGGTCATCTCAGTGGGGGTCCCGAGCCCCTCTCTGCAGATGGCTTTCTGGAATCTGTACTGGGGAGACGCCCTGGGGCTCTCCGTTCTCGTCCACTCCTCAGCCCATTCATCTCCTAATTCGATTTTCTGTGTCAGGGCGGAGCAGTGTGGATGGAGGCCGAGAGCTGTCTGGGCCCTGCGCACACATTTCTTTGGCATTTCTGCATCTAGAAAGGGGATGTCATAAGCGAGGCACCTCCTAAGTAGGGGCTCCGGTGGCCTGGCTCTGTCTTTTCAAGGGACAGAGGAGACCTCTCTCTCCGAAGACGTCTATGGGACAGAGGAGGGCTCTGCCTGAGCCGCAGGCTTCAGCGGGCAGGCAGAGGGCTCCCTGCAGAGGCACAAGCCATGTTGATTTTACGGAGCAGGCTGCTATGCACATTTCACTCCTGATTTATTGGTTTTTAACTAGATCCTTATGCTGGGCTAAAAAAGCCATCTTGCACTTTGCAAGGCTCTGCTGACTGCTGCCGAAAATGACACACGGGGGCTCCTTCTGCCCTCCCCGCCCTCCCACCTCACCCCACCCAAAGGGCCATGGCGGAGGTGTGGGTAGGCAGCGCTGTTCTGAGGAGGAAGCCTCAGCCTGCAGCCTCCCTGTCCGCTGACCACCTGTGGTGTGTGTTGGGGTGAGTGTGTTTGTGTGTGTAAGGATTTATGGACCTGAAGGGAGGGGCTGGGAGAGGGGCAGGGCCTCTATTGAGCCTGGGCATATACTGCCGTCCTTTTCTCCTTCAGGTCCCACAGAGCACTTGTCATGTATTTTAATGAACTTTGGGGTCAGACAAATCTAGATTGACCCCCTGGTCACTATCCTACTGTGTAATTCAGGAAAGTTAGGTAACTTCTCTGATCCCTGAATTGTCATCTTTGGAATGGGCATAATTCTTATATATGATGTGGGGATCACATGAAGTATTGTATGAGTGTCATACACTAACCCAGTGCCCAGCATACAGACGGGGCTTACTGATGAGATTTGCTCCTAATTTCTTCCGCCCACCCTGGCTGGTCACTCCTGGTAAAGGAGAAACCCCTGAACACAGGCGGTGGCTGACTTCACACTGCCTCCTGGTTCCACATACAGTGCTTCATAATTCAGATAGAAAATTATATGTTAATATATACCATAAACTAATAAGTTATAAAGCACTTTTAACCCATTAGCTCATCAAATCCTCACAAAAGTTCTATGAAAGAAGAGACAGGGTAAAAAGAAGTAGCAAGGTCATTTTACCCAGAGAGATAAAGGGATGTTATCACAGAACTGTGTTGGAAGCCAGACTGGACAATTTCCAGTTTAGAGAATTTTTCTTGATGTCACAAATGACTCTCATATTATTCAACATCGTTCCCTTTCTCAGGGAGGATGGTTTCATGAAAAGGAGGATCTTATGTAGAGTGATTAGGTACACAAATGGTGTACTTTCAGGTGTGGGAGCAAAGCAGAGCTATTTTAGGGGACGGGGTACCAGGTGGACACCCACCTGTAGAAGAGGTTTCTTTGGCCAGCCCTGGAAGAACAACTAGGTCTGATTGAGACCCCCAGAACTCAAGGAGCCCAAGGAGGACGCTGGCTGCATCTGCAGAATTCATCAGGCGGCTTGATGGGTCGCCGTTAAACAAAGATGGGATAAGGTTACATGTGTTTTCCGTGGGAGTCGGCTCCGATTTCAGCCTGATGATTTAGTCAGGTGTAAGCATGAAGTTTCCAATTTAGAGAAATAAATCTCCAGTGATTTTATTATCCCCTGTTTTACCCTGACACCCAACTTCACCCCGGCCCCCTGTCAAAGCCCTCATGATGTGTTTATATAGGGCACACTGTAATTGATTGGCGTGCAATAGAACATGACACAGAAAATGTGGCCTTCCCCACCAGGCCCAACTCTGGGAGCTTCCATATTTCATCATCCCCCGGGCCCAATCCAAGGCTCCCACTCCTGTGGCCACAAATTCTTGGGATTCTGGGTTGTCTGAGAACAGGAGCACAGGGCCAAAGGGTCCAGTCAGGCCCCCCAGAGCGGCCTCACAGGATGTTCTGGCCTGGAGACGGAGGGTGAAGGACATTGGGCAGAGGCATCTGTCATGGGTAGAGAGGCTGGTTGGGGTGGTTAGACTTATGACTTCAAAGGTCTTGTCTACTGTGAGAGTAGTTCAACCATCCATGATGTCTCTAAGTTTGGTTCTAATTCAAAAGTTCTAAATTTCTGAGGTGGTCAGTTTAGAAAATCTGTTATCAAGCATATATGAATCTGTGGCCCTAGATTTATGATTCTATGACAATGCCATGTAATATATGTAATACCATTGTATACTATGGTAATACTTCTAATAAATATGAATACAAACGTGGCTTTGAATGCTGATATCAATGCTAAAACCAATACCAGTTCCAATATTATCATTTATTGAGGGCTTTCAATGTGTTCAGCACTGCACTATGTATATTACATAATTCTTTCACTTAATTCTGCCAACAATCCTATGAGGCATTATCTCCATTTTACACATGATACCATTGAAGATCAGAGAGGGTAATAACTTGTTCAAGGCTACACAGTTAGTCACTGTTTAAGAGTCTGAGATTTTTAAACTCTTGCCTATAAAGCAGTGGAAAAAGTAGACAGATATGGCTTCGAAGCAGTCCCGACCTCATGGGTTGTGGTCGGAGTGCACCCAGTGATTTCTCACAGTGCTAGCCCAATTGTCATTGCCTCTATCCTCAGCCCCAGGAGTGGTATCAAGGTAGAGCATCTCCAAGATTCTGGGTAGAGAATAAGGGCCCAGATTTCACCAAACCCAGACGATGGGGGGTTTGCTTCCGGTTCTTTTAGAATCCTACAGTTTCTGTGTCGGAAGGCAAAAGTCATATACTTCAACCTCTTGACCAGTATCTGAATTCTTGCCTTCCCCAGTACCCTGATTGGGCAGGGGCTGGTGGCTGGGCAGGGAGGCGGGCACTTTCTATTTCCACATCTCTAGTGACAGGGAGTTTCCACCTTATCATGAGCTGAAACCTGTCTCCCTGTCACTCTGACTTAGTGATCCTAACTCTCTCCTGTAGGTTCACAGAGCAAATTTACTTCCTCTGTTCTGTGACTTTGGAGATTTAGACACAGTAAATCAAATCTATCTGCTCTCTTATTCTGCCCTACCCTTACCCTTTCCCTGCCATCCATACCCCTCCCACCCATACTTTTATCCATCTATTCATCCTGCCCATCCATCCATTAATCCCTTCATCCATCTACTCCTCTGTCATCCACTAATCATATAATAATCCATCTCTCCATCACCCATCTAGTTATTCACTCACTATCCACTCATCAACCATCCATCCATCAATATATCCACCCTTCCCTCCTTTTTTCTATCCATCAATCCATCATCCATCCATGTCATTGTTCAGTCATCCATTGTTTATCCATTCATTCACCTATTTACTCTTTCACCCACTTATTCACTTATTTATTAATTCATTGAGGTACAACCATTCAAATAGTACTTGTTAGGCACTCTGGGGAAGGAAACAAAGGTGAATATGCCCTCAGTAAACTTGAGAGAGAGAAATAAACCAGGCTCACACCTACAGAGCTTACCTATTCCTAAATGTCAACAAGCTAGGAACTTTCTCAGCAATTTGTAAATAAGTGTCCAGTGAAAGGTTTAGGCTCTAAGTGCAATCAGGAGAGGGGGCCAGTGTGAGGTAGGCTGCTCAAGTCAGGCTTCCTTTGCATTATAGTCCTCATGGAACCAGCTGGTATCTCAAGACACAATCCTGCCTGGACCAGCATTGAAGTTTTGCACTGTGCTTAGTCTTGATTCCATTCATTCATTTGTTAAATGAGTACTTTTGGAGCACTATTACCTGTCAAATTCTTGGGTGGTGAATAACAGACAGATCCTGTCCTTGTTGATCTTATCATCTAGTGTGGGAAATGAACACTAAACAAGCACCTAATATAATTTCAGACACTGATAAGTGCTATTAAAAAAAGAGCTGGAGAAGACAGCAGGAAGGAAGATGATATTTTAGACAAGAAGATCAGGAAGGTTTTTCTGAGGAGTTGACATTTGGTCAAGGATAAGAATTCCTGAGAATTCCTCGGACTGGAAATTCCTGGGAATATCCACTGGAGAAAGGGAAGGAGATGAACAAGGGGACTGCAATGGTGGGAGGCTTGGGTCCTTAATTGGAGAGAGAGGATGATACATCAGGAAGCAGGAGCTAAAGTTTTCCTTTGAAGAACTCTGCTCAAGAAATCAGCCCTTTGTGGTCTATAAAGGGTATTCACTTGATTTATCTCACCTGCATGGCATTTTCCTCATTTATGGTGAGGAATGGAAAAGAGACAGGGTGTAATTTAACTAAGGTACCAGAGTAGGTCAGGGGATCAGGTCTCACATTTGGACCAGGATGGACTCTAGCTCCTAGTCCACGCCTGTCCACCAAACCTCCAGGTCTTGGGTAGGCTGTGTATGGGAGGTTTCCCCACCCTGTCAGTCCTTTTCTGGAGGTAAAGGTATATTGGGGTCTAGTTCTTGGAGACTCCTGATTTCTCTTTTTAACCTGTCAGACCCAGGGAGTAAAAAGTGAGTCTCAGAATCCCCAAGAAACCAGGATAGGGTGGAGCTCAGGAGACGAAGAAGGCCAAGACAAAATGAATGCCTTGCCTTTGGGGACAGAGGAGACAGATTTTATTCACTCAACCTAAAAACAAGAGCTGAATGGAAGTAGTCCGTAGGCTGAGAGTCCAGACACCTGGCCTCCAGCCCTGGTCTCTGGATTGTTGTGTGCCATGGTTTGGATATGGTTTGTCCTTTCCAAAACTGACATTGAAATTTGATCCCAAATGTGGTGGTGTTGGGAGCCGACTCCTAGGCAGGGAGGTGTTTGGGTCATGGGGGTGGATCTCTCATGAATGGCTTGGTGCTGCTCTCCCAATAGTAAGACCTAGGTTCTGTGCTCAGGGCCTCACCAGGTTGAAATCCAGGTGTTGGCTGGGGCTGCAATCTTATCTGAGGCTCATAAGTCCTCTTCCAAGCTTGTTTAGGTTGCTGGCAGGACTCCATTCTTTGTGGCTATAGGACAGAAGCCCTCATTTTCTTGCTGGCTGTTAACTGGGCAATTTCTCTCAGCTCCTGGAAGCTGCCCTAAGGTCCTAGCAGCATGGTTCTCTCTCAACATGGCACTTCTTCAAAGCCAGCAAGAGAATTTCTCTCCAGTCTATTATAATGGAGCCTTACATGGTGTATTGCAATCTATGCCATCACTTTACCATATAATGTAACCTAATCAAAGGAGTGTCTTTTCCATCATATTTTTAGTTTTTGTACATGTTTTCAGGTGTGTACACTGTGGGTGGGATTCTTGGGGGCCAATGTAGAATTCTGCTTATCACAAAGGCCCAAATTTAAGACATAGCAACTTTCCTTTTTGTCTTGAGAGCCCTGAGCTATGATATAAGAAGTCCTGCTACCCTGATGGAGAAACCATATGGGGAGGCTAGGGGAGGGATTGAGGGAGGGAGATACTTGGGGAGGGAGAGACCTAGGTGCCCTAGTATCCCAGCTAAGTCAAGCCTTCCAGCCATCCCCAACAAGGTGCCAGACATATGAGTGAGTCATCTTGGGTATTCCAGCACAATTGAGTCCCCTGAAGACTGCAGCCTCAGCTTACATGTAGGGCAGAAGAACCACCTAGCTGAGCCCCAATCAGCCCATTAAGAGAGTACACTAAATTGTGCAAGAGCCTTTCACTGACTCCATCTGCCAAATGTTTTTTGTTCTGGGAGGAAACATGGTTCTGCCCATTGTATTTCTCAGTGATGGGAAACCTGTCTCCTGCATGGACATTTCCAAAGCAGGGTCTCCATTGTGCCATCATTGAAAGTCTATCTGGTCCCAAGGTTGGTCCTTTCCTAATGATCTTGAGAGGTGGCAGGGCTGAATGGCAGAAAAATTCTAGACAGGAAAGCCAGGGACCTGGACTGTAGCACAAACTCTGCTGTTACCCTGCTGTGTGATTTTAGAACTACAGCTGTCATGTCTCTGGTGCTTTCTATGTGTCAGGCAGTGTTGTAAGTGCTTTATACATACTCACTCATTCAAACCACATAATAACTCTAGGAAGTAGGTACAATTATTATCCAATTTTACAGATGAGAAAATGGAAGCATAGATATATTAAATCACTTACCTAAAGTCACATAGCTAGGAAGCCATGGAATCCATCTCTTTCCTGGACACAATGGTCTGATCCCGAGATTCTAGAATTTCATGGTTCTAGGAGTCTAAGATTCAACCATTTTTAAGGTTCTGGCAGCCTAAGATTCCATCAGTTTGAAGATCTTTGAATCCACAGATCACAAGCTTCTAGAATTCTCAGATTCCAGTTTGAAAAAGCAAATTCCTGCCATCTATGGGGGTGGGGATCAGGGGACATGATGGGGAATGACTCAGCTTGAGCCCTCAGCCTTGCTCAGCCCTCTGCTCCAGGAGTTAAAGATGTTGCCTACCCCTTTAGGCATTTACTTCATTTATCTGAAACCCAAAACCTCTCTTGGAACTGGGAGCCCTGGGTGGTATGAGAGCAGGAGGGAGACCTCCTTGCCTGATAGGCCTGCAGCATCCGCGGAGAGGGGCCAGAATAAGCAGTGAAACGAGGACTTGGAGTTCCCTGAGAATGATAACATTCTCTGCATCCCGCAGACCCCAAATAAACCCACGTTTTCCGCAGGCTCTGCTGAGGCCTGAGGAGAAAAGGGAAGGATGGTGGGAAATGGCTGATGTTTCCATAGGACCCACCACCCTGGGTGTTGTGTTTCTGTTGGAGAGGGGGTCACCTGGCTGGTAGCCCTAGAATAGCTATACACTCCAGGACCACAGGGAGGCCATCCAAGGCTCAGAAGCAGGGCTGGCTGGCCGTGTTGTATAGGCAAAGATAAGGAGCTGGGTCGGGGTTGACATGTGGAAGTGTTTAGGAGCCTGGGAGACTGGGCACTACAGAATGACATATTCTAGAGGGACTAGGGGGCCCAGGGGTTGCTGACTCCAGTGGCCTCATTCTGCAGATGGTGAAATTGAGGGGAAGAGAGTTGTTGCATGGTACGTTTAACATGGGGCTCAATAAAATCTCTGGAATTGACCCCAATACACTGAAACCCCTGTGCTTCAGCTACACCAACTAGTGACCTTAACCCAAACTCTGGGCTTTTGCTTCTGTTGTGCATGCTACCTGGAATGCCCTTCCACCCTCTTCTTTGCCTTTCCACCCTCTACTTCTCTTGGAAGGTACAGCCCCAACTGTACTGCCTCCTCTAGGAAGCCTTCCTTCATCCCTCCCCCGTTTCTGATGTCCTCTCACCCACTTCTAGGAGCACTGAGGGCATTTCATCTGCCCCTTCCTTTTGCTCTATGTCATGTTTTCCTTCAGGGCAATTGATATGATTTGGCTCTGTGTCTCCACCCAAATCTCCCCTTGAATTGTAATAATCCCCACGTGTCAAGGGCAGGACCAGGTGGAGATAAGTGAATTATGAGGGCAGTTTCCCCCATGCTGTTCTCATGATAGTGAATTCTCATGAGATCTGATGGTGTTATAAGGGGCTTCCCCCTTTGCTTGGCACTCATTCCTTCTCCTGCACCCTGTGAAGAGGTGCCTTCCACCATGATTGTAAGTTTCCTGAGGCCTCCCCAGCCATGCAGAACTGTGAGTCAATTAAAACTCTTTTTTGAGACGGAATCTCGCTCTGTCACCTAGGCTGGAGTGCAGTGGTGCGATCTTGGCTCACTGCAATGTCCTGGGTTCAAGCAATTCTCCCACCTCAGCCTCCTGGGTAGCTGGGACTACAAGTGCCCTCCACCACGCCAAGCTAATTTTTGTACTTTCAGTAGAGACGGCGTTTCACCATGTTGGCCAGGCTGGTCTCGAACTCCTGACCTCAAGTGATCCTCCCGCTGCAGCCTCCCAAAGTGTTGGGATTATAGCATGAGCCACCATGCCTGGCCGCCTTTTTATTTTTCATCTATGCATCTGTCCCCAAGCCCTCTACCATCAACCCTTTAATGGCAGGGCTGCTGTTTTCCTCATTGAGCTGTCCCAGGGTCTGGCTCAAAAGTGTTCAGTGAGAGCTGGATTAATGATGACCTCTGAGGCTGTGTAAGGTGGAGTATTTTGAAGGGTCCAGATAGTGAGTGTCCAGGGTGTTTCTGGTCCCTGTTCTATTTGAAGACTGCTTCCTGGATGATGGGAGCTGAGCTAGCCCCTGGAAGATGGGATGAGAGGCTTGTTTAACTGGAGTGGAGCACCAGAATGCTGAAGATTAGGAGCCATAAGCCACATGAGCCACAGCTGGAAAGGCACGAGAGGCATGCACAATCCACAGTGCAGTCTTGGTGGCAGAGTGAGGGAGATTCCCAGGGTAGCTTTGGAAGGAACTTCTCTAGACCTCTCTCCTGGCCTTTCCCAGGGCTCTTGCCTCTGCTTTCAGTGACACAGAGCTTACCACCTCACTAGAAGGTGATCCTATGGTGTTTCCTGGAAGAATTCCTTGGGTAGAGGCATCTGGAGGTGACAGAGGGGTAGGAGTGGGCTGGGGGGCGGTCAGGGAAACCATTCTGGATGTGGAAGGGGATATTTAGCTCCTCAGTGCTGACTGGCTAGGCACCATGTGTGATAAGCACAGTGCTGGACGAAGAGTCACAGATTACCTTGTCTTCTGACCAATAGTGGGAGTCCTGGGTTACAGTTCTGAAGCTCACTTAAATGTGTAACATGTACACATAAAAGCCTAAGCTTTGGGATGAGACAGGTAGGGCCCAAACCCCAGCCTCACCACTTACCACCAGGTTCCTTTGCACAAATAATCTCTCCAAACTCAGTTTTCTCATGTGTAAAATGGGGATAAAGACCCCTATTTCTTGGGGGTGGGGTAGAATACATGAGCCACAGGAGCGTTTGGAAAATGATGGCCATTCCCACGGTGGTATCTCACCTTTATCTCATCCTTACACATCTCATCTCTCCAGCTGGGGATCTCAGGTTCTCTTATGGTTCCAACCACAGTCCATGTACCCACAGCACAAACCTCGATCTATCTCTAGATCTTTCTGGAGCTGTAGACTGGCTGTCCATCTGCCTCCTGGTCAGTCTCCTGGATTTGGGCCCAGAAACCTGGGTCAGCTCCCATAGTTGCTTGATTCTTTGATTACAAGATTTGCAAGCCCATGCTTTCTTCTTTAGCCTTTCTGTCAACAGCCTCTCTCCCTTTTGCTCCCTCCCGTCTTGCTCTAGCAACACAGAGCATTTCTCAGTCCCCTCAGTGTTGCTCCACTGGCCCTGCTGCCTCCTAGCCTCTGCTCACTCTCATGTCTCTGCTTGGAACACCCTCCCCTCACTCTCTACCCAGCTACCTCTTTCTTCTCCTTTTGGTTTAGATGTCACCTCCTGAGACTTAGATTGCCATGGCCTAAATGTGTGCATCCCTCCCACCCTCAAATTCATATGATGAAACCTAACCTCCAAGGTGATGGTATTAAGAGGTGGGGCCTTTGGGAGGTAACTAGGTCATGAGGGCAGAGCCCTCATGAATGGGATTAGTACCCTTATAAAAGAGGGTCCAGGGAACTTCTGCCGTGTGAGGGTGCAATAGCAAAGCACCATCTTTGAAGTGGAGAGCTGGCCTTTACCAGATACTGAATCTGCCAGTGTCTTGATCTTGGACTTCTCAGCCTCCAGAATCATAAGGAATAAATTTCTGTTGTTTATAAATTACCCAGCCTGTGCAGGCTAAGACACAGGTGGTCTGGGTGCTATCGCTGCAGTATCCTAGTGGTGGTGGGGCAGCTATGCATGCATTCATTTGTTCACTCATTCACTCAGCAAGCACTCACGGAGCTCATACTCAGGCACTGTGGTACTAGAACACTGAAGGAGATGTACAGCACATGCTTAAGAGTAGAGACTTAGCTACTCGCCTGGCCAAAGTATGAGTCCTGATCCTGCCACTTTCCAACTGTGTAACCTTGAAAACCTATCTAACCTCTCTGAGCTTTAGCTTCCACAAGGTAAAATGGGGGAAAACATGGGCCTTTTCTCTGAGGATTGCTGTGAAGATGAATAGGAATAATCCACATTATGTGTGGCCTGTAGCCACTCAGTGCTTAGTGATTGCTACTGCAAAGCCTCAGCTTAAGGGCCACAGGGCATTATTATCATTATTACGAATAAGACCCAGTGCCTGTATCCTTCAGAGTCCCTGGATCTGGTGGCAGAAACTGGCCTATAAATAGGAAATGATAATAAGGGCATGGGGGTAGCCAGAGAGGGCTATATAAGAGTGGAGTCAGGGCCAGGTGTGGTGGCTCATACCTGTAATCCCAGCACTTTGGGAGGCCGAGGTGGGCAGATTACCTGAGGTCAGGAGTTCGAGACCAGCCTGGCCAACATTGTGAAACCCTGTCTCTAATAAAAATAAAAAATTAGCCTGGCATGCTGGCACACACCTGTAATCCCAGCTACTCGGGAGGTTGAGGGAGGAGAATTGCTTGAACCCGGGAGGCAGAGGTTGAAGTGAGCTGAGATGGTGCCATTGCACTCCAGCCTGGGTGATAGAGTGAGAATTCGTCTAAAAAAACCAAAAACCAACCAAACAACACACCAAAAAAACTAATCTCTAGTGTGTTAGAAGTCAGAACAGTGTTTGCCTCTGGAGCGTGGAATTGACTGGAGAAGGTTTTGAGACTCTGTCTCAAAAAAAAAAAAAAAAAAGGAGGTGGAGTCAGGACCAGGATCCAGCTCTCTGACTACAGCATTGTGCTACTCAGAGTTGTGATTTCAAAGTGTGTTTTACTGGACTGTGATCTCCCTGAAAGCCAGAGCCTTATCTGATCCAACTCAGTGGGCCAAGGACAGGATGATGCACCCAAGAATGTCTGATGGATGACTGAATACATGATGTTATGAATCAGTGATGGTGTGGGCAGGGAGGGAGGGTGGATGAAGGCATGATGGATCAGGAGGAGGAATAGCCTTGACTCTGCCCAAGGCAGTTAATCCTTTTGAAACTAAGTTTCTTTAGCTATAGAATGGGCATCAGCCATACAGACCAGTTAATCCTTTTATTTTATTATTATTTTTTTGAGACGGGGTCTTGCTCTGTCACCCAGGCTGGAGTGCAGTGGTGCGATCTTGGCTCACTGCAAGCTCTGCCTCCTGGGTTCACGCCATTCTCCTGCCTCAGCCTCCCAAGTAGCTGGGACTACAGGCGCCCACCGCCACGACCCGCTAATTTTTTGTATTTTTAATAGAGACGGGTTTCACCGTGTTAGCTGTGAATGATTCTATCTCCTGACCTTTGTGATCCGTCACTGCCTTCCAAAGTGCTGGGATTACAGGTGGTGAGCCACCGTGTCTAGCCAATCCTTTAAACTAAGCTCTGGGGCCTATCATGGGGAACGGGAGGGGGAGGGATTGCATTCAGAGTTATACCCGATGGAATGATGAGTTGATGGGTGCTGACGAAGATGTGGGCAGCACAGCAACACATGGCACAAGCACATATGTAACAAACCTGCACGCTATGCACATAAAAATTCTAGAACTTAAAAGCATAGCGAATAATAAAAATAAATTAAAAAATAAAATAAAATAAAATGGAAACAACAAAACAAACAAACAAAAACAAAAAAAACCAAACTAAGTTTCTTTAGCTATAGAATGGGCATCAGCCATACAGACCACACAGTAACTCTGAAGATTCAATGTGAGCAAAGCCCTGGGCACTGGCTGGTGAGTGCAGCTTTTGGGCAGCAAAGCAGGATAAGCACCCAGAGCGGGGCTGGGGCTGCTGCTGACTGTGGACCTCTGGCTGAAGGGCACACTGTCCTCTGAGGGGAGGTGAGTGTTAGAGTGACATGAGACTGTCTGTCCAGCTTTGCAGGGAGCCACATGAGCAAACAGAGTCGTCCACTGGTGAACAAGGCCATCCTTGGCTGGTCTGTCTGTCACTCATGATAAGCCAGGACTTACCTCTTTAGGTCAGCGTGGGCCTTTTGGGGAACAGCTGTCACTGTCCTCACCTGCTGAGGAAGGCTCTGTCTCCAGGAAGAGCTGTGCTTGCTGAGGAGCTATCACTGACTCAGGAGGCATCTTCAACCCAGCTCCAACTGCATGGCCCAGGATTTGAAGCTGGCATTAATTGACCTGAGAGTTGTTCATGTGGGAAGAAGTCTGCTGGCACTTGGGAAGTCAATAATAATAATAACAGTCCCTTCCACAGGCCCAGCACCCTACAGTTTGCAAATTCTTTTCCTCCTCTCCTCCCACTTAACAAATTTCCTTCTTTGACTTTCTTACAAGCCTTGGAAGATAAAATAGTATTTTCATGATCATTTATCAGAAAATAAAGCTGAGGCCCAAGGAAGATGAGTGCCTTGTCCAGGTTTCTAGGCTTGTCCAGGTTTCTAGGCAAGTCCAGGGCAGAGCTAGGACCAAGACGCCAGTGTCCTGATTCCCAGCCATGCCTCTTTGCTCTGTAGTCCTGGGAGGGGCCTTCTTGGCCAAGCACGCATGACCACCTCCAGCTTCGTGGAGAGCCACAAAGCATCAAGTGTACTGGACTCAGGGGCCTTTAGGTGAATCCTCCACACTTTGGCTGGCCATCTTCCATTTTTGAGGGGTTTCTCTGCCCCTTACCTCAGCAGAGACTCAGAAAGGGCCTTGAAGGTGAGGTGTTATATACAGGAGAGCCGGGCTAAGTAGGGGCTTCCATGTCTACTACTCACAGGGTATAAATGACAAATGGAATTGGGGCTGAGGGATGCTGGGATTCCCTTTGCACAGAGGCCCGAAGGCACCAAGTGGGGTGGTGATTGGGGTGAAGGCAGAGGAAAGGCCCTGCCCCACCCTCATCTAGGAGGCATCATGAAATCCCAGTTAAGGGCACTCTGGAGCCAAGCACATGAGGTTCCAATCCCTACCCCTCCACTTCTCAGGGAGCACATTACAATCTCTATGCCTTAGCTTGCTCAGACTTAAAATGGCACAGTCACACTAGCATAGGGCTCACTGGGTTGTCAAGAGGATTGAATGAGGTGATACGTGTACAGTTCCTGGAACAATGCCTTAAACACACAGGAAACATTGGACATGACCTTGATTTGCTCTCCTCTGGCCAGAAGGGAGGGAGATAGACCTTTTACAGTTAGATATTTCCTCTCCTTTGGGAAGTCCACAGCTCAGGGATTACCTGGGAGGGTGAGGGTGACCATGCCCATCTCCCCTCTTGCCAGAGCTGAAGAGGGAAGGGGCGGGGCTGTGAGGTCTGTGGTGTGGTGCTGAAGGAGCTGCTGCCTCGCAGCCTCACGCCCAGCCTGTCCCCGGTGATAAATCACAAACATATTTTTAATGATTATTTAAAGCTCTTGGCTGCATGCCCGTTCTGGAAGGGCCATCTCAGCCCTTGTCAGGCTGTGGCAGATCGAAGGGAAGCTTGCACATCACTTATTGAGCATGGTTTCTTTTATTCCATTATTTTTATAATAGACTCACTGACAAAATATTGTTCTTGGCCCCAGCCTGGCCCCTTTGCTTGTGTTCAGAGGTAACAGGCTGCCCCGGCCAGGGAACTGCAAGTTTCCCATCAAGAGGGAGGCAGACAAGGGCTTGGCAATTCCTCATCCACCAGAGTATTATTTGCAGGGTGAGGAGGGAGTGAGTCTTGCAGGGTGAGGAGGGAGTGAGTGGTTAGGAGCCTTGTTTAGTGAACTGTAGGCCTGGGCCCAAGTCTCCTCCACTCAGTTCTGAGGGGTGAGAAATGAGGCAGAGGGGAGAGGGTAGGGGGTTGTGTGTGCTTTCCAGTTCTGTTTTCATTCACTGACAAACATTTACACTGAGCACACATGCTCAGCACTGTCCCCACCACACCCTGCCAAAGAGGGCCACCTAGAAAAGTGATCATCAAACTGTGCCTCATGGACCCCTAGGGTTCAGAAATTACACCACTGGTATTTTCTGGAAATTACCAGGATGGGGTATGTAGGAAAGAAGTGGAGCTCTGGGCCTCCCACTCCATCCTCAGCCTGAGTAGCCATGACTATTATACTTTGACTTTGAGCTTCTCTCTAAGGTTTCATTTGAAGAATGGATTCTTCTGGTTAAAAGTCTGAATATCACTGTTAATTCCTTTATTGTAAAAAAGGGAAACAGAGGCCCAGAGACGGGACAGAGTTGCCCAAGGTCACATAGACATTTGCAGAGTAAGGATCCATCTCCTGGCCCCCAGTTGTGTGAGGAGCTGGAACTGGCATGTGAAACAATCAGAGAACAAAAAACATTGGTCTGGAACCAAGTTTGCGGACCAGGTAATGAATATCCCCATGTGTGACCATCCTGTCCAGGTATGTCTGTGGGAGCCCAGAATTATGCACCCTCCCAGGTATGTTAGTCTGCTTGGGCTCTTATAACAAAATACCATAGATTGTGTGGCTTCAACAAAAGAATTAATTTTCTCACACTTCTGAAGGCTGAAAATCCAAGTCCAAGGTGCCAGCTTCCAGCTTTGTTGGGTTCTGGTGAGGGCTCTCTTCTTGGCTTGCAGACAGCTGCCTTCTTGCTGTATGAGAGGGAGAGAGAGAGAGAGAGGTGAGAGAGGGGAGTTATTGGGATCTCATGTTTTCTTTTTACAAGTGCATTAATTCCATCATGAAGGCTCTACCCTCATGACCTAATCTAACCCTAATAATTTCTCAAAGGCCCCACCTCCAAATATCCTCACACTGGAGATTGGGGTTTCAACATATGAAATTTGAGGAGGACACAAACATTCAGTCCATAGCACAGGAGTGTCCATTCTATTCAGCTCAATTTCAGTGGTCTCCATTGCATTCAGTGAGCATATAACCTGTGGGAGTCCAGCTGCCCTGACCTTGAGGTCAGTGTCCTGAAACTCCCATGGTCCAAGATTCACAGACTTTGGACCTGCTGGGGAAAACAGCGCTGGGGGAAAATACTTCTCAGGCAGGATGCCAGGGGGAAACAGATGGCATGCTAAGGTTGGCTAATGTAGGTGAGTTTTTTTTAAATATAATGTTGGTAAAATGTATATAACATAAACTTTATCATTTTAACCACTTATAAGTATACAGTTCAGTGGCATTAAGTATATTCCCACTGTTGTGTAACCATCACCATCATCCATCTCCAGAACAGTTTCATCTTCCCCAACTGAAACTCTGTACCCTTTAAACACGAACTCCCCATTCTCTCTTCCCCTCCCCCTGGTATCCATTGTTCTACTCTCCATCTCTGTGAATTTGCCTATTCTAGGTATGGAGGAGAATTTCTAAAAGGGACTATTTACAAAAGTGTAGGCAGGGCTTGGGAAAAGCAATAAGGGATGGAGCAGTATTCTGGGGCCGATCATATCAGGAAGCTATTACCACCGCTAGGTACTGAAAACTGGAGAGACCGTTCTATGGCAGGTGTTAGCTGCCAGGGGCTGTGGCTTTCCAATTAGAGGGATGTGCCAACTCCTGGTGTGCCAGCTTTCCCTCTGACTCTGCCAAGTCTCCACTGTCCTATCGGTGTGGTCCTTACATGCCAGCCTTGGAGGCACAGAAGAGAGCAAGAAGGGTGGAAGGTGGATGTGAAGGGGCAGTGGAAAATGGTGAGCTCAAAAGCAAGCCCAGGAAGGCCTCAGAGCTGTTTAATTACACGAAAATGAACCACAGAGGCAGCACACTAAATTAAAAGGCTCCTGTGGCAGTTTGTATATTGTGCGTGAATGACAATGGGAAGGTGTAATCAATTTCCATTTCCTGTCCCTTGCTCCCTAGCAACTTCCCACACTCAATGACTGGCTTGCAAATTTGTTTTGCTTTGTGGCAGATGATATGAATGCTGAGAGGTGCACCCCTGCCCCCCCCAGTGTCAAATTCTCTATCTGAATGGCTCATGCCTCTGATTTCATATGTTGGAGTTGCCAACTTCTGCTGTTGAAGGAACAAAGCTGTGATTGGCCTTTATTTAGCCTTCACAGCAGTGTTGAGTTATTTCTTTTCTCTCTCTCTCCCTTTTTTTTTTTTTTTTTTTCCCAGACAGAGTTTAGCTGTGTCACCCATGCTGGAGTGCTGTGACACAATCATAGCTCACTGCAGCCTCTACCACCTGGGCTCAAGTAATGATCCCACCTCAGCCTCCCAACTGGCTGGGACCACAGGCACTCACTACTATGCCTGACTAACTTTTTAATTTTTGTAGAGATGGGGTCTCACTATGTTGCCCAGGCTGGTGTTGAATTCCTGGGCTCAATTAATCCTCCAACCTTGGCCTCACAAAATGCTGACATTACAGGCGTGAGTCACCATGCCTGGTGGGAGGTATTTCTTAACCCCTTTCAACCAGTGCCCGGGCTGTGGGATCTTAGCTCTGTCCATGTGACTTCCTGCTAAAACCTTTCCATCACCCCTCACTAGTGCATATCTGCAATCGTTCTCTCTCTCTCCCTTCCCTTATCCTTGGATATTCTAAGCCTGACACATCCACTTGAGCAATCCCCTCCTTCTCACTCTGGTATCCTACTGCCCAGTCCCTTCCTGCATCCCTGAGATGACAGGTAACTTTTGTTGACTTTCTGTGTCTGAGGAGGAACCTCAGGGGCACCCTAAATGTCTTGCAGCTCTGCATGTTTGGGGTGGGGTACTCAGGTGGGAAGCAGATACTGCTAAGGGAAAGGATCCTTGTGTCTGCAGTTCTTAGCTTCTGCCTATCTCATCTGCCTAATCTCAGGTGTACTGATTACTTTCCGGGAACTTTGCATGCATTGATAAACTTATTTATTTGATTATCACAATAAACCTGTTGTGGCATTATTGCTATTTTGTGGAGGAGGACTATGAGGTGTAGAGAGGTCAAATGACTTATCAAAGGTTGCACAGCTGTCTGTCACAAAGCTAGGACTTGAACTGAGGTAGATCTGTTTCCAAAACTCTTTCCAACCAACTCAGGAGTGGTGAGTTCTTGGTCCCTGGGAGTATGTAGCAGAGATTGAAAGGCCACTTGTCATGAAGAGAGTACAGTCCAGGAGAGGGTTCCTTCCTCTTCTGAGATGCTAAGATTCCAGAATTCTTGCTTCTGATTCAGATATTCTATTATTGACATGTGTCTCTTGGGAAGTGTAGGTTCGGGTAAATGCCTCAGTGGGGTCTGGTTATATAAGCAGGCAGGAGTCCTGGATTGCAAGGAGTGGGGAGAAGGGGCAGGAGGGTGTCACACTAGTGAGAAGTAATTAGGTAATAAGTTCACCTTTCCCTTTTCTGTTCTTGCTGGTTCTTCCTTGTTGCCCTAGGCTGTTCTCTGACTCCCAGACGGGCAATATTTAAAAATACATTCTGTTCTGAACAGAAATGTCATCAGGGTTGCAATGTGCTCTTTGTATATTGCAATGAAACAAGCCCAGGGCTGAGAACAGAAGTGCTGGGTTTAACCTTGTTGCTGCTGCAGGTTCATGGTGTGACTTTGGGGAAATGTCCTCATCTGTTTAATAAGGGGTTAAGGAGGCTTATTGCTGAGGACCTTTCAGGTCCTGATGTTCAGTTCCTTGAAGCAGGCTTGCACCATGCTTTGCAATGTGTGTTGAGTCATGGCTGTACTCCATAGTAAAGGCAGAGTGTGGCAGGTGTTGACTGTTTTCTCCTGCTCTTGCTAGCCCCGCCTCCTTTGGTCTCATATGCCTGTCTTCTAAAGACTCATCTTACCTAGGAGGTGGTTCCAGAGAAGGAAGATGGCTGGGTAGAATGGAGGTGGGAGCTCTCTGTCTGGGGAGCAGCCACAGTCAGTAGGAGACTGGCCCATCCTGTGCTTTCTTGGGCTGAGTGGCAGCCAGAGTCAAGCCCTCTGCAGACTCTGCAGAGTGACTCAGCTTATACAGACATGATCCACCCTGCTGGTGACTGGTGAGGAACTCTTTTAGACTAGTGGTAAACAAGTCTAAATTGAGTGATAAACAAGAAGGTGATGCTGGGGCATATGGTATTTTCATCAGTTATCTATTTCTCCTTAACTGGCTACCCTGAAACTTATGACAACACCATTTATAAAGCTGTGGGTTGGCAATCAGGGCTGGGCTTAGCCACTTGGTTCTTTTGCTAGTCTCAGTTGGACTTATGATGCATTGTGGCAGCCAGCCTCCAAGATGATCCTTTATGATTTCTGTCTACTGGTATTCACATCCTTGGGTGGTTCTCTCCCATACTATAGCATGGTTGCACTGTGATCACTAGCAAATAGTGGAAATGATGGTATGTCACTTCTGAGATTAGGTTATAAAAGGCTGCATCTTCTGTATGGGGCACTCTCATTCATGCTTTCTTGTTCTCTCGGATCAATTACTCTGGAGGAAGGCAGCTGCCAGATTGTGTGCAGTTCTATGGAGAGGCCCACATGGTGAGGAACTAGAGCCCTTGCCCAGTAGCCAGATGGGAACTCAGGCCTGCAAATAATCAGGTAACCGAGCTTGAAAGCAGATTCACCAGTCCCAGTTTAGTATTGAGATAACCAAATTATCTGCAACCTTGAGATGTTTTGAGCCAGAATCATTCAGCTAAACTTCTCCCAGATTTCTGACCCTCAAAAACTGAGGGAAGAAATATGGTTTTAAGCTGCCTTGGGGGTAATTTGTTATGCAGCTATAAATAACCAATATACTCAAGCATGTGATTAGATGGCAATGATGGCCATATCCACATACCTGGCGGTTGGCTGGCTGATGGCTGGGGTGACAAGGGTACAAGGGTCACATATCTCTCATCATCCAGCAGGCCAGACTGGGATTCTTCACATAGTGGTAGTCAGTCTTCTAAAGGCAGCAAGAATAGGTAAACTTCAATGTGTAAGCACTTAAAATTAAAAAAAAATTTCAGTAGTTTTTGGGGTACAAGTAGTTTTTGGTTACATGGATAAATTCTTTAGTGGTCATTTCTGAGATTTTAGTGCACCCATCACCTGAGCCATGTACACTGTACCCAATATGTAGTCTTCTATCCCTCCCCCCAACTCCCCCCAAAGTTCATTGTATCATTGTATCATTCTTGTGCTGTTGTGTCCTCATAGCTTTACTCCCATTTATAAGTGAGAACACTAGATGTGTAAGCACTTTTAGAGCCTCTGCTTGCATTACATTTGCTAACAATCCATTGGCCAAAGTATATCACATGGCCAACCCAGATTCAAAGGTGAGAACATAGACTCCATCTCTTGATGGAAGATGAAGAATTTGTGGTCACTTCCGCAACTGTAGAACATGAAGATGATGTAACATCTCTCATACTCTAAACACTTCTTCCTTCTCTACTGTTTCACTCTTAAACAATCTTCCTTTTGTTAGACTCTGTGTCTAAATCAACAAATATTTATTGAGCAATTGTCATATGGCAGGTGTTTTCACAGTCATGGCCTTAATCAATACTTAAAAGCAGCCCTTGCAAGGTAATCCACTTCATGGGTGAGGAATGGAGGCTCAGAAAGACAAGGTGATTCTAACACA
Source organism: Papio anubis (assembly GCF_008728515.1). Lineage (NCBI taxonomy): Eukaryota > Metazoa > Chordata > Mammalia > Primates > Cercopithecidae > Papio > Papio anubis. The sequence continues at coordinate 45,931,755 of NC_044976.1, forward strand.
GCTCTAGGGACTCCAAGTGTGGTATTAGTTATATTTTCCTTGTCAAAATGCCCAGAACTCTCCATTTAACTTCCCCCCTCCCCCAGACACTCAGGTAGAATATGTGGAGGCTGGTTCCTAGTTGGTTTCTCCCCAACAGTCACTGGTTGGGGCTAAAGTCTGGGGCAGGAAGATTGGGCAGAATGAGCAGGCTCTAGGGGGCGACAAAGGCCAAGGTGACTCCTCATTGCTGCCCCATGCTCCTTTCCCTCCTTCCTTGCCTAGGTCTATCCTCAGAGAAGAGAAAGATGCTGCCTGTCAGAAGACAAAACATTCATCTTCAGGCTCTAAGAAACAAGGGGAAGGAGGAAGGGATGGAGAGAGAGAAGGAGGAAGAGGAGGAGGACGAGGAGAGGAAGAGGGGAGAAGAAGAGAGAATAGACAGGCATAAGAAGGCAAAAATAGAGGGAAAGCAATAAGACAGAAAATTAAAGAGAGACAGAATCATAAAACAGAGAGAGAGGGAGATAGAAAAAAGAGAAGGGAAATAGGAAAATGAGCCCTAAAGACAGGGATAGAGAGAGATGGAGACAGAAGACAGAGATGCCTGGAGAGATAAAGGAAACAGACAGAGAAGGGATGAAGAAAGAGTGAAAGGAAGTCAGGCCTGTGTGGTAAGATGACGATGTGTGGAGTAGAGGGGTATGGCGGGTGTTAGTCACACTGTGTGACCTTAACTAGGCCGGGTCATCTCTCTGAGCCCCATTTCCTCATCAATAAAAAGCAGCTGTCTTCAGGAACTGTTGTGAGGATGACATGAGAAAATACATGCAGGCACTCTGGAAATAGTAAAGTACTATACAGGTGTCCATTAGTATTATTGGTAGTATTATCATCATTGTTATTATTATTATGTCACGGTTGGGAGAACTTAATGCTAGAATGAGTGTCAGAACCCAGTGGCTAATGAGATATTGAACACCTCTTCTCTAAAGAGCAGCTTAGTGTCAACTGAAATTGGAGTTTCTTGATACTAAGGCACTACAACTTGTAAGATACCCTATTGATTTAATTACACTTTGGAGTTGGGGAGATTGCACATTAAAAATACATACTTAAGACAAATAACTGATAACACGCAGTTGTTTCTACAGTTGGTCGCTTTTTTTTTCAGGATCACAATCAATGTTTGAGGGCATAATAGAACATCTCTATTCTGTTGAATTCCTTTAGGTCATCAGCAATTATGCAGAATACCATAGCCATGGTGCTGTTTTTGTATCTCATGGATGTGAACTTTATTTCTTTAAAATTAACAGTATGATCTCAAGATATATTGAATAATATTGGTGTTTTGTGTGCATTTCTGCTTTGAATAAACACCCAGTTCCCCTTTCTGCCCCATTATCTGCATTGCATATTTCTGGAAGTTAAATAGCTTTTCTTGAAAGTTAGCTGGACGCTTTGATAGGCAGGTGTTTAGTGCTCAAGTTATAGGACTTGAAGGATCAATTTGTCAGAACCATCTCAGGAAATTCTCTGATATATTCAGGGAGCCTGGGCAAGTTTAACTGCCAGTTACTGCACTGACTGGTGGGTAACAGTCCATCTCTTGGATAAACACCAACTTTATTTTTGCACCAAATTTAATATTTTTGTGGGATACTTAGAGCAATAATTAGGGATTTAAATTTAACAGTCAATCTGTATATTATTATCATTGTAGATTACACAATTGAAGTAACATTGCGTATATATGAGAGAACTATCTGACAACTTACTGTTTCTCTTGGAGGCTGACCCATTATTGTAAAACACATTCTGTTTTCAGAAATTCTAAAGTGTAAAGAAGAACAAATACAGGAAATGCTAGTGGCCAAGAACAATGGAATGGCCTGGGGTAGCTTATTGATAAGAGAGAGAAAGCCAAATGTTTCCAAAAGGTCCTGATTATATCTAGCATATTAAAACAATTCAAAATTGGTTATTTGGGAATTTTTGCCTCATTTGACTGAATGAGATTCTATGCCTGCAATACTTCTTGCTGCCACCAGGTAGTGATAGTGTCTAAAATAGCTTATGTGTCCAAACTATAATCTTTCTTTTGTGGTCAATCTCTGTGGCCAGCAATTTATGCACTGTATCTAATCAGTTACTGTCCCCTCCCCTCCATTAAAATAGAAATTATACTATATTAAGCAACATTTCTGGAAGCAATGTAACACAGTGCTCAGTCTGCTTTGATCCATGGTTCTGGCTAGATTGAGTAAATTCGCTTTTTCACCTGAGGGTAGGGAAATAACAGTAGTGCTTTCCAGGACTGTGATCTAGTCATCCCTCGTATCTGAGGGGAGATTGATACAAAAATTCACAGAAGCTCAAGTCGCATATATAAAATGGCATAATGTTTGCATACAACCTACACATATAACCTCCAGTGTACTTTAAATCATCTCTAGATTACTTATATACCCAATACAATGTAAATGCTGTGTAAATAGTTGTTTTAAACATTTATATTATTTTGATTGTTATATTGTTATGTATTTATTTATTTTTTAATTTCTGGAGTATTTTTGATCCACTGTTGGTTGAATCTGCAAATAGGAACCCACATATAACGAGGGCTGACTGTATTTTGTATTCATAGAATACTTCCCACCTTACCAGGAGCCCCTCTTTGACCTTGCACCTCTAGGTGCCTACATACCCTGGTGTAAGGTTAATGTTTATAGGTCAGCTGTTAGCTGTGTTGGGCAGGGAGCATAGTTTATAACTGGACTAACCCCTTACATTGGTAGATTTATTAATCCATACTTACACAATAGTAGTAGCTATTATTTATTAAGCATTAAGCATGTACTGAATACCCATTTCAATACCAGTTTCAATCCTCACAGCAATCCTATGAAGTCAATATCATTATTATTCTCATTTTACAAAGAAGGAAATCCCCAGGGCTCTGGGAAGATTAAATTAGTTAATGCATAAGACTTGCTTAGCTTGCTGAGCGCAGTGGTTCATGCCTGTAATCCCAGCACTTTGGGAGGCCAAGGCAGGCAGATCACTTGAGCTTGGGAGTTCGAGACCAGCCTGGGCGACATGGTGAAATCCCATCTCTACAAACAACAACAACAACAACAAGAAGAAAACCAGACTTGCCTAGCAGAGTGCCTAGGACATAGCAAGTGAGCATTATTTATAGGGTGTATTATTACAGATGAGGAGACAACAGCTTAAAGGGCCAGCTGGGGAAATAGGCCTGTAAACTGAGAGTATAAAGCAGCAAAGTACAAGGGACTGGATAAAAGCACAGATGGGCTGGGCGCAGTGGCTCGCACCCATAATCTTAGCACTTTGGGAGGCCAAGTCATGTGGATCACCCGAGGTCAGGAGTTCGAGACCAACCTGACCAACATGGTGAAACCCTGTCTCTACTGAAAATACAAAAATTAGCTGGGTGTGGTGGTGGGCACCTGTAATCCCAGCTACTTGGGAGGCTGAGGCAGGAGAATCACTAACTAGAATGCGGAAGGCAGAGGTTGCAGTGAGCTGAGATTGTGCCATTGTACTCCAGTCTGGGAGACAGTGAGACTCGTCTCAGAAAAAGAAAAAAAAAAAAAAAACCCAAAAGAAACACGCAGATGAGGGGATAATTAATTCTTCTTGGGGAGGTATCCAAGAAGGCTTCACAGAGGAGGAAACAAACTGGACCATAAATGACAAGTAGGGGTGGTGGCATATGTTGTTCATTCCCCATTTTGTTCTTCTCTTCTTCCTTTAAATAACAGAAATATTCCTCTCAGATTTAGCAGGACACATGGCCACTTAGTTAGAGATGATAATTATCATCCTTCCTTGCAGCTAGGTGAAGCCCATGGGACTGAGTTTCTATACTAACTAAACGCAAGTGGAAGTGAAATCACTTGCCACCACTTCCCATGGCTGGAATGTGGCCATAGGATGGGTGAACAAGTTTTGGCCATAAGGATATGGTAGGATAACAAAATAGAATGAACCTGAGCCCCCAGATAAGCTTGGTGAGCACACCTGTCCCATTCACTTTGGGCCACATGCCTATCTCCAAGCCATTATATGAGAGGTGCATAAACTTCTACCCTATCTGAACTACTGTATTGTTGGCTCTTTTGTCTGAAGCGCATTATTTAGCCAGAAGCCTAAACAGTGCATCAGGTAAAGAAAAAGGAAGACTTGTAAGACAGGAGGAACAGCCTGTCCGAAGACATAAAGAGTGAAAGAAGTTAGTTTTAGGAAACGTTCTCATAGAATTTTTTTTTTTTTTTTTGAGGATCAAATGAGATAATAAATGTATATAAAATGCTGAGTACAGTACCTGGCACATACTAAGTTCACAATAAATGAAAGTCCCATTTTTTTTTTTTTTTTCTGTGTGATACAAATGACTTCTCAGAGCCTCATCTGTAAAATGGGGGTAATGTCACCTGTATGATGAAAACAGAGGTCTGGATCTTTCTATTCTAACATAGTATGAATAGCTTGGAGAAATTCTATTGGGAGCAAGGTTAAAAGAAAAACAATTACCAAGGAATGAATGAGTACCCTGCCTTTCACTGATTTAAATAATTTACCTTAACAAAACCTCTGGTGCTGTCTATCTCTATGCTTTAGCTAATACTGGTCCTGTTTCTTCCTCCTAAAAATATTAGTCATTCCTTGAATGAGTTGTGGATACTCAGTGCTCCAAAGTTTTCATAGGCAGGTTCTTTCTCCTCCTGTTCTCCTGACTCCTATTCACTTCACAAGACTGTACCAACATCACATCTCCTGGGGCTTCCCTGACGTTCTGGACAGATCTGCCTGATTCCCTTTATGCCACAGCTACTCCACTAAGGCTGTACACTCTCTCTTACTGGTTTAGGTGTTACTTTCACCTGCCAGACTGTGAGCTCTTCCAGGGCAGGGAGCATGAATGTTTCATTTTTGTTTCTTCAGCACCTGGCCACAGTAGCTGTTCAGTTCTTATTACTGAATAAATGAGGTGTTCTTGGGCAAACAGGTAGGATCAGTTAGAGTGTGTATGTTTTGTAGGGGGCGGTGGAGGGGGAGGAACACAGAGGATTTCAGGGCGTGAGAAGGGCAGATGTAAAAAATGAGCACGTCTCTCATCCACACAACAAGGCCGGGACTTTGCCATTTAGACATTATTAGCGGAAAAAGAAGAGGCAGTGTGATAGAATGGAAGCTATCTAGTTTAAGAAACAGGAGGCCTGATTTCCCTCCAACCTTGTTCAGGATTCATCTGTGTGACCTCAGTGAGTGTCCTTCCCTCTCTGAGCCTTATTTTTGGCCATTCCGTTTCTGATCTTCTAGGAATCTAGGTGTCCTCCAGCTCTGAGATTCCCAGGGCCCTACTGGCCTGGGGAAGAGAACAGGCCTGGCTTTCAGGCCACAGAGGCTGTGACCCAGAGTTGGCACTAGTCACCTCCGCTGTCTCCTCTTCTTCCTCCCTCCTCCTTCCCTCACACCCCCTTCCTCCATCCTCCCTCTTCTTCCCCCATTGTCCTCCCCATCCTTCCCTTCCTCCCGCCTCCTCCCCACTCCTCCCCTGGCTCCTCCTCTCCCCGTCCGGGGCGGGGGGAGGCGCGCTGGGTGGTCCGGCGGCCGGGGGCGGGCGGTAGCCTGCAGGCGTAATTGGCATGCACGCCGTTGTAGCTGAGACCGCTTAATAAAGCATTACATATCTCACCGCTTCCATATTTCATTACCTCACGCGGAGCCTGTGAGAGGGCCCTAATGGGAGTCAGCTGTGTTTTTACTTTCTGTTGTCGGCCGGGACGGGTTTCTCTGCGGATTCTTTGAAATGAAATAATGTGATGCACGCCGCGATAAGGGCCGGCCTGTAATGAGGCCCAGGCCGCCGGGCGGCTGCTATTGCTCCAGGTGTCGCGTATTTGGGCTGCGAGGACGAGGAGGAGGAGGGGGCGGCGCCGGAGGAGGGGGGAAGGGGGAAGTCGCGAGGGGCAGGGGGTGGGAGAAGGCGGAGGCAGGGGGCAGGGGGCGGGCGGAAGAGGGGAGGAAGGAGGGGGCGGTGGGCCGCGGCAGGCCAGGCGGGCGGAGCCAGAGACAGAGAGAGAAGGGAGACGGCGGCGGCCTGGAGAGCCCTAGGAACCCGGGTTCAAATCCTGCCCGCCAGCGTAAAAGAACGTTTGCCCGCCCAGGCGGCCCACGGGGGTGAGGCTAATACTCATCTCACAGGGTTGTGTGCAGGTAAATGAAGGGGGTTTGTAAATTGGAAAGGGCATATCACAGATAAAACGAATCATTTATTGAGAGAAAGGAACTGAAGCCCTTTAAGCATCCCTTCTGGGCATGGCAGCTGCCGGCCACTTCACTGAATGATCACAGCAGCCTCACTTGCTAAGAATTGTTACCTTCCCTTTCCAGAGGAGGAGACTGAGGGTCAGAGCAGCGAGGGGCTGGCTCCAAGGCACACAGGAAGAGGCTGAGGGCAGCCCTAGGCAGGTAAGCAGGTGGAGATAGAGTTGGAGGAGAAGTTGGTCCACTGCCCGCTGACTGGGCCACCCTGGCACCTCCCGCGAGGGGAGCTGGGCTTTCTCCTCCACCTTGCTCTATGGGCCTCCTCCTGTAGGCCTGAGGCCTTTGCCCTCCACACTGGGATGGAATGGGGTGTGGTGCAGGACTCCTTGTAGGAGGGGCAGTGGCTGGCTGTTGGGGGAAGGCCTCAGGAAGCCCCCTGTTTTGAGCATGCTCCTCTGTTCAAAATCCCACAGCTATGGTCCCTGAGTGTCAGCTTGCTTCGTGTCCACTCTGTCTTTATCTCTAGGAAATAAATGCTTTTTGAGGAGTCTTGTATCTCCTCAGTGTCTCTCAAATCCACTCGTTTCTTGCCGCCCTCCTGGCACTGCCCTGGGCCAAGCTTCTGGTCCTGCTTTGGACACCGTAGGGATCTTTCTGAAATGCTGACCCACGCTGCTGCCCTCCACTGCTCCCAAGGGCATCTGGCTTCCTTAGCATGCCCCAGCAGGCCCTCCCTGCCTGGACTTTAGAGCCTCCTCCAGCTCCTCAGCTTCATCTTTATCACATCCCATCCCTGACCTTGACAGACTAGGTGACTAGCCTTTCCCGGAGTTCATCTCTCTGGACACTTGCTCATGCTGTTCCCTCTGCTTAAAATGCTCTTCCCACATGGAGCCACCTTGGGAGTCCTGCTCTATCTCCAAGACTCAGCACAATGACTGCGCATTCCAGGAAGCCTTCTTGCCATGTGCTCCTCTGCTTCCAAGTTGTGTATGCTTGCTTTCTTCTCTGAGCCTCAGTTTCCCCATATGTAACACGAGGGAGTTGGGGGCTGATCTCTGGGCTGCACGATCTCATGAATTTATGGGGTTAGGTGCTAGTTTCCTCTTGAAGGAGAAACAGATAGTTTGAGTGTGTCCGCATGTTAGATGATAACCATATTGTATGTGCCTGCCACATGGAACACACCAAATTGGTGCTTTATATGCATTAGATACATGCTTTATTTGGGGTTATGCTGCAGTAAACGGAGAAGCTGGGATCAGAAACCGAGTCTTTCTGATTCCTGAGCCTGTGCATAGGTGCGTGAGCATATGCATATGTGCTTGTCTGTGTGTGTACATGTAAACTAATGGCACTCAGAGTTGGTGGCACTTTAACCTGCTCAAAACCCTCTCACCTCCAGGAACCCTTTGAGGTTGGTCGAGAAGGGATATATAGATATAGAGAGGTTGGGCTGTTGCCTTAGTTACACAGGTGCTGGGAAGATAAGAGGGGTGTGGAGCAGGAGGAGACACTCCTCTGGCCCAGAGAACCAAGTGAGATCCTCTCCATGCAGGACTCTTTGCTCTTCAACCTCAGCCTAACTTTGCCAGCTTTGTTTCCCAAATAACCCTCTTTACTGCATCGTAACTTTCTGTATATAGGTCCTACTTTGGAGCCTTTGCTTAAACTGGTCCCTGCATCTGGAATGCTCTTTTCCAAAGCCTGCCTGTGGACATCTTATTCTTCCTTCAAGACCCAGCCCAGATCCCCCTCTTCACAGAAGCCCACAGAACCGTCTCTTTCTTTCCCTGTTTCATGCTCTGCATACACTTCTCTCACCCAGCTTAGAGTGTCAGCTTGGAGCATCCTTGTTTCAAGACTATGAGCTCTGAGGTCAGAGGCTGAGTTTAACTCTTGGCCTACAGAGAACTTGTGTGGAATGGTATGTTGGATATGCTTGTGAATGCCTGGCCAGGCAGGATGTGTTTTGAGGCCCACTGCAAATGGATACAAGTCCTCACACTCGTTGAAAACGCTTGATATATGGCAGCTAATAATATTGTCATTATTTATTACTGTGCTTTTGCTTTGGGCCAGGTTTGACGTTGCAATCTGTATTTCATTTTATTCTTATAATAACTTACAATCCCATTTTACCAGTGAAGAAACTGAGGCTAACTGATACTAAGTAACTTACCCAAGACTGTAGAATTAATCAGTAGAGCCAGGACTAAAATTCAGTTCTGTCTGAATTTTAAAAGGAGTCTGAGCAGGGCATGGTGGCTTATGCCTGTAATCCCAGCACTTTGGGAGGCTGAGGTGGGTGGATCATGAGGTCAGGAGATCAAGACCATCCTGGCCAACATGGCGAAACCCCGTCTCTAGTACAACACAAAAAATTAGCCAGGCGTGGTGGTGCGCGCCTGTAGGCCCAGCTACTAAGGAGGCTGAGGCAGGGAAATCGCTTGAACCCAGGAGGCGGAGGTTGCAGTAAGCCAAGATCGCACCACTGCACTCCAGCCTGGCGACAGAATGAGACTCCGTCTCAAAAAAAAAAAAGTCTGTCCTTTTTGCACACATCGCATGAATCTGATTGCAAGCGCCTTGTGCTCTGTGTGTCTGTCAAACAGGGCTGCTGTATTGATTAACATGCAAATGATTTTTTGAGAGAGGACTTAAGTGTAGTTCAGTCTCAGCCAGCCACAACTGAGATTTGCAACCCAAGCCCTAGTCCTCACCAACCATTCTGCTATCGGGTTTTCATCTCTAGAGTGATTGACGGGTATTTTTTTCCCTCCCTGACCCAGAACGCCAGGCCTCCAATACTACTGAAATGTTTGCACAATCTTGAAGCATTTATTTAAAAGTTGCTTTTCCCCGAAGGGCCTGGCCTCAACCAGATCCTGAGCCAGATCCAAAAAAACAAACAAATCCTATCTTTACAAGCTCCTCAGCTGGGCTGCATGGGGCGGTGGGGGTGGGGGTCCCCTGGGTCCTACCTTTCCTTGGCTGGCTGACAGGCCCGCCCCAGGGCGAGGAGACTGCTTGCCTGTTTACAGCCCTTTCCAATTCACAGGCCAAACAGGAAAGGGGGGAGGGGTTAGAGAAGGGGGCGAATGTCAGAAATCACAAATCATACAGTTGCTCCTCAAAGCAATAGGCCGTGGAGATGTTAATGAGGATGTGGCTGGGTTGGGCTTCTTGAATGCTCGTCAGGGATAGAGTGAGACTCTGGCTACCACGTTGCAGGTCCCAGCATCAATAACTAAGCTCCCCATAAGCTGCATAGCATTATGGATCCGAGGGGCAGTGATCTCTCAGATGGGTGTCAGAGGACCTGAGTGCCACGCCTGGCTGGATCTGCGTTGCCACCCAGGCCCAAGCTGGTGTACATTGGGGTTGCCATCACAATTGCTTGGAAAAATCCCTTCTCCTTTCTGGCCTCAACCATCATGGACCCATGAGGGGCTGATCTCTAGCTCTGGCATTCTCTCTCTGTGAATCATGGCCATCCAGACTTTTGGGCAAAGCAATGGGGAAATGAGGGAACCCCCATTCATGGAGGGTATTTTGTGTACCTGCTACAGTTTTTGGTACTGTCTGGAGGTTGTCTTGTTTACTTGGCACAGCCGTCCTGAATGGTCCTTGCTGTGATTCCTTCCTACATGTGAGGAATCCAGGGCCAGCACTGGAACCCACGGTCCACCTGGCCCCCTCCTCCCTGTCTCCTGGTATGCCTGGCAAAGCACTGACACCAGGTTGGACAGATGGCCTGATTTAGAACAAAGTCTAGAGTGTGCAGAGTGTGGTGTGGCCTGCCTTGTGTGCTCAGGAGTGGGACCGAGGTGAGGCAAGGGCTCTGCAGAAGTGGAGACCGAGGCCTAGAGAATGACTATCTCTCACCCAGCTTCTCACAGTCACTGAGAAGCCTTCTGGTCATAGATGGGCACACTGAGGCCTGTGACTGGGCGAGCTCAAGCTATGTCCCTGAGGTGCTGCCTAAGAAATTGGGCTCAAACACTTTGATTGCTTTTTTCCAAAGACCCCTAATGTACATACAGCTCCACTGCAGGGTTCCCACTGGGCATTAGCCATTCCTGCCATTGGATCTCTGCTGCAAGACACCAAACTCATTAATGGCCTCTGTGCTCACATCCTTGTCCCAGTCAGTGCCAAGACCACTTAAGCTGAGTGTTAGTCCTTACACGGACTAGGTAGTGCCACACCTCTGCCTCTACCTTCTAGAATGCTTCTTGGAATACTTGCCTCAAATACTTCCTGTGTCACCTTAGGCAAGTAACTTAGCTTCTTCAAGCCCCAGTATCCTCCTCTATAAAAGAGGGACCTTATACAATAGTAGATGTGCAAGTGCTTTGTGACCACAAGGCCCAAGCTGGTGTACCTTGGGATTACTATCACTGTTGCTGTTTTCAGTGGGCTGTTGTCAGTCTGGCCAGGAGCTTCTGTTGAGTGACCCATTGATTGACTGGCTTCTTTTCTTTGCCCCAACCGGACCCCTCTGTGAGCTGCTTGTGCTGAGCTTGGGCTGGGAAGATGCTCTCAAACACTTGTTGTGGGCCAGGCTGGGAAGTCTAGGAAGAAGCAAATCAAAGAAATATTTTGCTGGGAATATACGCTAAGGAATATAAATCATTGTTATAAAGATACATGCACGCATATGTTCATTGTAGCACTATTCACAAGAGCAAAGATATGGAATCAACCCAAATGCCCATCAATAATAGACTGGATAAAGAAAATGTGGTACATATGCATCATGGAATACTATGCAACCGTAAAAAGGAATGACATCATGTCCCTTGCAGGGACATGGATGGAGCTGGAAGCCATTATCCTCAGCAAACTAATACAGGAACAGAAAACCAAACACCACATGTTCTTACTTGTAAGTGGGAGCTGAACAATGAGAACACATAGACACAGGGTGGGGAAGAACACACACTGGGACCTGTAGCGGAGAGCATCAGGATAAATAGCTAATGGATGCTGGGCTTAATACTTAGGTAATGGGTTGATGGGTGCAGCAAACCACCATGTTTACCTGTGTAACAAACCTGCACATCCCACACAGGTATCCCGGAACTTACATTTAAAAAAAAGAAAAAAGAAATATTTTGCTATTGTTTCCTTACACCCAGTTCCCAATCCATTGCATGTGTGCAATTGGGGGCAGCCTGGAGGAGTGGAAAAAACTGGCTGAGCTCTACCTCCCCATTGCTGGGAGCCCTGACAAGGCTGGGACCATGTCTGACTTTTCCCTGCATCTCTAGAGCCCAGAATAGAGCCTGGGACTGAACAGGCACTCAGTAAGTATGTGTTTATATATGAAATAATTTTGGGAAACTTATCTCAGGTCTCTGAGCCTCAGCTTCCTCATCTGTAAAATGGGGATGATAATACAGCTTAACTCATAAGTTCATTGTGAGGATTAAAAGTAACAATCTATGCAAGGTACTTAGAATAGTGCCTGGCATGTAATGATAATGCTTTCATGTGCTTAGAGAAACAAAGGCTCAGAGAAGGTAATTGCTTTGTTCAACGTAAAGTGGGAGAGCTGGGAATGGAATTTAGGTTTGTCTAACTCCAGAATCTCAGATGTTGACCACTATTGTCTATTACCTGAGGTAGAGACGGCTGGTTGACCCACAGCATCCACTTCCTCCCTATTTCAGAGTAATAGAACTGTCAAGTTTTATTTAAGCACCTGGCCATCTAGAATAAAGACTATGTTTTGCAGCCTCCCTTTCAGCTAGATGTTGAGTTCTGGCTGGTAACAGAAGTTAGGTGTGAAACTCCGGGAAGTCTCCTTGAAGGGAGTAGACATGAGTTCCCCTACGAGTCTCACTCTGTCGCCCAGGCTGGAGTGCAGTATCATGATCTTGGCTCACTGCAACCTATGCCTCCCAGGTTCAAGTGATTCTCCTGCCTTAGCCTCCCCAGTAGCTGATGGTTGAGATTGTGACCTAATAGCTGTAGCACCAGCCAGCAGACACCTTAGATCATGAAGTGACAGCAAGATAATGAAGCCACACATGGTGCAGCAACCAGGCAGCAGGAACCTGCATCCCTGACAATGTAGCATCCATCATATCAGCCTGTTTTGAAGTCAGAAAAAAACTTTGATCTGTTTAAGTCTCTGTTATTTTGGATATGAATGTAATCCTAAGTAATTCACTGTTGTTTCTCAGTGGTAGACTTTCAATAACTAAATATGCCCTACCATAGTATCGCTCAGACTGCAATGTGATGAAAATTATTTGTCGTCTCTGTTGTGAGAGCGAGCTCTGTGATGGCAGGGACTCTGATTTTTCTCTGCTGAGTCTCCACTGACTAGTCCTGTGCCAGGCACCCAGCAGGTTAGCGGCTCCGTATTGTGCCAGCTGAGCTGAGCTGGAGCCCTGTTTCCCAGAAATCCTTCTCCTGCATAGTTCCAGGTTAGCAGGGGCTGCAGGAGATATTTTGCCTGAGATTCAGAAGGTGGCAGTGAAGTAGCAGCCATATTCTTTCTGGGCTGGGAAGGTTAGTGTGGGGACCTGAGTTCTTGCTCTTGATTGCTTCTCTCCTGGCTTGCCTGGTTGGCCTGGGGCAGCAGCCAGGGTTCTATGGCTCCTCCAGCTCTTACCCCATCTGCCTGTTCAGCTTCCCTGAATCTTGGGCTGGGAGCATGTGCAGCTCCATGATGAAGGGTTCCAGCTTCTCCAAGAGGCCACCCGTCATTGAAGTTAGAGGCTTAGGGTGGTGGGAATCCTCGTGGGTCCCAGTTTGTCCTTGCTTCTCCTACTTCATATCATCTTCCCTTCTGCACTGCCAGCCCTGTGGCCCTCATATGGAAGCATATGGACTATCTAACCAGCTCCCACACTTGCATAAGATCAATCGCTATAATTAATAAATATTTTTTTTTCTCTTTTTTTTCCTTTTTTAATGATACAGTGTCTCGCTTTCACCCAGGCTGGAGTGCAGCGGCACATTCATGGATCATTGCAGTCTCAACCTCCCGGTCATAAGCCATTCTCCTGCCTCAGCCTCCTGAGTAACTGGAGCTACAGGTGAGTGGCACCACATCCCTCTAATTTTTTGATTTTTTGTTGAGATTGGGGTCTTGCTTTTGCCCAGGCTGGTCTCAAACTCCTGGCCTCAAGCAACCCTCCTGCCTTGGTCTCTCAAGGGGCTGGTATTACAGGTGTGAGCCACTGTAAATTTATTATTCCATGTATCTTCTGGTGGTTCTTTCTCTGATTGATACATAGGTATTCAATAAGTACTTATTAAGTGAGTTAAGGAATGATTTATATGATTGGCCCCCCTGGTACGTGGTACCTACTAATGAATGTCTATCTCTGTCTGCTTGGAGGCTGATGCAGGTGGGAGAAGGACTTGGGCTCAAACTCTAAGACCATATGTTTCCCAGCCCTTTTGGCATAGCATGTCTGTCTGTGTCCAAGTAGAGTTAGAAGGGGCCTGTGAGCCAGAGGGTGCTAAGAGAGAATAAAAGGAGGGGACTTAGTGTGATATTTCGGTTGGCCTGGATGCAGGTCTCAGTCACTCTGACAATGCCCATCTGATATGGTTTGGCTGGGTCCTCACCCAAATCTCATCTTGAATTGTAGCTCCCATAGTTCCCTCATGTTTCAGGAGGGACCCAGTGGGAGATAATTGAATCATGGGAGTGATTTCCCCCATTCTATTCTCATGGTAGTGGATTAGTCTCATGAGATCTGATGGTTTTATAAGGGGAAACCCCTTTTGCTTGGCTCTCATTTTTCTCTTGTCTGCCACCATGTGAGACAGGCCTTTCACCTTCCACCATGATTGTGAGGTCTCCCAGCCACGTGGAACTTTGAGTCCATTAAACTGCTCTCGTTTGTAAATTGCCCGGTCTTGGGTCTGTCTTCATCAGCAGCATGAAAACAGACTAATACAGTAAATTGGTACCAGAAGTGGGGTGCTGCTGAAAAGATACCTGAAAATGTGGAAGCAACTTTGGAACTGGGTAACAGGCAGAGGTTGGAACAGTTTGGAGGGCTCAGAAGAAAACAGGAAAATGTGGGACAGTTTGGAACTTCCTAGAGACTTGTTGAATGGCTTTGACCAAAATACTGACAATGATATGGACCGTGAAATCCAGGCTGAGTGGTCTCAGATAGAGATGAGGGACTTGTTGGAAACTGGAGCAAAGGTGACTCTTGTTACGTTTTCTCAGAGAAACTGGCAGCATTTTGCCCCTGCCCTAGAGATTTGTGAAACTTTGAACTTGAGAGAGATGATTTAGAGTATCTGGTGGAAGAAATTTCTTCGCAGAAAAGCATTCAAGAGGTGACTTGGGTACTATTAAAACCATTCAGTTTTAAAAGGAAAACAGCATAAAAGTTTGGAAAATTTGCAGCCTGACAATGCGATAGGAAAGAAAATCCCATTTTCTGAGGAGAAATTCAAGCCAGCTGCAGAAATTTGCATACGTAATTAGGAGCCACCAAGACAATGGGGAAAATGTCTCCAGGGCATGTCAGAGACCTTTGTGGCAGCCCCTCCCATCACAAGCCGAGAGCCCTAGGAAGATTCCTGGGCCTGGCCCAGGGTCCCTCTGCTGTGTGCAGTCTGGGGACTTGGTGCCCTGCATCCCAGCCACTCTAGCTGTGATTAAAAGGTGCCAAGCTATAGCTCGGTCCATGGCTTCAGAGTTGCAAGCCCCAGGCCTTGGTAGCTTCCATGTGGTGTTGAGCCTGTGGGTGCACAGAAGTCATGAATTGAGGTTTGGGAACCTCTGCCTAGATGTCAGAGGGTATATGGAAACACCTGGATGTTCAGGTAGAAGTTTGCTGCAGGGGCGGGGCACTCATGAAGAACCTCTGCTAGGGCAGTGTGGAAGGGAAATGTGGGATGGCAGCCCTCATACAGAGTCCCCACTGGTGTGCTGTCTAGTGGAGCTGTGAGAAGAGGGCCACCATCCTCCAGACCCCAGAATGGTAGATCCACCAACAGCTTGTACCGTGCACCTGGAAAAGCCGCAGACACTCAACGCCAGCGAGTGAAAGTAGCTGGGAGAGAGGCTGTACCCTGCAAAGCCACAGGGGCAGAGTTGTCCAATACCATGGGAACGTACCTCTTGCATCAGCATGACCTGGATGTGAGACATGGAGTCAAAGGAGATCATTTTGAATCTTTAAGATTTGACTGCCCCACTGGATTTTGGACTTGCATGGGGCCTTTAGCCCCTTTGTTTTGGCCAATTTCTCCTATTTGGAATAGCTGTATTTATCCAATGCCTGTACCCCCATTGTATCTAGGTAGTAACTACCTTGCTTTTGGTATTACAGGCTCATAGGCAGGAGGGACTTGCCTTGTCTCGGATGAGACTTTGGACCGTGGACTTTTGAGTTAATGCTGAAATGACTTAAGACTTTGGGGGACTGTTGGGAAGGCATGATTGGTTTTGAAATGTGAGGACATGAGATTTGTTGGGGGGCAGGGGCAGAATGGTATGGTTTAGCTGTGTCCCCACCCAAATCTTATCTTGAACTGTATCTTCCATAATTCCCTCATGTTGTGGGAGGGACCCAGTGGGAGATAATTGCATCATGAAGGCGGTTTCCCTCGTACTGTTCTTGTGATAGTGAATAAGTCTCAAGAGATCTGATGGTTTTATAAGGGGAACCCCTTTTTGCTTCGCTGTCATTCTTCTCTTGTCTGCCACCATGTGAAACGTACTTTCACCTTCCACCATGATTGTGAGGCTTCCCCAGCTATGTGGAACTGTGAGTCTGTTAAACTTCTTTCTTTTGTAAATTGCTCAGTCTTGGTTATGTCTTTATCAGCAGCATGAAAACGGACTAATATACCATCTCTGCCCCAGAATGGGCATCCTGAAGTCTGGGGGACCATCAGTTTGTCTAACCAGCCTTTGCAGAATGGACAAGAAGAAATACCTGAGGCTAATGCCTCTGACTCTCAATCTCATCCTCACTTAAAGGACTCAAGAGATGTGGATGACTCCTTGTCATGCCCCAGGAACCCTCTGCCAGCTCTCCATCAGCCTTGTGATAAAAGTCAAGACCCTTAAATCTGTGTACAAGATTCTCTGTGACTTTGTCCTTGAACCCCAGCCAGCACAATAATGTCCCACATCATTTGGCCTTAACCTCAGTGAAATTGAATGAATCAGATGTGCAGGTCTATGCACTATAAGTTTTTGTTTGTTTGTTTGTTTTGAGACGGAGTCTCGCTCTGTCACCCAGCCTGGAAAGCAGTGGTGCAATCTTGGCTCATTGCATCCTCTGCCTTTTGGGCTCAAGTGATTCTCCTGCCTCAGCCTCCTGAGTAGCTGGGATTACAGGTGCCTGCCACCACGCCCAGCTAATTTTTATATTTTTAGTAGAGACGGAGTTTCTCCATGTTGGCTAGTCTGGTCTCAAACTCCTGACCTCAGGTGATTCACCCGACTTTGCCTCTCAAAGTGCTGGGATTACAGGCATGAGCCACTGTGTCCGGCCTATGCACCTATAAGTTTTTATCTTCAGTTATTCTGTGCGATCAAGAGCCTCAGTTTTTAAGACTTTTTTTCCCAGATCAGGAGACTCTTCTTGGAGGTGGAAGAGTCAAGTCCAAAGTTTTTTTCCCTTAAGAAGCTGTTTGTCTATCTATTCACCCATCTATCTGTTCATCCACCCATCCATCCAATCGCTTATCTATCTTTCTACTGCCCTCTGGCTCTACTCTGGGCCAGGCCCTGTGATCATGCTGAGAATCTTGGAGATGAATCAAATATACCCTCTGATCTCCAGCAGCTCACAGTGGGATAGACAAAGATGATGCAACTAGACAACAAAAAATATAAAAACATAAGTGCCATCTTGAGAAAAGTCAAAAGCCATGGAAGCATAGAGGATGTCCCATCCCAGCCATGGGGGTCAGGGGAGGCTTCCTAGCAGAGGAGACATTTGAGCTGACTTTGAAGTACAAGAAGGCATTAGCTAGACAGGGAAAGCATGAAAGAGTCATGCAGAGAGTACAGCATATGCAAAGGCCCAGAAAGGGTCAGAGAGCATGTTATACTGGTTGCAAACTATGTGCGGTGGAGATGGTTGAGGGGTGAGAGAGAGGTCACAGCTAGAGCCTAGTCCAGATTTCTTGCCCCGTGAATCTGGTCCAGGTTCTTCTGGAAGTGGGCAGGGAGGAGGTGCCGATGGAGGCCCCGCAGAGCCAGTGTGGCCTGTATTTAGCAATTGGTGCTAGGTTCGAGTGAGTACGCACTAGGCCTGGGGGATCCTTGGGCAAGAGGAGTTATGTGGCTCAGTTTCAGGCCATCTCCTCAAGCAGATGTGCATGAGCAAATGAGGCACAAACTGCAGTTGGGCAGATGGGGTCAATTCTTGGCTCTGTATAGACAGATAACTTTGCACAAATCACTTTTAGAGCCTCAGTTTCCCATGGCTCAGTTGGGAGTATATCATTTATCCTAGAAGGCTGGTGATAACATTACTTTTCTCCCTTCCCTTTTCTTTACAAGGTGGATCCAAATGGTCACTCTAGGTGAGGCCCAGGGAGATCCCCTTGGTACCCAAACTTGCTTTCCCCAGTTCATTTTGGTCAGAGTGTCCAAAATATGGTTCTGAATGCATCACCCACTGCTTGCGGAAAAAAGCACACATTTCTTAGTAAGGTATTCAAGAAATCTGAAACTTTTTAATATAATCTCTACCTTCTATTCATCCATCCACCCATCTGGCTGGCTGTCCTTTCATCTCTGTGTTCACCCCCTTATTCACTCAACAAACACTCATTTCTTGTCTCATCCCTCCTCCTCCTTTTCTTTCTTCTTATGCTCAGTCTCTCCAAATGGCCAGCTTCCTTGACCTCATGTTTGTGTGAACAGGCTCTTCCTTCTGTTCAGTGGATGCGGTGGGATGCTTCCCTTCTTTTCCTATCACTCACCTACTTTTTCTTCAAGGCCAAACTCAAAGGTCCCTTCCTCCATGAAGCCTCTTGCCTTATCAGCTATCCTCCTTCTAGTCTTCCATTCCTAACGTCTTATCTTTTTATGGGACATGTATTCCATAGCATTGTTTTTTTGTCTGTCTGTTACTCACTGACCTTCCACCCTACTCCAGCAGGGTGGCCTCTTTGTACATTTGTTTAGGTTGTACACTGCACAGGAACACCCAGCTGAGGAATGTGCCCTAATGTGAGGGCTGTACCTCTCTGGAGGGAAGAGTGCTTTTTTTCTAATTCATACAAAGGTACCTGTTCTCCAAGTGATGAGCTCAAGTGGCTGAGTTCACCCATATGGGGCACCTTTTTCTGTTTCCTACACAGGGGCTCTTTGAGTTAGTGGTGACCTTCCCTTGATTCTAAGTTACTGTAGGCCAGGAACACGTTGGCTTCATCCCTGTTCCCCCAGCTCCTAGAATAGCAGTGCTAGGCCCCAGAGACCTCCATAAGTGTTCTTGGAGTTGAAAGGAGAAGGCTATCAGTAGTGAATCTCTGTTCACTTGGCCTTGGAAGGGCAGGACTCATGCCTATCTTGTAGGGAGATAAGGCTTCCGAGTTGATGCAGTGGTGATGGCAGGTTTGTTTGGAAATTCTCCAGTAAGTGGTGTTCTGGGCCTGTCTCCCAGGGACCTCGAGAGCTTGCTGGAAGACCTGCAGACCAGGGCTCCTCCAAATATTGTTTTAAACTGATTGATGCCATGCCAGGCAGGGAAAGGACAGGCATTTTTCATACATGAAAAACAATACATTCTGGGGCCAAGATGAAATTATTTTACATTTATACGATAACAGGCAGGGAGACAAAGACGATGTTTGAGGACGTTTAAACCCTCAAAATCATTAGTCACTGTCCCAGCAGGCTACACAAATAAATGATCAATGCACAGAAAAACAAGGCCCTCTGAGGTGTTTGCCCAAGACCACTTATGTGTCAAACAGACTTATTAGATGTGAAGGGAATGATTATTTGTACAAAGTGAAATGAACATGTGCAATAATATTGTAAAATGTTTATTAGTCTAGAGTGTGCTGAATGTTCCTAAAATATATCAGGTTCTCAGCTTGCATTTAATGTACTGTTATAAATGATATCACATCCTTCCAAGCCGATTTTCCGCTTAACGCTAAGCTTCTTTGCTGGGGAAATCGTGTTTTCAGATCCCAAGTATGAAAACATTGTGGGGTTAAGCTCTCCCTTCTACTCCCTAACCCCCACCCCAATCAGTTACCTCCCTATAAAACTTGTCCTGAGTCTGGCTGGGAGGGATAGGGCAGTTGGTCAGGCCAGATGGTGGTTGGAAAAGGAAAAGGGGGTGAATGAGTTATTGTAGTGGGGACGTTAGGCTGGAAGTCCAGTGATGCAGATTTCAGGATCTGCTCACTAATCTCCTGCTGTGTGACCTTGGGGTAGTCCCTTCCCCTCTCCAGGCCTTAATAATCTCAGTCAGAAAATGGGAATAAAGAGACTCCCAGAGCTAAACGTTTACATATTCTAAATCCCAGCTTACTGAGTCATGAGTCTGAAAGATAAAAAGAGATTCTGGAAGTGAACAAATAAAGTGCTATAGAAAAATTCTTATTTTTTTCTATGATTCTGGCCAATTCTTACTTAACCTTTAAGGCCCTGACCAAATGTCCCCTCCTCTGGGAAGCCTTCTCTGACCTGCTAACCAGCTGGCAGTCTGTCATCTTTGCACTAACAGTGCGAAATGCTTGTGTCCCTTATTGCCCCACCAGCTCATGGTATCACCACATCTCTCTGTGTGAATAGGCTCTTCCTTCTGTTCAGTGGGGAAAGCTCTGCAGGAAGGAGAAAGTGGCTTCGTTCTTTGCTCTGCTTAGACCACCAGGACTCTCCTCCCTCAGTGAGTCGTCTGCCTCCGTGAATGCAGCCGCCGAGCTGGCCAGCTTCCTGGCATGCATGTCCAGCTGTCAGCTTGCTTTGAACTGAGGTCCCCAAAAGATCCCCAGACCTGGGCCAGGCACAGAGCTGGTACTCAGGAAATGATTAGTGGATGCTGGATGGGGAGGAGCTGAGCTAGTGTGACCTTTGGAGGTTATCCCTCACCTACTCCACATGTTAAAGATGGGAGTTGTATACCAGAGTAGGGAAGGGATTGACTTGGGGGCTACTCAGGCATCTTGGAGAAGGGTCAGAGAGAGTGTTTCCTATAACATGTCAACTCTCCACCCAAGAAGGAGGGGTAGAGGAGCCCAGCCAAATCCCATGTCCTTGGCCCTGAACGGGGGTGGGAAGTGTTGGTAGTGGGCAGTTCTTGGCATCAGCTGAGAGCACAGGGCTGGCTTTGGAGTTTGTGGAGGTGGTTAGGGATATGGGGGGTTTCCAGTTTCCTGGCTGAGTCACGTCCCTCTCCCTTCCCCTGCCCCCCAAGGTTTGCTCAAAGGCCCCCTGGAGGGTGATCTTCTGTGAGCTCAACTGATGGTCTGGGGATCTTTTGGGGACCTCAGTTCAGAGCAAGCCGGCAGCTGGACATGCGTGCCAGGAAGTTGGCCAGCTCAGCAGCTGCATTCATGGAGGCAGACGACTTGTTGAGGGAGGAGAGTCCTGCTGGTCTAAGCAGAGCAGAGAATGAAGCCACTTTCTCCTTCCTTCGCAGCTTTCCCCAGAAATGACTGAAAGCAATCTACATGGAAATATATACTAAAATGTGGGAACATAAAGTTAGAAGTAAGCATTCAAGGCAAAGATTAAAAAGTGTAGGAAGGTAGGGTGGATTCTGGAGTGAGGCTTCTAAGCAGGGATCCTCCTCTAAGGCAGGCCCTGCACGCTGTGGAGGCAAGTCATGTGTGTCACTCCAGGCTTCCAGCAGAGGGGACCCAAGCAGGTATGTGATTTACTGTGCTCACAAGATAAACACACGACCTTTGCTTAGAAGAAGGGCCGGTCCCTTGATTTGAGGCCAGAGAAAAACTCCTGCGATTTCTCAAAAAGGGGCACACCATGTCCCCGACAGCTGCCTGTCAGCAACATAAGCTGGCTGCTTCTTCCTCTGCCTCCCGTTTCTTCTCTTTATTCTCTTGCTCTACCTTCTCTACTTCCTCCTCCTCCTCCTCCTCCTCATCCTTTTTCTTCTTTTCATAGAGTTTAGGAAAGCAGTCCTTGGAACACAGAAAGAAGTGTTCCTGTTCAAGTTGAACCCCTGGTAACTGTCAGGGTTCTTGGGGTAGGAAGATAGCCAGGCCCCAGCATGAACTTCCGGCGGCCTGGGAAAGTGTTTCTCCCCACTATAGCAGTGGGCAGTGGTGGGTTCAATGTTACCCCCCTGAAGCGCAGTGCCGTACTGAGCATCTTATAATGAGTGCCTTCTACGTGCCAGACATTTATTGGGTACATCCTATGTTAACTCAGTTGGTCCTCACAGCCTCCATTCAGGGTGGTTCTTCTTATTCTCAAGGTCACAGGCAGAATATAGAAGAGCTGGTTTTGGCACCAGGTTCTTGCACTCCCAGGCTAGCCCCTGGCAGCCCCACTGCTGTCTCACTGTATGATCCTGAGCATTTCTATGGTCCTGACTCTTGATTTTCTCATCTGTACAGTGAAGGCCATGTGTCCCTGAGAGTCCCTTTAAGTGGACAGTCTGTGGTTGCCTGAGTAGCTGAGTCCCCCTTTGCACTGGGCTCAGGTAGACATTTGGGGTGCACAGGGACTACCTCTTGTTTTACCCTAAGTAACTCCTCACCTTTGCCCCTTGGGCAGGGGCTCCTCCTGCTGGTTGCCCTTAGAACCTGTCCCTGGATTGGACCGCTCCCACAAACTCCCTTCCCGGAGAGACTGAGACTCACAGGGAACCTGCATTCCTGAAGCAGGGATGGAGCTTCAAGATTTAGCACCTGAATCAACTTCTTAGGCTGCTGTGGGTGGGATAGGCTAGGTGGTACAGTGGATTAGGGATTGGGACAGAATATTCTCTTGCTTTAAACCCCACTAATTACACTACAACCCAAATTCCTTGCCACGCCCCTACATGACTGGGCTCCTACTTCCCCTCTGACCTTATTTCCTCCTACTGCCCCAGGGTACTCAGCATCCCCTCACATCAAGACAGCCTTTACAGCTTCCGTATTAGTGAAGGCTACCCAAGCTGCTGCAACTGATACCACTCCCAGATTTCTGTGGCTTAGCCTGATAGTTGGTTTCTTGCTCACATTAAGAGTCCAGTGGGCTGCTCCAGTGGCAATCATGGGAATATCACAGCCTCATGGTGCCTCTCATCGTGATAAGCATGTTCTGGGACTTCATCAGCTTCTTGGTTCCCTGGTTCATCCCTAAGAGTCTTAGCAGAGTAGTTATCAGCACCATATTGGTGACCTGTTCGGTTTGCTGCTTTTTTTTTTTTTTTTTTTTTTTTTGAGACAGGATCTCTGTTGCCCAGGCTGCAGTGTAGTGGCACGATCTTGGCTCACTGCAGCCTCAACCTCCCAGGCTCAGGATCCTTCTCCCTCCTCAGCTTCCTGGGTAACTGGGACAACAGGAGCATGCCATCATGCCTTGCTAATTTTTTGGTATTTTATGTAGAGATGGTGTTTCACCATGTTGCCCAGGCTGGTCTCGAACTCCTGGGCTCAAGCAGTCCTCCCACTTCTGCCTCGCAAAGTGCTGAGATTATAGGCATGAGCCACTGCACCCAGCTACTGCTATCTCTTTTGGCTGATTGCAATTCTTTTTCATTTCTGTCCTCTCTTTGGATCACAGTTGAAAAATGAAACCAGCTGGTATCTGAAGCATCGCTGGCCTTGAGGAGAAGACATGCTCTATAGTGCTAGGCATTGATGTTATGAGAAGAGAATTCCTTTTAGATGCAAAATCTCCTCCAAACTGAGACCTTCTTCCTTGACTTGCCTGTTTTGGGCATCAGCTGCCTTAAACATTCACACCATATCTGAATATCTTATTCTACAATGCAGTATTTCTTCCTCCACTTTTTTTACACTTTGACTTACTATGTGCCTACCTAACCTAAACTGTGCTGACTCTACAAAGTGTTTATGCACTCTTCTGAGAGAAGATGCTCTTCTGAGAATATTTTATTCTCTCCTTGGAATCTGTGGATTTGAAGATGGCGCCTGTCTTCTCCTAACGTGGGAATCAGCGAAGCGTTTAAAAACTGCTGCAAGATAAACAAGATTGGGATAGGGCAGTCAGTAGGAGAGCACGTTCAGAGGGAAGCTCTGTCACAACAGAATTACACCAAACTATATTTTCAGGATGAACTTCTTACCTCTTCCATCTCTTGGAATAAAATATTTTTCTGCTTCCAAAATAAAACAAATGCAAGTGTTCCTGCTCCGTGTGGTGATTCAGGGACCCAGAAGCCTTGCATTTGGTGGCCCTGCCATCTGCTGGGGTGCCGATCCTCTGTGCTCAGCTGGCTCAGGTGACGGCAGGGAGCAGAGGCATAGAAGACCACAAGGGGGTTTTCTGGCCCAGACTTGAGGGTGGCCCTTCATAAAACCTAGTCATACGGCCACACCTAACTGCAAGGAAAGCTGGGGAATACACTCCAGCTGTGCACCCAGGATAGAGTACAAATGTGTTTGGTGAACAGCTAGTTTGTTCCTGCTCCAGCCTTAAAAGCCTTTTCCTTTCCCTCCACCAGGCCCGAGGGATGGGCAGCAGAATTAGCACCCCCCGTGTTGCAGATGCAGAAACAAGGCTCAGAGAGACTGTCCACCTTGCCTCTTCCCACCACCCACCAAGGTCACATAGTGAGTTGGTGTCAGAGACCATGTCTCCTGGCCTGGAGCCTGTGCTTCTTCAGCTAGAAGCAGCCCGGTTACCCAACCCTCAGCATCCCCCACTGGCCTGGTCCTCCCCTAAGGCCCTTACCAATCTTCACTTTGTGTCAGAATTCACCAGGGACCTGGTGGTTCCTGGTCCAGAGGTGAGCTTCTGCAGGGTGAATGTACCTGCAGTACATGCAGTACGTGTACTTGCAGTATATATCTAGCTCAGTACATGGAGTGGGGCCTGGTATGGGCATAGCACAGAAGACTGAGCAGGGAGAGGCTTGCTCAAACCTCAGAAGGGCTGAGAGGTGAATGAGAGGAAGACAAGAGCGAGTGGGTGACAAATGAACTTGCTGAGCAGTGACTGGGATGTCCACAGCACTCTCTCCTGCTGAAGTCCACCTCTCCCCACCACCCACCATGCCCTGGCAGCATAAAATCCCAATTCCACCTCTGTCCTCACTATTGTGCCCCTCCCGCTGTCCCATCTCCCACTGTGCTCCAGCCACAAGGGCCTGCTCCAGTGTTCCTGCCTGGGCTGAGGTCTTCTGTGGCCCCTCCAAGGGCACACTCACCTTCCTCCAACCTGCCCTGTGCCTGTGGCTGACCTGTGTGTCCCATCAGTGGGCTCTGTGGAGTCAGGCCTCCAGTTGGGTTTGGTCACTGTGGGGTACCCACAGAGAGAGAAGCAGTATGGGTCAGGGTCTTCATTTCCACAGTTCTTTCCTCATAGATGTCTTGGACTGGTGCCTTGATCAGAGGCCATCACTCCTCCCAAAGAAGCCGTCTGTAAGTTCCAGCAATCACTCCTTCTCCTCTTCCCTTCAGGATAACAGTTTTGCTGCTACTGGCCCAAGGCTACTGCTCTATTCCTTGTGTTCCTTTCACAATAGCCTCCTTGTAAAGAATCTCTGCTTGAATTCTTCCTCTCCTCTCCTCTCCCCTCCCCTCCCCTCCCCTCTCCTCGCCTTTCCTTTTTCCTTTTTCTTTTTTTTCTTTCTTTCCTTTCTTCTCTTTCTTCTTTTTTTTTCTTTTTTTCTTTTTTTTTTTGAGACAGAGTCTCACCCTATCACCCAGGCTAGAATGCAGTGGCATGATCTCGACTCACTGCAACCTCTGCCTCCTGGGTTCAAGCGATTCTCGCACCTCAGCCTCCTGAGTAGCTGGGATTACAGGCACGTACCACCACACCTGGCTAATATTCTTTGTTGAGACAGGGTTTTACCATGTTGACTCGGCTGGTCTTGAACTCTTGATCTTAGGTAATTTGCTTGCCTCGGCTTCCTAAAGTACTGGGATTACAAGTATGAGCCATCGCGCTTGGCCTGAATTCTCCTATCTGGAGTGTGCTCCTGTTTCCTGTTGGGATGCCGACCTGCACGCCTCATCTCAGGGCCTCCATACTTGCTGTTCCCACTGCCTGGTGTGCTCTTCCCTCAGGTCTTTACATGGGCAACTACTTTTCAGCTTTAAGGTCTCAGCCTGACTAATGTTTTCTCAGAAAGACTTTCCCAGAGAGAGAGGTCACCTCTAGCCAAAGGTGTCCCCCTCACCCTGGTCGTTCTCAATCCCATAGCCCTAGATGAGTTTCCTCCTTGTATCTGTCAGTGTTTGCAATGTTTGTCTGGCTTTCTCCTCTGGAATGCAAGCTCCATGAGAGCCGGGGTTTTTATCCGTCTTATTTACTTCTCTATCCCCCAACCTAGGACAGTGTCTAGCACATAGTAGGCACTTACTATAAATGTTTATTGAATTTGTAAATGAGACAGATTCAATATGCAAACTAGGGAGTAGCATAAATGAATGAATGAATGCATAGATTGGCAAATAACTCACCTGAATAAATGGATAAATGAATTGGGCAAATGTGTAACAAATGAATGAACACATTGACACAGACATGCACATAGGGGAATGTCATGTGAAGGCGAAGGCAGGAATTGGGGTGATGCCTCTACAATCCCAGGACTCTGAAGATTGCTGGCAAGTCCCCAGAAGCTAGGGAAGAGGCATGGAACAGATCTTTCCTCACAATCCTCAGAAGGAACGTACCATAACCATACCTGGATTGTGGGCTTCTAGCCTCCAAAACTGTGGGACAATCTCTTTCTGTTTGTGAAGCCACCCAGTCTGTAGTACTTCTTATGGCAGCCCGAGCAAATGAATAAACTATGTCTAGGCTTTAGGTTTCTAGAGCTTTAGAGGTGATGACCTACTATGTACAGCTTTGGAGAGGCAGCACAGTGTGGTCGCAAGAGAGTGGGCTGGCAGCTGGGGACAGTCCCAGATCTGCCACTGACTTGCTGGGCTAGTCTTCCTGCCTGTGAACTGAGGGGATGGGACTGCAAGATTTCTAGGGTCTTTCCCAGCCCTAACTTTTCCTACTTGAGGAGCTGTGAAGAGGAGGCCAAGCAAGGTCAGGTGGTACAACCCAGGTCACCCAGTGGGTTAATGGAAAGTGGTCCCAGGAACAGCCTCTTGCCAATTATATGATGATTGCTTCTTTGCCCAAGATGCCTCCCAGCAGTCTACAGCAAGCCTGACCTTCTCTGATCCTCTGTTCTCAGCCCCTGGGTGGCCTTGGTGCTGTGTGGGTCTGATGAGGCCCTGGCTATTTGGAAAGGCGGCTTCCCGCAGGAGGAAGTATGAAGAGGGCCCTGCTGGTGTCCTGCGAGTTCTTGCATTGCCTCCCTAGGCTGCCTGGATAGAAGGCAGAGGCCTGGGACCCACTGTGCAGTGGCACAATATGTCTTTGTCTGGCCAGGGCTTCTGGGGATCATGGAGGCTGATCACATATCCATCCTCCCCCAGTATTTTCTTGGAGTCCCTGGCAGAAGGCTCGATGCTCTGGCTGGCCTGCTGACTTCCCTTCCTGCCTGATTCCAATGCCTTCTTAGAACTAGCCCAGGGACTCAGGCTGGTCCATACCAAATGGATGGCAGCATCTAACAACTAACAGTTTGCAGTTGTCAGGTTGTTGCTGAGTGGTCCTCTGACTCCTTTGCCTTTCAGTGTCTGAAAGAGTGTATCCAAGGTAGGTCTACAGAGAGGTGCTGCAAGTCTCTGTCCTCATAGGGCTACTGGGGTACTTCTAGTTGTCAGTTTCATGGAGCTGGAAGGGAGGTTGGCTGAATGGGATGTACAAAGATTCAGTGTTTGAAAACATGGATTTTTTTTTTCTTTCTTTCTTTTTTTAAGATGGAGTCTCGCTCTGTCGCCCAGGCTGGAGTGCAGTGGCGCTATCTTGGCTCACTGCAAGCTCCGCCTCCCGGGTTCACACCATTCTCCCGCCTCAGCCTCCCGAGTAGCTGGGACTACAGGCACCGCCACCACACCCGGCTAATTTTTTGTATTTTTAGTAGAGACGGGGTTTCAGCGTGTTAGCTAGGATGGTCTCAATCTCCTGACCTCGTGATCAGCCCGCTTTGGCCTCCCAAAGTGCAGGGATTACAGGCGTGAGCCACCATGCCCGGCCAAAAACATGGATCTTAAAAATGACAACCTGAGTATAGGGTGGTGAGGCCCGTTTCGCAATTTTTGTATGAAAAAAATCTGGAGGTCATAGTGGCACCCAAGCTCAGTGCAAGATGACAATGCCAGAGTAAGGAAGCACAATTGAGGGTGACTTAATGATACTTTGCAAGGAGGTAGCAAGTCTGTTGTCTCCGACTCATCTGATGAGCTATTTACCCAACGTAGAATTCTGGCTGCAAGCCTCCAGTGACCAAGAGTTCTCTTTTGCTTGCTTGAAGTAGCTCTGTCAGAAAGTTCTTCTTTGTATTCTGCTTCCTTGTAATTTTCCTTGTAAAATTCCTTGTAATTCAGCAAGGTTTTCAAGTACCTACTGGATGCCATACTGTTTTTCTCTCTGTTCTGACACTCATTAAGCTTATCTGCCCCACCTGTCCACTGAAAGTCTGTGATTTCTAGACAGTGACCCCATCTTTCATGCCTTGTCTTCTCTAGCAAAGACAGCCATTCCTCCTTCATCTGGTTTTCCCAGCACATGGCTTGGAGAATCTTTCCTTCTTGGTTGTGGCTCACCTTATTATTCGCCCACTAACCCTTATCTTAAACTCCTTGTGGAGCCTGCTGAGACCACCACCTCCCTTGCCCTGAGATGCCACTCTTACTGTGCAAACAGAGGTGGCAGGCCCAGGTACTGTGAACTTCTAAGTCTCATTGACCAGAACTTTTAACCTTGGATGTTTCTTCAGCAGTGGCTCACTGGTCCTTGCCTGAGGGACTTGCATTAAGACACACACTGAATTAGAGAGCTGTGCTCCTCTTTCAGCCCCATCCTGGCCACAGCTGTTCCTTTCTTCTTCCTCCAGAAATGACCCTTTCCCTTGGCTCCCTGATAAGGGCTTTCCAATTTCAACCTAACTACACTGCAAAGGGTTAATATCTTGGAGTGCTCTAAAGCCCAGTTCAGAAAGTCTCTTTCTGGCTCTGGGACTCAGTTTCCCCATGTGTAAAGTGAGGGGGCCAGTCCGACTTCTCTCTAAAGCCCCCTCCAGCCCTGATATCTGGTGTGCTGAGTGCATAATGTGGGCATTTCCGCTCTCATGACCCGCCAGTGGGACCGAGGTTTCAGTGGCGCCACTCACATCACACACGGCGGCGTAGGCGGCCCTGACTCTGCTGAAACCTCCACCAGGAAGCCGACGGGGAGAAAAGTCCTCCCCTGACCAGTCGTGGATTTCAGGGAGAGGCATCCACCCACCGGGAGAACAAACATTAGCATCCGTGTGGTCACCACTTGGAGGTGCCCAGATGAGGGCTAATCAAAGGCAGGGAGAGGTGTATTTTTGTCAGTGAATCCCCTTGGCTGGGGAGCAAATCTCCATCTTGGCAGGAGGGACTCTTACTTGATCAGGGCTGAGTTCTACGAGCGACTGTAAATTCTCAGTAAAACAGCCCCGTTGGGCCTAATTTCAACCACTTAACCCAGAGGTTGCATTCTTGAAGTGTTCTGCCAAATGCATTCATCTCCCGGCTCCGAGACCACAGCTCCTGAGCTCTTGGACGCAGCAGCTGCTTTACCACCAGCCTTTCTGTTCTCACCTGCCTGCAAGACTTGGGGTCCACTCCCCCTCACTTCCCCCTTCTTTCTCACTCCTATGCGAGGGAACCTTCCAATGTGGCTTCTTGGCAAGTGCAGGTCTGAGCTGGCCACCCTGGCTCCTGTTGGTTTGAGACCAAACAGCTGGGCAACTTGATCAAAACCTCATCAGCACTGGAAACCCTATATAAATGCCTGGCTAATTCGGTCAGACACTAAATCAAGTTGGCCAAACAACAGCTGAAATGGGCAAGCACAGCCTAAACTACTGGTCAACTTGGTCAAACATCAGTCAGCTGGTCTGAACAGTGCCAAAACAACCTATCAAGTTAGCCTAAGCAACCGGTACCTTCAAAACAACCGGGTCAAACTATAACAAAACTTCCACTTAGTTTGAATAACAAGTCAACGTGGTCAAGTCATACCAAAGCAATTGTTCAGCTTAGTCAAACAACCAATCAGCTTGATCAAACAACTCTCAAACAACCTGTCTTTAGAGTTAAACAAAGCTGAAACACCAAACCAACTCAACAACTAGCCATTAGGTCAAACAATACCAGAACAATGGGTCAGCTGGGTCAAATGATAGAAACACACCTGGCTGTTGTAAACAGCCAATTGATGGCCTCATACAATGTCAAAATATTTGGATTAATTCATTCAAACATCCAGTCATTTCCATCAAACCCAGTCAACATAGTTAATGAATGCCAAAACACCTACTCAACTTAAACAGTCAGTCAAATGGGTCCAACCGTGACAAAATAACTGGTCTACTTGGTGAAACCACCAATCACCACAGCCAAACAAGCAGTCAACCCAATCAAACTATGCAAAAGCAACAGGTCAAACTGGTCACCAAGCAGTAACAAAACACCCACTCCGTTCTGTCAAACAATCACTCAAGCAGGAGAGGCTGTGTCTAAACATTCAGTCAATTCCACGAAGAGCCAGTTGCCTCGATACTGAAACCAAAACAACCACTTAACTCGGTTAAATTAATGATGAGGCTACGTACTTGGAGATGCGCCCTCTGCTCTGTCCAGCATTCTCAGGCAAGCATTACCAAGAGGTGGTCTGTGCAGTAAGATGAGTGGTTAACGTCTCTGTCTTTCACCAAAACATCCATCAGTTCAGTCTTGAAACATCCAGGAAGAAATCAGACCTCTCGTTCCTCTGGGTAAATAAACTCTCTAACTTGGAGATTGAGTTTCTCAGGTCAGGGGACAATGGTCATCGGCAGACAGAGAGGTTTGAGAGAGCTAGTTCTGTCCCTTCTCCCCAGACCGTACTGGGGAGGAGAAAAGTCTCCTCTGGTATCCCTGGTTGCAAAATATTTGGGATGGAGATGCTTTCTTCCAATGACCAGACCTTTGAGGGGTGAGCTGCTCAGAACCTGCAGCAAGTTAGTGGTGAGCTATGACCTATGTGTCGGGTTAGTTGATTCTCAGAGCCAAAGGCACTAACCCCACAGCACAAGCCTGGTCTCCAAAATCCAAGTCTTTCACTGGGACAGGAACCCTCTTCATCAAGTCCTGGTCCCTAGCAGAGCAAGACTGTTCAGAGGTTAATAGTGACAGTAACACAGTGAGCTCTCACTGTGTGCTAGGCACTGACCTAAGAAGCCTTTAACATACTTCACATTTTATCTTTACAAAACCCAATGAGGTTGGCAATGTTGTTACCCCCATTTTCCAGATGAGATTCATGGAGGCTCACAAAGATGAAGAAAGTTGTTTTAGGTTATGGAGTTGCTAAGTATCAGAGCCAGGATTTGAAACCAGCTCTAACTTAAGGAGCCAGCTGTGCCTATGAAATCCTTATTGAAAAAAAGGATGAAGGAATGAGTTGGCCTGAACCGCATCATACTGAAAGTGTAGGTGAGATGGTGCATAATGAACCTGTGTGTCTGAATGTGTGGCAGCTGCAAAAGAAGAGGTACTTCATCCCAGTGGAGACACAGGTGTAGACAGGTTGGAAGCCTGAATTTCAGTAACACACAATCTCAGCTTACAGTCCACCCTGGTGCTAAGCCCTTTTGCCCAGGAATGCCAAATGGGCATTACTCATTACCCCAGAGGCCAGTGGGTCCCAGGGTACCCTGGACCTATAGGCAACCTTCAGGGCTGGCTTACTGGACAGGGGACAGGTGACTTCCTGAGATCCTCTCAATCCTTGCCACTGAAATCCCCCTTGGCACCTGTACCTGGGCAACAGGTCTGAGCCCATTATTGACCACAATTGACACCCTCCCTTCATTTAAGGGAAGAAAGTCATGTTGACTCACCTCCTTACATTAGGCACAGACCATTTTATTGAACGTTAACGCAAATCACACGGGCAGGAAATGTCGTAAAGAGAAAAGTAATCTTCTGACGGAAAAATAAATTATCAGCCATGTTCCGAAGGAAAAGAAACATTCTTAAATAATTTCTCTTGCTGTTGGTATTGGCTGGCAGTGTGGGCCAGCCAAGCAAATGGTAATTTCCAAATTAGATTATACATTATGTCATATTAGTTTTATATTAGAAAAACAAACGGGATCAGAGGAGAAGTGCCAAGGTTGGCGAGCTGTGCTTGCCACGTGACCGGCCGTGTTTCCACTGCAGAATGTTTAATGATTCCGGGAGAGGTGGAAGAGCAAACATTCAGACTGACACGGGGGAGAGTTGAGGTTGGTTGCACAGAGGTAGGCTCTCCCAGGAGGGAAAGGACAGCTCCCAGGCCGGGCCCCTCTGAGTGTGGGTACGCAACCAGGCTGAGGAGGCAGGGAGTACCCCCACAACAGTCTCATTTTCTCTTCTCCAGGGATCTGAACCTTCCCTTGGAGAAGCTGGTCTGGAGCATGGGCTTTGGAGTCAGGGCACCATGGCCAGTCCGTGTTCACAGGAGCAGCGGGTGGAGGTGCCACGCGTCAGTCCCAGAAGCCTGGGTAGGGCTGTGTTGGTGGCCTACTTCCCTAGAGAGCTGCCTGGGGCAGTGGGGGCAGATGTCTGTCTCCCCAGAGTGCAGGGCCAGGGGAATGATAAGGAGGAGACTTTAAATGAGAGTCATTTTTCCAGCTCATGTTTGTTGTTGTTGTTGTTGTTTGTTTGTTTTTTTGTTTTTTTTTTTGAGACAGAGTCTCTTGCTCTGTTGCCCAGGCTCGAGTGCAGTGGCATGATCTTGGCTCATTGCAGCCTCCGCCTCCCAGGTTCAAGTGATTCGTGTGCCTGAGCTGGGATTACAGGCATGCGCTACCACACCAAGCTAACTGTTGTATTTTTAGTACAGATGGAGTT
Organism: Papio anubis; assembly: GCF_008728515.1. Taxonomy (NCBI): domain Eukaryota; kingdom Metazoa; phylum Chordata; class Mammalia; order Primates; family Cercopithecidae; genus Papio; species Papio anubis. The sequence continues at coordinate 45,964,122 of NC_044976.1, forward strand.
TCACTATGTTGGCCAGGCTGGTTTTGAACTCCTGGCCTCAAGTGAAATGCCCACCTGGGCCTCCCAAAGTGCTGGGATTACAGGCGTGAGCCACCACGCCCGGCCAGCCAGCTCATCTTTGGTGAAGGCTACTCCATGCCAGGCAATTTACCTGTACTTACTCCTCACGGCAATCCCACCAGGTCATGTTATAGATAAGGAAATGGAGAGACAGAGAGGGCAAATAACTTGTCTGAGATCACATTATTGAGAAGTGGCAGAGCCTGTGATAAACCAAGGCTCCAGGGCTGAAATCTGCACCACTACAGCAAATGCCTGTGAGTGGGTGGGGAGTGAGGGATGATGAATGGCTGGTCAAGAGGGTTCTTGCAATCACTGAGGCATCAGAGTCCTGACCTTTAAAGCCCCTTTCTCCCTAAGACTGTTGCTCAGACAGAAAACAGCACTTGTTTGTGTGTGAACTTGGGCAAATATATTTTACCAAACTGTAAGCTTCTCAAGAACAGGGATCTTGTGAGATTATCTCTGAAAACTTCGTATCCAACTTGGATGTTGATATCACTTTTGATGGTTGCAGTAGAGACAGGAGAAAGAAGAAATCTAGATGGTGAGAGCTAGAAAGGGCTCAGGGCCTTAGGAACCCAGGTCATTATTTGGCGTTTATAGATCTAGGTGACTCTGAAGAGTGCAGAGCTGCTCCCGGTCCCATGACAGGCATTGGCTCATCATTCACAGCGCCCCTGCCCTACCTATCTTCTGAAGCACACTACTAATCAAAGTTGGCACTGAAAGGAAACCTATCTGAAACTCTTGGTCTAGCCCACCCTCTAGTTCTAACTGAGAAAAGCAATAGCAGAGATGGGGAGGCAGCTTGTCTGAAGTCACACTACCAGTCACGGACAGAGTGGGATCCCAAACCCCCCTCCCAGAGCATACAATGGCATTAAAAGAGAAGATTTAGGACAAATTAATTACCAAGTATCTGACAAGTGATAGCCTGTGGCCAGCTCTGGCTCTATGGAGCCTGGAGGAAGAGAGAAAATAGAACCCAGGGACCAATCACGCAGCACTGCAGGCTGGAAGTCCCATCACTTTGGACAGCCCTGTCCTCAAACTCTTTTCCATATTCCTCAGGAGATCTGGGTTCTAGCTCCAGCTGGATTTTCCTTTGGTAGTCTACGTCCTCTCTCTGGACCTCAATTTGTTCATCTGTTAAATGGGGACAGGCATGGTGCTCAAGCTCTCTGAGATGTAAAATCCCTTCTGGCTCTAATATTCCAGGATTCTGAGGTCTCAGAATTCAGCCCAGACTGTCCCAAAACTTAGCTGCTCCTTGCGGTGAGTCCATGGGAAACTGCAGTAATTTTACTGGACCAGCATGGGGAGAGGGAGGCATTCAGCAGGATTCCCGCCTAACTTCTGTCTGACACCCCTGGTGGCCTGGAGGGCTACTGCTGCTCCTGACTTGCTTCCGTTTCCCCCTGGAGAGCCCAGCTCCTGGGAATGACCTGAACTGAAAACACATGTATTCACTCACCAAAGACCCAGAATCCTTCCTGTAGGCCAGAACCCTTGCTGGGTGCTAGGGACCCCATCTTTGTCCTTGGAGGAGTTCACAGTCCAATGAGGGGGGCAGAAATGCACGGAGACCACCCAAATGCAGTCTGCACAGTAGGTAAGACCTGTGATTGGGATAGCAGGAAAGCTGTGGGAATGCAGGGGAGTCTTCCTGGGAAAAGCGATGTCTGAGCTAGACTCTGAAGGATGAGGCAGAATTCAGCAAAGAAGAGCAGGGGGTAGGGTCCATGCTGCAGGCAGAGGGAACAGCAGAAGCAAAAGTCCAATTGTCGGAGGCAGAGTGAGTCACAGGTAGCTTGGTGGACTGCAGGACAGGACTCTGTGAGCAACAGGGGAGGTGAGCAGGGACCGGTATGCATTTGCTAAAAAATATTTATTGAGTGCATACTAAATTGTGAAAGGCCTTGAATGACATTTCCAAATCCTGAATCACCTCCCTTCCTGGACCCTGGCCTGAGTGTCCGTAACATTTGTAATGAGGATTTGTTTCTAAATTTAGTTAATTGCTGTTTGGCTTTTCCCATCTCATGGGGATAGCTGTACTAGAGGGAGTGGGACAGGAAACTGGCCTCAAGACCAGGAATAGCATCAGGGACATCATAGTCCAGGAGAGGCGAGGTAGCAAGGGTGGCAACCAAGGGCATGCCTGGCCCCTTATGGCGTTTCCACCTGGCCTTTGCACTGTCTTCTTGACTGCCCATGTCTTCCTTGGGGGATGAGACCCAGCAGCCTCACTCTACAGCCTGGGGAGCATCCTGGGCTGGCTGGTGCATGTGGGGCAATTAAGTGCAGAGACTGGAGTGGAGTGGTTGAAGGGGCAGGAGGGCAGAGAGGGCCCTTGGGGAAAGAGTTTTGGGAAGCAAAGTCCCAGAACAGGGAGGAAGTGGTGGTCTCAGCCAGGGGGCAGAGCCGTATCACTGCAGGGCGCAGACCCTGGGAGAACTGAACCTGGGAGAAGCAAGAGGGAGCCATCATCAATTGCACAATAGTGTGCTAGATGCTTTGCTTATATTATCTTACTAAAATGCCTCAATAACCTTGCAAGAAAGCGTTATTACTCCCATGTTGCAGTTGGTTTTGATAATACTAGCACAAACACAGAGAGGTTAAGTAACTTGCCCGAAGTGACACAGCCAGAAAGTGTTGATGCTGAGGTCAGAACTCAGTCTGTCTGACTCCCAGTCACTTCTCTTTCCAGTGTGCCACGGTGACCCATTGTATTTCTTGCCTTTCTCCTTTCCTAGATCAGTGAACCTTCCTTCCTTCCTGTCTTCACACGGGCTGTTCTTTCTGTCTGGAGCACCATCTCTTCCGTCCATATTCTTTACCTGATGATATTCTCATTTTCCAGGTCTGGTGCAGATATCCTTTGTGAAAGGTCCTCTGACCCTTCCAGATAGATTTTATTTTCTCCTTCCCTCCCTTATCCATCCATCATCACCCACCATCCATCTCTTTATGCCTTACCCATAAGGATTTCTGGCTGTCTAGGTAGAGTTCATTTCCACCTCCCCTGTGATCCCACAGCATTTTGAAAAAACAGGTGAGCACCCCAGTCAGTTGCATTTATTTATTTTTTGTACTTGTGTCTGTTGGCTCCACCAGCCTGGGAGCTCCCTGAGGGATGGCTGGGTTTGACTCTGTTTTGCCCCAGGCATTGCCCAGCACAGAGTCCACTTCCTGTTGACCTCACCCTGACTTCTTTCTTGGACAGAAGGATTTTTGCATTTGGTCTGTTTCTCAAAGAAGAGTTTTCAATGTCTGCAGCGATTTTGGGCTGAGACTGAGAGCATTTTTTTGATGCCAAGAGAGACATGTACAAATCTCTACTGTTAGATGGGGAGAATTGAACTGGAGAAGTCACTAATAAGTGGATCCTTTTGCTTTCCCCAGGACCATGGGGTGATCCCAGAATTGTAGAGAATTGTGGACATTTCAGGGACTCCAGATTTGCCTCATCAGTCTGTGTTGCATAAACCATTGCTCAAGACTAGAGGAGATGTGGAAACTCAGTGTGTCTCTCTGGGCTCACTAAGGGGATGTTGGGGCACGTGCCAGTTCTGGTTGGGGATGGGTTGAGTATTAGACAGTTTTTTTTTCTAGATTATGCTGTGGTAATAGACACACCATGGTATGCTCCAAATGGGGGCTTTACAATAATGAAAGTTTACTTCTTGCCCACATGACATTCTGCTTGCGGTGGCTGTGGGTTGACTGTGGCCCTGCTCCATGGGTCTTCTTTATTCCAGGAGTCTTGTGAAGCAGCTGTCCCTATTTGGGACATGACCTACTCAGGGCAGAGAGCAAAAGGCGAAATGGGTGAACCACGCAATAGCTCTTAATGTCCCTTCCACTCATTTCACTGGTAAAGCAAGAGGTGTGGTGGGGTCCCATGTAAACTCTGCCCACAGGAGACCCTGCAAGCTACCTGGCAATGTAAATCCTGCTATAGGAGCAGGGAGCTGGGGTATGGATGATCAGAAGCAATAGCACATCAATCACAGGCTGTAACCATCATGTGGGCTCCAGCCAGCTCCCTCCACCAACCTTGTGTGGCCCAGGCAGGTGCTTCCTGGCTTTAAGAACCTCTGGAGAAAAATGATACCCAAATTATATATAAAAGTGTTGCTCAGCCTGTGGGGGTTACGTAGGAGTACAGAGAAAGCAGAGACAGGTGGAGTGAGCTGGTTGTGAAGACCTTTCCTCCCGTCTTTGCCCAGCAAACTCCTACTCTTCCTCTAGGGTCCGATTCTAATGCCACCTCCTCTAAGAAGCCCTTGGGGATAGACCCTCCAAGCCAGGGTTGGTGCTCTTCATCTGTGCTCCCACTACCCCTTTGCTTTTCTCATTTCGCATCTACTCAAGTGTGTGCGATGTCTGTTTGTGTGTCTGAATCTCCTGGGAGCAATGGTGTGCTGGAGTTGGCTCCTACCAGCTGTGAGAGTTGATAGCACACATCTTTTCCCAACTCCTTATGTTCAGTGGTCACGTGTAGGTAGCTTGAAATTGGCCATGGAGGGATATTTTACATCACGGAAATCAGCAAATCCTATAGATAAAGAGCATTTTCCTCTGGAAGAGCCAGTTGTTAAACAATTATTGTCAGCCATTGCCTTGGACTGTGGACAACGTGAGGGCTGGACTGTGCCTTGCTCATCTCTGTCTTCCTGTTGAGTCTGATGGGGGTCTTGGGTGTTCTACAAGGAATGACTCACTCAATGACTCAATGAGTGAGTGGGGGGATGAGGGAATGAACTTTTGGAGATAATGGAGTAGAAAGTGAATGAATGCATGTCTGGCTGGATTTTGAGCTTCCATTGGGTCTGACTGTCCTTCCTCCCAGACCCTCCTCCTTCTCCCAGGCCCCTGGCTCTGAGCTCATTGCCCTAGGGGAGGTATGTGACAGGCAGGACACAGAAACCCTGCAAACCTTTCTGGCCTTTGTTCTGCAAATCTCTGAGCTTTTAGAATTGAGAGTGTTTACAGAGGAAGTAAAGGGGAGAAGGATAAATGGGAGGAGGAAAGAGACAGGACCAGGTCTCTGTCTCCCAGGCAGCTTTGCTGGGGAGGTAACAAGAGCCCTGAGGGGAAGGGCTCCATCCGGGAGATGCTGCATTTTGGTGGCAGAGGCAGCCACATATGCGGGGTCAAGTGGAGGCTCTCAGGTATAAGCAACATGGGTCAACTCTCAGGGACTAAGTGCCCTTCCCTGCCTGGGCCCCACATCTTGACATTATGTAAGATTCCAGAAATGTGGAATGACCCCAGAAACTTGGGGTAAGAAATTAAGTTACAGGAAACAAAGAAAGTGATGTCTCTTGCATCCCCTTGCTCCTATGCAGGTTCCCATGATTGAGACCTGGGATTTATACTGCCACTCATGAATAATTTAGATCAGAGGTTGGCAAACATTTTCTGTGAAGGGGCATATAGTAAATACTCTCAGCTCTACAGGCCATATGGTCTCTGTCACAATTATTCAACTCTGCTATTGTGGCGCAAAAGCAGCCACAGACAGTACGGAAACATGAATGAGTGTGGCTGTGTTCCAATGAAACTGTTTATGGACACTGAAATTTGAATTTCATATAATTTTCATGTGTCTCAAAATCTTCTTTTTAAAATTTTCCCCCCAAACATTTACAAATATAAAGAGCAATCTTAGCTCACAGGCGGTGGCCAGATCTGGCCCAGGAGCCATATGGTTTGCTGAAACCCTGATGGAGAGGACTGCGTGAGTGAGCGAATGTGCGCATTGGTCAACAAGGTGGCAGGGCACTCGCGCCTGGCAGAGGGGGCAGGAGAGCACCCTCACCTGAAGGAATAGTGAGAACCTGTCTGGAGCAAAGACACCCCCTCCTTTCTCCGTCTGCACCCTGCACCCCCACCCAGCCCTGCTACTGGCTCCCTGGGCCCTGCCATCTGCGGCTATCCAAGGTGCCTGCTTGTAAGAGCCGGGCCTTCTGTGGGAGGATAACTGGGCAGCTGGACCCAGCGAGCTGGGCGGGCCAGCCGTGTTCAGTCTCCGGGAAATGAGTGTGGACACAGCGCAGGCCCAGTGGGGCTGCCCACCCTGGAATGCCTGGATCAGGTTCCCGGCGGCGTCTGAGCTCTGTAAACACAGTGGCTGGACAGGCCATCTCTCTGACGTCCATTGAAGGCAGCCCTGCCCAGGAGGAAAGCAGGATTGGGTCTGACAATTTGACATAAGCCACGGGGCAGTGTCCGGCGGCTGGAGAAGCCCAGCGACCCCCCTCCCCAATGTCTCCATGCTTGCTTGAGTGGCAGCTGCTCCCAATTACCATCCTCTGTGGAGCCAGGGGTCTTCGGAGTGGGGAGCCCCTCAGAGATCTAGGCTGCCCCTTCTGACAAAGGTGGAGAAACTGAGGCCCAGAAAGGAACAGACACTCGTTAATTGCTGCAAGACTAGAGCTAGAAAACTTGGTCTTTGGCCTCCCACAAGAGGGCTCTGGAAGATCTGAAGAAGATCCTTGGGTGGCAGCTGGGAACTTGCCTCTCAACCTCCAGCTGCCCCTGGTAGGGGATTCCTTTGGACCCGTCAAGGAGCACTGGTGTGGGAGTCACACACAGCCAAACCTTACACAATGTCAAGTGTACACACTTAGATGAATGGACATAGAAATCACCCACTAGGTGATTGATGAACACCCACTAGGCACCAGGCTGTTTAATGCATAATATATGCCAGCCATCTCTTGTGCCTTCTGTGGCCAGGCTGCTACTCACGTGGGAACGCACTCATGGCAGATGCAAGCACATGCACACTGACATGTGCACACAGTCACAGAGATGCATGGCCACGACCGCTGTGCTAATACAGCCCCTTGTTGACATGCACATCAGCACCTGTGTCTGTCCATGTATGTTCTTGTCAGGGACACATACATGCTTACATGTGCACATGTGTGCACGCACACACACTCCACGCTCTCTCACACTTTTCCACTGCCAGCTCTGGCAGGTGTGCTGCCACCTGGACTTGAGATGAACAGTTCTCTCTGGGGTCTCTAGACTTTTACCTTGTTGTTCCTGATACATTTCAAAGTTCTACTGAAAAGTTTGAAGACAGGGGCTGAGGGAGGGGCCTGAGAATGGCAAAGCATTCAGCAAATGGAATAGCAAAGCAAGCAATTTGGAAAATTCTTGTCATTTTTGAGCTCTTCCCAAAGATGCTCACCGGAGCCATAAAGATGCTCATGGCACCGGGCCTGCCAATGTCCAGCCTTGGACTGGTCTGACTGCTGAGGAGCAGGCCTCCAGCTTCCTCAGGACTAGCCTAGTCTCTTCATTGACACCAAACCCACCACCCTCTGGTTGCTCCACCCTCCACCTAGAGTCCTGCTGGAGAGGGCTGTGCACACTCAACCCACTCTTCCCCAGACCAGGCCGCCCTGGCTGCACACAACCTGCTGGAGGTTGATATGACACAGCTAACGCTGAGGGCCAGGCACTGTTTAGAGTGCTTTATATAGACTGACTCATTGTCACAACAAACCTGTGTGTTACAAGGCTGGGCGCAGTGGCTCATGCCTGTAATCCCAGCACTTTGGGAGGCCGAGGTGGGCGGATGAAACCCTGTCTCTACTAAAAATGCAAAAAATTAGCTGAGTGTGGTGGCGGGCACCTGTAATCCCAGCTACTCAGGAGGCTGAGGCAGGAGAATCACTTGAACCCAGGAGGCGGAGGTTGCAGTGAGCCGAGATCTCGCCACTGCACTCCAGCCTGGGCGACAGAGCGAGACTCTGTCTCAAAAACAACAACAACAACAACAAAAAACCAAAATCAAAAACAAAAAACCCTGTGTGTTACAGACTATAGCTACATCTATCCTGCAGACAAAGAAATGGAGGCACAGAGAGGGAAAGCAACTGATCCTAAACCACAGGCAATAGAAGAGCCAGGATTCACATCTCAGCAATCTAGCTCACCCTCTTAATGGGTGGTAACAGTCACCATCTTAATCACTCTGTAGTGCCACCTGTCAGGACATAGGGCAGGTTAACCCCAAGAGGTTCTAGGACTTCAAGACCCCGGAAAGGACTGGGAGGAGGAGATTCATACATCTTATGGGCCTACTGTGTGCCATGCCCTACTTTGTGCAGGCCCTGTCCTGGGAAGGCCCATTGGCCTTGCTGCCATCAGATTCCACCCCTCAGGCTCTTTACACTGCAACTAGCAGGTCCCTCCTCAAGCACAGATATGGTCCTGCTAGCTCAACACCTCTGGACTTAGTTTCCTTCAGGGTCCTGAAGGAGTTCCCACTGGATACAGCTAGGGCTGGAAGTGAGAATGCTGCACTGACAGGGCTGGGCTGTGCAGTCACCTGAGGTTGAATGTGCAAAGGGGGACACAGTTCCCAAACCCATTATTTCCTGCCCTGTGTCTTCTTCTCCCACCTGCATGTCTCATGCATGGTTTAAACTTCCCCACCTCCTACATTATGCTTGTACCGTACACTCTCCGTTACCTCCTCTAGCCTTCAAAGCTCACAATCGCCACCTCTTCTGGGAGACTTCCTAGATCACACAGCTGGTATTGGGAGTCTCTGCAGGTCCCTTTTGCTCTGTGTCTGCATCTTTATACAACCCCTCGGCCTGCCTTGGGTTGGATAGTTGCAACTGATTCTGTAGGTACTTATTGAGTGCTGCCTATGTGCTAGGCACTGGAAATACACTTGTGAGCAAGACAGACATAGTCTGTACTTTCATGGAACTTCCAATCCTTCTTTCCTACTGGAATTAGGGGCTCTTCCACCAACTGGACCTTGTTAAGTTTATTAATTTCATTCCCAGTGCCTGACACAGAAATAGCGCAGAATAGGTGCTTAATGCATGTTTGAAGATGGAATTTGTAATCTTGGTTCTTTATGATGCTTTAAAATTAGTTTAAAAATACATCAATTAATTTAAAAGTTCAATCTGATTTACCATTCTGATTCAGTTTGGTCTGGCAAGAGAGTGGTCCCCCAAGGGGCAGGGTGCAGGCTTGAGACCAGGCCTAGGCCGGTAGGGTGGGCGGGGATGGCCATCCTGTGGTGGTTGTGGCAGCAGCCGCAGAAGTGGACACATCTTTGTCTCTAGCCCTTGCCTGGCTGCCTGCCCGCCCTCCCGCCTGCCATCCACATGGTGGAAATACTGACGAACAAGGCCCTTCCTGTCTTCCTCTCTTTCCCCCTTTTCTAAAAATAAGCTGGAACCTTCCCCTCATCTGCCCCCAATTTTCTCCTGCTTGACCCCAACGACCTCATACCCTCAGATGAGGCCACATGTGTGCCCACTGTTGGACAGATGGGCCGACCCCGCGGTGCAGATGGTGGGAGCCAGGAGCCCGCCCTGGCCTCTGCCCCAACCTAGCCGGCCCCTCCAGCTATGCCCTTCCCGGGAACAAAGCACTGGGCCAGCCCCTGGACTGCCGGTGGGGTGGGAGAGAACTTGTTTATAACAAGAAGCTCCACCCGGGTTTTATGAACTGTCATGATAATAATAATCGCCCACGTTTGTATACAAAGCACTTTCACATCTGTTATCTCCTTTAGTCCACGCAACAACTCTTTGAGATTGCTATTATTGATAATGCCCAGAATGAACACATTAGGAAACCAGAGAAGTTCATTTACTTCCCTAAGGTTGCACAGCTAGGAAAGAACAACACCAGGATTCAAAGTTATGTTTCTCAGATTTAAAATTCTGCCCCTTTATACTCTCCCTCCTGTTTGCCTCCTGTTTGCCAATGTCTAAAATAGGCAGTGGCTTTGCAACTTTGTGCAGAGAGATTTTTTTTTTTTGGAGACAGGCTTTCTGTCACCTGTGTCACCTCTGCACTCAATCCTCTGTCACCCAGGCTTGAGTGCAGTGGTACAATCTCTGCTCACTGCAACCTCCACCACCCAGTCTCAGGTGATCCCCCGACCACAGCCTCTCAAGTAGCTGGGACTACAAGCCTGAGCCACCATACCCTGCTAATTTTTTATTTTATTTTATTTTTGAGAGACGGGATTTTGCCATGTTGCCCAGGCTGGTCTCAAACTCTCAAACTCCTGAGCTCAAGCTATCTGCCTGCTTCAGCCTCCGAAAGTGCTGGGATTACAGGCGTGAGCCATCATGCCTAGCCCAGATATCTTCATATCGTTCTTTTAGTTGCTATTTGTTGAGTTGCTATTAGTTGCCTACCTGTGTGTCAGGCACTGCTGGGCGCTCCACCCTGACCCCAAGAGGAAGGAATTATTAAACTCACTTGGAGGAGGACGAAGCTGAGACTCAGAGATGAAATGCGACTTGCCAAGGCCATTCCGCAGTGACACTGGGGCATCAGTGTTTGGACTGAGGGTTGCCTGACTCCAGAGAATTTTCTCTGCAAAACAATTCATAACAGTTGGCATCATGTGCTACCTTTTCTTGTTAGGTAAGTATTAATAATTTGACAGAACATCTTTTGAGTATCTGCTCTGTGTCAAGCATAGGGACACAGGGATGAGCAAGACCCACACATCCTGCCCTAGTGGGCTTTATGAATTAGTGGAAGATGGACTTGTAAATGGCAATTATGGTGCAGAGTGATAAACCATTATTAGCCATAATAGTAAGCTTTGCACGGTGTTTATTGCTCACTGAGGGCCCTCAAGGGAAATCTGGCTATTCTGCTGAAAATGGTCTGCTGGCCTCCCTGTGGCTGCAGCTTCATGTCTGAGCCTCCTGGCCTGGCATCCCAGGCTGTGGTGATGTGGTAGAGCCCACCTCTCCATCTTTGTCCCCTCCTGGCACCGGCCCTACTTTGTGCTCCAGCACCACCTGACTGCTAGAGGTACCTCACACACCGGGAGTTTCTCACCTCGGCTGCTTTATCCTGCTGGGCCTCTGCTGGAAATGCCTCCTATCTCAGGCCCCACTTTCTCCTGGTTAACTCTTACCCTGCAAAACTCAGCTCAGATGGTACTGCCTGCCCAGGATATGTACAGTGGTTGGAAGGGGGGGATTTTCCTGTAATTGGAGATGTGTAAGCCAAGGATGGATGATCAGGGCAAGGAGACAAGTCACCTAACTTTTAGGGTTTCAGTTTCCTTTTCTGTGAAGTAGGCTCAAGAATAGGACTTAACTACAGGAAGATAAGGGGCTTGCTGGAGGGAAGCACAGTAGCCTGTGGGAGCAAAGTGGAGTGTAATCCAGCCTGTGGGGTCCGGAAAGCTTCCTGAAGGACTCAGCACCAAGGAGAAGCCTCAGACGGTATTAACAGCTAACACGTAATTGTGCTTCTTATGTATGGGGTGCTGCTCTAAGTCCTTTGTGTATGTTAAGTCATTTAATCTTTGTGACAACTCTGTGAGGCAAGTGCACCTCCTCATTACACATCAGGAAATTGAGGCACAGGGAGATTAGGGGACCTGCTTAAGGCCACACAGATAAGAAGGGGCGAAGCCTGAATTCTAACCCAGGCCCTTGGGTCCCCCATCCATACTCTAGCCACCTTTCTACTAAAGGGGAAGAGCAGTGGGAGTGGAGCCCAGCGCCCAGCACCAGGGCCATGCTTGTCTTCCCACATCCTCTCCCCTCCCCCTGCCCCCCTGCCTCCCAGCCTCCATGTTGGAGTGGGGTCCTGGATGAAGAGTCAATGGGCTTGTTCTCCTGACTAGGCCCTTGAATTCATTTGTCTGGAAACCAAGGGGAATCACTGAGTTGGTGAGGAGCTATCACAGAAATGACTCTCTTCTTCCTCCCATTTGCAGGGGCTTTTCGTGCCTTTCAAAACACTTTTCCTGTATGTGATCTAAGCCCATTTTTACTAATAGAGAAAGAGGCCAAGACAAATCAAATGATCCCATGACCCTTACCACAAAGTCATGATTGGATCCCTCCTTCCCTCCCTCCATCTCTCCCTCCTTCTTTTCTTTCCTCTCATTTTCCTTTCCTTTTCTCTTGCCACAACTATTTATGTGGAGAAGGAGGGGAATAGGAGGATGAAATAGGTAGGGGTTATAGAGTGGTAAGAGTACTGGACAGGAGTCAGAAGCCTTAAATTTTGGTCCTGGATTTGCCATTAATTTACCATGTGACCTTAAACAAGTCACTTTTTTTCATCTTGATAACTTGGGGTAGGGGGCTGTCACATTCATTCTTTTATTTGACAGAATTGTTGTAAGAATCACTTCAATAATATTTGTTCTTACATCTGGCCCTCTATCCATCCATCTATCTCTCTGTCCATCCATTTATCCATCCATCCATCCATCCATCCATCCATCCATCCATCCATCCATCCATCCATCCATCCATCCATTCATCTGCTTATCCATCTACTCACTCATCCAACCATCCATCTGCCCACCCACTCATTTATCCATCCACCCATCTATGTCATCATCTATCTACTCATCATCCATCCACTGCATCATTCACCATCCCTTTCACCTATCTACCACTCATCCATCCACCCATGCATCCATCATCCATCCATCCCCTGGGTCCCTGCTCTGTACCATGCACCATAAGAGAAGGGCTGTACCATTTCAGGCCTGGCTCAACTGCCATCTCCCCCAGGTAATTTCCTAGCTTCTGTTGTGGAATCTGAAGGCCCATTCCTACCTTTTCTTGGAAGAAATGTCTGTCCCTCCAGTGTCACACTCACCAGTTACCTTTTGTCACAATCAGTCCTTAAACAGACTGGGAGGTCCTGAAGGGCAAGGACTGAGGTTGATTCAGCTCACTGTCCCAAGCCTTGTCCAGTCCCCGCCCTATATAAGCATCAATGACTGTTCTCTGAGTCATCTGTTGAGCCCCTCCCACTGCTCCCATTCTAATTCATGCTCAGCTTTAGAGGACAGTGTGACTTAGAGTGATGGGCCTGGAGTCAGATGCTAAACAGTTGCCTCGTCCTTTTCTCTTGGGAACCTTAGTCTTACTGTTTTTAGAGAAACATTCTTACTCCCTTGCTTCAGAGATCCAGAGAGGCTGAGTCCAACCCAGGGTTACACAGCAAGCCAGTGAGAGACTTGGAATTGAAGCCAGGTCTTGTCATACAATCCCCACAGCCTCACTTATTTGGATGCTGCCCATGAAGACCTGGCACACGAGCCGCCGGGAGTGGGAGGCAGCTCTGAATCCCCAGTCTCGCTCTCCATCTTGCCGGCCCTGGGCCTGCCCAGTCAACCCAAGCAGCCCTGTGGAACCAAGACCTGCTGGCTGCCCTGGCAAGACGTGGGGCTGGATCCAGATTGGAAGGCTGAGCGTTTGTTATTTTCGGGCTCAGGCCTGCTCCAGAGCTGACAGGCCTCTGCTGCCTGGTGGGGACAACCCAGACTTTCCTGGTTTTGTCCAGCTGTGGCAGTCCCCAGGACCACGCTGAGTGACAGGGGTCAGGCCTCCCCCAGCGCCTGTGATGTGTCATTGGTAGCTGTGAGCTGGCCCCCCATCTTCTCTGCTCCCAGAGGCCAGTCTCTCAGGGAATATGCGCTTGATGGGCGGGCTGTAAACGAGCTGTCAGCAGAGGTGGTCTCGCCCCTCCCTCTCCTCCCTCCTGCCTCCCTCCCTCAGAGTCTCAGAGCTCTCAGCCACATTGGAAGAATTAGGGGGCAGCTGGTGGAGGGAGGTGGCTGGTTCCCATGGCGGGGAGCGTGCATAAGTCCTAACACATTGGCGCTGCGTGTGTGTGCTGGCTGCAGGAAGAGGGCCCTGGCTGTGTGGATGCTGTCCTGGGGGGCTTGGTGGGCAGGACCTTCCAGAAAGCCTTTTTCCTCAACTGGCCTCAGGACCTTTCTGGACCAGGGAGATACCTCCAGTATTTTTCTGTTTGCATTCGCTATAGATTCTGCTCATCTAGTGTGGAAAAGATTCAGCCTGGGGCATGGCTCTTGGGTCCTGGGTCAGCAAGATCTGCTGATATGTGACCCTGCAGGAGCCCTTTCCTCTCCATCTCTTTGTGGGGCTTCTATGGTCGCTAAGAGCCGTTCAGTTGACAACCTGGGATGCGGATCTACATCGTTAAGAAGTGCTCACATCTGCTCTCTTTACCCTCCACAACAGTCCTGCAGAGTTGATATTCTCAGACCCACTTACAGATAGGAAGATAGAGTCTCAGAGAGGGCAAGGCACATGGCCAGAGTCACATGGCCAGAAAATGGCAGAGCTGGGATGGAAACCAGTTTGTCACATTACAAAGTCCATGCTTTTTAACTTCTCTGTGTCCTTCCTGAAATCTGATGTTTTATAGGTCTCAAGTGCCTGCTGTATACCCAACCCTGTGGGGCTGTGGAGTAGGTGGAGGCTGTGGCTCCTGCCCTCATTGAACGGGCAGCCCAGGTCCAACGGCACAGACAGTGTCACCCAGGTTGGGGTCTCCTGTGTCAAGATGGCCAGGGCTGCTGGAGTGGGCACAGCCCGCACCCCTGACTGACACTGCCAGGGGGCTGGAGGGGGCGCAAGACGAGATTCCCAGGGACGGTGCTGAAAGGGAAGGGGGTTATATAGATGTTCCTACCCCTGCTGCCTCCCTCCCATTTTTGTGATAATTCAACAAGGCCTCCACTCCTCTCTTTATATCATTAAGAAGTCATAGTAAGCTAAAGATTGTATAGGATGCTTGCTACTTGCTGTGTGCTGCGTGAAGCCTTTTACACACATGCTGTGATTAAAACCTCACAACTACACTATGGATGAGGTCCTATTATTATTCACATTTTAGAAATCAGAGAATAGACTCTGGGGCAGAGCCTCTGGCTGCAAGTCTTATGGTGCTAAGTAGCAGGGTAGGGATTTTATTTGACCCCAGGTCTGTGTGGGACTGTGCTACTCTCTCAACACAGGGCCACTTCCTGAGGAGGCAGCAGGAGCAGGAGCTGCCACCAGCCCTTCCCAGCCCAGCTTAGACCGGAAGCAATTAGATGGGCTTTGTGAGGCCTAGAAGGAACTTGGGCCAGGGGATCAGGGCACCCTTGGACCTTTCTCTGGTTCTCAGTCTGCTTCTCCGTCAAATGGGGTAGCTTCCTCCTGCCTCCTGGCCTCTGGAGTTTCCTGGGAGATGTGGGTGGGCTTGAGGTGTCAGAGTCTGCCCCAAGATGAAATGCGGCTAGAGATTCTGGAGTCTGGACCACCAGGAAAAGGCAAGACTGTCCCGGTCTGGAGGGCCGTGCATCCTTTGGTGGCTCTGTGAGCATCCAGCGCTCACCTCGCCGAGCGCCAGGGCTGGAACTGGCAACACATGGATTTGATTGTTTGGGAAATCTGTGTGGGGGGCCTGGGGTGGGGGAGCAGGGGTGGAACAGCTGATCAATCTAAAAATAGCAGAGCCTGGAATCCTGAGGGTGCCCCATTCCAAATTTGGAAGTGGCCTGTAATGTTCTCCGTATCGGGCACCCTACGTGGGTGGCTTTTTGATGACTTGGGCAAGCACCACTGTGGCAGCCGCACTGGGACAGGGAAGGTCTGGGCTCTGGTCCTGGCGCAGCCTCTCGCTGGCTGAGTGACCTGGGCAGAGAAGGCCCATACCTTCTCTGGACTCCTGCTGTTTGCCTTGCCCCAGCTGCTTTGTAATTTCTGCCCTGATATTCTGGCAAGGTGGTTAGAGAGATGCGTTTAGATAAATGTAAACTGTGAAGTGCTGCATATACATTTGTGGTCACTGGAAAAAGGGAAGGCACCCTGGGAGGGAAGGTTTTATTACAGTGTCCAGGTATAGCTTCCGATGCCTGCCCGTCACTCCCAGCCTATTCTCCTAGATATTTCCTCTTGATTCTTCATAGAAAACGCTTCCTTTGACGGAGCTAAAATCAGAATAGCACCCCCGTGGAACGGGCTGTACTGACAGGTACTGAACTTTCTGTCACTGGAGGCATTCAAGACATAGACAGACAATACCTGGCGGGGATATCATTTATGGCTTAGACTAGATGCTGATGAACTTCCTCTGACCCTCAGAACCTGGTCTTCTGTCCATGGGGGCTACAGTCTACCTATTATCTCTGACTTGGGAGTGTCCTGCCCAGATCTGGGGCAGACCCACTACCCTGGGCCCCCTGCACTGATGGAGACTAAATGACTTCAGCACCTTCACTGTCCATCAGTGTTCATGGGTCCAGTCTTCACCACACCTGGGTCTCCTCTTCTAGACATACTCCAATGCTTTAGTTATGTAATCCCCCAGGACCTCAGTTTCCCCACCTGCAGAATAGAGATGCTAACGCCAGGAATTCCAGCTTCGCAGAACTGCGTAGGGACAAGATGACATCATCTCGCAGGCACCTCAGAAACCACAAAATTCCCCTTCACTGACTCTGCACTGGAGGATAGGCTGAGGTCTGGGGAGCAAGGTTCTGCTTAAGGTCATATATGAAACATCGGCAGACCCAGCCCTTAAATCCTGGTTTCTCAGTCTGCAGTCCTGTACTTGGAGCATACTCATGTACTGAGGGGTCTTACATCATGACGAACCCCAGTTTGAGTCTTGCCAGTCACTGGCTGTGTGGTTGGGGCAAGTCATGCCACTTCTTTGTGCTTTGGTTTTCCTATCTGGGCACTATAATGTCCCCTTGGGGAGCTGCAGAGCAGATTGGACGAGACAGCATGTGGGAGGAGGCCAGGCTCTAAGAAATCAGGCTGCAGAAGCAGCATGGGGCTGGCAGTTTGGAAATGCCCCTGAGCTAAGAGACAAGAAGGTGGAGGGAACTAGGTGTCAGCAGAGCATCTTGAAGGAGTTGGGGTAGGGAAGACAGAGGTTACAGGAAATGGCAGACATTTTTTTGCTGAATTAAACCATTAGGAGTGACCCCCAAGGGGTAGGGAAGGAGTCTTGTCTTCAGAGGATCTCCTTGTTAAGGTCTGACTCATCCTGCAGTCCTTCCTGAGCCACTAGCAGAGCTGGCTTCTTCTCCCGGGCTTCCTTGAGCTTTGTGATACCTGCTGACAGAAAGGCTTTTCAACACCATGGGGGAGATGAACAAACTTGGGTTTGAAAGCCTTACTAGCTGTTTGACTTTGGGGGAGTCACTCTTGAAGCCTTAGTTTTCTCAACTGTAAAATGGGCACTAATAGTGTCAACCACATGGCTATGCTGTGAAAATGAAGTGGCTTAATATTGAGAATGTGTATAAACAAATGGAGCCATTGTTGTGATGGCAATGATGACATCCAGTTATTCACTCATTCATTCAAAGACCCCACAGTGCATTCATTCTCTGAGTTCTTGATGGCCGCTAGAGACACCGCAGGGGTCAAACACTCCCTGACTCTCAGGAGCTCAGAATCTAAGTGATCAATGTGCAAACCCACAGTTCCAACTCAAATAGAGTGCAAGCTCCTGGGGTTGGGGGTAGGGGAGATAATCCTATCAGATCCAGAGGACACACAGGAGACCCCAGGCTGCCAGCGGTCAGGGAAGGCTTCATAGAGAAGGAAACACTAAGCCGAGAGCTGAAGGAGAAGCTGACTTCGCTCAGGTGGACAAGCTAGGAAAGACACCCCAGGCCAAGAGCACAGCATCTGCCACACCCAGAGGCAGGAAAAACAATGGGGACCCCTAAGCAGATTGGGGTGGCTGGAGCATAGAGCAGCATCCTGGACCCAAGACCCCACGAGGGTCTCAGGACCATCTCCTCACCCAAGGGGCTGTGGAGAGTCACAGCCAGAAGGACCCTACAGGAGGGCTGCATTTTGATGATGATGATGATGATGATGATGATGATGATGAAGAAGATGTGAAAATGACTTGTTGCTGGCAGCACTGTCTAGACCCTGCTTTCTGAAGAGCGCTGCTTGCTCTGCAAGTTGGCTGGCAAATGCTCCCATAGGTTGGAGGTGCACCGGCAGTAGGAAATGGAGGCACTCAGTGCTCTTGGTAAATAGGAAAGAGCTCTCCAACCAAGAATGCCCATCCAGGAGGGCCCTGAGGCTGCTGAGTTCTCCTCTGTGGGGCTGTATCCACCACTATGTCCCCTGGGCCTAGCACAAGGTGGCCTCAGTACTGTGAAGTGAGGGGGACCCTCAGAGAGGGACAGGGTCACACAGTCATCCCCACCTGCCTGCCCCCTCTGGCCTTTTCCATCCCATTCATCTGGTTAGGCCGCTGCTCCCATTCCCCTGTCAGCCTGGTGGACAGCATCCTCACAGGGGAGAGCTGGTAGGCTAGGCTGGCGGTCCCCACTGCCCTCCCCAGCTTCTGACCCACTCCCCTCACCCACCCTAGCTCCCAGGATTGTCCGTGGGCAAGCGGCAACCTTCCAAGGAGTCCTTGAAGCCATCCTTGTCTTCTTGACGAAAGGCATCTGGGGTCTGCCAACCCCTCCTCCGCCGAGAGGGAAAGACAATACGCCGATAATGATCTAATATTTATACAACGCCTTTCTACCAGATGCATCCCAACAAAGTTTACAAGCTGTCCCTGCTGACGGCGCAATGTATTCCAGATCCTCTCCAGCCCCTGCCCCGCCCCCGCCCTGTGGCCCCCACTCCCTCTTGGGCCCAAATGCCAGCAGAGGCTCATAAATCCACCTGAGGGATAGGAGAGCCCAGCTGGCCTGAGGGACCGGCCCTTCTCTGACCCTCTCAGGCACTGCCCTGCATGGGCATCATTTATGCTCATGACTGGGTGAAAAAAAGCCGTCCCGAGGAGGGGCAGGGCCGTACTCCGGTTTTGAAGTGTGGCCAAAGCTCACAGCACCCAGCGAACCTCTCCCCTAGCCCTCCACAGCCTCAGACCCGTGGGAGGGACAGAGGGAGGGCCCGGCTGGCTGGGCACAAATGTTCCTCCCAGTCACTTCCTCCGCAGCCGGCTCCATGAATGAGGATTTGTGTTCCTTCCCTCCCCATAAATTGCCCTTGGTCACCAGGGCCATGTTCTGTGTCAGAGTCCCTGACCACCAGTCTTGGACAAAACCTGCTTTGTGAAGTCCGGGTGGAAGACAAACAAATGATTATTACCTTCATTTATCCCCTCCCCCCACCTTTTTTTCTTGGCCTGGAGTTAAGACCTTTTTTCTCTGTCAACAATCTTGACTTTGTTCCCCAAGAAGGAAACAGCTCTCAGAGCGACTTGCAGAGATGCTGCTTGCAAGAAAACCGTTTGGGAGGAGGGTGAAAAAAGACAGAGGTTACAGGAAATGGCAGACATTTTTTGTTGAATTAAACCATTAGGAGTGACCCCCAAACCAGAGCCAGGCAGAGGGAACAACTGGATACATTTAGGTCAGGACAAGCAGCCAAGTGAGGAGCTGAAACCAATTACCATAAATGAATGTTTCTCTTTTATTCACGACCACCGTGCCTGTTCCCAGGATGCTCTTGGGCGTCTTATAAAAACAGATGAACTCTCTGGTTTTGTTCGGGGAGTTATTAGCTAATGCAACTGTTGGGCAATTTATCAAACATTAGCACATGCTGTGATTAATGACCAAGAGAAGTCGTCACTGGCTGATCCAAAGCCGTAGCGGCTGCCTGGACTTCAGGGCTTAGGGTAGGGTCTTCTCCTTGGTGAGAACTTTATTTAGGATGTTGTTTCCCTAAAAGTAACAGCCACCCTCAAGTCCATCCCTTCGGTAGGGTTCTTCTGGTCATGAGCCACTTAGGTGAGGAGATGGTCCTAAGACGCTGGTGGGGTATTGGGTCCAGGATGCTGCTCTGTGCTTTGGCCACCCCAGTTTGCTTAGGGGTCCCTATTGTCTTTCCTACCTCTGGGTGTGGCAGATACTGTGCTCTTGGCCTGGGTTGTCTTTCCCAGCTTGTCCACCTGAGCAAAATCAGCTCCTCCTTCAGCTCTCGGCTCAAATGTTTCCTTCCCTGAGTCCTGGCAGCCTGGGGGTTCCTTCTGTGTGTCCTCTGGATCTGATGGAACTGTCTTTCCTCACACTCCATATTTGAGTCGGATCTGGGGATTTGCAGGTTGCACTATATTCGAGTCAGAACTGGGGATGTGCAGGTTGATCACCTAATTTCTGGGCTCCTGGGAGTCAAGGTGTGTTTGATCCCTTGTGGAGTCTCTAGTGCCCAGCCAGAGCTCAGAAATGGGTTGCATGGAGAGTTTTTGAATGAGTGAATGAGTGAACAGCAGACCCATACCCAGCAGTGTGCTCCTGTGACTCCTATAGTCTTAGGCTGTCTTTCTGTCCACGAAAGCAAAAGGATCGTGGTTCTCCCAGCACAGGTTCACCCTGTTGTGGAGCTGCAGGAAACTGGCATCCAGCTGAGAGCCACACGGGGGAGGAGTCTTACTGAGTGTGGCAGTGGTACAGCTACTTTCTCTCTGCAGGCCTCAGTCTCCTCATGTGTGAAATGGGCTAGTAACATATCCAGAGCTTCTTGAGAGGAAAGTTGCAGTGGGCTACATGGTTTTGGGGGCATTTCCAACTCAATAGGAGAGAGAAGGAAGCAAAGCGAATTAAAGCTGTTCTACTCTTTGCCCTTGAGTAAAGGACTTGAAGATAGGGATGGTTCAGCTTCTTCACGGGCCAGGTGTTTGGCTAAAATGACCGTCTGTGTCGGGGTGGAGGAAAGAGCTGATCTTCAGAATCAGGAGGAGTTGCATCCTGTCCTGCTCAGCTGTGTTTTTGCTGTGTGACCTCACACAATTCACACCATCTCTTGGAGCTTCAGTTTTGGTTCTGAAGAATGGGACAATAATACTTCACACCGTGGGGGATGTCAGTGTCTCAAAAGTGCTGAGTTCAGCTCCTGGCCCAGAGCAGGGTCTCCTTAAATAGTGGCCTCTATTATTGTTATTAAATATATTAACAAATGTTACTGGCAGGTGAGAAGCATCTTTGTTGTTCGTTGCAGACAAGATATTTGGTACGACTCTTGGTGTTACAGAATTAACAGTCTTCCTCCCTGCTAATTCCCCCATGTATGTTTCCAGCCTAGCAGTGGTCCCTTTGCCAGACTGCAGCGGGCCTTTCCCTGCTGAGCTGTACCATCCCAGCCTGCTGGGGCCGACATCTGCCAGAAAAGCAGACCACCTTCTCAGATTTTCCATTGCAGCTGGGAGAGAGACGAGGTCGGGCTGGCAGAGCAAATTACAAAGAAGCCTCTGGCTCTAGCTCCCACTCTGGCGGGGCAGGCCCCTCATGTGGTGGGGGAGGCACTGCCAAGGAACTGGCCCCAAATGGGTCTGTAGCAGCAGGCGTCCACCCACCAGGACATATAGGAGCCCCTGAGTTACCCTGGGTTAGCAAAGAGCAGGGAAGTACGCAAGCAAGGCAGAGAGTGTCTTCCTGTCTGCAGAGAAGGGCCATGGTTTGAGTCCAGGCTCTGGAAGACTTCAGGCAGGTTGCTTCGCCTCTCCCAGATGCAGCTTCCTCTGTCTTAAAATGGGAACAAATGTGGGTCCACAGTCCCTTAACTGACATGCATGAAGCCAGATGTATTTGGAAGTCAGAACTTTTCAGATTTTTAGGAAGTTGTGTTGTATATACCATACTTTATAAAACAGCCAAAGTCGGGTAAGGGGAGCAGCCTGTAAACAAGCGCTTGCTGATTTCTGCAGTGAAATGGATGAATACTCACATTAAGTAGAATTAGTAAAGATCATAAATAGCCCCATGTAGGTTCAGGCTGGGTTTTTTGACACCAGAACAATTTGCTGCAAATTTGTGGAAAAGCTCTACTTTTTCTGATCATCTTGGATTTTGGAATTGATAGCAGACAAGGGACCGGTGATGTCTATGCCATGGGCTTATGGTGAAGACAGCAAGAGAGAGTGGATGTAAGGCAGCTTGCAGATTTTCAGAAAATGGGAAGTATTAGTTCCCCCAGACTGGTTGTTCTCCACCTTGGCTACACATTGGAGCCACCTGGGGAGCTCTAAAATCTATGATTCCCAGACCCACCCCACTGACAGCGTGAAATCTGCAGCCCTGGCAGTGATGTTTCAGAGCACTCCTTGGGTGATTCTTGTCTTCTTCTTTTTCCCTTTTTTAAATGAAAGCTTTATTGAGACATGATTCACTTACCATACAATTCACCTGTTTAAAGTGTATAATGTAATGGCTTTTAGTATTTCAGAGTTGTGTAAGCATCACCACCATCAATTTAAGAACATTTCATCACCTTAAAAAGAAGCACCATATTCTTTTGCTTTCACTCACTTACTCCTCCACCTCCCCAACCCTAAGCGACCTCTCATCTACCTTCTCTCTCTACAGATTTCTTATTCTGGACATTTCATATAAATGGAATCATATAGTATGTATGGTCTTTTGTGCCTGGCTTTTTCCACTTAGCATATCATTTATAAAGTTCAAGGTTCATCCCCGTTGTTGCATGTATCAGTACTTCATTCTTTCTATGGCTGAAAAACCTAATTTGGTGTATCCATTTATCTGGTAGTGGAAATTCTGGTTGTTTCCACCTTTGACTATTATAAATAATGCTGCTGTGAACATTTGTTATACAAGTTTCTGTGTGAACATATGTTTTCCTTTCTCTTGGATATATAACTAGCAAGAGGAATTACTGGGTCAAATGGTAACTCTATGTTCAACTTTTTGAGGAACTGCCAGACTTTTTCCCAAAGTGGTTACACCATTTTATATTCCCACCAGCGGTGTATGAGGGTTCTGATTCCTCCACGTCTTTGTTTTCTCTGACTTTTTGATTATAATCATCATCCTGAGTGTGAAGTGGTATTTTATTATGGCTTTGATTTGTATTTCCCTGATGACTAATAATGTTGAGCATCTTTTTATGTGCCTATTAGCCATTTTTTCTGTCTTATTTAGAGAAATATCTTTTCA
Source organism: Papio anubis (assembly GCF_008728515.1). NCBI lineage: Eukaryota > Metazoa > Chordata > Mammalia > Primates > Cercopithecidae > Papio > Papio anubis. The sequence continues at coordinate 45,986,926 of NC_044976.1, forward strand.
GATCCTTCATATATTTTAAAATTAGCTTTTTAAAATTATTGAGTTTTGAGGGTTGTTTATATGTCCTAGATACAAGTCCCTTCTCAGACATATGATTTACAAATATTTCCTCTCATTCTGTGCATTGTCTTTCCGCTTTCTTGATAGTATCCTTGGAAGCACAAAAGTTTAAAATTTTGATAAAGTCCAATTTATGTATTGTTTTCTTTTGTTGTTTGTGCTTTTGGGGTCATGTCTGAGGACTCATTGCCATATTCAAGGTCTCAGAGACTTATCCATGTTTTCTTCGGAGAGTTGTATAGTTTTAGCTCCTACATTTAGGTCTTGTATCCATTTTTAGTTAATTTTTGTATATGATGTGAAGTAAGGGTTCAATTTCATTTTTTCACATATGGCTATCCAGTTGTCCCTCCATGGGTGGTGCATGTACAGTTTGAGACTCACTACCTTAGATCATTAACCCCAGGAAGGCTGAATTTGTGTTTCCTATGTCCTAGAAAATCACAGTAGCAGCACAAGAATGAGTGAATGGATGGATGGATGGATGGATGGATGGATGGATGGATGGATGGATGGATGAGTCATGAGGGCAAATGTGCCATGAGTCACAGACTCTAAGTGTCAGGTCAGAAAACGGGTAGGTATTGATGGAGATCAACCTCCTTACTAGGGAGAACCCCCTCTTGGTATGGCAGAGCTTGTCCTAGACTCTTTTCCTTTGTATGTTCGGCGGAGAGGCTCCCTCTCCACAGAGATAGTCACTGGGGAAGCATCTTATTGGCCCGTAGGAAAGTTCATTCTCACACAGAGCTGAAACCTGCCTCCTTCATGCCTTCACCCCTTCCCCCAGCCCTGGCTCTGCCCTCTGGGGCCTCCCGCCAGTGCTTCAGCTTCCTTTGCTGTGGGCCAGCTCTGAAGATTGTGTGACAATGAGGGTGGCTGGCTGTGGCTTCCTCTCCTGCAGGCTGAGTAGCACCCACTTCTCACAGGGTGGGGTTGTTGGCCCCTCATACCCTGACTGCCCCCTGTGCATCCATCCCAGCCATCCCTGTTCTGCCAAAGGGCAGGCCCAGGACCTGACACAGCCCACCAAATGGCATGTAACCAACCAGCTCAGTGAAAAGCAGGTCGTTTTTTCTCCCTCCATTTGGCCTGTACTCTGAGCAAGTAGTGCATTGCTATTGCTATTTTTCATTAGCCCCAACACAGTGCTTGCTCAGATTAAGCTTATGGTACTCATTAACAATATACACAATGTATTATTTTATTATGCTATATCGATATCATCAATATTATTATTAATGATATATTAGGCTCTATTAATGCTGATGACGATCATCTACTGAGTGTTTACTCTGTGCCAGCATTATGCACAGTGCTTTATAAACATTGTCTCATTTGATTTTTTAAAAGGGATTTATTTTTGTAATCCATTTTAGAGAAAAGTGAGTCTCAGAGCGGTGAAGTAGCTGACTCAAGGCCACCAAGCTTGGATTTGCACCTGTGTTTGCCTTCACAGACCCTGATTTTGAGCTCTGTGCTATCCTGCCTCCTGATGACTGTCCTTCTTGAGGGTGGTGCTTTCCTCAGTGTTTCCAGCCTGCCTCTCTGTTTTTGCTGACAGATTTCTGACCAGTCAAGGATGAGCAGAAGCAGAGTCCTTAGTATTCCATTCTAGCCCCTGCCCAGCCGAAATAAGAATCCTTCAAGATTGTGCAGTGGGTTGGCCGCATCACTCACAGGCATTGTCTTTGAACCCCTGGTACTTCCTCTGGGGACTGAAGAGGCGATCACCATAGCACCTTCCCTTTCCTGGTGCTTGCTGTATCCCAGAGCAGGGTCACTAGGCATGCAGAGCCCACCAAACCTTCAAGGAGGAGTAGGCAGGGTATATTGTACAGATGGGCATAGAGCCCAGCTGCAGCCAGACTGGACCATATTTTGCAGCCTTGCCCTCCAAGGAGGCACTGGCTGTTCTCACACTGCCAACCTGGCACAAACCCCTGTGGCTGTGAGCAAGTTGGGTGCGGCCTGCAGAACCCTTGGAGGCTGGCACGTGTCGAAAGAAGAAAGTTCCTTGGAACCACTTTGCAAGTTTATTAGGCACATTTTCAAGGCCTAGACAGGCTCCCAGAAGTTACAGAAATGGCTGGTGATTTATTTCTAGTCAGTGTAGTTTGACTAATTCAATTCAATTCACTGTAGCATACTAGAAATAATTCCTATCTTCTCATCCACTCTTTAACTGATTCATTCAGTGATTCTCTCATTCATTCATCACTATATCCAATTATTTTTGCTTGTTTGCTCATTCATTTTCTCATTCATTCACTTACTCCGATACCTCATAGGTCTACTTCCTCACCTCTTTTAAGTATTTTTCTCAAATGTCACGTTCATAGTGAGGCCCACCATAGGAAAAGCCCTTTTCCTGTTTTAATTTTCTTCATGCATTTTCCTAATATACTATCTAATTTACTTATTTGTTTTATTCATTGTCTGACTCTGCTGATTATAATAAACAGAGATTGTGTCTATTGCTTTTATGACTAGATTCTCAGTGCCTAGAATAGTGTCTGGAACATAAGGGGATTGATAAGTGTTTATGGAATTAATGAATGTATTTATTTTATTCAAGAAATACAGTTCTGAGAGTCTGCTGGATAAAGAGTTGTTTTTGAAGGGGGTCAGGATCCAAGACAGGTGCTTGGGATAGATGCTTGTGGGGTGAACTTTGAAGGCTGGGGATGCTTGTGTTAACAGAGGTAGTAATGGGTGACAGGTGGATCATTGTAGGCTGGTGGGACAGCTAGTACAAAGCCAAGTGGAAAAGTACAGGCTGTGTTTGCAGAGATGCTCCTGAGGCCAAATGGCTGGATTTGGTGAGTAATCAAATGTAGGGGCTGAGGGTGAGGGAAGCCTTGGGGATGACTGAGATTGTGTGTTGGAAAGTCTGGGTGGAAGTGATGTCATTAACCAAGGGAGACACTGGAGGCTTCAAAAAAAGGAAAGACGATGGCCTCAAGACCTCTCTTTCAAAAGCAACTTTCAATTGCAATTTGACCCATGGTTTTTGTGTTGTGTTGATTTTATTTTTGATTCACATTGTCTGCTTCTGCCAGGCGCCTGGAGAAGAGGGTGTTTTAGGCACCTCATCCATCTCTGCTGTCTTACATCTGGGTGTCTGTGAAATGTGGCTTCTTGGTTCGAACGTGAAAGGGGTTTGCACAATGGAAGACCCACCCATGGGCTTTCCTTTGCCGTGGCTGGCATGAGCTGTGGTGAGACTGGGCTGGGAAATGAGGCATTAGTGTTTGACACTTGGACTTGATTGCCTCCAAATGATTGTCTGCCTTTTGAAAATTATAGAGAAGCCTGCTTTGGAATTTTGAGCAGACATCAGCCACAGCTCCACAGCTATGGATTTTATGTGAAATTACAGCCGGAAGAGGAGGAAGGGAGAGGAGCAGCTGGAAGACTCCCTGGGGGAGGAGTCTTTAAAGGGCTGTTCCCTGGCAGAGCAAACAGACCTGTTCTGTGGGGTCCCTGAAGGAGGCACAAGGGGGAGGCTCTAAAGCCTGTAAAACAGCCCTCTCATAGTCAGATATTCCCAAAGATGAGATGGGTTGCCTTTGAAAGTAGTGAGCTCCCTGATCTGTGAAGTATGCAAGCAGGGGCTGAACAGATAATTATTAGACAGCCTGCAGAGTGGCTTCTTGTTCTAGGTGGGTAACTGGAGTGGACTTCACTTTGAGGTGCTTCCAGGACTCTTGTTCTAAGCTGCTAAGAGATTTCAGAAATTAAGCATTGTCGCATCATTGCCATTGTCCCTCTTCCAACTCTCAGACATCCTCCTTCTCCCACCATCCAAATCCATGGCCTTGAATGATGGAAATTAAGACATCAAGAATAGGTCAGAGTAAAAGTGTTCCAACTAATGAATGAAAAAAAAGGACAGAATTTGGTATCACCCACTACTTTGCAATACCCACAGAATTAATGGAGCTAGACACTGAACATCAATGGCTGCCAACAATCTCAGAAAGAGACACAGCCAGACCTTGTGTATTCCCAATGAAAGTGCACAACTCCACCTGTTGTCTTGCCAAAGGGATTTGAGCCTAAGTGTGATCTACTCTCTGGACCCAGCTGCCAATTTGAAGGAAAAACAGGACAGAAGCACATGGTGAATGGCATCATGAATTGGCAAGCAGCAAAATCCAGACTATGGAAACTCTTTAGGTCAAAGAGCCAGGGCACTTCCATGGATAAACTGTCCGATAGAGCAAGGGATGGAAGTGGAAGGCTGGGGATCACAAGAGACCTAAAAGACATCAAATATAGGAAATAAACATGACTGAATAATAGTGTCTAGGGATGTACATTTAGGTGATCAAATTATAAGGAAAAGCAAGAAAATAGTAATTATAAAAGTTAGAATTTGTGATTACTTTTGGAGAAGAGAGAGGAGGCACCTAGAGGGGCTTCTGTGGTGGCCAACACAGCTTTATTTCTTACCTTGGGAATGGTTGCAAAGGTATTCACCTTAGAGTGATTCATTAAACAATATGTTTGCTTTGTGTGGTTTTCTGTTGTTTTATAATAAAAGGTTAAAAAGACTAAGTCACAAATGCGGCATTCTGGTCTTACCCCCAAGCGCCTGAATATTGGCAGCCCTTGTCTGCTCAGAGTTGGGTGACCCTGACTGGCAGTGGTCTCTTTCTTCCAGTTTCCAAGACATTCTGAAACACAGGATAAAGAGATAAAGAACATGGAGAAACATCCCTATGATGGAAAAAAACAAAACAAAACAAAACAACCCACATGACTTAAAAACATCAGCAACAGTAATAATAACAACAACAACAAAAAACCCATCTGCAAAATTTGCAGGTCTCCAGTTAAGCTGGTGTGTCCCTTCCTAATTAGTCCTTCCTTGGATGAGAATGGGTCTGGGTCCATATTGGGGAAAGGTGGTGGTGGTGATGGGGGCAGCTGGGTGCCTGTGAGAAGCCTGAGGCCGTCTCCTCTGTCTTTCCCATCCCCTGAGACCACCACTGCCTGGCAGTATTGGCTTGGGAAGCTCTGCATGGCCCCAGGGCTGCTCAGTCTCCTGGGAGAGGTGCTACTCTGTTTCCTGTGGGATAAGGCACAGGGACATATTTAGATAAACGCAAAGTGAAATTGAAATCCCTTGGGAAATGCCTTGGGAGGGGTGGTGTGGAAAGGTTCCGGAGCCTGCTCAGTGGCTCCAAGTTTTACAGTCTGGTGAACAGGGATCCTGGCCCTTGTCCCGCGCTGAAGGCAGCCACCAGGGCACCAGAATTGTGGGTGCCTGTGTGTGTGGGGGGGGGGGGGGGTGGGGAGTCCTGAAAGGGACAGGCTTGCTTGACTCCTCTCTCAGGGGCTCACATGAGGACTTCCTAGGATGGGCCTGGCAGAGGCAGCAGCAGAGAGAGAGCCCTGCCACTGTCCTGAACACTGCAGTGTGATTCAGGGAAGCCATGTGACTTCTCTGGTCCTCTGCTGTGTCATCTGAAAAAGAGGGGATGAAATAAGATGGCCCAGAGTTCCTTCCCAGCTTTCACAGTGAGGGACTCTAAACTGCAATATTTCTCTGGCTCATATTTCTTTGACCCTCATGCTGGGTGTCAAAGAGCTTTCTTTCTACACAAAGCCTGCAGCTTATGCTCACACCTCCCTCCTGGGGGAGGTGCTGAGATGCCTTGACATCTAGCCTTCTCATTTCTTAGAATTGTTGAAAAGAAAGTGCATCTCTAGCTTTCCTGATTCAGTCAGAACCTGTGGTGCCCACACACCTTGTGAGAATTAGGAAAAGGTGCCCCTGTGCAGTCATTGCCCAGCATGCTGATAGTTAGGCTGCTGGAGAGGGGATGGTGTCTTTGGAAAAATTGAAAAGAGCAGCCCTTTTTGCCCCCCGCTCCAGCCTGTACCCCACAAAAGACACAGCCTTGTGGCAATGCACATAGCTTAGAGAGCAAAACAAGAACTGAATTTTTTAACCACCATTCCCCTCTTGGCAGGGTGTCTTGAACAGTGAACAACCTGTACAACTGCACATAATGGACTGTTTTACTGCTTTGGGCTTCTGAAGGGACCAGCATCCATTCTTGCTCCAATAAAAGAAAATAAGCACACAGAGAGGAATCTTCAGAGAATTCCTTTCCACATGAGTTCCAGTGCTCAGCATGGGGTCTGTGAGAGAGTAGGATCATGGATTACTCTACATCATGGTTACCAACTTCAGCTAGGACCCATCACAGTCTGCAGCCATTCCAGTGAGGTACACAAGTTCTCTTCTATCTTCTCAGATCTCCACCCACCCTTTCCATCCTATCCCCTTACCCAGAAGACACCTTGTTCCCTAATCATAGAGATGCAGAAGGTGGCACATGACACTTTCATCAGCTTCCCACAACCAAAACTTTGTCTAGTTGCACCCTCACCATCTCCAGCCACTCAGCCCTTCTCTGCATTCTCTGAATTTCTTCGTGACTTCTTCCCCTGCCTGACTCCTCTCTTCACCATTCAGGTCTCCCTTAAGCATAATTCCTTCCAGGGTGAAGAGGAGGTGGTAGGGAGCTTCCCTGAAGCCCTGTGTGCCCCTGTTAGAGAAGAGGTCTATTACAAACTTCAGTAGCTTCCTTTCCTTTTGCATAATACTCTGCATTTGCGATTTACTTCTTCAGTTTCTCTTCTTCCCCAATAGACTGTGGGTGCCCGCGGCAGGGATGGTAAAAGCCTCATTCACTTGCGAGAGCTTCAGTGCCTAGTCCCTAGCCTGGTATGTGAAATGGGGGCAGGGGTGGCATTTACTGTCTGTGGTTGAACAGGTGTGTGACTGTGTGTGAAGTGAGGTGTACATGAATTTGGGAATGAATGCTCTGAGTTCCCATGGCTTGCTCCTCTTGACCTCATTTGCAACAGGGACCCATGGATCCCACAAAGATAAAACATGGAAGGAACAGTACAGATTGTCCAAGTCCATTATGCTATTCTACTGCATAAGAAACTGAGATCCAGAGAGAGTAAAGAGGAATGGGCCTGCCTAATGTCACGTGACCAGGGAACAGCAGAACCTGAGGTCCAAGCAGGGCTCCTTGCCCTGGTCTAGGGCCCAGAGGAGAGAGGTCGTTCAAGAGAAAAGTTCTTGGGAGTAACTCCTGTAATACTAAATGGTACCTCCATGTGCACATCCATTTAAGCTTCTGAAACACTACCACTGCACCCTCTCCTAGCTCTGCAAGGTAAGCCATGCATGGCTAGCCAGCCCCTCTGTTCAAATGGAGAAACTGAGCCCTGTGCTTCTTGAGTGTGGCTGGGGCTGCTGCTTCCCTCCCGTATTCCTGGAGAAGACCGCCTCAAAGGAGGTGAAGCTACTTTTGAGTGTGTGTGTGTGTGTGTGTGTGTATGAAATGGGGGAGTTTTCAGCATCAGCTGAGGATGGAGAGGGGGGCTGCTTCAGGGGGGCCTAGAATAATAGGTTAAGGAGTTTGGTTTTGCCCAGCAGTGGAATGGGAGCTACCAAAGGTATTTGGTCTGAGGGTGCCATGCTGGGAGTAGGTTTTCAGGAAGGCACCTCTGGTATGTGGGAGGGTGGGTGTGAATCTGAGACTCAGGTGGGGGGTGCAAGCTTGATTTCTCTCCTCCGTTGGGTGGGCCACTGGCAGGCTGCTGGGCAGGGCAGGATGGGTGGGAGGTGGATAGTGGGGGTGAGCTCCTTAAGAACATCGTCAGCCTTCGGCCTGTGGAAGGACAAAGAGCTCACGTTTGGGAGCAGCCAGCCAGCATGTGTCCTGGGACTGGGCTTCCTAGCCACACACTCTTGTAAGGAATCCCACCCGGAGCTGTTCCTCCCAGGCCCAGCCCTCTGGGGAGCGGGGAAGGCGGGGCCTAGCCGTTTGCACTGCTGGGAACCAGGTGGGATGTCAGGGTCCCTTTTACTGTGCTGCCAGGAGTGCTGAGGGAGCTTGGTGTGTAGGGTGTGTGCCCGTGAGAGTAAGACAGACTGGGGGCACCTGAGAGAGGTGTGTACGAGTGTGAGGCTGTGTGTGCTTGTGAACAAGAGGACATCTCTTGCAATGTGTGTGAAGCTGAGTGTGGGTGAGTGTAAGGCCTCTGTGCATGAGCATGAAATGGCACAGCAATGACAGGGTGTGTGTGTGTGAGAGTGAGTCTGTGAGGTGAAGGTGAGTGTGCTTGTGTAACTTTGTGTGTGCCTGTGGGGTGAAGGGGTGTGTGTGTGTAACTCTGTAGTATGTGGGTGTGTGTGAGCCTGTGAGATGAAGGTGAGTGTGTGTGTGTGTAACTGTGTTGTGTTTGTCATGTGAGTCTATGAGATGAAGGTGTGTGTGCCTGTGTAACTGTGTTGTGTTTGTCGTGTGAGTCTATGAGGTGAAGGTGAGTGTGCGTGTGTGTGTAACTGTGTTGTGTGTGAGTCTGAGGTAAAGGTGAGTGTGCCTGTGTAACTGTGTTGTGTGTGAGTCTGAGGTGAAGGTGAGTGTGTGTAACTGTGTTGTGTGTGTAGTGTGCGTGTGGGTCTGTGAGGTGAAGGTGTGTTTGCGTGTGTAACTGCATGGTGTGTGTGTGTGTGAAATTCTGTGTTGTGTGTGCACAGCCAGCAGCAGGTAGAGGCAGGGAGGCCTGGTGGAGCCCATCTGCTTCCTGGTGACCCCAATTGTTCCCAAGGGTTTTCTTCCTTTGAAGTGGGTGGCAGGAAGGAGAGGCACTGAGGGCTGGCAGTGAGGGACCAGCTCAGAACCCAGAAGCCCTTCTCAGGGGTTCAAGCATCTGGGGCGCAGAGGCCCTCGGAGATCCTGCTGCCCGGCTACAGCTCACCTGCAGTGCCTGCAATGCAGCTGGGGCTGAACAGGCTGGTGCTGTAGCTGTAGGCCCCGCCAGGGCCTCTGCCTGCTACACCTGCTGCCCTGACCTGTGCTGCTCCTTGTTGTAGCTGAGCCCAGGACTGGGGCAAAGGGACTCAGGAAAACCTTGCCAGGTGAGCAGTTTTTGGAGCTGGCAGCAGCCCTAGCTGTCAACTGGGGCAGGGACTCAAATCCCAATTTGGGTCTTTCAGTGGAGACAGACAGTGCTCAAAATAAAATGAAACAAAACCTGGACTGGAACTCAGTAGTCATGGCCCAGAGGCCCACGTCTGTCGCAGACCTGCTGTGTGATCTTGAGTAAGCCCTTTGCCCTCTCTGGGTGCCAAATGGATGAGCCTGGATGCCCTCTCAAGGTCAGAGGGAACGATGAGGCCTGTCTGACCTCCCAGCTTCAGAGACAAAGTCCTGTGACTCATTGAACGTAATTTTATCTCCCAGCTCCTGAGCGCGGGTGCTGAGTGGGATTCAGTGAAGGGCTGGCACACGCAGAGGGCATCAGGAAGTGCTAGAGGAACTGGAGTGGCGACTGATCCCCTCGTGGGGAAGACGACTGGGTCTATGCCCCAGATAATTGGCTGGGCACAGACTTCATCCACAGGCTCTGGGAGAGGGAGGGAGAAGGGGAGGCAGGGCTGCCACTAGCCCTTAGGAAGCGTTCGTGCGAATTAGAACAATTAGAAAAAGACGCTCAGTGGGTGGAGCATCCCAGCAAAACGGGACTGGAGAAGGTTCTGCGCGCGCCTGCCAGGTACCAGGGAAGGCCTCCCGGCCATCCTGCGCGGAAGGCGTTATCAGCCCAGCTTATTAGATGAGGCGGCGCCGGCAGTAGAGGGGGCCGTCTCCGCAGGGTCTGCAGCGCCGGGGCCCGCACCTCCTGCTCCGCGGCCCGCCGCCGCCAGCCCGGGGCTGACCTCTCAGAGCAGGGCGGAGGATTTTCACAGCACAGCTTCCCGAGAGAGCGGGATTAAGGGGAACTGCTCGGGTGGGCCAGAGCCAGGGGCTAGGGGGAGACCGGGCGGAAACCCAAAACCTCCGCAGCTGTTTCCAGTTTGCCGCCCTGGCTGGACCGCGGTGGCTGCGTGCACAGCGAGCAAGGCTGCGCGGGCCTGGAGCGCCCACGGGGCGCGGGCCCTGTCTCTGCCTCCCCCCGCCCCGCGGGACTCTCTCTCGTCCCCTCTGTCTCGGTGGGGCTCAGTCTGTCTCTCGTTTTCTCTCCCTGTTTCTAAGATCTCGTGGAATCAAAGACATTGTGGAGGTCTCTGGTCCCTCTGAAAGGGGGATACTGGGTTCTCCCGATCCCACGATTTGCCTTCTAGAGCTTGCTGACCTGGACACCCCCGACCCCGTCCCCCCACCCGTCCCCCAACCCTGACCCCACCCCTCGGCCCGCCGGCCCCCGCCCCCGGCTCCTGGCTCCTGGCCCTGTTACACTCCCATGCAGAGAGGCGGTCCTCCAAGCCCAGGGCTCAGAGCTCAGGTCAAGAGTCCTGGTAAGGGCTTTGGGGACAGGCTTTGCCTCCCAGCCAAGCTCTGCCCTTCATGCCTACATTCTCCTCTCCTGGGCATCTTTTCCACCTGCATGCACCCCTAAGCCCCAGGCTGACCCCATGGGAGTCCCTATGAGGGGCCAGGGTCCTAGCACTGACTTTATACTCAAGGCAGAGGCAGGAAACCTCCAAGCCCCACTCCCACCCAGGAGCCAAACCCTGGAGACAGCTCAGAGAGAGATTGAGCAGTAGTGGAGGAGCCAGGGACTGGGCTCTGGGGTCACATAGACCTGGGTGCAAATTCTCCTTTGCTGCTTACTAGCTGTGCTCCCTTGAGCAGACACCTTGAGCCTCAGTTCTAAGATGAGGGTGCACTCAGGAAGCAGTAGGTGCAGTGCTTGGCGCAGAATGGGCTTCAGGACACAGGGGTTCTGCTTAATCCCTCTACAGCCCAATACTCCATATGGTCCCATCACTGTCCTGTTCTAATGCCTTCCATGGCTCCCTAGTACCTATAGAATAACCCAAATCCCTCTATTGACAGTACAGGCCTTTCATGATGGCTTCCAAATCTACCTTTCATACTCTTATCTCATAAGAACTAGAGAGAGGCTGAAACAACACACTCCATGTTCTCCTACCACCATGCTTTTCCTCAGTCGGGGAACTGTGAAACTGTCACCAGGAACACATTTCCCACAACCTCCTGCTTGCCCACGTATTTATGCAACTTAAGGTCTGCAAGGCCTTGCCTGGTGCCTTCCCTAGTCAGTCTGCCAGAAAAGAGTGGTTTATTCCTTGCTTCACTTGACCATGCAGCTTCAGAATCAGCCAGGCCCTCAGCTGGGCAATGGGGTCAGAGAAGAGCAAGACCGGCCATATACTTGGGTAGCTCCAGTCTGGTGGGTTGGACCAGCTTCATCCCTGGCATCTGGCAGGTACGGTGGTCTGCCAGGGAGGGGAGCACATGAGCAGGTGGCAAGGGCACCTGGCAGGAGCTGAAGTGGGTACTCTCCAAGAGCTGGCTCTGGCCCTCTCTTCTCTCCACAGCATGTGTCCCCACCAGCCCTCATCACTTACCAACTCCTCCACAGTAGAACTGGGTTGAGCCTTAGAGTTTAAACTTCAAGTCACAAGCCAGGGGCTGAGGCCACTGGCTTGCCACCTGATATAGTTTGGGTATGTGTCCCCTCCAAATCTCATGGTGAAATTTGATCCCAGTGTTGATGATGGGGCCTAATGGGAGGTATTTGGGTCATGGGGGTGGGTCCCTCATGAATGGCTTGTTGCTGTCCCTGAAGTAATGAGTGCGTTACTATTAGTTCACAGAGAGCTGGTGTTTAAAAGAGCCTGGCACCCCCTCCCCACTTTCTTGCTCTATCGCTTGTTATGTGACACACCTGCTCCCCCTTCACCTTCTGCCATGATTGGAAGCTTCCTCGGCCTTCACCAGAAGCAGGTGCTGGTGCCATGCTTCTTGAAGAGCCTGCAGAACCATAAGCCAAGCAAACCTCTTTACTTTATAAAATATCAAGCTTCAAGTATTCCTTCATAGGAATGTAGAATGGACTAAGACCACCTTAGACAGGAAGCCCCTCCACAAGCAGGTTCTCCAGCTTCCACTAGCTCTCCTTTAGGCCAAGGAACTCAACACCCCCAGATGGGTGAGGGAAGAGTCAGCTACATCCACGTTTGAATTTTGCTTTCATTGCTTCCTTGCTTTAAAACCTCGGGCAACTTCCTTAACCTGCTGTAGTCTCAGCTGCTGCTTCTGGAAAATGATGATAAATAGAGATAATATAATCGGAGGTAATATAGAACAGTGCTTCTTAAACTTTAGTGTGCATCACCTGGAGGGCTTGTGAAAACAAACTGCTGTACTCCACCCAGGAAATTTTGATTCAGTAGGTCTGGGATGGGGGTCCAAGAATTTGCATTTTTGACCTGCTCCCACATGACAGCTGATGGCTGCCAGACTGCAGACCAACTGGCACCAATGTAGAAAAATGGGCCAATACTGTTGTATTAGTCCATTCTCACACTACTATAAAGAACTAACTAAGACAAGGTAATTTATAAAGAAAAGAGGTTTAATTAACTCACAGTGCCACAGGCTGTACAGGAGGCATGGCTGGGGAGGCCTAAGGAAAGTTACGATCATGGTGGAAGGGTGAAGGGGAAGCAAGCATGTCTTCAGATGGTGGCAGGAGAGAGAGAGAGAGAGAGAGAGAGAGAGAGAGAAGCATGAGCACAAGGGCAAAGGGAGAAGTGCTACATACTTTCAAACAACGAGAACTCATAAGAAGTCAATCACTATCACTAGAACAGCAAGAGGGAAATCTGCCCCCATGATCCAGTCACTTCCCACCAGGTCCCTTCCCTAACATTGTGGATTACAATTCAACACGAGATTTGGGTGGGGACACAGAGCCAAACCGTATCAACTGTCAGTTGCTGTTACAGTGTTAACATGACGTGTGTCTGGTGCTCTCACCTCTTTGGGACAGAGCCCTAATTTATCTCTTTCCCGCTGACTTGGCCCACCTCACCTGGCTGGGCCTGGGCAACAAACACTCTCCCGACTGCAGGCCCAGCAACCTGTGTTGTCAAAGTCAAGTCCTTATAAACCTGACAGCCGCCCACAAGGCCACAAGATGAACAGTCATTTTGGCTCGGTTCCAGAAGAGACACAGAGGAGCCAGGCCTAGGGTGTGGGGTGGCCAGGGAAGAGGTATCAGCTCAGGCCTATGACAACCCTCCCAGATCACTCACCGAGGCTTCTCCTGGGCTCTGTGGCCACCCCCGGGCCAGGCCACAATCCAGACCCCTACTGTTAAAGCATGTCAAGAAGCCACTTTAATTCTCAAACTAAAAAGTCACAATGGCTGACATCACCGAGAGCTGGCTACTTGGCACTCTGGGTGGTGTTTGATGTGCTTTTTCTTTAGTTCTGAAAACAGGCTTCTGAGCTTGCACTATTTTTGTCCCTTAAAACTTAGAAGTCATTATCCTCAGCAAACTAACGCAGGGACAGAAAACCAAACACCGCATGTTCTCATTTATAAGTAGGAGCTGAACAATGAGAACACATGGACACATGGAGAGGAACAACACACACTGGGGCCTGTAGGGGTAGGGGTGGGGGGAGGGAGAGCATCAGGATAAATAGCTAATGCATACTGGGCTTAATACCTAGGTGATGGGTTGATGGGTGCAGCAAACCACTGTGGCACACGTTTACCTATGTAACAAACCTGCACATCCTGCACATGTACCCCGGAACTTAAAATAAAAATAAAAATTAATTTTAAAAAAGTTCAGTGACTTGACCAAGTTCATATAATGAGAAGATAGTACTTGTCTAAAGTCATAGAGTGAGTTTTTTTGTGGGGTGAGAGGCTAGGACCAGGAATCCTCCCCCGGGGTGCTTCCTCTTTTCCTTACATACCTATGACCATGGTGATGGTGGCACGCTCTCTTTGGTGGAAGATTTGAGGTAGCAGTACCAGGTGTGCCACCAAGACGTGAGGAGCTGGCTGTCATTGTAGTACTGTGTGTGTGAGTGTGTGTGCTTATTTTTTGAGTCCTTACAACAAGCCCAACAATCCATGCATCTTATCTGAGCCTCAACACACCCCTAATGTAGCCACCATCCTGATCCCCCTTTTAGAGACAAGGTCACTCAGAGCCATCTTTGGTGCTTATCTCCCCAAACATGGAGGCTCTGCACACCTCAGTATTCCGCATCCCACCTCTGACAGAACTGCCCTCACAGAGTGTCCTGGTGACCCTGGGCAGCTGTGTCCCTTTCTTGGTCTCCTCTTCCTTAGTCAAATAAGTGCTGGACCATGATCTTAAAAATCCCATCCATGATGCAGAATGATAAATGCCTTAATCATGGTGATACCCTGAACTGATCATGGCCCCAGGCTGAGTCTTGATTCTACATGGGGCACTATTGGTCACAGGGGCACATGGAGAGTGGGTGCAGCATTGCAGCTTTTCTTGAAGGAAAATCTTTTGTCCACAAAGCACCTTTATTCTGTGAATCTATGAAATTCTTGTGTATGTTTATTTAGAATTTGGAAAAGGAAATAGATTCCATTTTTGTTCAGAAAAATAGGACACCAAAATGTCTATAATGAAAGACTTTTAAAGCCACCACTAAATGTGTAAGGCTCCTGACTTCAAAGGCAATGCAGGAATAATTTGTCCTCAGGGCTCAGAAATGGTGGGTGAGGCTTGCCTTTATACTCACCTCCAAGGCTCTAGGGAAGTTTGAAGATTTGACTTCAGCTTTGTGCAGTCAGGGCCGTTGGCATTGCTTTTAGATTTTATTACCCAAAGAGAATGCGTGTGAGTGTGTGTTGACCTGTCTGTGGGCCGGAGTGTGAGCCTGTGCCAGGATAAGCGTGCATGTGTGATATGTGTGTGCTTGTGGGTGACGCAGGCTGCATGTGACATGCATGGGAGTGTTGAATGTGTCTGACTTTGTGCCTGGGTATGTGGGGTGGCTGATGTGGGGTAAGTGACTCCGGAAGGCCTTGGAGCTCCATGTGTGTTGCAGGGCTCTTCGGGAGTTTGTTGTGGGTTTGTGGAAGGCTATTATGTGAGTTGTGACTGGATAGCAAAGCTGACTGGGACCTGATTAGGACACTAAACAAATACAAGAAACGTATGATCTTCTAAATCTCCCCAGAGCTGAGGTTTGGGTTGATAAAAGGCAACAGTTTGAAAACAGACCATCAAATGAGACCATTTCTGATCTACTTTTTTTTTTGCTTTAAAAAAGAAACCAGCCCCAAATGACAGTGCAATTAATGCAAAAGTTCTGGCTTTTACAGAAAAGACATCTCTCTCCAGGGAGTCCAGGGCACAAAGCCAGTCATGAAGCCAGACAGAGGAGTACAGGGACCATAGGATTATATGGCACCCTTAAATTTCCCCCACATTGCCCTCAATGGGTCACTGCCCATCCTGTTGCCACTGCAGGGTAGAAAACACCAGTGATAGTGATAATAACATGCACAGTGAATAGATCAGCCCTTGAGCTTTCTACCTCCCCAGTTCCCATCAGTCCTTGATCGCATCTGAGGTATAGATGATTGCATCTGAGGGAGAGAGCTAACAGACCAGGAGGAACAATAATTTAAAATAAGCGTAATAAGAGTCCTCAAAGCGACAAAGTGGGATATGGGGACCATGAAGCACGTCCAAGTAATTACAGAGGAGAAACAAGGGGAGATCCTGGATATGAGAGAGTTTATCACCAAAAACCTTCACTAAAGGAACTTCTAAAGGCATATTTGGGAAGAAGGATATTGAACCCAGAAAGAGGGAATGTGATGCAAAAAGGATCACTGGGTAAGGAAAGTAAATATGAGGATACATTTAAACAAACACTGACTGTCAAACAATAATATAATATTAAGGATTATGACTAATTGGGGGTCAAAAATCAAAGTAGAACTAAAATACTAGAAAGTAACATTGTATGAGATGGGAAGAAGAGTAATTTAAGTTGAAGCATTCTAAAGTCTTTGTGTTGTTGGGGAGGAGGAAAAATATTACTTCATTTTAGATTGTGTTAAGAATGCATGTTAAAAATTTAAAGGTAACTAGTAAAAAAGTAGAAATAAAATGTATAACTTATAAACCAGTAAAGGAAAAAATGAATTAAAGAAAAGCCTTGATTAATTCAAAAGAGGATGGAAAATGAAAGTAAATAAAGAAGCAAAGAGAAGCAGGGTAAGCAAAAAGCAGACAATAAGATGGTAGATATAAACCCAAATATATGAGGAACTGCAGTAAATGTAAATGGATCAAAATCTCTAGTTAAAAGATAAGGATGGTAATATTGGGCAAAAATAAACAAATATGTCTATCTACCCCATTTTGGCTGTATGCTGTTTACCCCAAACACACTTAAAACATAAGGATCCAGATAGGTTAAAAATAAAGTGTTGGAAAAAGATGTCGTGAAGATAAGTAAGACTAATGAATGATCCCTTAATCGCCAAATCCAGCAGTTTATTAAAACATTGTGACTAGCTGTGTTTATTTCATTAATGCAAAGATTATGTAACATTTTGAAATCTATTAACTCAATCCCAAATATTAGCAAGTTAAGAGAAAAAAAAAAACAATGGTCCCAATGAATTAAGAAAAATGATTTTATGAAATTCTACGTCCATTTATGATAAAGTTCTCAGCAAACTAGTAATATAAGGGATATTTCCAAACCTGAAAAGTAGTTTCTACCAAGAACTTACAGCTAACACAGTATGTGGTGGGAAAATATTTGAAGCACTTTCTTTAAAATTAGGAATTATGCAAGGGTATCTGCAATCACTGCTTCAATTAAACATTACACTGGAATTCCTCACCAGAATAGTAAGGCAAGATAAAGAAACAAACTAGATTGTGATTGATTATGATAGGATATAATGATTTATGTAGAAATCTAAGAGCATCTACAGACAAACTATTAAAATTAATGAGAACTAAGTGAATTTGCTCACTACAAATAAAATCAACATACAAAAATCAATTGTATTCCCATATACCACAACAAAGTATTAAAAATAAATGTTTAAAAAGATAGCATTTATAATATGCACAGAAAAAATAAGGTACTTAGGAATAAATCTAACAACATACATAAGAGACCTTTTGGGAAAAAATATAAAACTTTAAGTTATCAAAGATCCAAATAAAAATATATAATATTAATGAATAGGAAGAGTCAATGTTATGAAGGTGTCAGTTTTCTCTAAATTAATAATATATTTATTAGGATTAAAATAAAATACCAACAGTGTGTGTCTGTGTGTATGTGTGTATATAATTTTTAAAACTTATTCTAAAACTTATATGAAAGAACTAAGGTTCAGTAACAGTTAAACAATTGAAGAAAAGGAACAAGGTGGTTAAATTTGCCCTAGCAAAAAGTAAGACTTATTTTAAAATCTTGGTAATTAAGACAGTGTGTACATCTGGAATAGATACGGTTGTATAAATCAGCATATTTCTCCTTCTCTTAGAAATCATCCAAAAGCAACAAAAAGGATGAAAAAATAAACTCTATTTTTGGCAAAACTTGAGGACAGGTATTACCCAAGACTCCCAAATATGTGTAAGAATTGTCCAAAGAAGCTGAGATTAGGAAAAAACAAATAGGAGGAAATGAAGAGAAAGAAGCTCCCAGAAAGATCTCTTTGATGAGATAGCTAGGCAAAAATATTCTTCCTAAAAGTAAGGGGTATATATTCAGAGATGCAAAAGCTATATCTCCTATTTTCAAAAACAGGTGCAATAACTGGAGTTAAATGTGCTAAAGGGAAAATACTTCTTGGACTTGATTTGGTTGAGAAAAACTGAAGATGCAGGGCTACACAAAAAATCATAGGGGTGAACCTCTTTTCAGAAGCAATTTGTTTCTGTGGCAGCAGAGAACAGGCCCTTCTAGTAAAAACCAGCAAGTGAGGGATTCCATCTTTCCCCAACCAAAGTATTCTCCTGTCTGGCAGTGGAAAGTCTAGGAAAACAGAACTCAACTTATTCAGTGCTAGCAAAGATTTTTAGTGCTATGAAGAGTAATAACAAGGATCTAATAGAGCATCAAAACAAAGATATTATAAGAAATGCATCAATACAAAGATAATTTTGTGTACTGAGTTAAAAAGAAAATATTCACAAGTTTATTAATAGACAAAGACTACTCCCCAGAGAAAGGTTGCCACAGCAGATAAAAATTCGGACCAAACATTATCATGAATTAAAAAAAATCTTTTTGGAGTTATTGCCTATATGAAGCAAGACAACAAAGCAAAGATGAA
The DNA here is from genome assembly GCF_008728515.1 of Papio anubis. Taxonomy (NCBI): domain Eukaryota; kingdom Metazoa; phylum Chordata; class Mammalia; order Primates; family Cercopithecidae; genus Papio; species Papio anubis. Next base: position 46,005,157 of record NC_044976.1, read on the forward strand.
AAAGCCCAGGGAAGAAAAGGTATGATTATAGAAAGAAAAAAATACATTAGCTGGCAAAATCCAAGAAGGGAATATAAAAGAAATCATCCAGAAATGAAGATAGCTTAGAATAAGTACAAAGGAGAATGTACTTTGAGGAAAACAGTAAGTGAACTAGAGGATAAAAATGAGAAAAGCAAGCAAAATGAAACAGAAGAATATTTTTTGAAAGGATTGGGGGAAAGAAAATGATTGGTATATAAAACAGGCAATGAAGATTCAACTTGTGGACTTTTGGAGTCCTCAAAGCAGTTAACCAATATAATAGTACAGAATGAATATTTAAAGCTTAATTCAAGAGGCTACTTCCTGAAATAAAGTAGGATTGACTATATATATTAATTCATGGTAATACCAAGACGTAGTCTGGTAAATGTATTCTACCTTACAGATAAAGGAAGAATCTTGATAATCCAGGTAAGTTTAGGTCATGTATAGAGGAAAAAAAGAGATAAGAATAGCCTTAGATTTATTCAAATTAACTTTTAATGTTATAAGACAGAGGAGTGGCCGGGCGCGGTGGCTCAAGCCTGTAATCCCAGCACTTTGGGAGGCCGAGATGGGCGGATCACGAGGTCAGGAGATCGAGACCATCCTGGCTAACACGGTGAAACCCCGTCTCTACTAAGAAATACAAAAAATAGCCGGGCGAGGTGGCAGCGCCTGTAGTCCCAGCTACTCGGGAGGCTGAGGCCGGAGAATGGCGTGAACCCGGGAGGCGGAGCTTGCAGTGAGCTGAGATCCGGCCACTGCACTCCAGCCCGGGCGACAGCGGGAGAACCCCGTCTAAAAAAAAAAAAAAAAAAAAAAAGACAGAGGAGTAACATCTACAGAGTCCTCAAGATAAGAAAATGACACCTGAGGGTTTTTATATCCAGCCCAAGTGCTCTTCAGTGAGCAGTTCTTCAGTTATAAAGGCTATAGACAAGCAATTTTGAACATGCATGATTTCAGCATAATCAACCAATAGTTAATTAGGGAAGTTGGAGCAAAATAACTAAAAAACTAAAAACAGTGTGAAGATTAGGCTGAGGAATAGAAGATAAATAATGTTCAAAAAATATAGGAATGATACAACAAATATAAATTATGAGAGGATCAGGAGGAAGACTGAAGGTAGAGTGTTTGCTGTTTGCTTAAACTTTTACAACCAAGAGTAAAAGCATGTATTTTAAAGCTGACAAATCAAGTGATTGAACTATATGCCTATTTAACAGTACAGAAGTATACACCGAAAAAGTAATATAAATGACATAAATTGAGAAGTGGAGAAAAGAAAAGGAAAGGAGAAGAAAGAAGTACCCCGCTTTATCATTGCTCATAGGAGGGAACTAATAGATGCTATCTAAAGAAGTAGAGAACTAAAGAAGTTATATAAAGTCCTAAGTACAAATATAACCACTAAAACAAAAATGCAGTTTTTCTAACTGTCAAACTAACTTCACACACACACACACACACACACACACACACACACAAAGAAAAGAGAGTTCATAGTAAAGAACTCAGCAAAGTAACATCAATACTGAAAAATATGCAGAAGCCAAGACCAAATACATCAGTCATATTAATAAATGTGAACAGGCTAAAATCACCTATTAAAAGAAAAAGACTGTCACAAAGAAAGAAATTCTAAGCAGTATAAAAGAGACATATTATACCTAAAGCAAAGCCATTCATATAGATTTAAAATAAACATTTTGGCAAAGGTCTATCCATCAAATGCAGACACGAAGACAAAGATCATAATTAGACAAACAGGATCTCAAGTCAGAAAGCATTAAATGAGTCAAAGACAGGCATGTTATATGTAAAGGTTGCTATTTACAATTAACATATTTATTATCCATTGATGCATATCAAATTACCCTAACATTTAGCAGTTTAACACAATGAACATTTATTATTTCATACAGTGTCTGAAGATCAGGAATCTTGGAGCTGCTTAGCTGGGTGGTTCTGGCTTGGTTCAGGGTTCCTCAGGAGGCTGCAGTAGGCTGCTGGCCAGGGATATAATCAGCTGAAAGCTTTACTGGGACTGGCAGATGCAGCTCCAAGCTCGCTCATTTGGCTGTTGGGGCAGCAGAGAGAAAGGGGGAGGGAGGGAGAGAGAAACAGAGAGCACCCAAGATGAAAGTCCTGGTGTCGTTTATAACCTAATATCAGAAGTAATATATACCATAATTTTTGTGATATTTTCATATTCTATAGGTCATAAAGACCAACCCTGATATAATGTGGGTGTGGACTACACATGTGTATCATACCTGGACGTCATTGTCCATAACCGTTATAGGTATCTATGCACAAAACAATATAGCATCAATATTCATAAAACTGAAACTACAGGAGCTACAAGGGGGAAATAAACCATAAATACATGATTAATGGAAGACTTAATTCAGTGATCATAGTATATATTAGGCAAATGGACAAGAAATAGTTAAGGATAGAGAAGACTAAATATCATTTTGAAATCTATATTCTAAAAACAGATAATCTACCATGGAAAAATTCAATTGGCCATAAAATGTTTGTGACAATTAATATAAGACAACAAGAAAACCTTGATAAATTACAAAAATAAAAATATTAATAATATGGACACTGTAATGTTCCCAACAGAAAGAAAAGATAAATGTTTAAGGTGATGGATATCTCAATTATCCTGATTTGATCATTACACCTTGAATACTGGTATCAAATCATCAACTAGTATATATCCATACAAAAGTAAAAGTGATGGTTTAGACAATATTCTCTAATTACAAAAGTTTAAATTAGAAATTAATACTAAAATCAGAAAACAAAAAAGCCCCTCTGTATTAATCCATTTTCACACTGCTATAAAGAACTATCTGAGTTTGGGTACTTTATAAAGAAAAGAGGTTTAATTGGTTTAAATGGCTGGGAGGCCTCAGGAAATTTACAATCATGGTGGAAGGTGAAGGCAAAGCAAGGCATGTCTTGCATAGCAGCAGGAGAAAAACAGTGAAGGAAGAACTGCCACTTTTAAACTTTTAAACCATCAGATCTTGTGAGAACTCACTCACTATCATGAGAACAGCATAGGGAAACCACCCCCATGATCCAATCACCTCAAACCAGAACCCTCCTCTGACATGTAGGGATTGCAATTTGACATGAGATTTGGGTGGGGACAGAGCCAAGACATATCATTCTGCCCTGGCCCCTCCAAAACATCATGTTCTTCTCACATTTCGAAACCAGCTGTGCTTTCCCAACAGTCCCCCAAAGTCTTAACTCATTCCAGCATTAACTCAAAAGTCGAAGTCCAATGTCTTATCTGAGATATGAGAAGTCCTTTCTGCCTATGAGCCTGTAAAATAAAAAGTAAAAACAAGTTAGTTACCTCCAAGATACAATGAGGGTACAGGCATTGGGTAAATGCTTCCATTCTGAAAGGGAGAAGTTGGCCAAAACAAAGGGGCTATAGGCCCTATGCAAGTCTGAAACCCAGCAGGGCAGTTATTAAATCTTAAAGCTCCAAAATAGTCTCCTCTGACTCCATGTCTTACATCCAGGGCATGCTGACGCAAGGAGTGAACTCCCAAGGCCTTGGGCAGCTCCACCCCTGTGCTCTGCAGGGTAGAGCTCCTGTGACTGCTTTCATGGGCTGGTGCTAAGTGCCTGTGACTTTTTCGGGTGTACAGTGCAAGCTGTCAGTGGATCTACCATTCTAGGGTCTGAAGGACAGTGGCCTTCTTCTCACAGCTCTACTAGGCAGTGCCTCAGTGGGGACTCTCTGTGGAGGCTCCAACTTCACATTTCCCATTCATACTGCCCTAATGGAGGTTCTCCATGAGGACCCCACCTCTGTGGCAGACTTCTGCCTGGACATCGGGGCATTACCATACATCCTCTGAAATCTAGGTGGGGGTTCCCAAACCCCGATTCTTGTCTTCTGCACACCCACAGGCCCAACACCACATGGAAGCTGCCAAGGCTTGGGGTTTGCACGATCTGAGCTGTACCTTGGCCCATTTTAGCCATGGCTGGAGCTGGAGCTTATGGGACGCAGAGTGCCATGTCCTGAGGCTGCACAGAACAACCGGGTCCTGGGCCTGGTCCATGAAACCATTTTTCCCTCCTAGACCTCCAGGCCTGTGATGGGAGGGGCTGCCACAAAGATCTCTGAAATGCCCTAGAGACACTTTTCCCATTGTCTTGGCTATTAACATTTGGTTCCTTGTTACTATGCAAATTTCTGTAGTTGCCTTGAATTTCCCCCCAGAAAATGAGTTTTCCTTTTCTACCACTTGGCCAGGCTGGGATTTTCTAAACTTTTTTGCTCTACTTCCCTTTTAAGCATAAGCTCTGATTTCAGATCATCTCTTTGTGAATGCATATGACTGTACACTTTTAGAAACAGCCAGGTTACATCTTGATTGTTTTGTTGCTTAGAAATTTCTTCCATCAGATACCCTAAATCATCTCTCTCAAGTTCAAAGTTCCACAGATCTCTAGGGCAAGGGCAAAATCCTGCCAGTCTCTGCTAAAGCATAGCAAGAGTGACCTTTACTCCAGTTCCCAGTAAGTCGTTCATCTCTGTCTGAGAGCACCTCAGCCTGGACTTCATTGTCCATTTTACTGTTAGTATTTTGGTCACAACCATTCAACAAGTCTCTAAGAAGTTCTAAAATTTCCCACATCTTCCTGTCTTCTTCTGAGCCCTCCAGACTGTTCCAACTTCTGCCTGTAACCCAGTCCCAAAGTTGCTTCCACATGTTCAGGTATCTTTATAGTAGTACCTCACTCTCCTGGTACCAATTTTCTGTATTAGTCTGTTTTTACACTGCCATAAAGAGCTATCTAAGACTGGGTAATTTAAAAAGAAAAGAGGTTTAATTGACTCACAGTTCCACATGGTTGGGGAGGCCACAGGAAACTTCAATCATGGTGGAAGGTAAAGGGGAAGCAAGGCACGTCTTACATGGTGGCAGGAGAAAGAGAGGGAGGGGTAGAACTGCCACACGCTTTTAAACCATCAGGTCTCATGAGAACTCCCTCACTATCATGAGAACAGCATGGGGAAAATCACCCGCATGATACAATCACCTCCCATCAAGTCCCTCCCCCAATACATGGGGATTATGATTAGACATGAGATTTGGATGGGGACACAGAACCAAATCACATCACCCTCTATGTGGAAAATGGAAACAATCAAACAAAGACTTTGACCCAACAGGCTTGGGTTAAAGAGGAAATATGAATCAAATAATATTTTAAAAATGATTTTTGATGGAAATACTCCATGTCAGAGCCCATGGCCTATGGTTAAAGGGGTGCACCCAGGCTAGTGCTGCTTGTGAATGAGTGGGTAGGGCAGATAGAAGCCACACTTTCTCATACCTAAACTTTATCAGCAATAAAATGATATTTTGTCCTCCATCTGTTTTATTCTCAGTGGGTTCAGAATTTGGGCAAAGAAAAAGGATGTTATTTGTTGGACAGCCCCTATACTACTAAATGATGCAACAAAGCAAAAGAAAAATATTAGAGAGACAAAAGCTGGGAAGGAGGATGTAACATTAGCACTACTTGTAGATGATTATATACCTGGAAGCCCTGAAGAACCTACAGGGAAACTATTGCCAACAGTGAGAGAATTTAGTAAGAGGGATACGTAAAGTTAAAAAACAAGAATTAACTACCGTCATGTATAAATATAACCATTTGGAAGACAGAATGAAAGAAAATATCTAATTTACAAGAGTAGTGACAATGACAACAACAAAAATAAACTACCTTTCAATAAAGTTAAAGGTAGGAGCAAGTCCTATACAAAGAAAATGTTGAAACACTTCTAAAGGACACAAAAGAAGACTTGAATAATTGAAAAGACCATGTTTTTGGCTAGGAAGACTCAACATCATAAAGATGTCAATTCTCCCTAAGTTAATTTCTAAATTTAATGTGAGCTCAATAAAATATCAGCAATTTTATTTTTTAGCCAGACAAGCTGATTCTAAAGTTCATGTGAAAAAATAAAGAAACAAAAACATTCAGAAAAACTCTGAAGAGTACTACCAGGGGACTAGCTCTACCAGATATTAAAACATAATAGTCTCAGTAATTGAAACAGCGAGGAACTGATGCATGAACAGCAAGACAGGCCAATCAACTATAATAGAAAGTCCAGAAATAGAAGTGAATACACATATGGGAGCTTAGTATATGAAAAAAACTGGCTTCTAAGATCAGTGAGAGAAATGATTAACTGTTCAATAAATGTGGTTGGGGTCATTGGTTGGTCATGTGGAAAAAAAGTAAAGTTAGGGTCATACCTAGCACCATATACCAGAATAACTTCCAAATGGATCAAAGATTGAAAAGCCAAAATCATGCCACAATATGCTAGAAGAAAACTTGAGAAAATCCTTTTGTAATCTTGGGATCAGGAAGATCTTTCAAATTATGACCTAAGACAGAGAAGACCTTAGAGAAAAAAAATAGAACACTTACACTACATTAAGGAAATCTTTATGCCAAAATACAAAGTCAAAGATAACTTTATTGGGAAAGAATATTTGATACTCTTTTCATCAGAAGGTTAATCTCCCTAATTCATAAAGTGGTCATAGAAACCAATGAGATAAAGAACCAAGAACTCGATAGAAAAATTGGCAAAGGATATGATCAAGTGGTTCACAGAAAAAGGTTCTACTTTGCTCATAATAGAAATTTAGATTAAAGCAACACCAAGATACCATTTTTCAGCTGTCAAAATGATTTTAAAAATCCAAGAATTTGAAATATATACTCTGTTGATAAGGCTGAGGAAACAATGATGTTAGGGTATAAACTGATCTGGTCTCCATGAAGGACAATCTGGCAAAAACCTATTCACATTAGAAATGTATGTATTCTCTGATCTAACAAATCTAAGAATTTACTCTAAAGATAGATTTGCAGAATATGCAGAGGGAAGGGACATATGCAGCGTTGTTTGTAATAGTTAAGATTGAAAACAACCTAAATGCTCATCAATAGGGGAATGGTTAAATAAACTATGATACATATATTATTCCCATACAAAAAAAAAGCCATAAACCTATACAAAACATGAGGAATCTCTCAATGTACTCACATGGCAGATCTTCAGGGCATAGTGTTAGGTAAAAAATCTAGTGTAAATGACACATCACAATTGTGTGAAAAGATGGAGGGATAATTATATATTTATATTTGCTTGAATATACATAAAAATCTGTGTTTATCTGTTTAGAAGTGGAATGGGGGAAAGGATGTGGGATGGACACTTTTTCTTTTATATCTTACTTTGCCTTATATAAATGTATTACCTATTTAAATAATTAAATACTTAAATTTTAAAAAATCTCATAAATGAAAACATTTGATACTTGGTACAGGATTAGATAAACAGAACAACAGATAAGAATAGAGAGCCTAAAACAGACCCCTACCCCTACAGAAACTTTTTACATCAGGGGTCCCCAATCCCCGGCCACAGACTGGTATGGGTCTGTGACCTGTTAGAAACCGGGCTGCACAGCAGGAGGTTGAGTGACAGGTGAGGAGTGAGCCAGCCAGCAGGAGCAAACCTTCGTCTGTGTTTACAGCCACTCCTCATTGCTCGTGTTACTGCCTGAGCTCCGCTTTCTGCCAGATCAGCAGTGGCATTAGATTCTCGCAGGAGCACAAACACTATTGTGAACTGTACATGTGAAGGATCTAGGTTGCATGCTCCTTATGATAATCTAATGCCTGATGATCTGTCACTGTCTCCCATCACCCCAAGATGGGACCATCTAGTTGCAGGAAAACGAGCTCAGGGATCCCACTGATTATGCATTATGGTGAGTTGTATAATTATTTCATTATATATTACAATGTAATAAAATAGAAATAAAGTGCACAGTAAATGTAATGCCCTTGAATCATCCTGAAACCATCCCTGCCCCCATGTCCGTGGAAAAATTGTCTTCCACAGAACTGGTCCCTGGTGCCAAAAAGATTGGGAACCGCTGTTTTACATGACAGAGGTGACATTTCAAACCAGTGGCAAAATGATGGGCAATTCAATCAGCTGGGACAAGTGTTTTCTATCTACAGATAGTTCTCGATCTATGGAAAAAGTAAAATTGTTCTGCTAACTCTCACTCTATGCAAAAATTAATTCTAGAATCAATATGGAAGAATATGGAAAGCCAAAAACATAACAGTTTCAGATAAAAACATAGGAGAATATCTTTCTGACCTCAGGGTATACAATGACAGTTTATAAACAGTTTACAAAAAAACAGAAACAAGTATGGGAAAACATGGATAGATTTGACTACATTGAAATTCAAACGTTTATATGCATCAAAAGACATTACAAACAATGTAAAAAGAGAAGTTACAGACTAGGAGAGGATATATGCAACACATTTCACAAAAAAGTGATGAGTATGTAGAATACATAAAAAGACCTTCAAATCAATTAGATAATGCAAAAGACCCTACAGAAAAATAGCCAAAGTATGCCGAGAGTCAATTCACAGAAGAGAAAACCTGAATATTTGAAATGGTGCTTGGTCACAAATTAAGTAGTGAAAATCAAATTAAAATTACACTGTAATTATATTATGCACATATCAGATTTGCAAAAATGTGAAAGTCTGACAATTTCATGTGTTGAAGAGACTATGGGACCATAGGAGCTCTCATACACTGCCCATGGGAGAGGACATTTGTGAAGCTACATTGAAGGGCAAGTTGGTAATATCTGATAAAGATACAAACACACACACACAGACACATCTCATATATATATGAAATTCTCACATAAGGAAGCATGCACAGGAATATTCCTTCAACATTGTTTGAAAGAGTAAAAAAGGCCGGCCGTGGTTGCTCACTCCTATAATCCCAGCACTTTGGGAGGCTGAGGTGGGCGGATCACAAGGTCAGGAGACGGAGACCACCTTGGCCAACAAGGTGAAACCCTATCCCTACTAAAAATACAAAATTAGTTGTGTGGAAAAATGCCTGTAATCCCAGCTACTTGGGGAGGCTGGGAGGCAAGAGAATCGCTTGAACTCTGGGAGGCAGAGGTTGCAGATGAGATAGCGCCACTGAACTCCAGCCTGGACTACATGAGCTAGACTCCGCCTCAAAAAAAAAAAAAAAGAAAGAAAGAGTGAAAAGAAATGCAATCCCAAATGTTGATCAAGATCCCAGCACTTTGGGAGGTCAGGCTGGCGGATCACGAGGTCAGGAGATCAGACCATCCTGGCTACCCCACGGTGGAAACTCCATCTCTACTCAAAACACAAAAAATTAGCCAAGCAGTGGCAGCGCTTCAGTCCAGCTTACTGGGGAGGCTGAGAGGGAGAATGGCGTGAACCCGGGAGGCAGAGCCAGAGCCGAGATCACGCCACCGACTCCAGCCTAGGCAATAGAGCGACCCGCCAAAAAAAAAAAAAAAAAAAAAAAGCAGAACTATGAATAGGCTGGTATAACTCTATACTGTAAGGTACTATGTGTCCGTGAAAATAAAAAAACCAGACCCAGAGCTACATGAATCAATGTGGGGAAATCTCACACACACTATTGAACGAGAACAAAACAAGGCAAAACAAAAAAACAAATCACAGAAGGATATACAGTAGTATAACATTTGTATGAAGTTTAAAGGCAGGCAAAATGATACTATATAATGTTTATGTTCACACAAAATCAAAAACATGCAAAATGATCCTATACAATGTGTGAAGGAGTATAAGAGCATAAGATATAAATGGAAAGGACACATCCTATCAGGGAGGGTGGTTACTCTAATGGGAGAGAAAGGAATGAGGTTGGAGGGAGGTCCTCAGAGATCTTCAACTGTATGTATACTGTTTTTATTCTTATCAGCATGGTGGGTATTGGGTGCTCATTTTCTTATTCTTTGTACCTTTTGATGTCAGACATATTTCATAATTGCAAATGATTAAGTGTTCCTTTACAACAATAATAACTAACTAGAAAATCGAGTAAGTCCCCCCTTTTTACAACAACAATAGAAACTATAAAGTAGGAATGAAGAGTGTGCAAGAACTTTATGAAGAAAAATATTAAACTTTAAGAAAATATCATAAAATAAGGCCTTAATAAAGGAATAGAAGCTACATGTTGACGGACTGCATAGCTGCTAATTCTCCCCAAATTAACACATAAACTCAGTGTAGTATTATAACATTCCCCTCTCCCCTCATGCTCACCCCATTCTTTGAGAAAGACAGTTGATGCTTTCCTAGTTTTATAAGCCAACACGTCTGAAGCACTGAGCAGTGTCTAACACACAGTCAACACCATCACATGAGACTATTATGATGGTTCATTCCACCACCTCATAATGTGGACTCTTGCACTTTGATTTTTTTGGGGAGACTCCTCTAAAAGGTCAGGGTCATTTGAATGTTAGCAGAATAAACGATAAACCACTGATTCATCAAGGGTGTGTGTGTGTGTGTGTGTGCGAGAGAGAGAGAGAGAGAGAGAGAGAGAGAGAAGTAGCTATGAGAGAGGTTACCATTTTCAATTTACAAAAGGAGAAAATGGGACCTAGAGAAAGAGTCTTATTCAAGGTGTGCAGCAGTTGTGCTGAGAAGGAGAAGGAGGAAAGGTTGTGGAAGGGACTGGTGAAGCAGAAAGCTGGGACAGGAGAAAAGAGAGAGAAGGGAAGGCACAGTGAGGTTGCTGAGGAGGTAAGATTCCATTTGTTTCCCTCTGCTGGTTCACTGGTGATGGAAATAGTATTTGCTCTCCCCACTCATGGTCAAGGACACCTCCCCCTCCTCTTCTGAGGGAATTACTTGTCAGTCTTCATGGAGCTGTTTCATTTCCCCACTGCCATGGGGTTCTTTGGCCAGCTGGGCACTTCCAACTCTGACTGCACCTCTCTGCACTCTCATGAAAAATCACAAGTTCTTAAATGGTCCAGAACACAATGTCAGTTCCTGGGAGTTTCTACTGAAGGAAGATTATTCATGACACTTGTTAAAGATGCTAAGGGAGACTTTATCCAAGTGGGACTATTGCAACGGGGGTTTTGCAGGAGGGGAGACAGATCAGGCTCAACTCCGAATACAGCAGAACAAATGGGGAATTAAGGGTCAGGGCGGGGGGCAGTGTATGGAAAATTACTAAGAGGAAAGAAACATCAAGGGGAAGAGGGATTCTGGGTAAACTGACTCAACAGGATTCTTGCTGAAGGCAAGCTGGGTGATAAGCTATAGAGAGTGAGGATGAGGAATTTGATCATATATGGAGGATGATCAGAGGCCAGGGATTTTCACTAAACTGATCAGCAGGATTCTTGTTAAAAGTGCACTAAGCGAGCCAAGGATAGGGCCCTGATTCAAAGCCTAGTCCAGAAGAGGGCTCAGAGGAGCTGACTCAAGATCCATCAAGGAGCAAGTCCTTGTCATTTCAGCCAGGAGAATCCCTGGGAGTTTGGTGAGAGATGAGTGCCTGGGCCCTGCTTGGAGCAAAATCCCATGACTTCTCCCAGGCCAGTCCCTTATGAGACGTGAGTCCAGCAGAAGAGGATCATCAGTGGGGTTGGTGTAGGTCTCCTACCTGGGGACAGATTCACCAAGGGTCTCAAGGCCCATGGGAGGGCTCTCCACCCCGATATCATAGTCACCCCACACTGTCCATTTCACCTGCCCCATCCATTGGACACAGTAGCATGTGCATGGACAGGAAGTGGCGAGCTGCTCTCTGTGGTAAGGCTGGAGATTCCTTGACTGAAAACAGGCCACCCCTGCGGAGGGGACAGAACAGCCTCTCACTACAGGAAGATAGAGCAGAAAGTAGGGAAGTACACTGGTTTCCCTTCTGAATTCTGCATTCTGAATTGTTTAATCTTCACCATAACTCTGTGAGGTAGGCATGGCTAATTCCTGTTCATAGAAGAAGAAAGTGAGGCTCTGAGGGGTGAATTAACAGGGGAAGGAAACATAGTGAGCATGTCGGGCCGATGGTGGTGGAGTCAAGATCCAAACCTACAGACATCTGGTTGTAAAACTAGCTGTTTCTGGTACTATTCTATGATGTCTTGTGCTGCAATCACATGGCAGGGAATAATGTTAGAATTACTTTCTAAAAAACTTGAGGCTGGAGCCAGAAAGACAATGACAATCCCAGAGCAAAACGTTGGAGATTGCAAGGGAAGGACTCTCAAGAAGGGACCTAGTCCATGTCCTGATTATCTCAGGACATGAGGTCCTCTGGTCTTGCCTCCATGTTTCCCTTCAGGTTGTAAATGCTCAAGCCCACAGCTCACTGAGCTCTCTGGAAAACCAGTTGTTCACCTCTAAGCCTGTTTCCCCCGTATCACAATCATTATCCTCTGGGATGTGGGTCTTGGCCCATCGCAAGACTGCAGAGCCTAACTTCAGGCATGGACACCTACGGTTCCCACACTGGACTCCTGTGAAGTGAGAGCCAACATCTTTGGTAGGTAAGGATGCGAATGTTTTATAGGAATGGTAGTGGGGAGCATGCCTCCAGGCCTGGGGCACAACCCTCCGTTGGAAGGAAGGGATCGTACTGAGGGAGCCAAATCTGGATTCTGTTAAAAGTCATCATCTCCAGTCCTCAATTTTCTTGTCCACATTCCTAACTCTGGTGCCATACAGGGGGGTGTGCATGGGTGTATGGTGGATGTATATGCTCATGGCAAGTATGTGTAGATAATATTTACTTTGTGAAGTGCCACCCCTCTTCCTCATCCTCTTGCATTAATTCACTAAATCATGCAATCCAATAGGAAGAGCCATAAGCCTTTCCTTGGGTACCCACACTTCTGGGATAATGTCGAAGCTCCTCTGTAGACTATACCAGCCCTCCCTGACCTGGTCCTGATGGTCTCTTGGCCTCTTCTCTTGCCATTCCCACTTTCCACCTATAGTACTCCCTCACCTCAGGTGCTTGCCATTCTCAGAGGCACCAGGCTTACCTACCTCTACATTTTTGTACATGTCTCTCTGCCTGCATTGCCCCTTCTTTCCCCTATGTCTGGCCAACACAGTCAAGAGTCACTTTCTCCAAGAAGTCTCCTCTAACCTGACCAGGGTGGGTTGGTTGTGCTGACCTCTGCTGAGGAAGTTCCCCACACTCACCCCTGCCTTTGGCCCACGTAACGACTCATTTCTGTTATTCTTCCCCTAGACTGTGACCTCCTTGTGGGAAGCGGGTCTAAACCATCAGGGTGTTTCTAGAGCCCAGTCCAGGGCTGGGCACAATGGAGGCGTTCAGTGAGTGTTTGATGAATAAATGAATGAATGAATGAGTGACACAGTGCCAGGGTTGTGAATGTTGGCCTTGGAATCCTGCTGCTTGGGTTGGAATCCCAGTTACTGAACTTGTTGTATGTGGCTGTGAGCAAGTTACTAACTTTCCTGTGCCTCAGTTTTCTCATCTGTAAAATGGGGCTAAATAAGAGAAACTATCTCATGGTGTTGTTTTAACGCCTCAACGAGTCAATACATGAAAAGCGTTTAAAATGGTGCATGGCACATGGTAAGCAGCACAGTAAATATTAGTTATAGTTATTGCAACTAAATCATTTATTCATTGAGTCAATCATCATTTTTTTTTCCATAAAAAAATTTCATCTAGTGTCTTTTCTGTGCTAGGCACTTGGCTGGGCCTTAGAGCCACAGATAAAAATCAGGCAGCTGTTGTCCTCAATATGGAATCAGGGGAACACAGAAGCAGATACAGGTAATTACATCCCCAGGGAGGGATGCCCAGTGCTTAGAAGGGCATGGCTCAGGGCCAGCAGACAGAGACCCTGCGCTTGGAATAGACAGGCCTCTCTCCTCCCAGAGATCCCTGAGGACAAGGCAGCTCGCGGAGGAGGGATGTGTATAAGTGAAGGCTGGACCTGGAAAGCCCGTAGGGTCTGGGAGTCTCTGCTCAGCCTTCATGGACAGCTGAGTCCTGAAATCCAGGGCCTTTGATTTTTCATTGACTAATGCTGCATTTCATTGAACAGAAGCTTCCTGTTAAATCGAAACAGATGAGGTTTCAAAAATAATTCTAATTGATTCCATTCCTAAAGTTCACATCAGTAGCTCTTGGACCCAGCCAAGAGAGAAGAGTTGTGTGCGCGCGTGTGTGTGTGTGCACATGGCTGTGCATGTACATGCACAGGTGTGTATGATAGATAATAATAGCGGTCAAACACGTATGATGAGTTTTTCCTATTTTACTTCATGTAGACTTCACAGCACCCCCAGTAGGTAAGTGCTATTATTAGCACCATTTCCAGATAAAGAGACTGGGAGCTCAGAGGGATCACGTAACTTTCCCGAGATCATAAAGCTATAAGTGGTAGAGTCAGAGCATGATCTTCTTTCTCACTTCAAAGCCTCAATTCCTAGCAACACGAGGGAAGGATTAGGAGAGGAGGAGGTCACAGGGCGACGGAGTCACTGAGCCTGTTTGACCAGGCAAGGGACCTGAGAGGTGTGCAATGACAATGAAAAATAATCACGACAGATGCCATCTAGTGACCCCACCTACTACTTGCGAGGCTCTGTCACTGGTGATTTACAGATACTAAGTCCTCACACTATTTCAGTGCAGTAAGTATTATTTCCACTTTTCAGATAGGAAAGTTGAGGTACAGAGGGATTTAAAAAAATCCTCCAAAGCCATATCACTAATGAATGTTTCTGTTCCCCCAAACCCTTGTTTTTTTGTGGATATTATGTACATTATATGCATATGTATATATGACAGGGAGGTACGAATTGGGCCTGTTTCTTCAGAATATTGCATTTAGTTCTCATACTATGAGGTGTGAGCAGCTTAATTCATTTATCCATTTGTTCACTCAACACCTCCCCTGGGCCCAGCTGTTTCAGGAAGTCAGAGCAGACAAGATGGACAAGGTCTTTCCTTGTCGGAGACAGACAATATGCCCCTGAATTGAGAGAGCAGGAGGGCTCCAATTGGCTAGGGATTGGCTACTTTGGTAGGTAGATTTAGAAAGGGAGAGCATTTACAAAAATAAAAAAGAGCTGACTATGTAATGTTCTTGGGGAAGAATGATCCAAGCAGCGGGGCAGCTACTATAAAGATCCTGGGGCTGGAACAAGCTGGGTATGTTGGAGGACCAGAAAGAAGGCCAAGGTGGATGGTGCTGGTGACAGGGAGCAGATGATTCCAGAGGCAGAAGCCTGGATTAAGTAGGCCTTGTAGACCAGCACAAGGAGGTTGGATTATGTTTTAATTGCAGTGGGGAGTCAATGGAGGGTTGTAGCTTGATCTGATCTCCATTGATAAGGATTTCTCTGGCTACAGAGTGGAGAATGTTGAGGGACAAGGTGAGGAATGTGGAATCAGAGAAACCTGTCTGGAAGCTACTGCAGTGTCCAGGAGAAAGATGACAGTGACTGACTAAGGTGTCTCAGTAGAGATCAAGGGAGGTGGATAGATTTGGGATGTGCTTCTGAGGAACAGTGCTTTCTGATGGATTAGATGAGGGGCATGTGGGACAGAGGAATCAAAGATGATCTTTAGGTGAGCAACCTGGGGAAGGGTGGAGACATTTACTGAGATGCAGGAAGACTGGGGAGTAGTGGGGAGTAGGATTTGGTGGTAAATCAAGAGTTGGACAGGAAAGTGGAAGATGCCAATTAGAAGCCTAAGTTGATGCATCTGGAGTTCATGGCTGTGGATTTATATTTCAGAGTCATGGTCAGAGAGTCAATATTTATAGCCAAAACACTGGCCAAGATCACATAGAGAGAGTAGGGGACAAAATCAAAAGGAGCCAAGGGAAACCCAATGCATGTCCATGAGTCAGCTGTGGTTCTATTTCAAACTAGAAAGTCTGAAGTCCAGCCTTGTGTGGATCTTTCAGGGCAACCATGGAGAAAGCAATGGGGGCTCCCAGGGAGGAGATCAGTGTTTGATCTCAATCTGCTACTTTTATTATTTCCTAACTTCAGTGACTGTTCTTCATTGTGCCTTGGTTTATTCATCTGTCCAATGGAACAATAGTGCTCACCAGATAATGGAATGAGTTAATGACTGTGACAGTTATACAAGTATGAGGGACTCTACTGTTGCTTTGGGGTGAATTGGGAAGGAAACAAAATGCTTCAGGTAATTTAAGGTTCTGGTTTGAAACTGGAATTTCAATAGACCATGCTAATCCTAACTCCCAACCAATTTCAAATCATCCTCAAGTAGTCTCCTTTAAAGACTTTCTCTAATCTCTCCGGTGCAGTGATTGTCACTAATGCTGCTCTCAGTCCTGGCTGTTGCCTGGGGTAGAGGAGGAGGAGGGGGAGGGAGGAATTATCTGATTGCCAAGGTTGGGGGAAAAAACTAGGCTTGAGTACCTGCTCACAGAGCACTTTTCCCAGATGACCCAGTCTCCTGTTATCTTCCAGCCACCCCCACCTCTGTCCATATACACACACACACACACACACACACACACACACACACACATATGTGTGTGTGTATAAATGGAGTCTCACCATGTGACCCAAGCTGGTCTCTAACTCTGGCCTCTAGTGCTCCCCCTACCTCAGCTTCCCAAAGTGTTGGGATTACAGGTGTGAGCCACCGCACCCGGCCAACACACTCATCTTCTACGTGGGTGAGCCAAACCTACCATGCTGTGAACTTGTACTTTCTCTCCTCCCTTTTGCTTTCTTCCCTGAGGATGCTAGTGAATTGGCTAGAGAGCCATAGGTAGTGTTTCTGTTCAGCTCAAGTCCATAGATTGTCCTGGGCCTCTCTGTGCAGACCCTGTGTTGGGCCTCAGAAGATGAGACAATCCCATGAGAAACAACTGGGAATAGATCCAAGAGGGGATCGAACCCAGTGTGGAGTGTGTCACCAGGATCCTTCCAGTGCTAAAATGGTAGACTGAGACAGCCAGGGACACACCGACCCTGACTCCTCCTCTGGTCCCCAAATCCCCACATCTAAGCTGCAGAGTAGACATCTCCACTGCAGCCTCCAAGTTAATGTGGTCCCGGCTGAGCCCACCAGCCTCTCCATGCACCCATGGAGTGTGTGCCACTCACTTCTGTCTCCTCCTAGATTGTAGGCACTGTGAAGGGAAGGAAGGTGCCAAATTTGCATTGTTTGCTTAGTGTGGAGTACAAAGCTAGTGTGGAGCTGGCCTGCAGAGGGGTGATGAATGAGGGAACTGAGGCCACAGACCCTGAGGCTGCAGGGCCCATTGAGAGAAAGGGACCCAGCAGGCAGGCTAGTGGGGCACAGGGAGTAGCTCAGGATGGGCTCAATCCTGTTTGGTATGGTGCTTACAAATGGCTGTAGGGCTTTCTGAGAAGTGAGGGAGGACTTCTTGCTTGATTACCCCATAGTCTAGCTCTAGAGTCAGAATCACAAGAGACCAAACGAATTGTCCATTTACATGGGGAAATTGTAAATGGGAAAGATAAACGTTGGAAAATTAGGCACTGACCCATGGGCTCACCAGTGGGACAGGGAAATCTGAGCCGAGCTCATGGAAAAACTATAACCAGAGCAGGCTGAGCTGCATAGTCCCAGAAAAGCAGATGGGGGCAGCCATAAAACATGACCCCTTTGAGTCAGCCAGGCCAAGCTGCACACTATTTTTAGATGCCAGGATATTTTTAAAGCATTTCTCTTCCTTTAAGTGCTGCCCTTTGCCCTTGTGGGCATTGTGATTGGGGCAAGTCACTAACTTTCCTGTCTTCCACCTCCCCATCTGTGGAATGGGGTTCTCTCTCTCTATTTCTCTCTCTCTCTTTCTCTCTCTCTTTCTCGAACAGTACAAGTCTGCTTGGGTTAAGAGATTTCTAGAGAGTGTTTTTTGCTAGAACATCCTAGATACTCTGAGATTTTTGATTCTCACCTTCACTTCCCCTCTAAGCCCTAATCTGACCAGGAAACCATGTGTAATTTTTCTCTGGGTGTCTCTGGCCAGTCCAGTGCCTACATGGATTTTTGTTTATTGCCATTCCCACATGGCTTCCGGGTTCCCATCCTAACTTTCAGACATCATGTCCTCTAGAGTAGGGCAAGACTTTAAAGATGATCTTGTCCAACCCCCCCTTTTATAGTTGGAGAAACTGAGATCTACATAAGGGCAGATTTAGGACACGAGTGTGGATCTTCTGATTCTGAGGCTAGGACTCTGCCCAGCCCATGGCCTGCCTCCCAGAGCCTAGAGCATCCTGGGCAGGATAAGACGAGGAGGCAGGAGGGAACTGTGGCTGGTGGTCCTTGGATCTCACTTCTTGGGATTTGGTCAATCTCTCGAGGGACCCCTTTGCATCTCATTTCCTCCCATCCATTTTAAGGGCAAGTTGCTTGTAAAACAGTAAAACTTATGTCATTCGTAGCTGGGAAGTTTGGAACGGGTTATGAAAATGTGTGGTTGGGGTAGGGAGATTGTTTTTCTTTTTCCATTTTTCTTTTGACTTTCTCTTCCAAGAGCTGAACTGGAATTATCTGGAGCCCATAAAACTCCCCCCAAATGAATGCCAGCAAGGGCCCAATTGTGGAAAACTGTGAGGTGTGGGCATCACTCAGGCAGGCATTTCCAGGAAAGGTTGGGTGTACACCTTCACAGGAGTCTGGGTGGACTGTGGAATTCCAAGTCTACAGCCTCAGAAACATATCTAAGACTTTTCTTAAGAAGAAAGAGAACATGGAAGAAGTGAAGGAGATAGACAACAGGAGAGACTCAAACTGAAGCTGGAGTTTGGGAAAGAGGGAGCCTCACAGGAGTAGGAGGGGGCCAGGGCCAGGGTGGTGGGGCAGTGTATTTTTGGGGAAAGCACTTTTGCCTGGGTAACAGAAGACCTTGTCCAGCCCCTGCTGCAAACTCTGCAAGACCATGAGCATCTCCTGACTCTTGTCCTCATCCCCAAAATACAGAGGCTGGTCCCTCACCTACACAAATGGCTGTTAGTCCATGGAGACTATGGACTGTGATAGCATCATGTAATGGTCTAAATAAAGAAAAGGAAGCATTTTTGACATCATTGTTATTATTTGTGAAGGATGATAAATCTTCATCTTGGGCCCGGGAGAATCACAGCAGAGAGAGCCTGGCCTGGGCCGCCACAGAGCCCTGAATAGGCATCTTGCCCCAAGACCCTGTCCTATGGATCCACTGTCCAGGACAGGTCAGTGACAGAGTCTCCCATGTGCAGAACCAAGAAGTACAGCACTTCTCACTGTATGTGCCTACCTGTCCACCATCTAATGGAGTCCTTGCCTCAAGCCTACAGAGCAGGTAGGGCGGAGATCATTGATATGATCTTATGGTAACTTGCTCAAAGCCATGTAGTTACTAAATGGAAGAGGCAGACCTGGAGCCCAGACTTGCAAATTCTGGCCACTGGGCCCCTTGCCTCCCTAAAAAGTTGAGTACCAGCAAGTTGGCCTGTAGCCACAGACAGAATAGGTGTCACTTGTTGGCTCTTGCTGGCATGTATCCACACTTACTTTGTGCCAGGCACTCTCCTAAGTGCCTGGCACAAAGCACAGCAATGCACTTTAATCTTCACATCAACTCTAGGAAATAGGTGCTATTATCACCCCGTGTTTTCTGGGGAAACAGAGGCACAGAAAGAGCAAATCGTTTGCCTGGAGTCACACAGCCAGGAAATGGTAGAGCTGGGATTTGAACCCAGGCAATCTGGCTCCAAGACCCCATCTTCTTAAACACTAGCTATATGCACATTCCCTGGAGGAATTTCTTGGAATAAAGTGGCAGGTGATGACTATCTTATTCTTTCCTCAGATCAGCTCATAGCAGGGATGCCAGAGAACCCCAGGCCTGTAGTGGGAAAGGCAGTCCCTCTGAGTTCCAGCATGAGGTTTGTTTAGGTCTCTCTTGGTACTGGGGGATCTCATGTGCCATGGACTAGTTGACAAGAGCACTCTTGCCTCCCAAGCTCCTCCAACACTATATGCAGCACCATCATCTGCCTAGTTCTGTGAGCCATAAGCCAGGGTGTGATTCTTGATCCCCCAACCCTTTGCTCTCCTTCCCCATAGCCAATCCATCTGTGAGTCCCATCCATTCTGCACCACCTGGTGCAGAGCCAGCCTCTTGAATCTGTCTACCTCTTCCTGCTTCCCCTGCTGCCACCTCCTGGACTCACAGCCTCTGCTTCCCCTCTCACCCCCCTATGCCCCATTCTCCACACAGCTGCCGGAGGGATTTTCTTAAAATATAAATCAAATTATGTCACTCTTCAGCTTAAAAACTCTTCATTGCACTTAAATAAAATCCAGATTTCTGGCCATGCCTAAAAGATCCTGTGTGACCCAGCCTGTTAACCTCAGCAACTTCATCAGTGACTCTTTGCCTCTCACTCATCAGGCTCCAACTAGGCCAGTTCCTTTCAGTTCCTGTAACATACCAAGCAACTTTCCTCCCCAGGGCCTTTGCACATGCTGTTCCCTCTGCCCACACAGTTATCTCTCACTGTTTCTGAAGCGAATCTTCATAAATGCCATGTTCTCAGGTCTTCTCTGGCTGGCCTCTTGTTGGTTTTCTTCATATCTCTTGTTATGGTTCAGAATTATTTTAGTTAGTTGTCCATTTTTCTAACCTTTCCCTTCAGAAGTAAAATCTTCAAAGAGAAGGATTCCTATTTGAATCTCTAGCACCTAGCATCAACTGGCACATGGTAGATATGCATAAGTACTGTTGGATGAATGGATAGATAAATGAATCCTGGATAACCAAAAGGGAGTCTATGGAAACTCCCCTTTGCCAGTTACCTTGTTCCTCTGCCCACCCCTGGCCCATCTCTCTACTCACAGACAGCTCCTCTCCTCCCTAAAATCCCTTGGGTGGTGGTACATTCACCCATATTTCTTGATATAGCCTCATCATTCCTAGCCCTGGTCAAGCTTTTATTAGCTTGTTTGATTTACGTGACCAGCTCATTTGGTTTGGCTGTGTCCCCACTCAAATCTTGTTTGGAATTGTAGTTCCCATAATCCCCATGTGTCATGGGAGGGACCCGGTGGGAGGTAATTTAATCATGGCGGTGGTTACCCTCATGCTGTTCTCTTGATAGTGAGTGAGTTTTCATGAGATCTGATGGTTTTTTTTTTGTTTTTTTGTTTTTTTGTTTTTTTTGAGACGGAGTCTTGCTCTGTCGCCCGGGCTGGAGTGCAGTGGCCGGATCTCGGCTCACTGCAAGCTCCGCCTCCCGGGTTTACGCCATTCTCCTGCCTCAGCCTCCCGAGTAGCTGGGACTACAGGCACCCGCCACCTCGCCCGGCTAGTTTTTTGTATTTTTTGTAGAGACGGGGTTTCACGGGGTTAGCCAGGATGGTCTCGATCTCCTGACCTCGTGATCCGCCCGTCTCGGCCTCCCAAAGTGCTGGGATTACAGGCTTGAGCCACCGCGCCCGGCCCGAGATCTGATGGTTTTATAAAGGGGTTTTCTCCCTTTTGCTCAGCACTTCTTCTTGCCATCATGTGAAGAAGGACATGTTTGGCTTCCCCTTCCACTATGATTGTAAGTTTCCTGAGGCCTCCCCAGCCATGCAAAGCTGTGAGTTAATTAAATCTTTTTCTTCTTTAAATTATCCAATCTTGGGCAGTTCTTCATAACAGTGTGAGAATGGACTAATACACCAGCCTTTAAGGAATATTCCCATTTTATAGGTAGGAAAGTGAAGAAAGGTCATGTCATTTGCCAAGGCAACAGGGATAAGAAGTGAAGGAGGCAGGCAGGACTTTAACCCAGGCAACCTGAGCCTGGAGCAAATGCCCACACCATGGCCCATGTCCACTTTCTGTGACAAGCACATGGATATGTCCCTCCAAGGTACAAGACTGTTGAGTGACTTGGCATCTCACCCAGTAGTGTTTCCCAAACTTGCCTGGTTCATAAGAATCACCCAGGGCACTTAATAGAAATACAGATTCCAGATTCCCAGATCCCTTGCCAAGGGGCTCTGTCTCAATAGGGCCGATTGGTGGGGACCTAGGAATCTGTATTTTTAAGAATTGTCACAGATAATTCTGATGATCATGAAAGTTTGGAATACACTGGCCTAGAAGATAAAACCTCTGCTACACAGCTTAGCCTACAAGGCCTTTGCTGTGGCAGCCCCTGTTCACTTCTCTGGCCTCATCCATCCATGGCACCCCCTGGGCCAATGCTCCATTCTTTCTATGCCTGCCTATTCACTGTTGCCAGAAAACCCATATGGCATCCAGGCCCTGTGCCTTTGCCTCTGCTGTGTCCCCCACTGCAATACTCTCCCATCTTCTCTCTCCTGCCTCTTCCTCCTCCCCAGATGGTTCTGCTGAAATGTCCTGTTCCTCAAGGATTTTGTATCTAGATTGTACTCCTAGGGCAAAGTTGTGACTAGGGCTTAGAATTTCAAAGCTTCAGAACTGGAAGATACTGGGAGACCTTGCCATCTAACCTGTTTATTTGACAAATGAGGAAACTGAGGTTCAGAGAGAGGAATGGACCTACCTGAGGTCACAGAGTGCTATGGCAGAGCCAGGAGTGGGTGGATCTGGGGACCTACCTAACCCCTACTTAATTCAGTTAATTTTTCAGACTTCCTTCTCAACTGAGTATGTCTAGAAAAATTCATTCTCTGGTAATGAAAATGCAGGGCAGATTGTGGACTTCTTAGTCACTCACTCAACCAACACTGAGTTCCCACTGTGGGCCAAAGGGTAATGTTGGCTTCACACCTTGCAGTTCACAGATCAAGGCAGGGACCAGGTACAGGGGTCACGAGCCACAGTCGTGGTTGCCATCATGTAATAATATGTGTAATGGATAATTTTAATTGAGTGATGACTCTATGCCAACCTTTGAATCAATGTTTACTTCTCACTATAGTGCCACAAGGTAGATGCTATTACCATCTTCATGTCATGGCAGTGCCTGCTCTGACCTTCAAGTCAGGGCCCAATTTGGGGATCTGTGGAGGAGAGCCTTCCCTCTGCTGGCTGGACTGGGGAGAGCTTTTTGAAGAGGGATGACGAGCTCACCTTGAAGGATGAGTAGCTTGGACTTGAGGATGTGAGGGAGGGCGTTTCAGGTAGCAAGAACATTTCAAGAGGCTTGGAAGAGGGGACATGTTTAGCATGGGAAAAGGTGAAGACGGTGGAGCGGTGGTGGTGGGGATCCCAGCAAGAGGGCAGGACCAGGTGGGAAGTCAGCCCTGCTTATCCCTGAGGGCAGGACTCCTGGCCTGTGTTATCTCCACAGCCATATTAACAGTACCATCAGCAAGGCCTGGGGGTGTTTCTGAACTTGGAAATTGAGGCCAGGGAGCCTAGTGAGGCTGGGTTCTTAGTTGCAGGGCCCTGGCAGCAGCGACTTTTCAGGGTTGTCTGACAGGGGTCTCCACCCAAGTGACTGTGCAAGGTGAGGAGAAGCAGGCATTCCGGTGTGCTGGCCAGATAGGGCTCTGTAAATGCCTGTGGAATGTGTGTGCATGTGTGCATGGTATGGGTCTTCAGGGGGTTGTGCAGGCTGTGAAGCGTGGGGTCTCTGTGTGTGTGCATGCATGTGCATGCACACATGTTTCTAAGGGGTATGCTGCCTGTTCGGCTTTGTGAACCTGTGTATCTATGAGTCTCTGCAGGCGGGTGCATGCGTGTGTGTGGTGTATGTGAGAGCTATGGGTGTGGGGCCGTCCCGTGTGTAGTTGCTCTCCTCGGCTGGTGTTAAACACTCTTTGGACAGCTCAGTAGGTAAACATTCAATAATGTAATTTGGAAACCCATCCCCAGGGCTCTGCTGTGTGGCCAGGCAGCTGGCCGGTGGTGGCCGGATTAAGATATTAGCGCATTAATGCTGTATCAAAGCCCAGCACCCTCGGCCTCAGGAGTGTCTGCTGACAGCCCCACCATGCCCAGGGCTTCGTGGGCCGGCCGCCCCCGCCACATCCCTCTTGGAATCACAAGGAGGCCTTGTGTTCAGAGCCCACTCTGAGAGCTGCAGGGCTCTGCAGACATGAGCTCATGCCTGCCGGTCCCTTCAGGAGGAGGTGGGTGGCCTGCCCAACCACCAGGCCTCTTCCCCACCGCAGTGGCCAGGCCCTGGGAGCAGTGGAAGCTGACCTTTGGGTCTGAGCTAGTCTTTTGACCTGGCCAGAGTAGGTGCTTATGTGTTTGTTGAATGAACGAATGACTGAGTCTCTTTCCAGGAACTTTCTTAAAATTCCTCAATAGCATGGGCCAATTCCCTCTCACCTTGATACTCCCAGTGCCCTAGCAGTGCTTGGTACTCAGTTAGTGTATATTGAATAATAGACTGCTGGACTGCTGACTACTAGAGGGGTACTGGACTAGAAGTCAGGAGACCTGGATTTGAGACCTGATTATTTCCTTTAATCTGCTTGGTGGCTGGGGATGGGGTTGGGGGTGGGGCAAGGCAGAGGAGGGCTGTTTACCTGACTGGGGACACCAGGCTCACCATGATGTAAACAGTGATTCTGATCCTAGCCTTTAGTGTCACACTGTATGGGTATGCAGGTGGTGGCTGGGTCTGACTCCTTGTCCCTGGGAACTGAACACGTGGAAGGTTTAAAATATTGATGGAAATCGTCGTAAGGGGAGGTCCTCAGGACTGACAAGAAGAAAAGGGGCCAATGTACAGATTTCTACTGAGTAGATGGGCTGGGGAAGGGAGGGGCACAGTGCTCAGACAGATGACTGGGGTGTCTGAGGCTAGGGCCATCTCAAAGAAAATTTAGCCTGATCCTCCACTGTATAGCTCTGCAAACTGAGGCCCAGAGGAGAGAAGCGATGTGCCCAAGGTTGCTCTCTCAGAAAGGCAGTGTCCAAGATAGGACGGGGACCATCTTTGAGCAGAGGGAGTCTGCTGTTCCTGGCATCTGAGGCTGCAGGGAAGAGACTAAATAAGGAAAGGGAGACGGTAGAGAATGAGGCTAGGCACTACACCTCAGGCTGGTGAGAAACTTTACCTTTTCATCTATTTACCCAGGGCCTGCCCTGACCTCAGGTAGTCAAGAAACATTTTCTGGCCATTAGACTGCTAAACAATGGCCAGTATTGTCAGTAATAACAGTAATAGGCCGACAGGATTAGTGATGGTAATAAAAACTACCTTTGATAAAGGCCTCACTGTATGCTGGGTGTTATGTTAAGTACTCTACACATTTTGTCATCTTAATCCCCACAAAAACCCTATTCTCACAAAAATCTCAGAAAGGGACAGTTATTTGCCTCAGATAACCATGCTGGTAAGCCAAGGACTTCTTTACCACTAGATAGTACTGTGATCCCTTGAGGTCTTGGGCTTCCTGCCTCTGGCATCTGAGCAGGAACTGGTGGCCCCTTCAGGGGAGATGTGGAGGGGTCCTGGCTTTGAGGCCAGTGAAGAATGGGGGAAAATATCAGAACTGATGACTTGTGAGTCTATCATTCTATTCCTGAAGAGTTTCTGGCTGCTGTGAATCTGTACTCTATATGAAAGTCAAGGAGTTTGAGGACTTAGTTAACTTCTACCCGCCATCATGATTGTTTGCTCCTCTGACCTTGAAGAAGATTGCTGATAAAAATAAGGAAACTGTCCCAGAGCCCCATGTCTACTTCCCAGACCAAGGAGGAGTCATATCCACCAGCAAATGAGAGACAGAGTGGAAAGGACACACTTTTTGCCTGTGGGAACTCTTGCTTCTTGGCATCCCAGTTTTTCAGAGCTGGGGATTCTTTGGAGATCACTAGCTTGAGGCTCGCCTACTGTAACAGAGGAAGTTAATAGAAAAGTCATACTATGGAGTCATCTCATCAATTCATTCTTACCCCACTCAGCTCAGCTTACTTTAGCTCAACTCAGCTTAAATCAATGCAATGGAACTCAACTCATCGCTCAGCTTGGTACACATAGAGCTCAATCAACTCATCCAACCCAAACTAAACAAATGGAGCAGAGCTCAATCCAAACCGAATAATCAAATTCTACTCAACTCTCCACTCATCGCAACGCAACTCACATTCCAGGCAGGAGAGACAGCATGAGCGGAGATTATGAAGGCAGGAACACTTGCTTGGGGGAAAACAGGAGCACAGTGGGCCAAGGCAGCCTGACCAGAACAGCACAGTGGAGCCAGAAGCACCACAAGCGCAGAGATTGGGAGGAACCTGGGGGTTCTCACCGCCACGCTGTCCTGCAGGGTCAGGCAGACCGTTTTGTCTACCTCCGCACTTGCCTGCCTCTCAGCTGATGCTGGAGTTCCTTGAAGGAGCTCACCTCCGCAGAAAGAGCGGGTACCTCAGAGCTCTGCTGAGGAGCTGCGAGCTTGCTAGGCCACTGCTGGGTCTTGAGGAGGATGCTGTGAGGGGAGGTCTAGCCGCCGCCTCTCCCACACAGGCTCTCCTGGGGAGCCACTGAGATTCTCCGTAGTGTGGCAGAATCTAGAAGAAGAGGTTGCCTTCCTTTTCCAGGAGCTCCAGAAAGGAAGGGGGCAGCCACCCAACCCTGCATAACTTTGGTCTTGGCCATGCCACTTGTTAGCTCTGTATATGGCCCATGGCAGGGCACATGGCATCTCTTAGTCTCCATGTCTGTCAATGTTATTGTGAATGTCTAATGAGGTGGCACCTCCTAGATGCCAGGTGCTGTAGCTTGAACTTGGCTCATGCATGGCACTTGGCATCTAGGAGCTGATGACAAACAGCATAGTCTCCTACCTAACTTCCTGCTCCTCAGGCAGGAAGAAGGCCAGGCACCATGCTATGGGGAATGACAACCTGGGTGACTATCCCAGCTCTGCTACTTACATCAACCAGTGATCTTGGAACAATCACCCACCCTCTCCTGAGCTTCAGTTTTCTCAAGTGAAGCCAATTGAGCATTTATCTTATGGCATTGACAGTACCGTTGAAAGCACTTGACACAGATCCTGGCACTTAGCAAACATTCTATACATGCTTTCATATTACCCACCTTCTCCCATTTGAGATAGAAATCAAAAATGAGGAAAAGCTCTTTTGCCTCTGCTTTGGGCAGCGGCATCTCCACCTGTCGAGTGGATGTACCCAGCACACTGCAAGGTCCCTTGCTTCTGGTACTCTAGGATTTCTAGTCTATGCGGGGCATGAGTCTCAGGGCCAAGTAAAGGCAAGGGGACATGAGATTGGGGGCAGTTTTCCAATATGCTGGGGTGAGCACCAGAGTGTCCCTGAACCACAGCCTCTGCAGGGCCCCGAGCCCACCCCTCTGTCCTCCCCTGGGGCTGTCATGGGAACGGTGCAAACTGATGTGCAGCAGCTTGTGATAAATATGCATGAATGGGCCGTGGCCGCAGCCCCTCCTCAAGTCCATTTGGGGCACCTCAGTGAGCTAATTGAGGGTGGCCATTGTCCCTGTGCTCCCAGTGCCTGGGCCCCGTTTTCACATTCAAGTGCCTGGCCTTGGTTTAAAGTGGCCGAGTGGCGGGTGCTATTTTATTCAACAAAAGCCCCTTGAGAGGGTGGACGGAGAACTCTGTGGGCCGGGCCATTGCCTGAGCCCATTCCTGTCCTGGGCCAGAGGGAGGGGGGCCACACCAGACCACCTGATCGCAATTGAGGCGGAGGCGGCAGGCTGGGCACAATGGGTGCTCGAGAGGCCGCTCAGCCCCTGGGATGAATAGAGGGGACGCTTTCCTTCAGCCCCCATTAGAACCTGGTATAATTTCCCCCTGAATGGCAGTGGTGTGGGATGGGCTCTCCAGGATGAGAAGGGGAAGGGGAGAAAGCCAGAGGCCCTTTGAGACCCACCCAAAAGGCCCTGCCCCTTTGCCCCCCTCTGCTACCAGGAAAATGTCCACTTAGCTTGATGGTGCAAGTGGCCTTTACGAAGGGCAGAGAACTTCAGGACCACGGGTGGAGGGGGAGACTGCAGTCATGCCTTGGAGTGTCTCACCCCAACCCACAACTCCATGGTGGGGGCTCTCAGCTGAAATATAAAGAAGAAGAGAATAGCAAGACACCACCCCCCAACATACACACACTCAGCAGGGGCCCCTTTCAAATGCAGGGGCCAAAGACTGGATGGTCCAGGGCATCAGCTGTGTGTCTGAGCTATCAATGGCCCTAGCAGAGAGGAGAGGGCAGGAAGAAAGGGGGCTGCTGCACCCTAACTCCATCTACCAAGGGGGAGCACATGTGGAGAGGGCGGCAGCGCCGAGGTCCCAGCACCTCTGTCCTGGGTGCTCCTCAATTCTCACAATCCCGTAGGGGAGAAGGGGTCAGTTTGGTGTGATGGAGAGGCTGAGTTCAGACAGCAGTAACCACTTGCCCAAGAGCAGGCACCAGAAGGCAATGGGGCACAGTGGTGAGGACACAGGGTGTTGTAGGCATTGGCTCTGACCATGAACCCCATCAGGCGTGTGGTCAGAGCCAAGGACAGAACCTTGGGGAACTGAACATGCAGAAAAGGCGTGTATTCAAAGAACAACAAGCAGAGAAAACAGAAAAGGAAGTGGCCTGTGAAGAGGACAGTGGGAGAACTGGAGTGAGCACTGTCCCAGAAACCAAGAGAAGAGAGAATTTCAAGAAAAAGAGAGTAACCAACAGTTTCAAATTCAGCAGAAGCTCAGGCAAGATGAGAACCGAAAAGTGTCCATTTAGCACAAGGTCTCCAGCAGCCTTGGTGAGAGTGCCTCCTGGCAGCTGATCGGTAAGAGCCAGACTGGAGTGGGTGGAGGGGTGAGTGTGGTGTGAGCGGTTTGAGAAAGGCTTCGAGAGGTAGGGCCAGAAAAGAGGGGCCTGTGGGGGAATGAGTGAGGGGCTGGGGGGATTTGAACCTGCTCAGAGGCAGAGGGCAGGGGCTTCTCAGCTCTTGGTTCATAACACAGTGCCATCAGCTGTAGTGGTTAAGAGCTCAGATGCTAGAGTTAGGCTGCCTCAATTTAGATCTTGGCTCTCCCATTCTCCAGTGATAGGCCTTGGGGTGTCTCTCTGAGCCTCAGCTTCTGAAGCTTCACCATGGTATTATCATAAGGATGGAATGAATCTATGTCATCCCTTAGCACAGTGCCGGGATGTGGCCAACACTCACTAAAAGTTAGCTCTGTTATTATCTTACTTTCATTATATTCTCTGCATACCAAAGCTAAAGATTTCAAGCCATGTGGCACTGGCTGTGAATTCCACCTTTGCTACTAACTGTGTAACTTTGGAGCAGCTCAGTGCATTCATTTCTTTCTTAAGGTAGGACAGCAGCGCCTGTCTCTTAGAGCTGCTGAGGGGTCACATAAATCCAGCGCTCCTGCAGCTCCCCAAAACTTTTCACCTGTTCTGTCATTTTCTTCATCACCAGCGTGTGAAGTGGTATCTTTATTGCTCCCATTTGACAGATGAGAACACTGAGGCTTACACAGGAACTTGATTTGCCCCAAGTGACAGAATGACATCTGGCAAAGCCACAGTTAGAATCCAGAGGTGTCTGGCCCTAACCTCTGCTTTCCACTATTTCAGGCCTTGGAGAGGAGACACTGTCTGAGGACCACCCCAGTCTCAACCTGTCATGGAAACAAGGCTGGACCACAGCAAAGCCCAGGGGAGAAGTAGCATAGAGAGCTTGGAGGGCTTCCAGGGGGAGATGGCTTGTGGAGTTATGGCATGGTTGGAAATAGTGTTCCCATCCTTGGGCATAGGATAGGACAAAGAAGGAAGTGGCTCTGATGACAGAGAACTAAATGGCCAGATGGGAAATGACCATCTGTAAGGATGGCCACCACACATCCCACTTGGTGCTGGTGGGAAAATTCTAGCTTGGGCATGCACAAGTCTCTTCCTTCTTCGACATCTCACCATCCTGTCCCTCCCTGTCTTCCTCCCTTTCCCTGCCCTTTACTCCATCCAGCCACTGTGTCAAGTTCTTCACTAGGCGCTTGGGATGAAGACATGAATCAGAGTCCCTGCTCTGAGGGTTTCACAGTCTGGGGAATGGACCGGGGTGCAATAGAAAAGGAATTAGTAGAAATCACTATGCACGATAGTATTATTTGATTGCCCCCAGAAAGAGAGCTCATTACCCCATGAGTTCACCTTGCTTCCTGCTTTTTTCTTTTGCAGAGGCATATCCCAGGCCCAGAGAAGGTGTGGTTTTGCTAAAAACACATTGACCTTCACATGGAGTCAAGACCTGGCCTCAGGGGTTCAGTGGGGCTCCACCCAAATCTGCCTCTGGGCCTCTGGCAGCTTCCCAGAACCAGAGAGAGACAACAGGGGGACAGTGAATGGTAGAGATGTTTTTTGTCTTCAGAGGCAGTGCACTGTGGAAGTTAAGAGCACAGATGGTAATGCCAGACTACCTGGGTTCAAATCCCGGCTCTGCCATTTACCAGCTACTCAACCCCTCTGTGCCTCTGTTTCTTCATCTGTAAAATGGGGATAGTCGTAGCAGACATCTCCTGGGGCTATGGTGAAGGTTATAGGAATTAAGATACATAAGGTGCAGCCATGCACTACATTTGTTCCTCTGTAGCCATGGTTTTCCATGGTTCAAGTTGCCTGTGGGCAACTGTGGTCCAAGAACAGGTGGGTACAGTACAATATTTTGAGAGAGAGAGTGCACATTTACATAACTTTTATTAAGATATATTGTTATAATTATTCTATTTTGTTATTTTTGTTGTGAATCTCTTACTGTGCCTAATTTATAAGTTAAACTTTATAATAGGTATATATGTATGTATAGGGAAAAGCACAGCATACATAGGGTTTGGTGATCCGTGGTTTCAGGCATCCGGGGTGGGGGATCTTGGAGTGCCTTCTTCCAGGATCAGTGGGGACTGCTGTACTTGACCCTCAGGCAGCAGGTGCCAGTGCAAATGGCCAGGCTTGGTCTCAGAGAGGCCTGATTCTACACTCTCTGCCTAATTGTACAGAGAGTCCCTCCGTGAACCTCAGTACTTCATCTATTAAATGGGACCATAGCAGTACCTGCCCCCCAAGCCTGTGGTGCAGATGGGCTGAGATGGCGAGGCACGTGGACTGAGAAGGTCACATGCATTGCCTGCCTGCCACATCTCAAGTGGTACCTAACAGGCACTCAGTGGAGACTTCCAGGCCCAAACCTTTCTGCTGTTGTGGTATTGCCCACTGTGCTTAATGTGGAATTAAGTAGAGGAAGCCAAAAAGTCCAGGTGCACACACTCCCTCTGACCCCTGGCTTTTCCAGCTGGATGCTTCCACCTAGGGCACTGAAGCTGAAGCTAGTGATGCAAAGAAGCAGAGATGATTAAAATTTATCCCAGCAGGAGCAGACAGGTTGCCTGAACCTGGCTGTTTCTGGGGAACGACCCTGGCTGTGATACTTTTCCCTGGTTCCTGCCTGTTTTCTGAGCCTGGTTCTTCATTCAGGATTCCCTTTAATCCTGTGGACCATCCAAAAGCGCCCTAGTAAATCCTTCTCCTCTTCTTTTCCTCATCTGCCTCCCCTCTTCTTCTTCCTTGCCTTCCTCATCTCCCTCATGTTTGTTGCCATCCTCCTCGTCCTTCTCCTCATCCCTTTTCTCCTCCCTCTACCTCCTCTTCCTTCCTTTTCTCTTTGTCCTTCTTCTTTAAGTTAGCCAGAGTTGATTTCTGTTACTTGCAACTAAGACCCATGACTGATCCATTTGGAGATTTACTCATTGCCAGAGCTAATCTGAGGTACTGATTCATATTTAGATGTGAGTGGTTGATACGGCCAGGAGGGCTTCTAGAGATTACTAAGTGCAGCTTTCTCATTGTGAGACAATGAGGGAAACAGAGGTCCTAGGAAGTGAGGGAATTAACCTAGGATCACACAAAATTAATACCAGGGCTGTAGCTTGAATGCCAGCTGAGGGTACCATGAGTGGAAATTCTCCTGGAGACATTTTTTGAGGCCTTTTACATCTTTCCCTAAAGGAACAGGCATTGATATGTTGCACCAAGAACCCTCCATGGCTGTATTTAAGTTAATGGTGGCTACTTCTGGCACAGAAATACACCAGGGGAGGCATCATTGTATTGTGGCTTTGTCTTCTCATCCCCCCACCCACTGGGCAGTGGCCACATGAAGGGCCGGCCCTGAACTCTGGAGCTTCCCTCCCTGCCTCACCTCTCTGCCTTCATTTCCCCTGGATGGGATGACTGAGGGCTCTTAGAAATGCCAAGAATCCCAGTAATTTGAGCACATTATTGCTGCCTCTGATTTCTTTCCATCATGCTTTTCTGCAGCTGGTAATTTCCCCTCCAGCCCTGGGCTCCTGTCCTTTCTCTGCCACTGACTCCTTGTGTGACCTTGGCTAAGTCACTTGCTTCTCTGTGCCCCAGTTTCCTCCCCAGTAAAATCAGGCCTGTCAGCTCTCAGAGTCACCTACCATTCTGCTCTGCATATTTTGAGGTCAAAATATGGACTGGACTAATGATAAATGGTGACAAAAATCCCACAAATGGGAGATTCTAAAAGTTTTTTATAAAAATCTCAATGATAAGAAAAAATTCCAGAGAAAGGAGGAAACTGAGAATGTTTTAGAGAAGAAAATGAGGGGAGGTGAGTGTGGGTGGAGAGTATGGTCTCCTCACCTTGTAGAATTGTCACAGGCCAGATGAAGTAGCTACGATCTGTGTGGGGCACATTCTCCCTGGAGGCTGGGGTAAGGTAGGTTACCGGCAGGCAGGTGCCAGTCCTACATGGGGAAGAGCTTAGCAATCAGGACTACTCCACGGCAGAGCTAAAGCCCTTCAGCTAGTGAGGTACCCGTCAACAGAGGTGTGCAATCTGGGAGTGATGCCACCTGAGATGCTGCAAGGAGATTGAACAAGATATCTCCATATGCCTTTTATCAGGACCAAGAATCGTCTCAGTCACTGAGAGTGTTTTAAGTGTGCAGGGTAGAATGAAACCACCTGGAACTGCTTGGCAACTGACTGCCAGGCGAAAGGCTGCCTGCTGTGCCAGCCCAGGAGGAATGTCCATGAGGGAGCCATGGCAGACCACAACCTTGGCAAGACCAGATTGTTCCATCACAACTGACAGGCGTTGCTAGGATGGAGGAACTTTGGTGGCTGTTCACAAGAAACTAGGCCATTGGGATTTATGGAAGTAAAGAGGGGCAGTCCTGGGTCTGTGTCATCCACAGGTGCAGGCCTGGCCAAATGGGTGAGGTGTATGTGCTCAGCAGGGCCCCTGTCTGACCATTGGTCGGTCAGTCAGCAAGTATTTTATTGAGCAACTATTATGTGCTGGGCACTGTTCCAGGGCTGAGGCTACCACAGTGAATGAGCTGAGCTGGGCCTTGCTTTCAGGGTCTGGCAAGCAGACACAGAAGTACAATAATAATGGATAACCCTTACCTGGCAGAAAGTGTCTACTTTCTGTCAGGCCCTATTCTAAATGCTTGCATCAGTCAGGCTAGGACAGGTTTGCTGTAGAAACAAATGCCACCCACATCTTGGTGGCTTAAAATAACAAGGCCTTATTTCTGGTTGATGGCATGTACGCAGTGGGTTAGCAGGAAGTGCTTGGCACGTCTCAGTTAGAGACCAAGGTTGAGGCAGAGACAGAACAAGGGGGCATGGCAAATGTCTTTTAAGCTCCCCCTGGATGTGGCACATATAACTCAAATCATTGGCCAAAGCTAGTCACACGGCCACCATTTGACTGCAAAGGCAGTGGGGACATCAGTTCTAGGGGTGGATGAGTATAGCTGTGAACAGTGGCTACCACAGGGCTTCATGTCCATTATCAATGTAAACTTCACACAGCCCTCTGGAGTAGGGAATTGTGTTATCCCCATTTTACTGGTGAGGAAACTGAGGTGTGGGGAGGTTGCGGGATGGTCCTAAGGACACAGAGCTCATGGATGGCAGAACTGAGAGGTGAGCCTGGCAGTCTGGCCCTGAGTCCACACCCTTAACTGCTGTGCCTCACTGCCACTCACTGAAACAGGAAGGATACAAAAGTATGATTGCAGTGGCAAAGAGGGGGGCAAGGGGCTGAGGGAGCTGAGTGCAGGGCACCCCTGCACAGTGTGGGGTCCAGGACGACCTCTGAGGAAGTGACCTTTGTCCTGAGCCGGGAAGAAGGAATATGTGAGAAGAGGACACCTTCCGGGTGAAGGAGGAGCACTGGGGTGGCCCAGGGAGGGAGGCAACATAGCATATGAAGCCCGGGCTCAGTGGTTGAGGTACCTGGGTCAGTAATGAATAAGCCAGCTGTTGTCAGAGGGTCACCTGCAGGGATTCAGGGGAGCTGGAGCTGGGGTCTGCCAGAGCCCAGAGATGACTCCATCCTGGGGGCATCTCAGAGAGCTTCCTGGAGGAGGAGAGATCTAAGCTGAATAAGGGGTAGGGGAGGACAGCCATGTTCCTCTCAGAGGAGTACCATGAACACAAGCCAGGAGGAAGGAGGAAGTGTGGCGGGCTCAGGGAATTGTGGCTGGCTCACCTGCATGGGACGGAGGGTGGGAGGTGCGAGGGGGAGCAGTAAAGGACTGCACCAGAGAGGATCTCTGCTTCTCGTCATCCTGGATGCTGGGAGTTTGGGCTGAGAGTGCAGAGGCAGGACCATTTGATCTGAGATACTGATTGAGAACCAACTGTCTGCCAGACCTTGGACCTGGGGTTTGGGCTGGCTGGAGTGGGCTGCCTCTGGCTGCCGCATGCCCTGTTCTTATCTGACTTCCTTGTGGGTAATTGTCTGGCTTCGGGTTACCAGGGGCACCACTCATGCCCTTCCTCCTGTCTGTGAGGACCACCAGACCCTTTTTCTTGGCAGGCAAACTAGGAGCACACCCAATATTCCATCCCAGAATGAAGCCTGGGTCCTTGAGAGGGCAGCTGTCCACTCTTTGTCTCTGGACGGGACTGGCCTGCTCCTGTGTGCTACGGGCGTGCCCATCTCCAGGCCTTCTCCTAGGCTGGTCCCCCTCCCAGCAGAGCTTCCAGGCCCATCCTGATCCTCAGGTGAGGTGGGCCGTCACGGTGGGACACTCTCTACTCTATTGGAAAAGGAGACAAATCACGTCAATTTAAGTCAACTCATTTCAACCGCACACCTAACATGTGCTCTGGCCCTTGCTAAGTGCTCAGAAGTGACTGCTTATGGCCACCTTTACCCCTATTCTCCACCCGAAGCTTGCATGTATAGTGTGTCCAGAGAAAATCCAGTCCTTGTTAATGGTGTAAGAGTCCCAGGTGGGAAAACCCAGAGCCACTCTTATCCTCATTCTCCCTCCAGCATCCAGTCAGTCACGAAGTACCATCCACGCTGCCTCTGAAGCAGGTCTCAGATCCACGGCTGCATCTCCACTCCCTCTCCTGAGTACAGGTTGTCAGTATGTCTCTTACAGAGTCTGCCGGAGCCTCTTGACTGGTCTCCACACACGCATCACAGCCAGGGAGACCCTTCCAACATGGAGATTTAATCATGGCTTCATTATAAACATCTCCTACTTCAAATCCTCTGATACTTCCCCACTGACCTCAGGATAAAATCCAAACTCATAAGCTTGGCATGTGGGGCCCTGTCTCAAGTCCCAGACTACCCACTTAACTAAGCCATTCTTATCCTCCCAGACTCAACTCCAACCACTCCTCTTCCAGGTAGCCTTCTCAGATCACTCAATATTCTAAGATTTCTTCCTCCATCCTTCTTATCTGTCCTATCAGTTCTGTTCCAAATGGTGGATGGTGGTGCTTTCTCTGAGATGGGGAACACTGAGGAGGAACCACTTCAGGGTGATGAAGAGTCCTGGTTGGGACCTGCTGGGTCTCAGAGGCTTGAGACATCAAGGAGAGGGTGTCTAGCAGGCATTTGAATACATGGGTCTCCACTCAAGGGGGAGGGGCAGGCTAGACAGTCAGGCTCAGAAGCACAGAGCAGTGGCCTGGGGCAGTTTCCTGGGACAGGGGAGCAAAGGAAGCGGAGAGGCCCTGACTACCCACAAGGGGAGCACATCCCCCTTGTAACTCCACCCAGCACTCTGGAGCAGAGATCCTTGCCCAGAGGCACTCCTTGTCCAGGGTGGGAGCCTTAATTCTGTCCCAAGGGCTCTCCCGGTTCCTGGAGGCTCAGGCATCTGTGTGGGTCTCCAGGCTTCCCAGGCCCCACTACCACCTCTTCAGCAAATCAGCACTTCCAAGCATGGAGACAAGTTCATCATTTGGGATTCTTTATACCAAGTGGAGAGGCTGGGAGAGTCTAAAGTTTCTAGAGCTCTCTGCTCCAGACCTCTTAGGCAGTTGGATGCTCGGATCTGCAGATCCTGTTATTCTAAGACCCAGTGACTAGGGCCCACACTAACCCCTTCCACCTCAGGACGCTGGTGGTGAAACAGACAGAGTCCCCAGTTTTGGCCTTGCCTGTGCTAGCCATGCCATGCGTTAATGTGGCCCAGCGTGTGAGCTCATCTCAGCAGGTTCCCTGAGCGGGGCAGATGCCGCATTTGCCGACTCACCACCAAAGGTGCCTTGAGTCCTCCAGGGAGTGTGGGTGCTTAGAGGGCCAGATCTCAAGTGAGGACTGCATGAGCTTCAGCCCTTTCCAAGTCTCGGAGTCCGGAAGGCACCAGGAACCGAAAGGATCTTTGCAAATCATTGTTTTGCAGCAGTTTCTTCTCCAGGGCAGCCAAAGACTGGCTGGGGGAAGAGCCTAGAATTTGACCTGAGGCTGTTTCCCAGGAGGAGGTGGCCGGAGCTTCCAAGGGAGAGGGCAGTGGGGGTGGGCCCCCTGGGCCCCTGCTGTCCTCTGACTCTCCATCTGGTGCTCGGGCCATATTAATGATTTAAGGAACAATTATTGTAAGGCTGAGTTTCTTTTTGCAAACGCCAGTGTTCCATCCTGCAATGAATTCCAGATGGTGGGAGCTCTCAGTGAGGGAGCTGGCTCCTCCGAGGATGGCCTTCCCCTCCAGAGTGACAGCCGGCCGAGGACGAGCCAGCATCTCCTCAGCACTCCAGTCTTTACAAGTTACCCGACCCCTTTCCAGTTTGTTTAAAACCTTTTTCTTTTTCCGTGCAGATGTTCCTCCGGGTGAGCAATCTTTATAGTTTTGAAAAGATTATATCAGTTTTCCATGATATTGTGTTACTGTATTTCTTGGGCTCCCCCTTTTTTTAATAGCACTAGAAAGGCCAATTCCTTAATCAGACATTACTAATGGAATGCAGAGAGGGAGGGTGGAAAGCCAGGCGAACTGGGAGAACTAAGCCCTGGGCTCAGAGTAATGCAGAAGGAAAACAGACTTCCAACGAACTCCTTCCAGAGGCGGCTGTTATGGTCAGAAAGCTGAGAAAACTGCTTGGGCCGTGCATTTTTCGATGATTATCAAAGGTGTTAAAATAGAGACAGAGGCACATGTTTGGCTCCAGGGTGGGAGAGGCTGCCACACAGTTTTGCAGGCTTCAGCTGTCTTGAATCAAAACTATCACTTTGATACTGGAAAATTATTATGAAAATGTTAGTTTTGGGCCTTGGAGCACAAAGCAAAGATTGCTTGGAAGGCTGGGGGCTCTTCATTTAGCATTTGTGTCAGGTCCAAAAATAACCTCTCCCAACTGTTGGATTTCACCTTTATCCAGGCTTAGAGGCGGCTCCGTCCTGCCCTGCAACTCTTCGATGAAGGGACCGACAGAGACATGAGTGAGCTGGAGGCCACCTAGTTTTCAAGCTCGGCCAAGTTGGAGGAGGGGGAGGTCAGGGAAAGCTTCCTGGGCGAGAGGGATTAACTCCAGATATTGGGAGAGAAAAACAGTTTATCCAGGGAAAGAAGGCAAGAAAGAGGAGACTGATGTTTTTTGAAGGCCTATTCCTTGGCAGGAATCAGTCTCCTGTTTTAAGGTGGGGGTTCGAGTAGTCACGCC
This sequence comes from Papio anubis, assembly GCF_008728515.1. Lineage (NCBI taxonomy): Eukaryota > Metazoa > Chordata > Mammalia > Primates > Cercopithecidae > Papio > Papio anubis. The sequence continues at coordinate 46,043,033 of NC_044976.1, forward strand.
ACATCCAGGACACCTGGTGAAAGAGATGAGGTTCCGCTTGCACTTATCCTACTCCACTGGCCAAGAGGGAGAGAAGGGAGAGAGGAAAGGAAAGCTGGAAGCACGTGGCCCTGCGGGGTGGGGAATAAATGATCTGAGGTCATCTCAGTTGCAATATGAAAGGGTGGGGTTGGGGCAGCCGTGACCCTGGGGAAGGCTGGCCGAGGAGGACTTTATTCTATTAGATACTGGGAGATTTAAAAAACCACTGTTCAAATTTCAAATTGGTTTTTTTATGCTTCAAGTCTTTCTGCTGGGCTGTGTTCCCAGAAAGGAAAGGGAAGAGATCTAGACATTTACTGACCTCCTACCACGTGCGGGGCTCCAGGAACCGGGGATCAGGAAGACATAAACCCTGCCCTCACAAGGTTCACAGTCCACCTGGAGAGGCAAGAGAAGGACGGGGCTGCAGGAGCCCAGAGGAGAGGCTCCTCCCTCAGATTGGAGGAGGCTTCCGGGAGGAGGACTAGGGTATCTGCTCTGAGCTCTGGAGGACAGGGAAGAGATGGCTGAGCTAAGCCTTCAAGGATGGCAGGCATTTGCCCAGGAAAGAGGCTGGAGCAGTCTGTGGGACAGAGGGACTGTGGGCAGGCCAGTGCTGCCGCAGCTCCAGGGGAACAGCGAGAGTGGTCCTGAGCATCACCTGGCAGTGGAAGGAGTTAAATCTGGGCTGAACCAACAGAGAAATCATGAGAGAAAGAAGGGGACCACAGCCCTTGCAGACTCCAAGCTTCTTGGACCATATTGAGGTGGGGTTTGTGACTCTCGCTGGGAGAGACACTCTGCAAGGGAGATGGAGAGGGATTGGGGTTCCGTCCCGGCAATGATGATGGCAGGAGCTGGGCAGCTGTGCCAGGAGTTGCTCAGACACAGGGCAGAGCTACTGCCTTTAAGTACTGGTAGGCGTGTTCTGGGGCAGAGAAAATAGGTACGCTGTGGGGACGTAGCTCCCAGGAAGGGCTAGGACAAGTCAAGGGCGATCATCAGCACCGTGGGCTTTGCACAGTGGTCAGTTATCTACATGGTGTTCTCAGATGTGCCACCATGTTTCATCCCCCTTCACTCCCAGACCTTCTTTCCACTGGACAAATTTTGGCACCTTGAGCCTCGTACCTGTGCTCCTTTTGTGTGACTTCTGCCTCCTTTCTCTGCCCTAACATTTTATCTCCATCCTTGAGGCTGTTCATTCCCACAGGACCAGGTTCCTGATAGAGTGCTCATTCTGGGGGAATAATCTCATCTAACTTCTAGTCAGATGACGTGTTCCACTGATGTGTTGCATGATGCATGGTAAGTCCATTCACTTCCCTGGGCCTGGGCTTCCTGAACTGGATCAGGGAATTAAAGACCTCTGTATCTGCCTCCCTCCCTAAGGGCTGGAAGGGCCAAATGAGGTCAAGGATGCAGTAAGCACATTCTGATTGTTAAGGAGGCAGCCCTGGGCCTGGGGAGGACCTGCTTATGTACTAGATCCTGGCATTTACTGGCCTGATGACTTTGGGCCAATTCCTTCATCTCTGAAGCCTCAGATCCTAGAAGTTCTTACAGATGGGAGGTGAAGAAGTTTTATCCACAAACTCCCATTGGCATGATCTTTTAAAGCTGTAAGTAGAGTTATATGAAGCCCCTGTTGAACACAGCTGGGGGCTCCCTTCCTGCTCTGTTCTCTGTCTACTTTGCCAGCTTCACCTCATACTACTTCCTCGTCTCTTTTTGTTCTCTGCCCATGAGAAGGAAATGAGTCAAGTGCTTCCCTGCCTCAGGGCCTTGGCACATACTGTTCTTGTGCATGACACACTCTGCCCCAAACCCTTCTTCTGGCTTACTATGACTCAGCATTCGGGTCTCAGCTCAGATATCATTTCTCCAGACAGGCCTCCTTCACCCGTTCCCCTTTGAATGCTCTCTAGCATGCACACATGCACCTAGCATGTCCTTTTCAAAGCATTCACCCAATTTGTGAATTGTATATTTGTTCGTGTGTAGGCTTGTTTTGCTCGTCTATCTTGTCTGTTTTGTTCACCATCATATTCCCAGTACCTCACCCGATGCTTGACCCACAATGAATGCCCAGTAAGTATTTGTTTAATTGAATGAAGGAACTGTCCAATAAACTAGGAGGTCATTATTCATGTGCCATGGTGCTTACAGGAAAACTGAGGCTCAGAGAGAAAAGGTAATTGCCTAATTTCTCCTTACAAGGGAGTGTAGTTTAGACATTAATAAATCCTCAGAGCCTGTGTTGGGAATTAGGAGGAAAGGGAAAGTAATCAGAGGTGGGAACTGTCCCAAGAGCAATCTATGGCCTTACCCTACAGCCCCTCAGTGCCTCCAAGTTCAGGCCAGTTGGGGGCTGAACTTGGTGGGCAGCCTGAAGCTATCCTGCATCCAGGCCGCCTACAGGTGCAACCCACATGAGCAGGTGAAAATGCAGAGGTGCTGACAGCTCTCAACCCTGCACGCCCTGGGGCATCTGGTTTGGATTTGGTCAGGGTTTTTACTAGTTGTTTTAGAGACACTTAAGCCTGCACATTACACCTTGAGCCCACCACATGGCTCCTCCAGGGCCTCACTGAGCCACCCAGGGGCAGGGAAAGGGCATCCCACAGACCTGCCACAGGGAGAACAAGAGGTCCCTGCCAAGACCCCATTGGGAACCAGACTATCAGCAATCTTCCCTGGCCTCTGACAGTGCCATAGGCCGTACTACTAAGAGATGTAGGAGAGGCAAGCAGAGTCCAGCCTCTGAGCCTCCTAGGCCTCTGCCATTTTATCCCAGTGTCCAGCATCTTCTCTTTTCCATTGCCCCACTGTGCCCTGGACACCCTGACATATTTACCTCTGTGAACATGCCACATGCTCTGGCCTCTCTGCTTTTGCTTATGTGCCTGTCCTTGTCAGGAGTGCCCTTGCTGATGTGGGACAAAGTATTGTGAACCCTCTTCCATTCTTCTGGCATTCTACAGAGGCCAGAACCAGGACAGGACAAGGAGATTGATTCCAGAATCATACAAGCAAAGTCTTCCCATCAGAGCCACCTAGCAATGGGCTGACTTGCCTCAGCTTTGTCCAGGACCTGGGAAATCCTTCATTAGCAGGAAATGAGACCAGTCAAGAAGGTCTGCCTCCAGCTGTGGCCTTTCCTCATCCTATCGGAGTCCCTGTGTCTTTCATCTTTATTTTGGAGCCACTTCATGCCTCAGCAGAGCTCTTGCCATTTGTCCCATTCTCATCCTTCAGGCCAGTTTCCTCTCCCTGGCACGTATCCTGGTTGCCACCCCCTCACTGACATTGTACTGGAAATGCCTTTTCTTCTCCAAACTTGCCTCCCATGCAGCGTGGGCTGGCCTGGTTGAACAAGAGCATGAGGTACAGAGACCTCCAGCAACCTGTGATGGTTCTGTATAGCCCTAAGGTTCTGGGTTTCCAAGGTCCTGTGATTCCAGCTTTTATTTATCTAATGTCTTGTGATTCTATACTTTTAAAGATTCCAGGACCTGAAGAATTCATAATGCTACAGTTTGTAGGATTCTCTGACTCTAGACTGTCCTGTACTTTCAAGTCTCCAGGGTCCCACCTAGGGCCTGACACCTTATGTGTGTTCAATGTTTGCCTGTATGATTCTCTGAGTTGATTACTGGGAAATTCTATGCATTTCCAAATGTCCAGGACTCCCCAAATGTGTAGTTGGTCATTTCGTTTAGCATCAACAGGGACCAATCTTTCCATTTTCCAACTGATTGTTTCAGAGACAGCTTAAAAGAGGTTACAATGAGTCAGCGTTTGGGGAGTGGGAGTTTGGAGTGCGGGGTGGCATGTCACATAGATGGCCTAGTTTTTTAGCTCATTTCCTCTATTTAGAGGTTGGTGATTGGACGGAGTGTTGGGGGCCAGCTTTTATTGGGGCAGGCTTGTATACTCGATAGGGTATGGAGGGAGTCAGGACTGATGGCCCAGCATGCGTCTCAGGATAGCCTGTGTCTCAGGCAGGGAGGAGCTCCAACAAGTCACAGGCTAGAGCCAGCACAGGCCATGGGAGAACCTCTAGGTAGTCGTTGTGCCCCCTTGGGACTCTTGTAAAGGAGATGGGAGCTTTCTGGGTCTTTAGCCCCTCACAGGTTGGAATCCCTGGGCATCTGAGGACCAAACCACTTTCAGTGCTTCCCCTAAAGGAAAAACACAAGTGACTTCTAGGCTATCCTTTTATTCCTTTTTAAAATAAATGTTTAACTTTTGTGGGTACATGGTAGGTATATATATACTTATGGGGTATATGAGATATGTTGATATGTCCTTTTATTCTTATGCACCAAAGGTGAGGCTACCCCAGACAGATCAAATTTCCTCTTAAGGTGGAAGTTGCGTCTGGTTTGGCTTGAGGAGCGTGAAAGCAATGCATGGGGAGGACCCATCTCTGGGAAAGAATCCCCTGGGGGCAAGAATGAGGGGGTCAGCATCCTGAGGACAACAGAGGGACCCTGCCCAATACTCATGGCAGAAGCCCTTCGGTGGAAGATTCTAGCCTGAAAGTCAGAGCGATCCAATCTTGGATACATACAGGGAATATGCAAGAGACTGCAGAAGCCCAGGCCCAGGGGCTTTTGAAGGGAAATTGGTGACATGACTTCAATGGTCCTTTTCTGTTGAGGGAGTCTATGATCAAATTCAGGGTGCCAGCACAAAAAGGGGCCCTTTTTTTTTTTTTTTTTTGAGACGGAGTCTTGCTCTGTCACCCAGGCTGGAGTGCAGTGGCCGGATCTCGGCTCACTGCAAGCTCCGCCTCCCGGGTTCACGCCATTCTCCTGCCTCAGCCTCCCGAGTAGCTGGGACTACAGGCACCCGCCACCTCGCCCGGCTAGTTTTTTGTAATTTTTAGTAGAGACGGGGTTTCACCGTGTTAGCCAGGATGGTCTCGATCTCCTGACCTCGTGATCCGCCCGTCTCGGCCTCCCAAAGTGCTGGGATTACAGGCTTGAGCCACTGCGCCCGGCCAAAAAGGGGCCCTTAAGATAAATCTTTCGTTGTGCATATGCAGAAACTGAGGACCCAATTAGGAAATAACTCACTGTGTGAGTAGATTACAGAGCTGAGACAAGATGCCCCAGACTTTGTTTCAGATCAATGTTAGCATTTTTATTATTAGCAGAGTATGGAGTTTACATTTGTAACCCTCTTGGCCTCCAGAATAGAGTAGTTCTAAGTTAAAAACCTTTAGAGCAAGACGGACTTGGGTTCAAGGACCAGCTAGACCACTTGGACGGATGAACTTGGGTGAGTTAATCATTCCAAGCTTCAGTTTTTCATGTATAAAATGGTAGTAATAAGACTGCCACAGAAGATTTCATGGCCCCCAGTCCTCAAACTATTTGTGGCAGAAGACTATTTTTTATTTTCAATCTTTTGCTGACCAGTAATATTTCTGTGAAATACAATCAATATTGTCATGGCAATGCCAGCTATCTATAAACATTTCTAATTGCTCTCTCTCAATTTCTGTGAACTCATCTCAAACCGGTAACCAGTCAGGGGCTGGCTGGCACCAGGCCCTGGAGCACACTTGGAGTGGGCTGATCTAGGCTATGGGTACTCAAGCACTTCTCGAGTAAGTTCAGGGTGGAGGAGTGAATCAGCATGAATCACAATATTGTCATGTATTAAGCACCTGCTCAGCGCCTGGTGGGCCACATACATTATTTCATGTAAAATCCCTTCTGCCTACCTGGGTGGCATGATGACTTCATTCTGCAGGCTTCTTTCTGTTTCCATGTTCCTTCCCCTGAGAGAAATGCCCTGGATGATGATCACATTTTATTCTCTGCTCTGCTCTAGAATTGGCCCTGCAAGGGTTATTCAGGTTGAGAAAATGCACATTTCCTGTTGCTATTTGGGAAAATGCCTCCATGACCCTGATAAGAAGCTCTGGTCCCCATCTGGGGCAGAGAAAACCAGTCAGCACCTCCCCCAGCTCCTCTGTGGGGGTTCCAGACTTCAAGGGGACTCACAGTGACTTGACCCTTGGCTGATTGGGCATAGGACTCAAATCCATGCCTTGCTCTGCCACTCTGAGTGCACATGGGAAGGGAGATTTATGGTGGCAATCTGGGGGAAGGGATAGTTTATCTTCTAAATGAAAACTTGGGAAGCCTCTGCTTGGGACCCAGACCTCACAAGGATCTCATTAAAGGCCTATTAGTCAAACTAATTCCTGACATGACATCAGTTTGCATTAGACAAACATCTCTGACTTTTCAAACACCCTCTTGGGAGCCAAGACTAGATTGTGTGACATCTATTGATACATTATTGGGGAAATGGCTGACACGACATCGGGCTATCTGATGCCAGGGAGCTCGAATGCTGGGAAATTAGGAGGGCTGGTTTTATATGGTTGGCAGGTGTTCATCTCATAAAACCCGTGGGACCCCATAGCTCTGCAAGGTGATTGCTCTCGTTGGTCTATCGATAAAGTAAATGATTAAAGATCTAATAGGGCCTTTGGTAGTGTCTGTGCTGGGCCATGAAGCTGCTCATCTCTGTGTCTCTACGAGCAGATCAGGGCCCAGCACTCAGCAGGTGTTCAGGAGTGAGGCAGAAGGAAGGATCAGTGACAGCAGCCTGGCCTGCAAGCGAATAAATAGTCCCTGCCCTCACGGAGAGCAGAAGCCAGCAGGTGGGTGCACACATAAATAGTGATGCAGTGACAAGTGCCGTGGCTGGGTGAGTGAGAAGCAGTGAGAGCTTGGGAGGGAGGAAGAGTGTGCTTTCAAAGGCAGGGCTGCGGTCCACACAGTGCTGTATGTAAAATATGTCTGCCTCAAGCATCAGGGATTTAGACATTGCTCCAAGTGTGGCTATGAGCTGCACTGAGCCTTTTACGTTCATTCTTTAATAACAGGCATCTGTTCGTGAGGCCATAGGTCAGAGTCAGGGCTCAGTTGTGACAAGGATCTGGACTCAGTCTATAAAAGAATTAAACTTCAGACTGAAACTGGGCCCAGTCTGAGTTGGGCATAGGGCTTAGTTCAGGGCTCAGTTTGCTGTCCAAGATTAGGGCTGAGTCTAGAAGAGAATCAGGCTCAGACTATGATCAGAGTCAGGGCTCAGTCAATAGCCAGGGTCAGGGCACCATCTGTTTTCCCTTCTGAAAGCTCTTGGAGGCAGGAACCAGTTCTTAACTATCTTTCTTCTCATAATCTTGTTGCACAGTGAGTGCTCAGTTAGTGTTTATTAAATCGAACGCTGCCGACTTAAATCAAGAATGATCACAGACTTTGCACAATTCTCCTGTGGCAAAGAAAACAGACAAAGGGCACTTTCTGAGTGATGCCACACAGAGAACTGCCCCACAGCCTTTATAGGTAGTGAGCTTCTCATTGCTAGAGGTGTGCAAGCACTGTCCTCACAGTCCCACATCAAGCTGAGGGAAGAGGGGATTCCTGCTCTGGCAGGGGATGAACCACAGTTCAGAGGTTTGGATTGTGGGTATTTGTCTCCTGGACACTGAGCAACGTGACAAAGAATCTGCACAGATAGCAGCTGCCCAAGGCACAGCCAGGGACCAGTCCCAAGCTTCTGATTGCTCCCCATGTCTTCAGCTCGCAGGGGTCAGCCTCATCTATCAGCAATGCTGCCTGTCATTGGCGCTCTGACAGGCCTCTGGCCACCAGGGTCTGCTGCTTGGTGAAAGCCCTTATTAAAATTAATCTCATTTTTACGACGGCACCATCTATCTTCTGTCCAGTGGGAACTCGGGGTCACTGTATTTTTGTTTACTGTCAGGCTACTTCCTTTGGCCATAAATTGCTTTGTTTTCCAGCTGAGCTGGAGCCCTAGAGAACGACCCAGTTCTGGGGTGTGTGTGTGTGTGTGTGTGTGTGTGTGTGTGTGTGTGTGTGTGTTTTCAAAGCCAACCCTGCTTGCTGCTTGGCTGCCTCATTTCTCTGGCCTCTGCTGCTACCCTCCATCTGCTCTCTATTTGAGGAATCTGAAGATTTCAGCTTTTCCTGTCTCTTGGTGGCAGCCACCTACACTCTATCCTCTGTTCCCTCTTCTTGTCTAGAGAGACTGTGGTTTTTTTTTTTTTTCCCTGCATGTTCAAGAGATAGTGCTGAGCATTTGCCATAAGCAGAGACTTGCACTAAGGGAACCAGGGAGCACAGTCCAGCAGGAGAGACCAACGGGATGCACAGGTTCTTTCTGCCTACAGTTGTTCTTTCTGCCTACAGGGCTTTCTCCCACTACCTTCCTCCAGGGAACTCCTACTCATCCTTCAAAACCCAGCTTCAATTGTGCCTGCTCTGGAGGAGTTTTTTTTTTTTTTTTTTTTTTTTTTTTTGAGACAGAGACTCGCTCTGTCACCAGGCTGGAATGCTGTGGCCTGATCTCTGTTCACTGCAACCTCCAACTCCCTGGTTCCCTGGTTCAAGTGGTTCTCCTGCCTCATCCTCCGAGTAGCTGGGATTACAGGCACATGCCACTACGCCCAGCTAATTTTTGTATTTTTAGTAGAGACGGGGTTTCACTATGTTGGCCAGGCTGGTCTTGATCTCCTGACCTTATGATCTGCCCACCTCAGCCTCCCAGTGCTGGGATTACCAGGTGAGCCACCGTGCCTGGCCCTCTGGAGGCCTTTTTGGATCCTCTTCCAAGGCTGAGTTACTTGTTACATTCTCTGTGATTGTACAGACGACATCCCATACTATTTTGTAATTATTGGTTTAATGTATTGTTCTTTGAAAGTGGCGAACATTTCTGTATTTGTTTCCTAGGAATGCCATAACAATATACCACAAACTGGGTGGCTTAAAACAACAGAAATTTATTCTGTCACAGTTCTGGAGTCTAGACGTCTGAGATTAACATGTTGGCAGGGCTGTGCTCCCTCTCAAGCTTCTAGGGGAGAAGACTCTTTCAACTTCTGGTGGCCCCAGGCATTCCTTGGATTGTGGCAGCACCTCTGCCTCTGTGCTTCTTGTAATGACACCACCCGACTCCACTATGGCCTCATTTAATGTAACTAATTATATCTGCAATGACTCTATTTCCAAACAAGGTCCTATTTTGAGGTACCTGGGGTTAGGACTTCAGCTTGTCTTTTTGGGCCATACAATTCAGCCCGTCACAGTCTCTCATTCATGATTATATTCCTGATATCTGGCACAACCCTTAGCATGGAGCAGGTGCTCGGACCACATCAAACAAATGAACACTTTCCTAAATGATTAAACAAATATGTAAAATACAATAGCAAGATATATAAGCCCCAATGAGAGACAGAAGTGAGTGTTCCACGCACCCAGTGGGAGGGGGGCCCATTCCACCTGGGGCTTCTGGGATGGTAATTCCACGAGGCTTTGAGGAATAAGTAGAAGTTCAACTCATGCAAAACTTGAGACAAGGCACAAAAGGACCAAAATCATGGACACAAAGTGAGGACTATTCACATTGACCTGAAGACCAGCTGAAGCTTGGATGGTAGATTTTATTTTGGGCCACACAGCTAGAAGTGGCAGAAGTAGCACTGAGACCTGAGACACGCTGTCATTTTCTCTGTTATTATGTTTCTCTCTTGTGTTAAAAAGCAAGTTCCGTCTGTGGCCCCTGAAAGACCTGTGGCTTTTTTCTTGAAAGATCTTACTTGCCTTAAATAGGCAAGTCTCTGAAGCTTCTCTCTGAGACTTTTATAATTTATGTTGTTATTCTGGGTCTGTGGACAGATGTTAATTTTCACTTTGCAAGCCCATGTTTCAGATTGGCTTGTGGAAGCAGAGCGTGCTTTGGTGGCTGGTCCTTTCAGATCACCATGGAGTGTAGGGAACTGGACGGACCATAGAGAGTGGCTACTTACCTGCTCCCACAAAATGCCTCACATCCAATAATTCCTCTGGCATTTCTTTTAAACTGTATATTCAGAGGAATATGGCAGGCATGGAAAACCCCCCCTTTAACCTCTTTCTCTGCGTGAAAGTCTTATGAGTGATTAACTCCACCAATGAAGCCTATCCATGGGGTTGTGTGAAGAGAAGAACTGGGTCCCAAATGAGAAGCAGCCAAGAGTGGGGGTGTGCAACCTGGACTCCAAAGACACATCCTGGGTTCGAATCTTGGCTTGGCCATTCATTAGCCAAAGGCTGTGCCTCAGTTTTACCATCTGTGAGTGAGAATTATGGTGGTATCCACCCAATGAGGATTTTTGTGAGAATAAAATGAGTTGGTAGATGTGAAGTGCTCAGAGCAGCGCCTGTTACAGAGCAGGCGCAGACAGAAGTGGTAGCTGCTGCTATTATTATTGTAATCAATAGAGCTTCATGTATGGAGTGGGGAGAGAACTGGGTTGGAAGGTTTGGGTTTCTAACATATTATCTACAATGATAGTAACTTTTGGCTAAAGACCTTTAGCAAAATCCAGCATTATATCAACATCATTTTCCTTGCACAAGAAGGCTGCTGCATGCTAGAGGGAGCTATTGAGAGAGAGTGGGAGGACAGGGTTTCAAGGTAGAATCTTAGTGGACAAATGCCTTGAGGCAGCAGGATGAGGGTGCTTAGGCCTGGGAAAAAAACCAGAGACTTAGGAAGCAATCATGAAACACAGATGAAACTAGAGAAAACATCAGTTTGTGCCTATTGCACATATTTATTTCAGTCTTACTCATTTAAAAAATCTTGCTTTTACATATACGTATAACAGAGTTTAATTTTATCTTTTAAAATATGCTGTTATTTGAGTCCAAAAAACGGCCTATAACAGAGGCTGGGGAAAACCAGAGGACTCTTTAAGGACAGCTTTTTCTTCACCATCCCCACATGAAGTCAGCTTCCAGATGCTTGAGTCCCCCTTTGTAGCCGCTCATATCTCTACCCTTTCTCTATCCAGCCTGCCCTGGCCCTGCTGCCTCAGTATCCCTCACTTGGAGCCCTGCAGGAGCTCCCCTAGCTGGGGCAGGTTGGGCTTCCATCCCTTCAGCCTCTCCTCCCCGTGCCAAATGGCTCTGTTGCTTCAGGGCTGGGCTGGCAGAGATTGGCATCTGAGGCCCCCCAGGATTTGGCCCTAGCCTCTGTTTCCAAACCTCTTTCCCACCACTCCTCGAACATATCCTCTCTTCTAGCCAAACTGGACAGCTTGTATGGGAAAAGAAAGGAAAAACCATTAGGCCTCGTATACAAAACCACAGTTAAAAAAAAAAAAAGTTCATGTCTCTATAAAGTTTGTGATTTCTTTCTTCGCCATGTTTCCTGAATGACTTCCCAGCTCTCTCCCCAGTTTACGTACTGAACCTCCCCTCCCCTAGCTCCCACCAGTTGTCCCAGCTCCACTCTGTCGGCCATTTCCCCTCCCTAGCCCTGCCAGAGAAACTTATGTCCACGCAGAGCCTCTACAACTCTTTGTTTTTCTATTTCCTTTGACTTTGATCATTTTCTGCCTTTATTATTTTTTCTATAGTTTCTCTACCAAGCTCTGAAGTCCCTGACTGAATAAGCTGTCATTCATTCACTCACTCACTCATTCACTCATTCATTCATTCATTCATTCCATTGAATGTCCAAAATGCCAGGTCTTTTCCTACACCGTGATGACACCAAGATGAATAAGACAGGTCCTTGCCTCTAAGGAGTTCAACTCTCAATTAAAACGTTGAATAAAAATGCCAGTGATTCATAGCCTTTTGGGGTATTTGTCCCTTTAGAGAATTTGATAAATGTTTTCAGCAGGGAAGATATGCACAGAAAATATTGTCTACCACTCGAGGTGTTTCCAGATCTTCAGAAGCCATGGGCACCAGGGTTAACAGAGATGAGGAGAGCACCCACTAAGTGTCAGTTCCTGCAGAAGATGCTTTGTTTGTGTTGCCTCTAAATCATCACATCCACCAGTCTCTCCCGCTGCCCACTGCAGATTGACACACTGGAGGCTCGGGATGAGCAAACATAGGCATGTGTGAGGAGTACAGCTCCCCCTGGCCATGCAGACAGTGCCCGGGTCACTTGGACCTTCTCTTCCCTGCCCTGCTGAGGGATGGGTGGAATGGAGGCTGCCAAGAAATTGCCCTCCAGATCAGAGGCTGTTTCTTCCTGCTGGGTGACTCTGTGTTCTCAGAGGCAATGGTTTTGTGTTTCTCTAAGAAACAGTTTCCTATTTTAGACTTGTCACTGGAACAGGATGGCCTTTGGCCAGCCAGCCTCACTGTGGGGAGGCAACTGTGTTTTGGAGTCGAACTGTCCCAGGCCTATCAAATGAGAGCATCCGTCTGGGCCTCCCTGACATTTATGCCTGTGTATCTGCCTATTACAGCCCAGGAACAATGGGAGAGAGTGAGGAGAGGTGCCCAGACTTACCCTTTCTGGAGCCATGGAAGTAAGGAGGAGTGGGGAAGAGAGGACTCAAGTCTCCAAGGAGCTGCGGCTGAGAGTTCTCACTGCAGCACAGATATGGGTCCTGGGACCTTGAATGCAGCCATCTTGGGTCATGTTTGCATGGAAGAACAATCTAGAAGTCCCTCCTTGGTCGCTCTTCCTTTTTTTTCCCTCCAGCAGAAGATTTGTGGTATCTGGGAAAAAAAGAAAGGAAAAACTATTAGGTCTTGAATGTAAAACCACAGGACTTTTAAAAAAAAGTGTTTATTTTTCTGCAAAGTTTGTTTTTCTTCCGATGGGAGCCAAGACGCTCTCTAATGCCGGACTCCGCTGGCAGCGGGGAGCAGTGGAAAAGATTGCTCTATATGGAAGAAGTCTGCTGATTGGGAAGCAGCAGGCCCAAGTGGAGCGGGTCTGATTCACACGTCTTCCTGCAAGTGGCTCATGCGGGGCAGGAGGAGGTCGTGTCTGAGGAGAAAGGGGACCAAGAAGAGTAGGAGGGTAACACGTGGCCCCCTTCTCTGGGAAGAGAGCTTTCCCGACTGCAGGGCAAAAATGATGCTACCAGTTCCTGAATACCTACTATGTGCCAAACACTGAGCTAGGTGCTTTACATTTATGTAATTTGCTCCCCACCAGAAACCCGTGAAGTTGGTATTGTTACTATTTCACAAACGGCAATACTGAGGCTACAGAATGTAAGTCATGATGATTCCACAGCAGCCAAGTGGTGCAGCTGGGACCTGAACCTAGGTCTAGCCAGATTCCCATACCTGTGCCTTAGAGTTCTGTTATTTAGTGTCTCTCAAGTGACCTTAGGCAAGTTACTCAACCTTTCTGAGCCTTGGTTTTCTGATATGTAAAATGGGTACTGCAGAGTTTTTCTGAGGATCCAATGAAAAGAAAGGTGTAAAGCAACTTAGAGTAGGGCCTGTAAGTCGTTACTGTGTAAACGTTTGCTCTAATAAAAGTAATTATTAGTGATACATTCTACACAGGCTTATGCTTGACAACATGGTATTGAGGGACAGATGAAGAAGGACATTGGTCTTTGTCCTCAGGGTGTGCATAGCCTGGCTGCACAGACGGGCCCCACCTATTTGGTCATTAAGTCCTTCATTCACACATGTGTACCCCCTCCCCAGCATGTACCAGGGCTCAGGTCATTGCAGGGCTCCCAGGTGAGAGTCAGATGTAGTCGTTGCCCTGGGGGAGGACACAGCTTGTTGGGCAGAACAGATGGGTCCACAGAGGAGGACAACACAGCGTGATCAGTGCTGTGATGAAGGGCACACTGTGATCTGCCCTCCCATCTACCCTGGCTTCCACCTTGGCTCTTGCCTGGGCTGTCCCCTCTTCCTAGAGTGCCTCTCTGCCTGGCTAATTCCTCCATCTTTCAGCACCGACTCAGGTGCCATCTCCTCCAAGAAGATTTTCCCAACCCGGGCATCACCCCCAATCCCCATCTCCGAGCTCCTGGTGCTCCCCTCTCCCAGTCTTGTGGTCATCTACTCCTCCGTCATTCTCTTGCCGGGTGGGGACTCCAGTGCCTCACCCTGACCCTAGCACATGCTCAGGGAGTTTTTGCTGAACTTCTGTGACTCTCATTTTTTTCCTTAAAGGTAAGTGTGGCTTTGTCAGTCATGCCAAAGGAAGCGCCAGAATGGTGTGACTTCAGGCTCCAGTTGGAGGAAGAAGGGATGGGTTGGGTGGGTGAAAAGGTTTTTGACCACAGTAGTTGCAGCAAGCCTGCATGTTGAGCATGCTTGTTGGAGTTGGACAAACATGGGCCAGAGACCAGGCTCTGACACTTTCATTAATGTCCTTTTGAGTGACTTATTTAATCTTAGTTTCCACATCTGGAAAAGGGGTGCCAATAATACCTACTTCACAGACTTGTCAGGAGCTTAAATGAGTTAATTAATATAAAGTTCTTGTACCCTGTGCCTGTCTATGGTCAGAGTACAATAAATATCAGTTGCTGTCACTGTCATTACCATGGCGATGATGACAGTGGTCAACCAATGCTAGACAGACTGAGCCTTGGTAATGATCAACAAGTTCTCTCTTTAAGACTGATTTCCTTGAAGAGTGCTAAGAGAGCCATTGAGACATCATCCTCTGTGCTGGAGGAAAGAGAAATGCGTGTCGCTGTGTAACAGTCATATTTTAAATGTCACAGCTCCTGCATGAGACTCCTCCTACAAGAAGCTTTCGCTAACCATGCCTGCTTGGTCTATTCTATCCTCTTTGAGCTCTCACAGCACGTAGCCCCAAGCTGCCCATTCAGCACTTGATTATAGACTGTCTGGCTTGCCCTCTAATTGCTTTCTCTGTGTACGGGCTTGTCTGCCAGGCTAAATCACAAGATCTATAAGAATAATGATTGCCTCTCATTTACGTCTCTCCAAACACCTAGTTTAGTACTTTCTACACAGTAGAAATTTAATAAGTAACATGTTGATTTGACCTCCTTAGAAACATTTGGTGTAGTACCTGTCATAAAAGAAACATTAAGATCCCAGTAGAAATAGGGCAGAAATGGCCATGGAAATGGCCAAGAAATACGAAATAAATTAATATGGCTTATTAGAAATCAAAGAAATGTAAATTAAATTGAGATCCCATTTTCCTTATTTGTAGACACTCATTTAAAATGATAAAAGTGCTAAGGAAGTGGGTGAGGGGCTCTCTCAAACGTTGGTGGGGCGGTAATCCAATTCTTTCTATGACAATTTGCAGTATTTAGCAAAAGTCTAAAAAAAGCTTATACCTATTGACTCAGTAATTCCACTTCTATAAATCTTTCCCAGGAAATACTAAGAGATATAGACAAATATTTATGTACAAGGATGATCATCACTGCAATTTTTAATAGTGAATTTTGAAAGATGGGCTAAGTAAATCATGGCATAGGATGGAGTATCAAGGAGCCAATAAAACAATGTTTTTATTTGAAAAGATGCTGAGTTCTTTCATAGTGAAAGAGATGAAAGTTAAGGCACTTTTTAACTACAAAAATAAAAAATAATAATTTATGAACCACAACCTAGAAAGACAAGCATTTAAACAGACCATGAAGATATTCACCCTCAATGACAATTTTGCAAAAGACATCACAGTTTTAAAATACACATACCTTTTGTACCTCTAAGAATCTAGTCCATAGATATGACTTCCCGTATATGCACAGATATGTGAACATGGTTATTTATTGTGTATTATTTAAAATAGTAAAAAATTGAAAACAGCTGAAATACAAATCTCCTGCCTCGCCTCCCATTGGCAGCATCCAACCAGAGAACAAGGAAGCCGCTGGATTAATTAAAAAATGAGACCTTTATTTAAGGAAAGTGTGTGAAGGTATGTCAAATGAAAAACAAAACAAAAAGTGTAAGGCAAGAACTGAAAGATATATTATTAAGTGAATGAAATCACGATTGATACATATAATATGCTTCAATTTATATAAAATCAACAGACAAAATTTAGATGAGGATAGATGTAAATGTTAGTGTAGTTTTCTGAGAGGCAATGTGTGTAAGTATATTTAAGAGCACAGATTCTGTAGTCAGATTACTTGGGTTTAAATCCCAGCTCTTCCACTTATGAGCTGTGTGACCATGGGTAAGTCATTTAACCTCTTTGTCCTTCAATTGCTCCGTCTATAAAATGCTATACATGTCAGCAATTATTATTTTTAAGCAAATAACTTTTGAGGGTGGTCAACTTGGACAGTAAACTTGGGAGCCTGCCAAAACCAGGGAAGAAGCCTCGTTTTCACTGTGTAACTTTGAAATGGCTAATTATCAGTGCACATGAAATTTTTATCCAAGCACATGTGTTGGTCAGGGCGCCAGCAGGAAACAGAGGGCCCTATCAACCTGGATAATTTGACAAGAGGTTAACAAAAGGGTTTTTTGGGAAAGTGTAAGCAGGGAGTAGGGATAATACTCTAGGACTAGCAACCACAGGTAGCTGTTAGCACCCCTGGGCCTTCGGGGTGAGGGGAGGACATGGTTAGTGAAACTGGAAAGAGAGCTGCGTGAAGAGGGCCTCCTGAGGGGGCCGTGGCTTTGGGTAGAGGGAGGCAGCCAGTCAACAGCAGCCCCAGCAGGAACAGAGCCCTGGGAATAAAAACTCCAACTTCGCTCTGTCTCCTGCCATGCCTCCCTTTGGCATAACCAACCAGAGGGCAGAGGAGCCGGTGGAGGCCGTCCATACACATGAGCCCACCGAGGCCGGGGGCAGGGAGAAGGGAAGAGAGCATCCCAGCACATGGGGGTAATTCAAATGACATAATTCCGAGGCTGGGAGAATGAAATGGCTCCATGCATATGAAATCCTGGAACGGTGTTGACATAGTGAACGTTCAACAAATGTTAATAACCACAAGTACTAGCATTATTCTCCATGTATCAGAGCAAATAGAAGACATCCTACGCCCATGTATTATTAATATTTTCATGATAGTTTTTTAAAATTTTGCCTTTGAAGAATTTCTAAGGACATGGGAAAATTCTTATGGTGTGACATTAAGAGAAAAACATAAAGTTCCATATAGCGTAGGACTTCACATTTATGATGATAAGCAAACCATGTCTTACAGGATAAGAGACTTGGAAATAGCTACAAAATATCAGCCATGGTTGGTTCTGAGTGGTGGGATTATGGGTGATTTTTAAATGTCCATCTTCATACTTTTCTATAATTTTTTAAATAGAGACGGGACCTTGCCGTGTTGCCCAGGCCGGAGTGCACTGGCTATTATTCACTGTTCACAGGTGCGACCATGGTGTCCTGAACCCTGAATTCTTGGTCTCAAGGGATCCTCACACCTCAGCCTCCTAAGTAGCTGGGACTACAGATGTGCACCACTGTGCCCAGCTTGTAGTTTTCCATGTTTTATGAGTTTTCTATAACAAATATATTTTGCTTTTACAAAAGAAAGAAAGAAAACACAGAAACAACCAACACCTTTTTATGATTCATGGAGTGATAATAACAGTGATTTGACTCACAACAGGGTCATTACTAGCCCCGTTTTGATATGAAGAAACTGAGGCACAAAGAGATAAGTGACTTACTAAAGGTTTACATGGATAGGAAATGGCCAAGGCGGGGTTCAAATTAAGGAGCCTGCTTCTTGAGGCTGCTCTCTGAATTACTTTTGTCACTTTGCCACCTCCTTAGTCAGTAAAGCTCAGATTTTACCTGATGCTGTTCACTGTTCCAACCTCACTCTGCCCACCCTGACTGCTGTCCCACCTATGTCACAGGGATGCTTTCCTCCCAGATGCTACCACTGCCACACCAGTCCTTAAGACAGGCTGTTTCCTCTGCCAGGAACATCTTTGTCACCTTGTTACCTGCCTTACATGTCTTCATTCTTCAAGACCCAAGCCCAGTGTCACTTGCCTGATGGTCCATTCCTGACCTCCTTTGGCTAGGTTAAGTGCCTCTCCTGAGCTCCTGGAGCCCTGGGGCTTAACTTTCCCTGCATTTAACTCCCCCTTTTAAGATATTGTTTGTTATTGTTACTATCACTGTTGTTGCCATTTAAAGTACTCCCTTTCTTCCATCAATTTAGAGTTGCAAGCTGGAAGCCTGTGGGCCAGATTAGGCCTGCAGATGCTTAGACTACGCAGGTTAAAGATAGTTAAATTGTTAACATTTAAGCATTGGGAGATCTTGCATATGTGTCCTGATTTTGGGCTTCTCTTTAAAACTCTGTCTGGAGGCCGGGCACGGTGGCTCACGCCTGTAATCCCAGCACTTTGGGAGGCTAAGGCAGGTGGATCACGAGGTCAGGAAATCGAGACCATTGTGGGTAACATAGTGAAACCCTGTCTTTACATTTAAAAAAAAAAAAAATGCAAAAATTAGCTGGGCGTGGTGGTGCGTGCCTGTAATCCCAGCTACTTGGGAGGCTGAGGCAGGAGAATCGCTTGAACCAGGGAGGCGGAGGTTGCAGTGAGCTGAGATAGTGTCACTACACTCCAGCCTGGCAACAAAGCTAGACTCTGTCTCAAAACAACAACAACAACAAAGAAAGAAAACAACAACAAAAAAACCCCACAAAACTCTGTCTGGCCATACTGGATACACATTCCTCAAAGGCAGCAATTAGAAAGAGCGGAATAGAGGCTGTTTCCTTTAAGTGAAGTCCATTTGCCATCATTTGCACTACTCCCTGTACCAAACTGGTTTCACATATTTACTTACTGGCCTGCCTTCTAAGGTAGAGAGAGGTCTTTATGAGCAGTGTCTCAGTTATTTTTTGCTCCATAACAAACCCTGACAACCTCAATGTTTTAAAACAACAACCACGCATCTAGCTCAAGATTCTGTGAGTTAAGATTTTGATCTGGGCTCAACTGAGTGGCTCCTCTGCTGGTGTTAGCTGGGCTCACTCAAGCATTTGTGGTTGGTTGGCTGTTGGCTGGGGTAATGAGGTGGCATGATTTTCATCATTCAGCAGGCTAATCTGGGCTTCTTCCTATGGTGGTGGTTGCAGGGTTCTCAAGAGCAGCAAAAGGCCTCACTGAGAAGGTGACATTTGAGGAAGGTCTTGATGGAAGTAAAACCATGGGAATGGAGGAGAAAGCCCCCAAAGGAGTGGATTCTTGTCTGGGGTCTGTGAGCAGAATTCTGGAGTCTGGGAGCATCTGGAAACTGGATGGATGTGTGTGTTTGTGTGTGTGTGTATGTGTGCGTGGACAAGCTCAGTGTACATGTGCTTTTCAAGACGTGCCTCCAAGTCACATAATGTCCCACTGGTTAAAGCAAGTCATGAGGGCAGTCCAGAGTCAAGGGGTTAAAAAACATTTCATTTCTTGTTTGGAAGGTCTGCAAAATGACATTGCAAAGATGCAAGAATGAGGAGAGTTTGTGGTCATTTATGCAGTCTGCTGCAGGAAAAGATCTTATTCATCTGTGTGCCTGACACACAGGAAGGTAATCAGTAAATGTTTGTTTAATTAAATGGAAATGAATGCAAATGAACCTATTTCCCTCTGGCTTTGAAATCTCTTCAATAGACTCTTCTTGTAGGCCTTCATTAGCTCACCTTGCATCTTCAAAGGCCCCTGATGCTGAGGAGAAGCAGGGAGGATGGGCCTCTCAGGACCCTGAGGACAAAGACCTTGGTTAGGGCAGACTTTGGAGCAAGGCACCATTCCAGGCAGGGTTGTTGGGAGTGAGATTCTGTTGGATCTGTGGCCACTCTAAGCAAATGCCAGCGAAGCCACAATAGAAATGCTAGTTTGTTGGACTGGTCCCCTGTGATTCTGAAATCGTGATGAGAAGTTCCCAACATATCTAAAGATGACCTTGTTTCGGGCGGGGATGTAGTAGAATCCTCTTGCTAACTGGCTGTGCCTGCCATGTAACCTGACCTTGCCCTTGACATGGCCGGTGGCCCACTGCTGAGACCACAGCCACCCCTGAGGCAGAGCTGGAGACAGAGGTACAGATGGTGACAAAGTGGCTCCAGGCTGGTGATACAGGATAACCTGGTTTTCCACTCATGGAGCAGCCAGCTACTAAGTCTTAGGCCAGGAATTGGAAGGCATGAGTTCTCATCTCAGCCCAGCAGGTAACTTGCTCTCTGCAAGTAACCTCAGACTTCTGCAGTAACACTGGAAGGTGGGGATAGGATGCAATGTTCTTATGGTTTTTGGTTTTTGGGTTTTTTGGAGACGAATTTTCGTTCCTTTTACCCAGGCTAGAGTGCAATGACGCGATCTTGGCTCACTGCAACCTCTGCCTCCTGGGTTCAAGAGATTCTCTTGCCTCACCCTCCTGAGTAGCTGGGACTACAGGTGCCCGCCACCACGCCCAGCTAATTTTTGTATTTTCAGTAGAGACAGGGTTTTGCCATGTTGCCCAGGCTTGTCTTGAACTCCTGACCTCAGGTGATCCAACCGCCTCGGCCTCCCAAAGTGCTGGGATTATAGGCGTGAGCCACCACACCCGGCCAGAATGCAATGTTCTCTAAGTGCCCTTCCAGTGCCGAGGCTTGAAGAGTTTGTACACACACACACACACACACACACACACACACACACACACACGCAGCTTCAGGATGCTTCCAGACTCCAGAATTCTGCTCACAGATCCCAGATAAGAATTCCAATATCTTTGGGGCTTTCTTATCCACTCCCATGGCTTCCGTTACTCACCTCCTTCACGACTTGGCTCAAATGTCACCTTCTCAGTGAGGCCTACCCCAACATCCCATTTAAAACTTTCGTCCCCTCCCCTTCGCTGCCCTCCCCTCATCCTGCTCTACGTTTTCTTTTGGTCAGCACATTTATAACCTAATATGCCACATGATTTACTTATGCATTATGTTTGTTGTTATTGCATGTCTCTCCTGCAGAATGCAGGTGCCATTGGGCTGAATCTTTATTTGATTTGCTGATGTATCCGTGCCTAGAAAGTGCCTGGCACAACCGTAAATGGCACAAAGGTATTGAATGAATTGATCAATCTCTGTGGCCGTAAGTGCCCCAGTCCACTCCTTCAGCTCACGTCTGTGACCTGAGTACCACACCCATAGATCAAACTGCCCACTGGGCTTGCCCAACGTCCATGCCAGGACCTGGTTTTGCCCTCACTGCCTTCCTTCTGGTGGTGGCCATCATTCCCATTTTATAGTGGAAGAAACTGAGGCCCAGTGAGAAGTGGAGGCTTGTCCACAATACATTGCTTCTTTGCTGGACTCACCCCTACACTCAGTCACATTTTGAGGCTGTTCTGAGGTGAGCAGGGTAACCCTGATTCACCTGATCCGCCTCCCTAATGCTTTTCCCACAGGTCAGGATGAGAGAGACCCTCAGAGGAAGTGATCCTAGCTGGAGCAGACCAGACAGAGCCAGTTCCACGATAGCAGTCACTGGAATAAAGGACATCTAGTCTAGGTCAGCCTGACATCTCTTGCCTCCAGACACTCCCTCTTCCTATGGGGAGACAGCTCCTCTCCTGTTTCGTGAGACAGGTGCCCAGTCAATGTTCTGTCTTCTCTGTTCATGGAGTCCTTTAGAATACCCCATCTTTTTGAGCAAAGAGATTGGCTCAGGGGTGAGCTTGTGACCAAAGCTAGACTATGCATTAAATCCTTCCTTAGGATTTAATATATGAATACCAGGAAAGAGAAAGTCTGGAGCCATCAAGCTAGGATAATGTAAGAGCAGAGCTGTCAGAGATCATCCCTCCCCATCCCTCCACTCTCCACCCCAAGGCATGCAGGACAGCTATCTGGAGACAGAAAGCCCATCTACAGCAGAAAGTATTAATAACACAATGCAGAGAGCCTGAAAGAGAGCGGGAGTGGAAGCAGGTGCACACACATGAGAGATCCGACAATTGTCCTTTGGTCCTGGCGCTAGTGCCACTCCTGGACTTTCTTTTTTTTTTTTTTTTTTTTGAGACGGAGTCTTGCTCTGTCGCCCAGGCTGGAGTGCAGTGGCCGGATCTCAGCTCACTGCAAGCTCCGCCTCCCGGGTTCATGCCATTCTCCTGCCCCAGCCTCCCGAGTAACTGGGACTACAGGCGCCTGCCACCTCGCCCGGCTAGTTTTTTATATTTTTTAGTAGAGACGGGGTTTCACCGTGTTAGCCAGGATGGTCTCGATCTCCTGACCTCGTGATCCGCCCGTCTCGGCCTCCCAAAGTGCTGGGATTACAGGCTTGAGCCACCGTGCCCGGCCCCTCCTGGACTTTCTAATAAAGCGAGGCAATAAATCTTCTTTCTTCTTTTTGGCTCAACCAGTTTAAGTTGGGTTACTGTCAGTTACAACTGAGAGTGCCCTATGGAATGCTCCAGGTCAGGTTAGGAGGAAATCAACCAAGGAAACGCAATCCAACAAAACCCAAATCTATGGAACTAAACCAGTGCAATTCAACTCAATGATTCCAATCCAAATAAAACTCACACCAATGGAACTTAGCAAGTGGCCTTTCTTGGCTCCTGGGCTTCAGTTTCTGAGTCAGTGTAGCATTGAAAGAGCCCTGTCAGTAGTCAGAGGCCTTTTTCTTCCGGCTTGTTTCTGGCCTAACAATAAGCCTTGGGTGAGCTGCTCTCCCTCTATGAAGCCTAATTTCTTTTTCCTTTTTTTTTTTTTTTTTTTTTTTTTGAGATGGTATCTTGATCTGTTACTCAGGCTGGAGTGCAGTGTCACGATTTCGGCCCACTGCAACCTTTGCATCCCAGGTTCAAGTGCTTCTCCTGCCTCAGCCTCCCAAGTAGCTGGGACTACAGGCACATACCACCATGCCCGGCTAATTTTTTGTATTTTTAGTAGAGATGGGGTTTTACCATGTTGGCCAGGCTGGTCTTGAACTCTTGACCTCAAGTGATCTGCTTGCCTCAGCCTGCCAAACTGCTGGCATTATAGGCATGAGCCACTGCACCCGGTTGATGGAGCCTAATTTCTTATCTGCCACATGTGGTTAATATATACTGACCTGAGAGTATCCAATGAGAAAAAGACAGGGGCAAAAATGGTCAAAGTTGAGTGGATTCTTACTGTGGTTTGAATATTTGTGTCTCCTCCATAATTCATGTTGAAACATCTCCAATGCAGTAGAATTAACAGGTGGGGCCTTTTGGAGGTGATTAGGTCATGAGGACTTTTTCCTTGTTAATAGGATTAACACCTTTATAAAAGAGGCTTCATACAGCAATTGCCCCTTCTGCCCTTTGCCCTTCTTGTCTTCAGCCATGGGAGGACACGGCGTTTGTCCCCTCCAGAGGGTATCATCTTGGAAGCAGAGAACAGCTCTCACCAGACACCAAACCTGCCGGTGCCTTGATCTTGGACTTTCTAGCCTCCAGAACTGTAAGAAATAAATGTCTATGGTTTATAAATTACCCAGTCTCAGATATTTTGTTATGGCAGCACAAATGGACTAAGACAGTTTCCTAGCATGTATGGTAATGACCTGAGGTCCTATTCCTCATTCTAATGCTCCCTACTACTCCCACAAGGGGGCTACCTGGCACTCACCTGGAGGAGAAGGCTGAGAAACCCTCAGATTGAGTTCCCTTGAACTAGCGCAGGAGGCAGCATCAGGTAGCTCTGAGCACGGGCTCCTCTGAAGTAGGACTGCCTACATCTGTGTCTTCTTAGCTGAATAACCTGGGGCACACTACTTACTTCTAAGCTTCAACTCCTTCTCTTGTAAAATGGAGATGGTATTTGTTAATTGCTTCCTAGGATTGTAAGGATTAAATGAAATAATGTCTATAAGATACTCACAGCCCTGTGTCTGACACACAGAAAGTACTCAATCAATGTTTTGACTATCATTATTCCTATTGACATTTACACAGCATTTTCATTTCCTAATTTTATGCATAATTATATGCATAATTTCAGTTAATTATGATCTTACCCACCAGAAGGAGAGTTTAAAATCCCATTATATGTAGAAAGACACTGAGATTTGGAGAACAGAGGGACTTATCCAAGGTCACAGAGTTGGTGAGTGACAGAGCTTAGCACCAAACTCAGCACATGTATCACCATGACTTTAACCAACACTTGGCTGTTTCAGGTTTCTGCTCTGAGGCAGAACACATCCATCCTCTGCCCTGAGACATCACAACTTGAAGGGAGGGCATGACTGAATCAACAAGCTTTTAGTGAAGACCCGCCAGGTGCCCAGCCTGGTACTGGGTCAGGGTGGAGGTGAGAGAAGGAGGAGGTGGAGGGAGGTCCCTCAAGGTGAACCTCACTTGGGGACATTCCTACATCCTTCAAAGCCCAGCACAAACCCACCTCTGGGAATCCTTTGCTAGTGAGGGAAAGGGAAAAGGCTAAGTCTTGTTGAGCACCTACTATGTGCCAGGCATGTTCCTGTGTTATCTTATTTGGCCCTCAAAATATCTTGGCAGGATCCCCCTGTTTTACTGATAACAAATCCGAGGATGGAGAGTTTAAGGCACTTACTTGGAGTCCCAGCTAGAATGTGGTAGAGCTAGGACATGCCACCATGTCTACCTCATACTGACCCATACTCTTCTTTTTGTTCCAACAACAGTTCCTTCAGCAGCAGTCCGAGGTCACTTAACACTTGCACATCTCTGCTGTTGCACTGAGTGCATCAATTTTTACTTGCTCCTCCTGTAGACTAAACTCCTTGAGGGCCAGCCCTATATTAGTCATCCTTGTACCTCTACTACCTAGTATAGGGTTGGGTACAGAGTGGGAGAAGAAGAAAGTTTGGACAACAATGAGTTTGAGGGTTCTGGGAGGGGGCTTGTTCATGGTATAAGCTTTGAGTTTTAAGAGTTAGAGAAGACATCTGGAAGATGGAACCACTGGAGTGTAGAAAGAAGACTAAATTTTTGTCGTTGTTGTTTAGTCTTTTATCTAATATAACACCCTACAGGAAAGTGCAGAAATGAAAGTTCTTTATTGCTTCTTTATTGCACTCTGATCATCACAAAGACTATGCATCAGCACACCTGAAGCTTTGCTTATGCCTCTCTCCAGTCTATTCTCGCCTTCTCCCAAGGGTCACCACTACCTGACAATATCATATATTTGTTTTGGCCATTTTAGAACTTTATGCAAAGCCAAGTGTGGTGGCTCACTCCTGTAATTCCTGCACTTTGGGGGGCCAAGGTGGGTGGATCACTTGAGGCCAGGAGTTTGTGACCAGCCGGGCCAACATGGTGAAACCCCATCTCTACTACAAATACAAAAATTAGCCCAGGCATGGTGGTGGGTGCCTGTAATCCCAGCTACTCAGGAGGCTGAGGCACAAGAATCGCTTGAACCCAGGAGGCAGAGGTTGCAGTGAGCGAGACTGCACCATTGCACTCCAGCCTGGGTGACACAGCAAGATTCTGTCTCAAAATAAATATAAATAAATAAATACTTATGTAAATAGAATCATATTTTTTCGTTTCCTGCTGCTTTTGCACAGCATTTTGTTTGTGAGACTTACACAGATTGCAGCATGTAACTGTGGTTTATTATTTTCATTTCTATATAATATTTGATTGTATGAATATACTAAATGTATTAATTTATTCTACTGTCATTGGATGTTTAAGTTGTCACTGGTTTGGAACTGTTAGAAATACTAATGCTATGAACATTCTTGAGCATGTCTTTTGCTTCACATGTGCATGTATTTATGCTGGACATAAATACCTGCCTATGAGTGAAATTTCTGAGTAATAGGGCATCAGGTTTAGTAGATAATGCCAAACAGTGTCCCAAAGTGGTTATACCAATTTGAACTCACACAAGCAATACATAAGAGTTCTAATTCAAATCCTCTCCAACACTCATTACTGTTAGTTTTGTTTGTTATAAATTTTAGCCATTCTGATGGGTGTGTACTATTCTCATTGTGGTTTTAATTTGCATTTCCCTGAGGACCAATAAGGTTGAATACCTTTTCATATATTTATTGACCATTTGGATTTCCTCTTCTGTGAGTTGGCTTTTGAAATCTCTTTTTGACTTTTTAATTGGTTTGCCCTTTTCTTGTTGACTACTAGGATTCTTTAAATATTCTGAATACAATTTATTTGTCAGTTATACATGTTGCAGATACCTTCTTTCACTCTTTAGCTTGCCTTTTTGCTCTCTTAATCAAGTCTTATAATGAACGGAAGTCCTTGATTTTAATGTAATCCAATTCATTAAAGCTTTCTATTTATGACTAGAACTTTTGTGTCCTCTTTAAGAAATCTTTCCCTATCTTAGTTCATGATGATATTCTTCTGTGTTGTCTTTATTGCTTCTTGTTTCGCTTTAGATCTATAATTTGTTTTTAATTGATTTTGTATGGTATGAGGAAGGAATTGGTTTTAATCCCCTCCCTCCCTGCATATTATAACCATTTGACTAGTACCATTTGTGAAAAAGTTCATTCTTTCTCTAATGCTCTGTGGTGCCATGTTTCTCTTTAAAGAAGCCCCCATATAAGCATGCATCTTTCTGAACTTTGTTCCATTGATCTATTTCCCTATCCTTGTGGCCAATAGCAAAATAATTTCTGTAGGGTACCATCTCTTTGTAATACATTTTTGTATCCAGAGAATAAGTCTTCTAATATTACTATTCTTCCTGAAGTGAATCTTGGAAGTTTTTAGCTCTTTGCATTCTATGTTAATTTTAGAATCAGCTTGTTGACTTTCATAAGCAATTGTGGGGAATTTTATTAAAATTCCATTGAATCTATAGATCAAATTGAGGAGAACTGATATCTTTGCAACACTGAGTTTTTAATACATGAATTTGGAAAGTCTTTCCATAGGGCTTCTTTAATTTCTCTCAACAATGTTTTATAGTTTTTGATGTAGAGATTGTATATGCCTTTAATTAGATTTATTTATAGGTAATAAACATTGTTTAGTACTATAATATCTGTCACCTTTGAAGTGTTTGGTAAAGAGATGCAGAAATAAAATTGAATTTTAGATTATTGATCTTATATCCATCAACCTTACTAAAACTTTACCTTAAAATTTACATAGTCTGATATCAGTATAGTTACACCAATTTTTTAAATTATAGTTTGCATGTTATCTTAGTCTATTTTGTGCTGCCATCATAGAATACCACAGAAAGAGTAATTTACAAAGAACAGAAATTTGTTTATCACAATTCTGGAGGCGGGAAGTTCAAAGTGAAGGCACTGGCATCTGGTGTCTGATGAGCGTCTGCTCTCTGCTTCCAAGATGGCGCCTTGAATGCTGAGTCCTACTGAGGAGGGGAACACTGTGTTCACATGGCAGAAGGCAAAAGGGGAGAAAGGGCTGAATTCCCTCATTAAGCCCTTTTATAAGGGCACGTAGTGCCATTCATGAAGGAGGAGCCCTCATGGCCTAATCACCTCTTAAAGGCCCCACCTCTTAATACTATCACATTGGCAACATACTCAAATCATAGCATACGTAATGTCCTTTTCCATCCTTCTATTTTCAGTCTTTCTGTTTATTTATATTTTAGGTACATTTCTTATAAACAGCATATAATTGATTTCATTTTAAAATATGGGCTAACAATTTTTGGTTTTTAATTAATTAGAAGACTTTAGGTCATTAATATTTTAATGTAATTATTAAATTATATAGGTTTAAATCTTCATTTCATCATTTACTTTCTATTTGTTCTTCCTGTTCTGTGTTCCCTTTTTTCCTTTTCTTGCTTTCTGTTGCATGTATTATTTTTATTCTTTTACTAATATCTTATTTATTTAAAGATTATAAAATGTATTCTTAACTTATTGAACATTATATAATATATAAATTTATACTTTTACTTCTTCCTGAAAGTGCAAGGTCCTTAGAACAATTTAACTACATTTATCTTTTCTGAAATGTAATAGGATTCTTTCATATTTTTAAATTATTTATATTTCTAACCTACACAAGATATTGCTGTTGTTATTTTACATCACCAATATTCCTTTCTATTTGCCCATACACTCATACTTTTTATTGTACTTTCTTTCTTTCAGGCTCTCCAACTTTCTATCTGGGATATTTTTCCTTTAAGAACTTTCTTAATATTTCTTATAGTTCAGGTTTGCTGGTTGCAATTCTTTTATTTCTTAAACTTTGTCTAAAAATGATTTTACCATCAATTTTTGATGGATATTTTCCTTGGGAATAGAATTTCTGATTAAGATTATTTTCTTCCAACTGTTTGATGTTATTCTATTGTGTAGTTTTTATTGTTTCTGTTGAGAAGTAAGCTTTCAATCTACTTATTACTCCTTTGAAGGTAATGTCTTTTTTTTTTTTTAATTTGGTTGCTTTTAAGATTTTTTTTTTTTGTCTTTGATCTTCCACAGTTTAACTATAATATGATATGGTTTACTTTGAGTTAATCCTTCTTGGGTTTTTCAAAGTTTATTCATTCTGTGGTTTGATGTCTTTTGGCAATTTTAGAAAGTTCTCATTTATCATCTTTTTATATATTGCTTCTGTTCCATTCTTTCTCATTTTTCTATCTGGGATTCACATTATAGGTATGTTAGGCCCTTTTTACATTCTCTTTTGTATTTCACATTCCTTTGCTCTCTGTATGTCATTCTGGTTATTTCCTTCTAACCTATCTTTTAACTCACTAATTCTATCCTCAACTACATCCAATTTGCCATTAAACTGATCCATTGATTCATTAAGTTCTTAATTTCAGAGATTTTAATTTTCAGTTCTAAAATTTCCAATTAATTCTTTTTTTTGTTTTATTTTCTCTGCTGAAATTCTCCAAATGTTACTTAATTTCCTAAACATATTAATAATGTTTTAAAAATATTTTAAATTGACACATAATAATTGTACATATTTATGGGGCACATAGTGATGCCATGATACATATAATATATAGTGATCAGATCAGGGTAATAAGCTTATCCATCATCTCAAACACTTATCATTTCTTTGTGTGTGAACATTCAATATCTTTTTTCTAGCTATTTGAAACTATATATTATTGACTATAGACATTCTACAGAACTGTCTAACAGTAGAACTTATTTCTCTTATAACAGTGGTTATTTTAAAATCTATGTCTGATTAACTAAATTATCTGGCTTCCCTGTAGGTCTGTTTTGTTGTATCTTACATATTTTTAAAATTTGCAGTCTTATGTGCCTAGATATTTTAAGTTGTTTTCTAAACGTTGTCTATGAAAAACTATAGAGATCATTTTGAGGCCTGGGCTGACATATTTGTCCAGAGATGATTTACCTTTTCTTAATAGTGGTTGTGGGTACTATCTATGCTAGCTCACTTTAATACAATCAGTGATTAAGATCATTTAAAACTAGGCCATAGTCCCTCATAAGGCAGTCTATTTCCTGTTCACCCTCTTCTCTTAGGATGTAGTCACCAGGATCTCCACCAAAAGCCTTAAGTGTTACTAGATTCCTTCTTTCTTGGCAGACTTTGAACTCTAGCTTTTGTTTGCTTGGTTTCGTGAATCTGTTGAAAGTTCTGTTCAGTTTCTAGGCCTCTCAACGGTCTTCTCTGAAATCAGCAGATACACCTAATCAAAAAGCAACCTTAAATGGTAAGTCTTTCTGTCTGAGTTTCCTTCTTCTTTCAGTTTTGTTCCTATAATTCTTCACTGCCTTGTTAGCTCTCCAAGGTCTTCAAACAGATGTGTATTATTATTGTTCAGCTTTTCTATAGTGCTTAACAGGAGATTCTGGTCTGAATTAATTAGTCTGCCAGTACTAGAAGTCACATTGAATTATATGTAATAATAACAGTAATAGATTTAATGACAACAGTGGTGTAGTGGCAAATATTTAAACCTGTCCTTCAAGAAATGTGTGTATATATGTATAATGTACATATATATGTTTATTATACATTTTACTGATACAAAGAATGTGTAGCACACAATTTACAAATAATTAAATGTACAGTGTATTTATTTTATTGTTGATTGCGTATTACCAATTAATCCTTACAGAATGCTTTTGTTGATTTTTTTATCCATAGCCAGCTAGTGCTTACAACTGATGAGTGAATGTATTCTTACAGAAACCTTGGTTGATAATTTTGTTTACATTAACAAGAAAGATGAAAGTATATCAACAAAGACATTATGTCACAACTTCACTCATTCATCCATGATGTGAAGAAATTTCTTGCTGAACTGCACATTAGTTTTGAATGCTAAAGAGAATTTTTTCAAATTTTTGTGGTACAGACATGACATACTTTTAAGTTTACATTGCATTATTACATTTTCTCCACCATTTTCTTAAATCTAGACATTCAACAAAACAATAACTCAAACCCTGATTGGTAGTCTTTGCAAATTTTGGGTATAATTACTCCTATCATAGCTAATTCCAACCTACGAACATGACATCACTAAAAAGACTTGAGATGGGATGCACAGTAGCATATCATTATGTAGTATCTATCTATGCCACACAGATACAATAGCTGTTAAGAGTATAAATACCAGTAAAGCGTAAATCATTAGAAAATGATGGGGTTTGAATGTTACCATTGTTTTTAATATAATGCCTTTAATTGTAAGTTTATATATTTTAAGTTTTAATAATAACTAGCTTATACAATTCCTGAACATCTAATAATCTTTCTTTTACAAGATGGAATAAGCTGACTCCAACACTCATTTGACCATCCACTTCTGTATTTCCTCTGTGCCAGACACCATGACAAATTTCACACATTCATTATCTCATTCGATCTAACAACCGTGCAAGGGAAGTTCTGTTATGCTCTCTTTTTTGAAGGTATACACTCTGAGATTCAGAAGTTGAATAGTTTGTTCAAGGAGACACAATTCAAATCCATATCTGTCTGACTCTTAATGATCAATAATAATTATCAGGATCATCAATACCTTTTACTGAATAGTAACTGTGCAGGGCTTTACCTAGGTTAGTTCTTGCAGTCCACTTAATTCTTTCAGCCACCACTTGTGTTCTCTGCAGTCAATGCAGTCAACACTTCGGGAAATAAAAAAGACATTCTCCTGCAGGAGGCAGCACTAGAAGGGTGGGGTGGGAACAAGTAGAGTGGCAGTCAGATGGCAAGGCAGGCTCAGTCTCCCTCACATGGTCTCAGCTCCTTGGGCTTCTCTGGATGGTCCACAGGTAGAAAGAGACTGAAGCTCTCTTTGTCCCTGTCCTCCTGACTGCAGGCCCACTGAAAAGTGACGGTGGGCCTTTCTGGATGGCAGGTCTGAGCACCACCCAGGGGAAGCACTGGCTCTCAGGCAGGGCTGTCCAAGAGAGCCCCAGGAGGTGACAGCAGAGGTGCAGGGCCCTGGCAGGGAGGCCGTGACTCCTGCCTCTCCTCCTCATACCATGCCCACACCAATCTGTCTGCAAATCCTGTGCACTCTACCTTTGAAACATCTAGAACCTGACAGTTTCTTACCACCTCCACAGCTAGCACCCTGGTCCAAGTCACCACCATCTCTTGTCACACCTATGGCAGTCACCTCCTAAGTAAAGTAAATCATTTCACGTCACTCCTCTGCTCAAAGCCCCCACTGATTCCTTATCTCACTCAGAACCCGAGCCAGCACCTACATGGGCCTGCAGGACCTGCAAGGCCTGACCCCTCTTCTAGTCCTGCCCTCATCTCCCACTGGGCCTCGTGTCCCCTCCCTTCAGGCCCACTCTTCTTGCTGTCCACGGACATGCCGGGCCCATTTTCCCTAGCATCCTCACAGCTCGCTCCTCCACACTCTCAAGGCCTCTCTGCTGGGTCTTCCCTGGGCTGGGCTGGTGTGAGCACCCCACTTAAAATCACCAGCCTCCTAGCACTCTCTCCTCTTCCCCTGCCACTTGTATTCACAGCTCCTATCCCCTCCTGACAGGCCATACATTCCACATCTTTGTTTCTTATTCTCTTTCTCCTCTCACCAGGAAGCAACCCTGAGGGCACATTTCTTGTGTTCACTGTGGTATCCCCAGCAACAGGAGGACTGCCTGGCACTTAGTAGAGGCTCAATAAATAGTTACTGAGTGGATTCCTGTCCTAGTGGAGGCTAGACTTCCTAGCTTTCAAACTCGAGTCTGATTCTATGAAAAACGCGGTGGTCCTGGGCCTCAGAGCAAGTGGGATCCTTTCCTTTCTTCTCTTCCCCCGCATCAGCTCAACCAGGATTCCTGAGAGCTCTTGCTTCACCAGCCCTCCAGCGTCGCCACCACTGCAGCCCCCCAAAAAGGGCTCTTTCCTCCACCTCCCTGAGCTCCCCTCACGCCCACCCACCCCAGGCCTTTGACACAATCCCCCTCCCGTGGGGACCCCACGGGCCTGTGCTCTCATCCCCTACCTGTCTGTCTGGGTACTTGCTGCTGTCCGGGAAGCCGGTGAGCAGGCAGGTTTGCGTGACAGGGCCTGAGATTTGAATGGCCCGTACATTTGTTCTAAATGAATGTGGAACCAACTCACGTCTTTCACTGGGGTCACAGAAATTTGGTTTTTTCACCTCGGTGTCCTGTGTGGACTGTGACAGCCTCCTCCACATTGGCCCCTCCGCCTACAGCTCTTCTCTTCTCTCTCTCCTGGCCTCTTCCTTCACTTCGTCCTAGGCCCTCACTCCCTGTCTGTCTCATCTATGGCTCTGTCTGGAGCTCTCTCTTGCTGCCTCTCTGGCCTTCTTGCTGCCTCTCCGTGGTCCCAGCCCACGCCGCGGCCGGTTACTGCACGGGTGTACCATCCCCTCTCCCTCCTTGCTCTGTCCTTCCCTGTCTCTGAGGCTCTCCACCACCATGCGCTTTTGTTCTTGGGCACTTCCTCTGTTCCTTTCCTGCCCAGTCTCTGTCTCTGTGCCATTCTCAGTCTTTTTGACTTTTGATCTCTCTGTGCCTGTGTCTACATCTCTGCCTCTCTCCCTCCGTCTCTGCATCCCTGTATCTCTGTCTCTGTGGCCACTCTGCAGCCTCTGAGACCAAGAGGGTCTGGTGTGGAAGGGGCAGAGAGCCAGGCCAGGCTTCCCTCCCAGCACCCGAGAGCTCCGTGGCCCTCTCAGAACCTGCACGGGCCGTTCTGCCCAGCAGAATGTGTTTGGACTGAGGCCTGGAGCTAAGGAAATCCATTTGTCATTTCTGATGGAAACAGCCCCTTCCCAGGAGGCCCTGCCTTCCCGTCACCTGCCGGTGAACTCTGAGCACCTGAGGGAGAGCTCCTTGCCGGGAAGAGGGTTCCACGCAGGAGCAGCTTTCCAAGGAAAACATCGCCCTTGACAGATCATGTGTCGGGAGGGAGTTGGTCCCACACACCATAAATTGCCAGCCTGACCTTCCCCGGCAAGGCCCTGCAGTTCCTGAGCTGAGATTCTCTTTCTGGGCCAGGCTGGGTCAGCACCGCCAGACTCGACGCCCAGAGAGGGAGGCCTGGGTGCAAGTGGAGCTCGAGGACGCCCAGCAGCCAGGCTAAGACGCCCCAGCCCAGGAGCCGCCGGGGAAACTGGAGCCACATTCAGGGGGTTCCCTGGGGCTTTGTAGGTTACAAAGTGTGCTCACAGCCAGCACCTCCTCTGTTCTCAAATCAGGGGCCTTCCTACCCCCATTTTAGGGAAAGGGGTATTAAGATTCAGATTCTGATAGGTCCACAGACATTAGGGACAAAACTGAGAATGTCTGGCTTAAAATTCCATCCTTCCTCCCCTCCTGGTCCCTATTTATTATCCGAGAAAATTCTGGAGGAGGTAGGTGTTAGCTTAGGCCTGAATGGTGAGCAACATCATTCATTCATTTATTCACCAAATATTTACTAGGTATCTATCTACTGTGTGCTAGGTGCTCAGGAGACACAGGGTTGAATCTCACATGATTTTTGCCTTCAAGAAGATCACAGTCGGCCAGGCGCAGTGGCTCGTGCCTGTAATCCCAGCACTTTGGGAAGCCAAGGCGGGCGGATCACCTGAGGTCAGGAGTTCGAGACCAGCCTGCCCAACATGATGAAACGCTGTCTCTAATAAAAATACAAAAATTAGCCGGGCATGGTGGTTCATGCCTATGATCCCAGCTACACGGGAGGCTGAGGCAGGAAAATCGCTTGAGCCTGGGAGGCGGAGGTTGCAGTGAGCCAAGATAGCACCACTGCACTCTAGCCTGGGCAACAGAGTGAGACTCCATATCAAGAAAAAAAAAAAAAAAAAAAAAAGCAGCAGCTCACAGTCTGTGGGCTGACACACTTCAGGTAAAAAGTGAATAGGGCTGTATAGGGGAAATACCAGTGGGAACTGGAGGAGTCTAAAGGAGAATCTGGGGAACTATAAAGTCCCCTTCTAGCCAGGACTGGGGCAGTTAGGGAAGACTTCCTGGAGGAAGTGGTCTGTGAGCTGCTCTTAGAGGAAGGGTATTGCAGGCAGTTGGAACAGGCAGGGTGGTGTGGAGGTGCAGAGGCCTGAAAGCAAACTGTGTTCAGAAAGCAGGGGGCAGCTAACTTGACTGGAGGGAGGGGCACAGTGAGAAGCAGAGGAAAGGAAAGGAAAGGGTAGTGAGGGGTGGGTCACTGGGCAGGCCCTGAGGAGGGAAGGCTGGACTTCATTCCGACGATGAAGATGTCATGGGAGGGTTGAAGCATGGTGGGGGTGTTACAGGCTTAGATTCGCATTCAAGATGTGGAGTCTATGGAGAGGGTTGGCAGGAATGCTGGTTAGGAAGATTTAGTGACATGGTGTAGGAACTGAGATAGCTTAGAATCCTGACTCGGCCACAGAGCAGCTGTGGAACAAGTTAACTTATCTATGCCTCAGTTTCTTGATCTTTAAAAAGGGACTAATAATGGTACCTTCGTCTTAGAGCTGTCCTTGAGATTAGATGAACTCATGCAAAGACTGATGCTGGCTATTAACACCATCGTGGGCGTGAATCTTAGTCCACACATTCAAGTATGCACGACACAGTGAGCCCCCATATTGCTTAAAAAAGAGGTTGGCATTTGAGTCCCCACTTCGCAGAGCTGGTAGGAAAGGTGACCTTAGTCATGCAGGTTCCAGGTGGGGAGGGGGCTAAGGTCGTCAGTGGTTGTCAGTCAGCTGAACTCATAGCGACATTAGAGCTGTCCCTCACCCCGTCACATGGCCCCATCTGGCCTGGCAGCTCTAGGAGATTCCTGCGCTGTACTGGGGGTGTGTCTGTCTAGACGTACCTCCCACAGATGCATTATCCCCAGAGCAGTCAGTCCTCTCCACTTAGGGATCCACAGATCTTGCTCTGTTCCTCTGCACAGCCTGGGTCTGTGGAAAACCCTGCCTCTTCCTGTGTCTCCAAGCTGGTTCGTCTCATTTCTCTGTTTCAGCTTTTCTGCACAGCCCTGCTTCTCTTTTCCATCTCCTCTGCAAGCCCTCTCAGTGCTCTTGGGCTTAAGATTTTGAAAAAAAAGCCAGGAGCCTTTGCTGGCCACATTTTTGCTGCCACACACCTCCCATGAGGCAATGAGCATAGAGTCGGTCTCTGCTGGAGTGAGGGGGAGGGCAAGAAGAAACTACAAGGGGAGGAATGAAACATAACGATTATCTTCACATACCATCCACTATCACTGTCACAGTCATCATCTCAATAAGAGACAAAACCAGGAGCAGGGAACGAGTGCCCCAAGAAGGGACACATTACATAGGCAAAGGTCTGACCGCTGAACTGAGCGTACTCTGTGGGTCGGGGACAGGGACAGGTCCAAGGCGAGCCACCACTGGCAGAGTTTCTCAGTTTTTCCCCTCCACTACCCCTCAGGGCTGGGCCTATGCTAGCTGGGCCCAACCTCACTTCAGAAAGCGCTTTCTATGAGTGAGTCCACCTCATGGAGGGCCAGCAGTTCCGATGCCTTCCAGGAACTCAGCTGGGGCAGAGACCCCATCACTGCCCCAGCCACAGAACATTCCTGGAAGAGGAGGGCAGACACATGCGAGTACAAGGACACATTTGACACACAGAGACCCAGAGCTGAGTTCACACACATCTTCACTGACATGTTTAGACCCGTAAAGACAGACACACACTCATTTTCATGTGAGCACACGGATGTGCCCAGATGCACACTTGTGTGGAAAGCTCACGAACACACACACAGCACATGCTTACACTCTTGCACCTACCACACCTCTGTTCACACCTGACCATGTGCCCGCTGGCAGGTACATCTGCTCTTACAGATAGATACACTCGGAAACACATATTCACACTGTATCACAGATCCTTGCACGCTCCAACATGTATAAGCATCACACACATTTACACACACATATGCAATCAACAGATATTTACCTAGAGCCTACTCCTGGGTGGGATGCAATGCTACACTCAGGAGAAGAAGGAGTAAAGAAGACAGTGTCCTTCAGTGAGTATGTGTCAGCTCAGGCTGCCACAACACAGTGCCACAGACTGGCTCAAATGACAGAAATACAGATTCTCAAAGTTCTGGAGGACAGAAGCCCAAGATCAAGGTGCTGGTAGGGTTGGTTCCTTTTGCAGCCTCTCTCCTTGGCTTATAGATGGCCGTCTTCTCCCTGTGTCTTCAGAGAGTCCTGCCTTAGATCTGTCTGTGCTAATCTCCTCTTGTTATAAGGATCAGGGCCCAGACTCATGGCCTCATTTAACCGTCATTACCTCTTTAAAGACCCCACCTCTGAATACAGTCTCATCTGAGGCCTGGGGGTTAGAACTTCAGCATGGAAATTTGAGGACACAATTCAGTTAATGAGGAGCTTGCCTCGAATAGGGCAGATGGGCACAACAGGCAGAAATACGATTCACCTGTGATGAGGGTCTGAACAATCCGCACAGGGTTGAGAGAGGCACAGGGAGAATGGAGTCGTGCCTTTGGACAGGGCAGTTGGGTAGGAGCCTCTGCAGAGCTGGGGACCCCTGCCCTGCCCTGGGCTGAGGGCTGAATGCACTGAGGGGTGGGTGGGGGGGCAGGTTTGTGAATCTCTTCACCTTCCCGTCTCCAGGCTCCACACAGGCTGTGGCTCACAGCGGAGCTCAGTGAGTGTGTTGGGTGGATGGGTGGATGATGGAGGATGAGTGAATGTGGGGCTCCTCGCAGTTGAGGAGACTGGGCTGTTTTGCAGGAAAGCCCTGCAGAGGCGTGCGAGGCCCATCCTGTGCCTGAGTGTCTGGGTGATCGGACAGGGTGTGGATGGCTTGGTGGGAACCCAGAGCCTGAGCCTTGGAGAAAAGCAGGAGAGAGGGAAGGATGGACATGCTGAGGGCTGCCCTGAATGCCAGCCTGGGTCTGCTGTGTGACTTTCGGCAAGTTACCTTACCTTTCTGAGCCAGTTTCCTCATCTGTAAAATGGGAGATAAAACAGGAGCTGCCTCACAGAATTACTGTGAGGACTCAATGAGATTATGCATGTGAAATGTGTAGCAAATTGCCTGGCACAAAACACATGCTCAATACCTGAAAGTGGCGCCATGAGTGACTCAGGTGTGTGCCCTTGTTTGTTTTCCTGAAGGAATACTGTGGTTAATAATGGTATTCCTTCTGCAAAACAAACACGGCACACACCTGAGTCACTCATGGGCCCACTTCTCCCTCACCACACACGTCCTCCAATCACCAAGCTCCTGTCAGCTCTGCCTCCTGCATGGGGCTTCAGTCTGGCCGTGGCCCTCCGCCCCTCTTGGTGATGGCCTTATCTATCGTCTCTCCCCTGGACATCCCACCAGCCTCTCCCTTGGTTTCTCAGCCTCCAGCCTCTTGCTTATCAGTCCAGCCTCCTCGCTGGCTTCCACAGAAAGTTTCTAAGCTGCAAATCTGATACATGACTCTCAGGCATAAAATCCTCCAGAGCTCAATGCCACCCATGTAATAAAGGGCACTTGAGGCCTTTCAGGCTACAGCCTTGAATTCTAGCCTCGTCTCCAGCCACGGTCAATGTGCCCCATGCACTACAGGCGTACGGGACCACTTCCCACGCCCCAACCATCTCAGACTTTCTCAGACCTCTGCGCCTTTGCACTTACTGCTCCCTCTGTTGCTTTATTTGCACTTACTGCTCCCTCTCATCTTCTCAGCCTTGACTCTCTTACTAATCCTTCTTTCAAGATGGAGCCTGAGGGTCAGGCAGTCAGTGAAGCTGCCCCTATTTCCCCAGCCAGAGTCAACTCAGCCCTCTGTGGGCTGCTGGGGAACCGGGCCCAATCCCCGGGACAGCCCTTCAGCTGCTGCACGGCCACGGTCTGGAGCCCCTTAAGAGCAGGAGTGTGCCTTGCTCTTTTGAATGCCCCTGGCACCTGCACAGGACCTGGCTTAGTAGGTTCTCAGGACGTTTTTTGAATGGCTAAATGAAGGCTTGAGCCTGTGAGGCCCATACTGTTCTCTCAGTTTCATAGATAAGGAAACAGGGGTTCAAAAAAGCTAAGCCATCTTCCCAAGCTTACATAACCAGGCTGAATCTCATCCAGGTATCTTTCTACACACCATTTTCTCTGCCTGTAATTCTGTCTTCTCTCTTTTTCCTGGCTCATTCTTTAGACTCAGCTTAGATATCACTGTCTCTAGGAAGCCCTCCAGGGTCTTTCTTCTGGGCTCACCCAGCACTTTTCTCCCAACGCTGCAGAGTAGACTGTTTTTCCCACTAGATTGTGAACACAGGGACCAGGACTGCCTCTAGGGTGTGTGAGGCCTCTGTCTCTGGAAACAATTTGTCACCTAAAATCAGTATGTCAGTGCCATTCTGGAGGCCCAATTTCATGGGATCCTGCAAAAGAAGTACTACACTGGCCAGTGGAAGTGATCCATTTGCAAGACTGCTCTACTGGGCCCAGGGCCTGGCCATGCAGCCCCAGGAAAAGCCCGTAGGAGTAAATCCTAGAGCTCCTTAGGGCATCTGGTCAACACCCTGTGTGAAGGAGAGGGTTGGAAAGAGCCCTGAAGGGCAGAAATGGACCAGGGCCTATACAGGTGTCAGTCTGGGCTCACAGCATGCCATCTGTAGGATACTGCCAGCCCTAGTCAGTCCCAGGCAATGGAGAGGGATTTAGAAAATGTTGAGGTTGGCACTCAAAGCATGAGACTGCTTGAGAAGTGAGGCAGGAGCAATGCCCCTGCACATCCAGGTCAAAGAGTAGCATTGGCAGAGGCCTTTTCCATCCCATTCACCACTGGGGCAACATAGTCATGGGCCATGCATATGGCCTGGGAGGTTTACACAACCCAAACCCAAGATGAGCCTATGGAGTAATGAAGTTGCTAAATGTGTGGGTGGCTCTAGCAGAAGAATAGTCTCTAGATCAAGGGAAGTCAGTATCTGCTATCCTTGCTGACCAGCCCACATCTAGAATTAGGCATTCCGTGATAAGCTTCATGTTTGAAGAGGAACATGGAGGAATTATACTATGTCTAGCTCTTAGAAGGGTCGTTACATAGAAACAATGATTTTGTTAATTAATAAATTAATATTGTGAGATGCCAGAGGGCAGAGCAAGGGTAGACAATGCAAGTAGGGAGATTTCAGCTAGATTCGAGAAAGTATATTCTAATAATCCCAGCCGCTCAGAAATGGACTCAGCTGCCTGGGGAGACAGTGAGGTCTCTGCCCCTAGAGGTGTGCAAACAGTGGGTGAATGAGCTACCTCTGAGAGGCTGCAGGGCAGGTCCCTGCCCCGGGAGCAGTTCTGTTAGACTCCCTTTAAGGTCCTTTACAACTCTAAGATTCTGAGACTAAATCATCATTGAGAACCTATCTCGTGGGATGCTGTGGAGGTGAAAAGAGAAAAGAGACAGGACCGCAGCTCCCAAAGTGCTCTCCTTCAGGTGGACAAGACAGACAGGACATCGTCATTTATAATTGAGTGGCAACTGTCATGACAGGGGGAGTGAAGGTACTGAGGGCTATGAAAGCCTAGAGGAAGGAGCCACCTGGCATCATGACCACAAGCATATCCTTGGGGCCTGGTGACGGTGGCCATTAGAACAGCGCTATCCAATAGAACTTTCTACAGAGATAGAAATATGTTATATCTGTGCTATTCAATATGGTAACCCTTGAAATGTGGCTGGTTGGACTGAATTTTAAATTTTACTTAATTTAATAGCTATATATGGCAAGCGTCTACTGTATTGGGCAGCACAGACAGAAGACATTTCTACCATTGCAGAAAGTTCTGTTGGACATCACTGCTCTAGAGAGTTAAAACAGGCCGCTCGGTGATCCCAAGGCCCCTTCCTTTCCTCCCCTCACCGTGTCAGTACCGCAGAGAGGGAGGCCTGCAGACATGGGTGTCAGAGCACCGCACGGGCCAGCTTTCTGTGTGACATTGAATCAATCCCTCCAACACTCTGGGCTACAGCATCCATAAAATGAGGCATCAAACTATAAGGCTTTACAAAATAATAGCAATAAAGACTCTGAGGGTCTAGGACTAGGAGAGAAAAGGAAACTTCACTTTTTCTCCCTGTTCTTCCCTTTTCCCTCTTTTGACCCCAACCTTCCACCACCCAGACCACAGCTCCCAAAGACCCCAAGAACTTTTGTATTTACCGCTTAGCACTTGCTGTACGGGTCTATGACCTTCTTTAGAAACTTTTTTCTTTACGAGTTTATTTTGGCTTGTGCTGAGCATTCATAAAATTCCTAGGGAACTGGAGGTTTAAACATTGGGCTTGTAAAAGGAGTAGGTGGGAGGGAGTGGGAACCCGGCAGAGAAGGGAGAGGACCGCAGCCAGCCCTTGGAAGTTGGAAGACAAGGCTAAGTTTTCCACTCTCCACTCAAGGCCTCGCCTTCTGTGAGTCCTGGGTCTTTTAGGTCATGAAAGGGGAGAAGAGGAGGAGAAAGAGAAAGAGGGGTGGGGTGGGAGGTGGGTGGAAGGAATTGGAGGCATGAAGGGCTGGGATTTTCCCACTGAGTGAGTAGAGCAGGGCCCATTTCTGATAAGCGGTCTCTCTGTCTCCTCTTGGGTTTTTCTTGTCATTCATCTCTTCTCCAGCCAAGCTGCTCCTCAGCAGGTTGGAGGCACTGGTGAATGGCTCAGAGAGCACAGGGCATATGAAACAAATTAGGTCTCTGTTACAGCCACCCAGAGGCGGGTGATGGATGGGGGCCTATGTTCACGGCAAAGCTAATTGGCAACACACAGAGACATCCAAGAAAGTATATTATTTTGCCAGACTTCAGAGTCATTGGACTTTTTTTCTTATTGTAGAACATTATACAGCCAGAGATAAGCATAGTGAAAGTTTTAAATCTAATAAAAGCTTTTGACTGCAGAGTAAAAATAACATACACAGAGAAGTTTGATTTGGATTCAGGTTTTATTAATGTTCTTTCATTGCAAAATGTTTCCAATTATAAAACAATTCGGAGAGCTCTGCATTAATAAACTTGCCTGTCTTTCAGAAGGGCCAGAGATTTTGAAATGCCTGGTGGACAAACACACACATACACAAACACACATACACAGTGTTACCAGAAGGTTATTACAACAATATCTAAAATATTCCAAATTCGGACTTGTGTGACTCAGACCTGGGTAGAGGTGAAAAACCTCATGACTGAGCTTAGAGAAAAAGCACCTGAAATTTACTTAGCATCACCTGATCCAAGTACACGCAAGTAATACTCAAACCTGGCTCAGATGTCACCAGCAGGGATCGCAAAGACTAGAATATTCTAGGTCTCAGTTTCCCCATTTGTAAAATAAGGCTGTTGGGTTGAATAGTCTCTGAGGATTTTAGGATTTGCTCCAGGAAATCAGTGAAGGATCATTATTGATTGCCCCCAAATATTTCTTAATCTTTGCGTTAGGAAAAGTTAACTAAATCTGAATTTGATCAGCAATGGGAAGAAAGACCAAATCATAGTTCTAACCTGACAAACCAGGAGCTGAAGCTTGTGCCAAGTTGTTTGTAAAGAGTAACTAGTAGCATGACTAACTCCAACTGGGAGTCTGCAAAATAACCAGCCATCTTCATAAAATAGGAGAGGGATATCAGATTGTTTTTAACCAGTAGTTTTCAAAGGAATTTCATGTTTGCAAAGTGACTGGTAAATTAATGTTTCTTGGTGATTTGCGGACAAGTCGTTTCTCAAATAACTGTCC
Source organism: Papio anubis (assembly GCF_008728515.1). Taxonomy (NCBI): domain Eukaryota; kingdom Metazoa; phylum Chordata; class Mammalia; order Primates; family Cercopithecidae; genus Papio; species Papio anubis. The sequence continues at coordinate 46,084,952 of NC_044976.1, forward strand.
ATTTTCAATTCAAATACTTGTTTAACTATATCCAACTGCTTTGTTTTCTGCCCCCACATAACTGAAGTTTTAACCCTGGGGAGAAAATACAATTCTAACTCTGGGCTTTTTTTAGGTGGCTTCAGCTGTTTGGGCCAAGAGGCCTGGCCAGTGTGGGTCAATTAAGGGGAGGTAATATCTTCTTAGGAGACCTCTCACAGGCTCAGTCAGCCTGGGGCCAGGAATTTTGGTCATAAACCTAAAGATAAGCACCTCCTTCCCCAAAGGCAGGAGCAAGATCTGTTCCGGCAGGGTGTCAGAGAGGGTTGGGTTCAGGTTTCTCTGTCTGCAGATTTGGAAGCTGAATGTACTGCTTAACAGCATCCCCCACCCCATAACGTCCCTCTCTCCCATGCATCCTCCTAGTCCCAGTCCTGGCCCCTGATCTAGAGCTCCTCAGAGAAGAGCAAAGACAGAGTCCCTCGGTCAAGACAGACACATGGAGACAGATTTCCAGAGCTTTCATTCCCACAACCCTGTGCAGCCAGCTCAGGACCAGCTTAAAGCCCACTGCTTTTCAAATGGATGAGAGAAGGGAATTTACTTTTCTTTTCAGTGGCTCCAGATCCTACTCCAACCAGCCCTTCCCCACACCTGCGCTGCCCCATACTGACTTCTGGGGTCTGGAGAAAGGACACAGTCACCAGTGTGAAGCCCGGGCCTGGTTTCCCCGGGGAGAACAGTCAGCCCATCTCCCTGCCCAACCTCACCACCTGAGGACCTGTCCAGGCCCTTTGTCTCCGCCTCACATCCCAGCCCTTGGCTGGCTCGGCCTGGCAGTGACCACGGCCCCGGGCTCTCTTCTCTCCACCTTCCCAGGGCCTGGATGGCCTTTGAGTAAACAGATAGCCCAGCGAGGTATGTGATCAATTAGCTTTGCTGAAAATACAATCATTTTGTTATTCCAAGCTGATGAGAAGGCCTGCTCTCCCAGCCTCCACATGCCAATCAGCCCGTGTCACCGATATAATTTTCCACATAAACACAACCTTTGTGCAACATCTACTCTTGTAAATAGATGTAATTCCCAAACCAAATAACGCACTTGGAGGGGAAATGGATATTATGCATGCAAAAAGAAAAGCCGGCGATTTTTACACTTTCCAGGCAACAAAAGATTACCCCTAATTGCGAACGGGGGAGGGGCCGGCGGCGGGGCAGGGAGGTGGCCCGCTGCTGGGAAGCCAGGGAGGCCAGCTTTCAGGCAGATTTTTTTCTCTCTCTGCACATGTGTGAGCACAGACCACCAGGAACTGCTTAACCGGGGACTTGTCCTGTTTAGGCAACTGGGGAGAACGTGGTTGTTGTTGTTGATATCTTAAAGGAAACGGAGAGTTACTTAATTATAAGGTTTGGTCTCTCTTGCCAGGAGAGACCCCCCCCTCCAAACCCTAAACTATACACATCCTGTTGCAGAACGTCCCCCTACATTCCTGGTAGGGAATGGCCTCGCTGGGTTGTGGAGTGTGTGAAACTCCACACACTCCACAACCCTGCTCCACAAATGAGCAGAACATTGAGAAAGACACACCAATGCATTTCAGAGGTGAAAGACACACCTGAAATGCATTGGTGTGTCTTTCTCAATGCTCTGCTCATTTAAGTGAATCCCTAAACTAGACGTTGAAAGCAGCAGAGGTTCTCGGGCAGCCAGGGAGTAAGAACGCTGCAGAACCCACTGTATAATCCTGGCCAGGTTCTGGGCACGGGCTGCTCCTTGGGCTCTCTGAATGCTATGGAAATGAAGGCTGGGACACCTCTCCTGAGCCCCTGGCCTCTCCTCACCCCCGGCACAGGAGGGAGAAAGCTCTTTGGGGCCACTGTCACCCCCATCAGAGCCCTGGGCCAAAGGGAGAGAGCAGTCCAGGACAGGGAACGGCAGGATTGCTGAGCTGCTCCCGTGTGGTGCCAGAGGGCCCAGGGGTCGGCATCCCCAGGGACCCCACAGCCAACCCCACCCATGAGAGCTGACAGCAGCCTCTGGATGTACTCCTGTGAATCTGGAAGGGGAGAGAATCACAGACGATGGAATTTCAACAAGGACGATTTCTGTCTTTTGCAAAGACCCTTCTATTAGCAGGTGAGTAATCACATCTTGGCCTCAAGAAGGCCTCAATGTTTCCTATAATGCTTCTGGGTTTTTATTTCATCAAAGTTCAAAACAGTGGGTGAGGCGTTAGAAAGGGAGTGTGGGTCTCTATATCGACAGCGAGCAAACATGGGCGAGCAGGAAGGAGCAAGCAGCATGATCACGGCTCCGGCTCCTTCCCAGGTTCTGTCCCCAGGCCTGGGAGGGGTGGGTGGCCCCTAATACTTCAGCTACAAAAGATTCTCCTTGCTGACCCCCACCCCTCCCCCTGCCCACGGAACTCCGCCTAAGAACCCTCCTCTCTGAGCGTCCATCCGTCCCTGGCTCCCAAAGCCCATCTGAAACTCATTAGCTGCTTGAAATGATTGTCATGGGAGCCCTTGATGGGGAACAAGAAAAGGAGAGGGATACTTTTAAAGGACAGCAATCGGGACCCAAATGCTGGCAGATGTTTGGAAACCTGGCTTTTGAGGAGGGGCCTCCTGGAGGCATGGGGCCAACTCCTCGGCCTGACCCTGGCCGGGCCCCCATCTTCCTTGCCTTTGTCTTCCCAGGCAGCTCCGGGAGCCCTGGCTGGGTAAAGCAGCTGTCTTCAGGTCTCCTTTGCCACTGAGGAAGAATCCACGGCCCTGGGATGTGCTCCAATCTGATTAGGGGGACAGCTGTGGAAGTCCCTTGATTCTTCATCACTTGCAGCTTAATTCCTGCATTTTGTAGATAAAATGACTTTGTATTTGTAATGATGATATCATAAAATAGGAGACATGTTGGAATCATGATCGCATATAATATTAATGTTTCAGAACTAAGACTTCTTGAGATTTAATCTTCAAAATATAGAACATTGAATTAAAAAAATTTTGTATTGTAGGATCTTACAAACCCAGTATGTTAGAATCTTAGATTGTCGGAATTCTTGAAAAATTGATTTACAAAATCATATAAATGCTTTAGATTTTTAGTAGCATAAAACATTAGAATTCTAGAATGTTAGGATTATGAAATCAGAATTCTAGAATACTAGAATTGTAGAGCATTATAAATATAAAATAATAAATTTATAGAAATACAGAATCATGACCTCTTTCAATCACAGAACTTGAGAATGGTGGAGTATTAAATTAAGGAAACACTGATAGAATCTTAGAATCACAGGATATTAGCATCATGGAATGGTAGAATTAGAGAACCATAGTGTCTAGAATTAGAGAATCATAGCAGTTTATAATTACAGACTCACCGGATTATAAACTCTTAGAATCACAGAACCTTCCAATCAGAGAGTATCTGTTAGAGAAGTATCAGATCTATGAGTTACAGAATTTTACAATTATAGGCTTTTAGACATAGCTTTGAAGAATTTCAGAGGCAAAAAGGGATTTAGAGGCCATTTGGCCCTATTCCTTGCTCAGTCCTATTCACACACACACACACACACGCGAAACCTCTCGGTAACCCTGTGCTTATGTCTAGACAACGCAGTCTAATTTTATCATTCCTTACATCCCCTAGAGCCGCCGGCCTCCTTTTCTGTCTCCCCTCTCTGCCTGCCTCTCATCATTACAAATTCCTACCAGCCCCCTATTTTTCAAGGGATAGCTTGCTTTTCGTTTTGCAAATCATCCAGCATCTTAATTCACCATGCCTGTGTCTTGCAGGACAAGGCTATTTCAGTGATTAACATATCAGTGAAATGAAGCCTTAGCTTCATTTGGGATATGGGAGGGAGAGCGGGAGGGACAGGCAGGGGTGTGTGTGTGGCCTCCGTCCTAGAAACAGCATCGAGCAGGCCCACATAGGAACCCATGCTGCCCATTCCCCCTTGGAAGGAGGTGGGAACCATGATAGTGGCTGAAATCATACAACCTGGCCTATCTAGGTGAGACGAGATTCGAAACTATAAGCCATTTCATGCTTATTTATTTTATGATCCTTATGGGCTGGGTTTACACAGATGGGACAACATGTGGATTAGATAATTTGCTGGGAATTAACAGCCTCCGATGGTTATCAGTCTTGGGGGTGATTAAAGCTGGGTTGATGAGGATGGTTCAGTGATGAGTTGATGATGTTATCCATGTCCTCATCGGGGTTCAGAGAGACGTGGTGGCTCATCACCCAGTCATAAATCCCCACTGGGAGGATGGTTAGATATCAGCCGGAGATTAACACTTGGGATTTTGTTACGTTTAGGAATAAACCAAAAGCAAAACAAAGTCAGCTTCAGAGTCACCCTGGTAATTTAGAAAATTTTGCCTTCGGAGTGAATTCATCCCAAATCTCTGTAGAAGGACTAGCCAAAGATAAACAATTTAAATATGAAACCTCCTGCTTTTTATTCAGGCACCATAAAGACAGAGTCTGTGCAGTGACCGCCAAAATACGAGGCTGTCTTCCTCTAATGATCTTTTCTCCAGCTCAGTTCCCATGCAGAATCTCCCAGCCCCAGGTTCACATAAAGCACCTCGTAGGGGAGGGAGCAGCCTGGGTTAGAAATGCTCAGAGATCATGGCAATCTTCCCATAGATGAAGCATTGAAATCAACTGCTTTTGCTGCTTTCACATCTTTTTTTTTTAATTATTTTTATACTTTAAGTTCTGGGATACATGTGTAAAATGTGCAGGTTTGTTACATAGGAATACATGTGCCATGGTGGTTTGCTGCACCCATCAACCCGTCATCTACATTAGGTATTTCTCCTAATGCTATCCCTGCCCTAGCCGCCCCCTCCACCCAACAGGCCCCAGTGTGTGATGTTCCCCTCCCTATCTGGTATTTCTTCTAATTCCACCCCTCCCACTTATGAGTGAGAACATGTGGTCTTTGGTTTTCTGTTCCTGTGTTAGTTTGCTGGGAATGATGGTTTCCAGCTTCATCCATGTCCCTGCAAAGGACATGAACTCATCCTTTTTTATGGCTGCATAGTATTCCATGGTGTATATGTGCCACATTTTCATCATCCAGCCTATCATTGATGGGCATTTGGGTTGGTTCCAAGTCTTAGCTATTGTGAATAGTGCTGCAGTAAACATATGTGTACATGTGTCTTTATAGTAGAATGATTTATAGTCCTTTGGGTGTACACCCAGTAATGGGATTGCTGGATCAAACGGTATTGCTAGGTCAAATGGTATTTCTGGTTCTAGATCCTTGAGGAATCGCCACCCTGTCTTCCACAGTGGTTGAACTAATTTACACTCCCACTAACAGTGTAAAAAGCGTTCCTATTTCTCCACATCCTCTCCAGCATCTGTTGTTTCCTGACTTTTTAATGATCGCCATTCTAACTGGCATGAGATGGTATCTCACACATCTATTCTTTTTTTTTTTTTTTTTTTTTTTTAGGAGGAGTTTCGCTCTTGTTGCCCAGCCAGAAGTGCAGTGGCGCGATCTCGGCTTACCGCAACCTCCGCCTCCTGGGTTCAAGCGATTCTCCTGACCCAGCCTCCCAAGTAGCACCATGCCCTGCTAATTTTGTATTTTTAGTAGGGACAGGGTTTCTCTATGTTGGTCAGGCTGGTCTCCAACTCCCAACCTCAAGTGATTCACCTGCCTCGGCCTCACAAAGTGCTGAGATTACAGGCGTGAGCTACTGCGCCTGGCCTGACACATCTATTCTTAATAAACCATTTAGTTTAGAAACTGCAAAGCCACACAGCTAACCAAATTGCAGTGCCCAACTGGTTCTAGGAATACCGTTTCATGTAGCCAGGATTTTTCCAACACTGAAATGCCTGCCGGAGAGGTGGAGGATAGTCAGGCCAAACCTGCCTGCCATGCTGTGTGCCTTTGGGCGAGTTAGAGCTCCTTTCTGGTCCCCAGCAGGCCCACCCACAAATAGGTAGTTGTATTAAATAATCTAAACTTGGGAGCAAAAATATTAGAAACAGGAAAATTACAATTTAGCTTTTTCCTTTTTGTGAGTTGAATTTCAAATTAGTCAGGCGAGTGGTTCTATTTATTTTAGAGGCAGTTCAACCAAGACCCGCTATTTCCATGACTCTAGTTTTTGATTTCAGATGTGAAACAACAAAACCATAACCCCAAACTTCCTAGACTTCTGGCTACAGCCATTGTACACAGTTTTCAGTGGTGTCGCATATTGTTAACACAAACGACAAATGTCATTATCTCCTCAATTCTGAAAGAAGTAAGAAAAGAAACGGGGAGTGCAAATGAGCTAATGGAATAGCACACTAGGTGTCAAGAGGCCTCATTCTATGACTCTGTTTCCTCATCTGTAAAATGGGGAGTGGGTGGAGGCAGGAGAAATCTAGAGGTTGTCTTCCGGCTCCGAAACAAAGTTTGAGTTTCTGAGGCCTCAGCCCTGATGCTAAATAAGGGTGTTCGGTGTGTTGTGCTCTGTTGTGGCCATCTGCAGCTCTGCAGGGGCCACCCCTACTGATTCTGGAGATGGGAGGGGTGGGGCTGAGGGAAATGGAGAGTCTTTACAAAGGGCACAATGGTAAATCCCCGATTTCTGGACAAGTCCCTTTCACTGTGAGCCTGAAAGGCCAAGGAGGGGTGGGCAGGGTGAATGGGCATGGGGGTGGGCGGGTGAGTAGCTCTTGCCACAGCCCCATTGAAAGTTGGTGGACCTGTCAGCAATGAAAGGAAGTGAGTTAAAGAGGCAAGTGAGAGGGCTGTGCTAGGGGCTCAGCAATCCCCTGACACGGACGAGGGTCAGAACCGCAGGCTCGGTCCAGCCCACGTGGACTGCCTGGCAAGGCTGCAGGACACAACAGGTCCTCCATCGGGGCTTTCTGCCTTCTTGATTTGAATCCCAGTTTTAAACCCGTAACAATATTGTGTGTCCTTTCATGGTGGATTTGGCCGGGATTTATGCCTGACACTCGTGGAACTGCAATTCTCTGGAAAGGCCAAGGCTGGTGGTGAGGTTGGGGAGTGGGGCTGGGGTGATTGCAGGGCTCAGACCAGTCCATTTAGTCAAAATATGTAATCTGGAAAGCTACACACCAACCAGCTCCACATCCACAGCTGACCGTGGCCGACAAACAACCTGTCAGTTGAGTCCAGCAAGGGGTTGGTTTAGATGAACAACAGGCTAGTCCAATCAAAGCAATCAGTTCAGTTATAAAAATGGTAGGGGGGAGAGGAACAACAGAAAAACAGTAATACCAGCAGTTCCGTTTTTACAAAGTGACCGTGCAACTTCCTTGACTATGTACAGGAAAGCAACCAAGCAGTTCTCCAACACAATTGCTCAGCCTTGTCCCGTCAATCACTTGGCAGCTCTGGAGATAGAAGCATTTAGAAATGATCCTGTGGTCCAGTCTGACCCCCTGTCTCATGCCGTGGAACCTCAGAATTATGACATTGTCAGAACTGGTAGAGAGTGGGGCTTGGGAATCATGCAGCCTCACCCCTCCTCATCCCAGGGGTTACAAAGAGCCCAAGTCCTTACCAAGATGCCACGGCACTTCAGGAGATTCCTCTTCTCTCTTTGAGCTGAATGTCCCTCAGTGGCAGCTGGTTCTTCCTTGTGTCTAACCAGAGTCTCTCTCCCTGCAGGAGCAGCTTGGATGCTCCTCCTTGTGGCCGGTCTCCAGAGGTGAGTGTGCTGGGATCCTGGCCTGGGAGTGGGCTGGTGACCCCTATTCCCTGAGGTAGCAGAGGGTTGGACGGTGGAGGAGAGCCTGGAGGGCTGTCTCTGTGTTTGGTGAATAAACATCAGAGTCCAGTTGCCGGCCTGTCACTCTGCAGCCTTTCAGCGTGTGTGAGGCCAGGTGGGCCGGAGAGAGTTCCCATGGGCGGCACATGAAGAGACTGGGGTCTGCGGGGGCTGTGGGGGCTGTGGGGACTGTGGGGGCTGCAGGGGCTGGGGCCCAGGCAGGGCCTGCTCTGGATAGCCAGTAGAATCAGCTTTTGCAGGCCATGGAACTTCACACCTTTGAAAGGCTCCAGTGCGGCCCACAGAAAAAACAAACCATTCCTCCCATCCGTGGCGGATCGGCCATCCTTAGGGGCTCCCGGTCATGCACATGGAAACCCTGTAAAAAGGCCCAGTGTTTCCTTTTCCACTCCCTGAAAGGATATGGTCTGAGTCTTGCCACGGCTGCTGGGGTCGGGCAAGAGTGCCTCATCCACACCAGCGAGGCCTGGGGCCCAGCTCCTCTCCCCTGGGACAGCCACCCCAGCCTCTGAGCCGTAGTTTACACATCTGGCAAGCAGGCATTAAAAAGACCCATCTTTGGGTTTTGTGTATGTGTGATGGCAGAATAAGGCATATATGTGTATGAATGTACTTAGCACACAGTAGATGCATGATCAATGTCTTCCTCCTCCTGCTGTCTATGGAACCCAGAACAAGTCGGATTTCCTTTAGAAGCCACAGTTCATTTTCCTGGAAAGTGGAGTGAGCACCTACATGTGTTAGGATGAAATGAGACAAAGGGCTTAGCACAGGGCCTGGTACCAGAAGGTTCTGCTATAGTATAACTTCTTTTTTCTTTCTGTTCCTCCTCCCCTCTGGGTCTCGGGTACATCATCTTATAAATGGGAATGGTAATACTTTCTTGACCTACTAGGTCAAGAATGCTAAGGATAAAAGCAATGCTACCAGCACATGATGAGCTTCATTATGCTGCAGAACCATAGGACAAACTAGATCTCAAAACACTGACAGCAAGAAGAAAGATTACAAGGCTTAGAGAGTCCTAGGAGTATTATGACAAGACTTAGATGAGGACATGGCTCTTGTCTCATTGAGTGATGGTTCAGGCAGGGATGTTGGGAATCTTAAGGAGAAAGAAGGGTCCTTGCTTCTTGTTGGTACCAGGGAGGGCTTGCTGGAGGCATGGTTTGTCCAAAGCTATGGAGCTCTGTCTTTTCGTGGGTCTAGTTTGTTGCAAATGCTTGAGGCCCAGGCTGCTGCTGGCTCCCAGCAAGTTGGGAGATGTCCCCAGAAGTGTCCATTGTCTCTTGCCTGGGCTCTTCAGAGCTGCAAAGAGACAAACTATGACCAAGGGTAACTTAGGAGGAGCAAAAGTAAGTTAAGAGCAGATCCCAGTGTGAGCTCTCCAGCCACGGAGCTGGCTGTCTCCAGGGGCAGTGAGCTCCCCGACACAGCAGGTGCCCAGCAGAGGCTGAAGGACCCTGTGACAGGTACAGAGGAGAGACTGTGACAGTGGGTGAGGGGTAGGGTAGGCTTGGAGTCAGGTACCCTGGGCTCCTGTTCGAGCTTTGCAATTTACCCCTGTGACCTTGGATTAGTCTCCTACCTTTGCAAAGTTTGTTTCCTTATATGTAAATTACCTGTAATTCCTACTTCCAAGAGTCGTTTTGGAGATTAAATGAGATAATGCACATGAAGTATTTAGTACAGTGTCAGAAAGTTGGGGGCTCTCCCTGTCACAGCTTAGATTCTAAGATCTTACAGGCTGACATTTGTAGGGGAAGGTTAAGATCCTATTCTTTGAGGATTTTGAAATTACAGGAGATTGAATCCACTTATTTAACAGGTACTTACTTAAAGCGTATCCTATGCTGAATACTTTTCTATGGGCTTTATAAATATTCATTCAGTCTTAACAACACTATGAGCTAGGTACTATTCTTACCCCCAATTAATAGATAAATAAACTGAGGCAGAGAGAAGGTTAAGTAACTTGCCCATAGTCACACAGCTAAGGAAGTGATAGAGCTGAGATTGAAGTCTGGTTCCAGAGTCTATGCACAGAAGATTCTAAAACCATGAGACTTCAAAACCATTCGATATTCCTAAGGTTACAGAGAATTTGAGATTATGGGACTTATATTAATAATCACAAATGTCCAGGATGAAACAGTTCTAGGGCATACTTTTTCTGCAAAGGACCAGGTTGTAAATATTTTCCTTTGCTTGGCAGGCCATAAGGTCTCTGTCACATTACTCAACTCTGCTGTTGTAACCATATCTAAACAAATGGGTTCCAATAAAACTTTATTTACAAAAGCAGGTGGCAGGTGGATTTGGCCCTTGTGTTATAGCTTGCTGATCCCTGTTCTTGATGCATCGTCTGCTCTGCTGAGTACCTTGGTGGGGGCTCCCTTCAGGACTGAGCCCCAGAGGAGCCCAGCTGTGCCCCTCATTTGGAGATGCAGAGGGGTCTGCGGGGGCCAGGCTGGCTCCCAGGGTGCGGGTGCCTCTGAGTGTGGCTCTCCCTTTCTGTCCTAGAGAGGCTGTTGAAAAGGCTCCTCTCTCCAGCAGTGGCGCCTCATTACTCATGGCTGGAAAACAATGTTAATTTCCCCCAAGCGGGAAGCAGCTGCACTTGTGAGCCTGGGCTCATTTTGCTGCATGAATATTTATGGCATGTCCCCTAATTAAGCTCAGAAATAAAATTTATCCTGCTAACAGGGTCCACAGAAGACTGGAAGGCCGTGTCAGGAACCAGCCTCTTATGCCTGTGAAGTAGGGTTGTCAATGAAACATTTGTTTCCAGAACCACTTGGCCACGGATAGTGTCCACAGGAGCATTTCCCGGAAGGTCAAGCACCCTTGGTGTAGTCACATGCTTGTGCGAGGGAACACCTACGCCACCTTGCTGAGCAGTGATGGATGGCTATTGTCCCAAGCCTGCATGTGGTGACACAGAGGTGACTCCAGGCCAGAGCCCTTAGCAATACGTCTTTTCTTTTAGCCAGTGTGACTCAGGTATTTTCTGATTGGGCGCCAAAGGCCACTCCAGTATAAACAGCCCAGAGAGAAAGCACCCTGGAGTGGGAACCAGGAGAAACGGGTTTGAGTTGCTCCCCTGACACTGATTCTGGTTGACCTGGGGCCAGCCTACCTGCTCTCCCAGCCACAGGCCCCTATTTCGTTAAAATGATGGCAGACCATCAACACCATGTAGTTACTGGGAATCATGGGAGACAAGGAAGATAAAGTCTTTTGGGGAATGATTCTCACCATGATTTGGAATTTCCTTTACCTCCAGGCCCTCCCTCCCTTAAATCCCTGGAACCAAGGAAAGCCTAGGCCTAGGCCAGTAACCTTGAGGGTTTCCGGAAACCATAAATCTTGGCCTTTCCTTGAGGGGTCCTATCTCCAGAGAACTGCCTGGGCCCTCATATCCTCTTCCACAAAGCCAATAAACCAAGCAAACACCATAAAGCTCCTCACCCCACCTGAGTGTTCCCCCACGGTCAGAGTCGGACCTGGTCAAGAGTCATGAGTTTCAGAACACGGCTATAAAATTGCATGTGGCTCCTCCCCCTTTCCTTTCCAGAATGGAACTTACCTTTGCTTTCTCTCTTCTGTCCTCTTTTCGATAAGTTTCCTCTTTAATTTCTTTCCAGCACTTGAGAGATCCCATCTTGTGTTCCCAGCCCTACCTCCCAGTTGCTGGTGGGGGCTTGGGGAGGAGGATGCTTTCCTAAGGCAGGTCCGGGGGTGTAATCAACTGGGGGCCTTGGCAACTGGCACACCTTGTAAATTCAAAAGTCAACAAGATGTGGAAGCAAAGGAGACCCTGGGGCTGGAGAGGAGGAAGTGGGGAGGTGAGGGTGGGCCTTATCTTGTGAAGTCGGTCAGGGGTGGCTTCTGTGCCCTCTGCCTCTCCTAGCGGGGCCTGCCCCCACCCCCTGGAGCCTGGAACTTCCTGCTCTCATGCTTCGCCTTCACATCCTGAGCTCAGAATTGTTCACAGCTACAGCCTGGACCCTGGAAGGGGCCCTAGAGGCTTTCTCTCCCACACCCTCTCGCTACAGATAGGGAGGCTGAAAAAACTGGGAGGGCCTTGCCCTAGGTCAGTGTCAGGGCAGGTAGAGTGGAAATACCACTGGGCTGGGGCCAGGAGACCTGGTCTCTGGTTATTGCCTGGGCTGAATCCAGACCTCGGTTGCAGACTGTAGCCTTACCTCCAACCCCTAGGTTACCATGAGATGGGAGGAAAGACCACAGCTTCTTAGGGCCCATCTCAACCACAGAACCACAGGAATCACTTACCTGACACTGATTCTGGTTGACCTGGGGCCAGCCTGCCTGCTGTCCCAGCCTCAGGCCCCCATTTCGTTATAATGATGGCAGACCATCAACACCATGTAGTTACTGGGAATCATGGGAGATGAAGGAAGATAAAGTCTATTTACATTTGGGGCACACTCTTCACTGAAAAAGGACGCCATGATCTTACCAATTTGGAAGTTTGGTGCAGTGGGCTCATTAGAGCACTGTAGCAGAGGTGTGACATTTACAAAAGTCACTTTAACCTCTCTGGACTTGAGTTTCCTCATCTGTAAAATGGGGATAATAATCCACCACCCGCCCCAGCCAACTATCCCCTCAGCTTCTGATGAGGGTCAAAGGAGATACTGATTTAGTGTTTTGTTAACTGAATGTGTTTACATGTGAAGGAATAAATATTAAAATTATACCTATTGTTTTGTTATTATTTGGTGTTTACTCTCCTTCCCGGCTAGCCAGAAGGAGCTGGTGTTTTTTGAAGACCTAGGCCCAGGAGCAAATTTTGCCTGGTCAAAGAGGCCAAGAGTGGGCCCAGGATCTCTGCCAGGGCCTGCCAGGGCACAGAAGATTTGGGGAGGGGAGCTGCAGCATTAGAGGCTGAGACCCCGTTATCCTTGATTAGGTCCAAAGCTGTTGGGTGGAACTGTGGCACCTGCAGAGTTAACCGCGTCCACGGTGTGTCAATGCGCTAAGACAGGCTCAAAGAGAGCTCCAGGGGCCTACACTTAAACACGCACCTTTCTGTTTCCACAGCTCATGTAGTTTGGGGAGGAAAATTTAATCCATGTACTTTTAGTTCATTTGCGTTAAAGTCATCACAAAGCTTTGTCCGAGCCATTTTGGGCTTGTGTGGCCTGTTGGGGAATCTTCACTATCTTTCGAAGGCCTTTTCCTCCTCTTTAGGCAAACAGGAAATCATACTCTGCCCAGCAGCAACCAACCTGAAACCTTCAGTGCTGCCTGCCTCACCTGCCTTCTCACACCTGGAAATGACAGGCCCAGATCAAGTTCCCCTGGAGCCCCGCAAACTCTCATGCCTAGTAATTAAATGCCTCCATGACTTGCCCCAAGCTATCTTGATAGCAGTTGTCCCCTAACCACCAGGCAGGGTGAGGTTCATGGAAACCTCTGTTCCTGCCATTCCCTCTCCCCTAGCTACATTTCCTCCTCCCTGTTCCTGACATTTTGCCCATTCTCTGAGGCCCAGCTGCGGCTCAGCCTCAGCCTTCCCTTGATCATCCTTATGCAAGCAGTTGCATAAGCAGTCGCCGGCTCAGGATTCGGTACTAAGTGTCATGAGTAAATGTTTATTGGATGGATGAAGGGAATGGTGGATGACAGGGGCTGGGATAATTTATCCTACATTTTCTTCCTTCTCCCTCTTCTCCTGAAATATGTCTGGCCCAGGTTTTGGTACCCACTGAGGTTTGAGGAATGTCTAAAGAATGAATGCATGTGCAGTGAATGGATGGCTGCAGAAATCCATTTATAGAGCACATGCTATGGGCTCTGCATGGGGCCAGATGCTGGTATCACAGCTGTGAAGAAGACATGCTTCCTGCCCTCATCCTTCACATTGAGCTGAGAAGTCAGGCAGACACCAGGAGTTGCACAATCTGTTATGTATTTAGTTACTCTTGTGATAAATGTGAGGAGGGAGGAAAATGAATATGTGTTTGAGTGAAGAAAGGAGTAAACAAATAGGATGAGGGAGGAAATGAATATGTACATGAATAAATGAATACTGGGGAGAATAAGTAAAGGAATGATGGATGAAGATGAATTCATTGTGAAGGAAAAGATCCCAAGCTGTGTGACACAGTATTTGTGGACACAAGGCCTAGAGGCCAGTGTGGCCTGAAGTCAGCCCCTCTCTTGCTTCCCAGGGGGCAGGAGCAGCAGGTGAGTGGGGAGAGGTAAGGCCCTCTGCATCCTGAGGTCGGCACCACTGCTACCATCTTAGCATCTCCCAAACTTTAGTCTCAGAAAGGGTAGGTGTTTGTGACTTTAACCTGGGGAATCTCACGGCCTGCAGGGTCAGATTTTTTTGTTTTTTGAGGCAGTCTCACTCTGTTGCCCAGGCTAGAGTGCAGTGGCATAATCTCGGCTCACTGCAACCTCTGCCTCCTGGGGTTCAAGCAATTCTCCTGCTTCAGCCTCCTGAGTGGCTGGGACTACAGATGCATGCCACCATGCCTGGCAAATTTTTTTTTTTTTTTCTTTTGAGACGGAGTCTCGCTCTGTCACCAGGCTGGAGTGCAGTGGTACGATCTCAGCTCACTGCAACCTCCGCCTCCTGGGTTCAAGTGATTCTCTTGCCTCAGCCTCTTAAATAGCTGGGATTACAGGCGTGCGCCACCGCACCCCACTAATTTTTGTATTTTTAGTAGAGATGGGGTTTCACCATTTTGGCCAGGCAGGTCTTGAACTCAGGTGATCCACCCATCTCGGCCTCCCAAAGTGCTGGAATTACAGGAGTGAGCCGCCGCACCTGGCCACAGGTTCTGAGTTGTGTTCAGCACATGGCATAATCCTCAAAGCTTTCACAATCACATCTATACCACACGTATCCTCCACTGGCAGAAATCAGCTGGAGAAGGAAGGGCCTGCCCAAGGCCCCAGCACCAGAGTCCTGACCTCCAGGAGCCTGAGACAGACAAGGCCCATTTTGACCCAGCTCCTTTCGTACCCCTCTGAGTTCTCCTAATCCTCTCCCTTTGCGCCCCCTCCAACCCCACAGGCCCTACCCTCTCCTGGCACATTCTGGGCACGCTCCTGCCTTGGAGCCTTGGTGCTCCTAATTCCCTTTGCCTGGGATGCTTCCCCTAGACGTCTGCGGGGCTCACTCTTGCTTCTTTCTAGTCTTCTTTCAGAAGTTACCCTGTTAGCGAGGCCCTCTGTGGCTACTGTATCCATAATTTTGTCACTGACCCTATCCTTTGATATCCCATTCCCTTGCTTTGATGTTTCTTTATAGCACTTATCCTTATCTAACACTGTATCTTTTTCTGATTAGTTTATGATCTGTTTCTCCCACTAGGATGTAAACTCCAGGAGGGCAGAGATTTCGTATTGCTTTGTTCACTACTGTATTCCAGCAGCTGGAATCCAGCCTGACACACAGTGGTTGCGCATTACATACGCACTGAATGAACAAATGAAGCAAACTCTCAAACCCAGCCTCTCCTCTCCATCCGAAAGCCACGCTCGCTGTCTTTCCTTGCTGGGATCCTGGGTGGGAAGAGATAAGGCCCTCTGCATCCTGAGGTCGGCACCACTGCTACCATCTTAGCATCTCCCAAACTTTAGTCTCAGAAAGGGTGGGTGTTTGTGACTTTAACCTGGAGAATCTCAGGGCCTGCAGGGTCAGATTTTTTTGTTTTTTGAGACGGTCTCACTCAGTTGCCCAGGCTAGAGTGCAGTGGCGTAATCTCGGCTCACTGCAACCTCCGCCTCCTGGGTTCAAGCAATTCTCCTGCTTCAGCTTCCTGAGTGGCTGCGACTACAGATGCATGCCACCATGCCTGGCTACTTTTTAAAAATTTTAATTTAATAAGGTAAGAACCTGATTCTCAGCCTCCTCCCTGACCCCCAGCCTCCTCCCTGACCCCCAGCCTCCTCCCTGACCCCCAGCCTCCTCCCTGACTCCTCAACCTCCTCCCTGACCCCCAACCTCCTCCCTGATTCCCAGCCTCCTCCCTGACCCCCAGCCTCCTCCCTGACACTTGGCCTCCTCCCCTACTCCATGATCTCTTCTTTGGCTCACAGCGGTGTTTCCTCTATGGTAAATTTGACCATATTGTTTGACTACTGGAAATTCCTTACTGTGCTCCCTTTCCTTTCTCTTGACTCTGTCTCCCCTGATCCTGTAAAATACAGATCTAAAATAACACACGTGCAGTGTCTGACTCACAACACGCACTCGTAAGTGGTAGTTCTCGCCACCCCTGATGACAGGGCCCCCGGACGGAAGGTGCAATGAGGAGGGGAGGCTATGCGAGGGTGTGCTGTGTGCAGACCGCATGGGCAAGCAGCTGGGGGTGCCGTGGTGTAGAGTGAATGGACAGGGCGTGGTCAGGCCCTGCACACCAATTTTAGTAGGAGAATCCTGGGACGCCAGGTGAGAGGATTGGTTGGGATCAGATCCCAGAAAGTATTGACTGTAAAAGTGAGAGCTCTGCCCCATTCTGCAGGCAATGGGAAACCTCTGTGAGCTCCTTCAACAAAATTCAACATGTTGCCAAGCACTGATTGTGAGGAAGTGCTATAATGGGCACTGTCATGGGCGGGCTTCAATAGTATCCTATACCAATCCACAGACATCTGTATTACTGTCCCTATTCTACATATGGGGAAACTAAAACACAGAAAGGTCGAATAATTTTCCCCAGGTAACCTTGGGAACCTAATACAGTGGGGAATTGAGCCCAGGCCTAAGCGACCCTAAATCTTTGTATCTTTTCACCATCCAGAGGCCTACTGCTCACCAGATGTGTGGATGAACAAACCTGAACAGCACCAGCCTGGAGGCTGGTGATATCTACCCCCACAGTGCTTCCTCCTTGGTCCCCCAAGCAAGCTCCATAGCTCCAAGCCTTCACTCAGCCTTTTGTGAAGTTGGAAGTCAAGAGAAAATTCACAGAACTTTGGAAAATACGTTTTCTTTTAAGGAAGAATTTTTTGTTTTCATTTCAACAGCCCTGGCTGGTGATGAGGGGTGAAGCGAGGTGCCCTGTTTTCCATCCTAACACCTATTTCCAGGTGGGGGCAGGGAGGGCTCCAACCTGCAATGTTATTTCAAAACCTTTCCGGGCCTTGCAACTCCATTTCCAGGCCACATGCTACAAAGCACAGCACGATTTCCCATTACGTGCTGTTGCCCTTTCTGGTCTGAGCACCTTTCAAAGTGGGAAGACCCAGCCTGCTCCAACACCCTCCCTCCTGTCCCCATAAATTAAGTCTCACTGCCTGATGTGAGGCTTAAATAAATAGCCTTGCCCGGCACCCGATGGCCACACTCCTGATAGATGGGCTTGCCAAGAGCAGCAAACTCAGCTCACTCCTCCCGGCCCCTCCGCAGAGAGAAGATGAAACTGGTGTTTTGCAAATGCTTCCTGCCTGCTTTCTGCCAGCCAAGGCACATTCCAAGAAGGAGCAGGCCAGCAAAGTCTTGTCATCTGACGGGGTGAGGACAGAGATGGATGATGCGCTGTTTGCCAGAGAAGGCCACGTTCAGACACTCCCAGATAGCCAGCTGCCACTTTATTAACAGCAAAGATCCCCATCTGAACGAGGCTGGAAAAGAAAATATTTATGCTTGCCTGTCAGGAGGACCTTCATTTTTCTTCTGGGGAGCCAGCCAGGGTGCTAGTCCAGGGATGGAGGAGTGTGACGTGCCCATGGGGTTGCCCCAGGCCCTTCTACAGCCCAGGGTTGATGGAGAGTCCAAAATATTCCCAGGGCAGCTCTGGATGGGGTTGGGAGGTTTCAGAAGAGCTGGACATAGGGAGTTCAGGGCCTGAGAAACCAGGACACACCCTGGCACCTGATAACTGGAAACGAGAGGACCTGGGTGTGGGAGTCGGTGCTACAGTTAGAAATCAGGGGCAAATGGGCCATTAAATGATCTCATTATTAATTAAAAACACATAGCAGCATGCATCTGATAAGAAACTTTGTACTAAGAATAAAATAATTTTGTATTGGCAGAAAATATCAATACTGGAGCAGAGCTTGTCATTTAAGCTGGGCATATATTAAAATCAGTTTATATTATTACTCTTCTCATGGTCATTATTTTGAACAAAAGTTGAAAGCCAGTTCTTTAACAGTTTCAGAGATGCCTGTGAATCTGCACTTGGGAAGACCTTGCCACACTCTGGGAGACAGCTGTACCCAATTATAGTAAGTGAGTCATAAGGTGCTAGGCCGAACAAGTCCTGCGCCCTAGGGAATGCGGGCTTCGGCCTCACAAGAGTGCCAGGATTGTTCTCTTAGACCCTACTGAGGTTCCTGTCCCCCAGCTCTGAATGCTGCATTATTTATGATCCCGACAGAGCATGCACGTTGCAGTCGGCAGACCTGAGTTCAAATTCCAGCTCTACCGCTTCGCAGCTGTGCAACCAACCCTGAGCACCTCATTCATTTTAGCCTCCTGTTTTATAAAATAGAGCTAATAAATGTCTCCCTCTTGGGGATATCCTGAGAATAAAGTGAGAGGAAGCCTGTGAAATGCTCACCGCGGTAAGAGTTGCATACATAAGAGTCAGCAGTAATGGGAGCAGTGCGCACACATTCCAGTATGTCTCTAGGAGTGTAGCAATAATATTTATTGATGGGTGAGTGAATATGTGCAAATGTGTGCAAGCATCATTCCTAGTGCATATCTGTTTTAGTCTGCTCAGGCTGCTATGACAAAATACTACAGACTGGGTGGCTTAAACCACAGACATTTATTTCTCATAGTTTTGGAGGCTGAGAAGTCCAAGATCAAAGTGTCAGCAGATTTGGTTTCTGGTAAGGACTCTTCCTGGCTTGTACATGGCCACTTTCTCCCTGTATCCTCAAGTGGGAGGAGGCAGAGAGAGAGAGAGAGAGAGAGAGAGAGAGCGCGAGCGTGAGAGAGAAATCTTATAAAAACATGAATCCCATCATAGGGTCCCACCCTCAAGACTTGATATAAATCTAATTACCTCCCAAGGGCCCAACCCCAAATACCATCACACTGGGGGTTAGGGCTTTGACATGTGAATTTTAGGGGAACACATTCAGTCCATAACTGTATCTATATCTGATATCTGTATAGTTCATATCTCTATCAGCTGGTGAACCTGTACATTGTATAGGTGTTATTGTCTACTTATGGAGGTATGGAGGTTTATAGATATTTTGTACACCTCTGTATACGGACCTTTCTACACGTGAGAGTGTACCAGAGGTTAAAATCAAGGGCTCAGACTACAGGTGAGTGTAGCATGTGTACACGTGTGTATACAAGCATGGGAAGGGCATGACTTGAGCCACAGTAGGCAGCTACCCCTCAGCCCAGTATGGTAAGCCTCCTGCACCCACCAGCCCATAGCACTGCCAAAGGGACCCAGGCAGAGGGACTCAGAGGTTCACTAGGACTGGGGATCTGTCAAGCCTGAGATCCTCAGCTGCAGGTACCTGAGGATTTGTCCTGTGCTGTGGCAGAGCCCCTGCTGTTGAGGGTGCAGTTTGCCTGGGGAGGGGACGTGGAGCCTGTGCTTAATATTACGGGAACTTTATTAGCTCATCTTCATCCAGTGTGGGACCCATCTTCATCTATTCAAATGGATCATTTATCTCATTGAGAGCCTTCCAAGCTCCAGCTCAAATGACATTTGCTTAGCAATTGGCCTGTTTGAAAAAGCCGACATACTGGAGCTGAGGCATGCACAGGCTGCACCATCTTTCCGAGCTGGGGGTGCAGGAAGACAGGCCCACGGGAGAGGGTAGAGGGAGGTGGGGGCATTCAGTTGGTCAAGGATCCCACGGAAACAGGCAAACACATTATCCACTCCAACACAGGCAATTTTTTCCCCAGGGTAGCTAATTAGCAGGCGGCTGCACGGGCTCTCTACTTGACTTGCAGAATTAGAATGCTCAGCACAGAGATCTGTGTTTATGCTCAAAATCTGTTGTCCCTCTTCTCCAATCAGGAGAGAAGCTCTGTCAGTTCTGGAGCCCAGAGATTGCTCAACTGGCATTTCAGGGGCCTGATGGGCTCCTCCTCCAGAGAAACTCCTTCCCTGTTGGAGGCTTCAGAAAATGGCAAGCCCATCAATGCAGGCACAGGACACATCCACACACAAGCACACATATCTCCTCATTTACACAAACGTGACACAAAGGCACGGTCACACACATTTGCCCAGAAGCATAGGCACCCACCCCCAGAGACACGTGTGTAGCATATGCACCTTCACAGCTTCTGGGAACATATGTGTAAGGGTACACACACAGAGAAATTGCTTAAATCTACAGAAGCAAAAATTCTCAGAAGGCAGCATCAGTGATCCTCAATTAGAATCTCAGAATCAGAGATGAGATCACATAAGAATGATAGGTATCAGATATCTGATTCTAGATTCAGAAATTACATGAGAATCAGAATTCTCAAATCAGAATCACCAGGGGGCTTTGTATAAATACTCACATCGGGTTCCTCCAGAATCTGGTAAGTCATCAAGTGAGACATGGTAGTAGCCATGTGAATTTTGAAAGGCTCCCTT
This sequence comes from Papio anubis, assembly GCF_008728515.1. NCBI lineage: Eukaryota > Metazoa > Chordata > Mammalia > Primates > Cercopithecidae > Papio > Papio anubis. The sequence goes on from NC_044976.1 coordinate 46,105,303, forward strand.
GTGTAATGAAAACAGAACATTTTTATTATTAAAAATAAAATTAAATGGCTCATCCCTATTAAGATGAAGAATAATTTGATTTGGTGAGAACTGTTATGATTTAAACATTTTTTCTAATTTTAACTTTTTTGAGACAGAGTCTTGCTCTGTTGCCCAGGCTGGAGTACAGTGGTGTAATCTTGGCTTAGTGCAACCTCTACTTCCTGGGCTCAAGTGATCCTCCCATTTCAGCCTCTCAAATAGCTGGGACTACAGGCACACACCACCACACCTGGTTAATTTTTGTATCTTTTTTGGTAGAGATGAGATTTTGGCATGTTGCCCAGGCTGGTCTCGAACTCCTGGGCTCAAGCAATTCTCCAGCCTTGGCCTCCCAAAGTGCTGGAATTACAGGCCTGATCTACTGTGCCCAGCCATGATTTTTTAAAAAAGCAATGGCATTCTTGTTTTGTTGTTTCAAGAACAGAATAACCTGAAGCCGAACTTGCCTGGTAGATGTCTTTATGTCATTTAAAACAGATAGGAACAGTGACAAATACAACTTGTCCAGGAGATTTTGTTTCCATTACAGATGTTTCAGACACACTGTCTAAATAGGGAGGGCCTCTGGTTCCACCTTTCCTGCTACAGATAGGGAAACTGAGATCCAGGTAGGATGAGCTACTGCTTGAAATCATATAGCCATTAGTGATTTCTGTGAGTAAACATATACAGAGCACACAGTAAGTGCTCAATAAATGTTAGCTACTATATTACTATTATTGTTATCATCATAAGTTATGATTAGCAGAGCAAGGCTAAGAATTCAGAACTCCTTCTCCCTCTGGTTTATGGGTTCAAGATCTCTCTCCCAGTTGAGAAGACACTGAAGGTGAAGTAGAAATCTGGGCCCTCAGCCAGTCGCATCGTCTCTAATTAAGCCTAGTGGACATACTCCAATTCTTCCAGTTTCCAGAGAAAAAGGCTAAGGAAGGCTGTTAGGAATAAGTCGGGGGGAGGGGGCGAGGGCAGCATGATGAAACTTTGAAGGGAGGTCCTGTCTTGGTGAGGGGCTTCAAACAATAGCAGCCTCCTTCTGCAACCTTGGGAGAGGCCAGCCTTTGGAGACACCATCTTTGATTAGCATGGGCAGGACACAGCAGCTGCAGGTCGTCGTGGGGCTGGCAGCACCCTTTCTGCCTTCAGCTCCCTGGGGAGTCTCTTCAGGCCAAGGAAAGCTTTGGTTCTAACCACTTCTCTGAGCCAGGACTGCTGGGTGGTCTAGGGGCAGGAGGGCAGAATGAGGGTGGGACAGGGCAGACCTCTGGTGCAGCAAGGAGTGTTGGGTGGAAGACTTGGGGTGGGGGGAGATGAATCGATGTGAGTGGGGTGGGGACAGGGAGGGCTGGTGCAAAGGGAGAGTTGAGATCAGCGTTAGGAAAGTTTGTTGGGGGGAGGCGGGAGTAGGCGGGACCAGCGATGCCAGAACGCATGGACCCAGTAGGGGTCCATGAAGGTGAAGGGGAGACTCCCTCCCCTCCAGATCCCACCGTCCCAGGTGGCTAGCAGGAGGGATCCACCGCGAGTTACTGAGCCCCCTACATTTTGTGTCTGAGGCTCCAGAACATGTGGCCGACACGCCCCCCACTCCCAAAGGGCTGTCATTTGGAACGCATTTGCAGACACATGGATTGTTTTTAAGTTAATGCTTTTTAATTCACTGTTTCCCAGTTGTCGTTTTTTATTGCAAAGGCGGATTCTGCCCGTGTGTGTTCCTTTGCGGGGGCGGGGAATGGGGGTAGCTTCACGGGCAGAGAGCCGATGAGAGACAGGCAGAGACAATGAGAGGCAGAGACAGAGGCAAAGGCACAGCGAAACACCGGGGAAACGGGGAAGCAGGTCAGAGAGGAAGAGAGAGGCCGGGAGAGGCTGTGCCCAGGAGGCTGAACAAGGGATGCCGTGCCCAGGGAGGGGAAGGCCCAGGGGCCGCTCTAGCGGCGAGGGGCGGAGGGTGTGCTGAGAAACCTGGCTCCGGGGACCTAGGCTGACCCCCGCCCCCACCTCTGCCTAAGGCCCCTGGGGCTGAGTTTGCTTTCCTCTGGCTCTCTGGTTCCTTTCCGACCAGAGGCTGAACTGGCCCTTGGGAGAGGGATGGAGGGACGCAGCGGGAACGGACTGAGTACGCAGGACCCGGGTCGGCAAGGGCTGGGGTTCTGAGATCAGAGAGAGAAGAGGACCCGGGAGTCGGAGGCGATCTCCCTGGCCGCAGCCGACCCTCTGAGGTCTAGTGAGCCTGAATCCCGCTCTGGCAGTGGCACCCCTCGCCTGCTGCGCCACCCGGGGCCAGCGCCCTAACCTCTCGGAGCCTGGCCCTGCCACCTGTAGAAGGAAAGCGCGCTGGTGGCCCGTTCAAGCAGGCGGTGGCAGCGCCAGGGGCCTTCAAGAAGGGACAAAACGGCTCAGGGGCCGGGGAAACTGGTCTCGGCAGACAACGCCTAGGCTAGGCGGTTACAGCAGCAATCCCGGGATTCTCGGCCCCGGGGGGTCCTGTTTACGCAGAACTCGCGGCGGACTGGAGGGAGTGGGGCGCTAGAGCTTCCTTCCTTAGCAGCTGAGAACCATTTCATCCCCCCACCGCCATCCCGAGACCCCTCCTCTCCCCATCTGCGCCGGGGTCCCGCGAACCTTCCCCGGCGGCATCTTCAAACACACAGCGGCGGACACACAAAGACGCTCGCGAGCCAGCACTAGTGTAGGCACTCGGGCACACACAGATACACGACGCAAGGTCCCGGGGACTCGGATGGAGCCGCAGTGTCCCCGGCCCGGGCGGAGTGGGCTCACGCCGAGGGGCAGCTGCTCCCGGGCCGCTCTCACCCCAGGCGCGCGGCTGTCAGACCCGGAGTAGGCGAACTGAAAGCCCGGGATAATTAGCGCTAATTACATGTGTGCAAACAGCCGCGGCAGAGGGCGCGGGCTAGGCCGCGGGGCCGCCCCTCCCCCAGCCTGACCCCGGCAATCCCACCGCAGTGGAGGGGCTCTGCTGGCTCAACCCGAGCCGACCGCTAGGGGAGGGCTCGCAGGAGGACCCACGGGACCCGGGAATACGGGTGCGCCGTCCGCGCCCAGAGCCACGGAGCCCCGACCACACACGCGGGCTAGCGCTGCGGCCCGCGAATCTCAGGATGGCGGGTCACAGTCGCGCCAGAGGGTGAGCCAAGAACTGGGGGCCCGAACATCCGCTGCCCTTCAGAGGGTCCCGGGCGGGGTCGGGCTGAGGATTCTGGCCCCTAGGCTTCTCCGACTGTTTCGGCTTCTGGAGCAACCCGGTGTCTGCGGAAGATCGGAAACCACTCTCCAGCACCCCGCTGAGGCCCGCTCTCCCAGGCCATGCAGGCTGGAGTGGAGGCCGCGGGACCTGGAAGGGTCGGAGTCTGGTGCTGGTGCCGGGAGGCCAGCCCGTCTCTGTCCGGATGAGCCACACGATCCCCGAAAGGGCAGCCTGAGCCTTAATCTGCGCGCCCGAAAAATGGGAATGCAGAGGCGATGCATGCCTTGTTGGAGGGGCTTCAGATGCTGAGTACACGGGGGTGGGAGCGGGGAGGGGAGGAGAAAGGGCTTTCTTTACACGAATCCTAACGTGTGAATGTTTGCACTGAGAGCCAGACTTAGCGATCTCTTTTCATGGGCTTAGGCGCCTGTGGCGGCTAAGGATAAAGGAATTGGAGCAGATAAGGGAATTCTATTCCTATAATTATAAATGAAGCTCAGAGAGGCCAAACGTTTCACAAGAGGTCACACAGCAGTAAGAGACAGCTGGTTTTTCCGACTTCAGATTTCAAGGTCAGACTGCACAACTCTCCGCCATCCCAGCCGGACGCCCCTGGAACCTCGGGGCCCTCAGCGAAGCCTGGACGCTGCGGGCGGAGCTGAGCGCGAGAGGTTGCGCTCTGCGGGTTGGGCAGCCCGGGCTCGCTGCAGGCACATGGCGCCCTCTTGCGTTCGTGGCTGGAGGCGCACGCGGCTGCTGGTCTGACCCGTATTCCGAGGTCCTGCTGGACTTGGACGCGGCATCTGCTTCCTCTCCCTTAGTGATTGCGCAGGCGAGGGTCGATTAGCTGCGGACAGGGTGACCTGAGACGACACGAGGATGCATTTTGTATACCGTACGCTTTGAATGCTGTAAAGCACCCGGGACACCCGGTCACAGCGTTTGAACACCACCGTAGTTTTCCACTCGCTTCCACCCGTCCTTGATTTTTTACAGGAGTCCTGTAAGGCCGGCAGAGCAAGAATTATTATTCCCACTATACAGATGGGGCAACCGAAGCAGGCCCAAGGCCACTCGCTGGCGAGTAGCGGAGCCAGCACCCGGACTGGATCTGCTTCCCTCCTCACGCGTACCCGGCTTCCAGGCTGGGGTCTGGCCCTCACCGAGGTTAAGGAAGAGGGCTTTGCAGTCAGACAGATTCGGGTTCAAATTCTAGTCTCGAACAGGCTGTTAGGTCTCAGACAAACTACGGAAGTTTTTTGGGTTTCAGTTCTGCATCTGTAAAACCGGAAGGACAGCGCCCCTTAGGACTGTTGCGGGAGGGGTAAATTACCAACCGGGGCCAGGTGACTGGAGCACTGAGTACCGCGCCGGGTACCAGCGCCGTGGCTGTTTTAATCAGGGAGGATGGCAGTTGGTGTGACTACCCCAGTTGGTGGTGGGTAGGCGGCAAACCAAGGATTACACACCTCCGTGGCTAACCAGAGACCCGAGAGCTCAGGGTTGGGGCTGCTGCTGGGACATGAACCCAGCACTGTGTTGCCGGCCGACCACAGTCCTGCAATTCAGCAACCTTTCTCCAGGGCCTTGGCCAGGTTCTGGGAGGCCCCCTCCTCCTTACAGGTGGGGACACACAGGCCCCGAGATGAAAGCTGTAACCTTCCCCAGCTGCAAGACCCAGAGCCTAGGGCTGTCCTCAGAGCAAACAAAAACCAGTGTGGGGAAGGTGGGGCTTCCTGAGACCTAGCTGGGAAGACAGGTGCCTGGCTGCAGGTGCAGGGAGTTGGTGCAGTTTGAGCCCAGTGGTTCTCAAACTGCTGGAGCATCAGAATCAACTAGAAGCCTTGCTAAAACACTTGCTAAGCCCCTTCCCCTTGGGTTCCAACACAGTAGTTCCATTGTGGGGTAGGAGAATCGGCAGCTCCCAGGTGATGCATGACACTTTGAGAGTCACTGCTCTAATCCTTCAGAGAACTTCCTCTGGGACTCCTCAGTTCACCAGCTCCACATTCACACCAGCTCCACATTCACACCACCTCTGTCTGGGCTGCTCTTATTCTGGTCAGTTTCACCGAACATTTCTGGGCTGGCCCTCAGTATCAGCAGGAGCAATGTGGCTGGGCTTCCAAGCCCCCTTCCTCCTGGTCCCTTCACACCTGTGGCTCAGAGGAGAACGACGTCTACAACTGCTAGATAGGACAGTCAGGCCAACTTTCTGGAGGAGAACTGAACCTGAAGGTCTTCTAAAGGGGAGTTACGGCCACAGCCTGGCCAGGGGCTGAAAGGTGGACACTGAGCCAAAGTCAGACCCTCTGATGGTTGTGTGTATCTAGTCAGCAGGGACTTGGGGTCCTGGCTCTAATCCTCCTGGTGGAATACTCACAGCCCAGGGCTGGAAACAGGGATGAAGGGGACGGCAATAAGCACTCAAATGAATGAATGGCTGCCAGCCAGGCAGGCCAGGCCCAGGTGGCCGAAAAATCCTTCAGATGGTGGTTTGAACAGGAGCAGGGCAGGGTGGCCACAGCAGCTGCCCTTCCTGCCTTGGTTTCTCCATCTGAGGAATGCGCGTCATGTGTTTGCTGTTTCCCTGACCTTCCCAAGCTGCCAGCAGGATAATATATGGAAATTGCTTTGACCTCCTGAGAAAAGAGGGTCTCCAGGAATAGAAAGTTCAGCTGCTAATCCTGTCCCCCCAGACTTCCCACTAATTCCGGCTTCCGATGTCAGCCTGGCAGGTTGAGTTTAGCAAAAGAAAGAACAACTTAGAGGGCTGATGGTTTTTCTAATGGCCCCAGTTCTCCAAACACACCCGCACACAATACACATGCACACACAGGCTGGTCACAGACCTCCCTACATGCACAGCCTTCCCTACCCTCACTCACACACACACCTCCCACGGAGCAGTCATAATTGTAGAGAATAATTAGAACTAACATTTGCACAGCGCCCTGCCATTAACAAAGCAGTCCCACCCAGCACTTTCATTTAATCCTCACAACCACCCGAGAGGCAGGGATTATTGCTATTATTAACTGAGGCTCAGCAAGGTTAAGTGACTTGCCTAAGGTCACTCAGCTAGTAGGTGACAGGCATGGATCCAACTTGCGTCTCCTGACTCCAAATGTTATTCTCTTGCTGCTGGCCCACGCTTCTTCATGCATTCACGCACATTCATTTATTTGTTTATTTATTCATTCACTCATTCATTCATTTGTTCACTAACTCAACAAATATGTATTCTGCATTAGTTGTGGACCAGACTCTATGCTAAGTGCTAGCTGCTTTGCTGTACCTTTTCGCCTATTCTCATCATGACCTGGTGCTTTTCCCATCCTCATTTCATAGTGGAAGAAATGGGGTTGAGAGAGTAAGTAGACAGAGTTGAGCCCACAGTGTGACTTTTCCAACCCCTCCTCTCCCAGGCAGGGGCTGGAACAGCAAGTAGTCCTGCCCAGGCCCCATGGATCAGAGCTCCTAGCTCGTCCCTGTCACCCAGACATTTCAACTGAACAGGTCTAGAAAATCAAGGATAGGATTTTCTCCAAAATGCCATTGGCATCTCTGGGGACAGAGTCACATTTTCCTACTGATTACACAACACGGTAGCATTTACAATAGTCACTCCATCCATCAATATCAGTCGGAGCCAGCAAGAAATGTCCCCCTTCCCCCAACCCTGCGCTGACCCAGACTGAGAGCAGAGGCAGGATGGAGGGAAGAGGGGACATGGCTGTGCCCTTCACAGAGCCCAGGGATGAAGGGGAGATGCGCCCCCTCAGGGGGAGCCTGGGAGTTGTCTGACATTGACACCTATGGACCTTGGAGTCACACAGACGTGGACTCTGATCCAGGCTTTGTACTATCTAGCTCTGTGACCTTGGGCAGTTCAGTTACTTCTTCTCTAGAAGCCTCAGTTTTCTTATGTGCAAAATGGGTATATGACCCCTCCCTCTGAGGCTTGTCTGTGCAAACTGAGTAAGACCATGTTCTGAGCAGTAACTACTTGGAGGCTGGTTGACTGAGTAGAGAGATATGGTCTCAGACCCCTGTCTGGGCTGGTTATCCTGTCCTCTCTTGAAAGGGTGAGCCATTTTCCAAATGGAATTGTCTGGCATCTCCTCTATTCTCTGCCTCTAAAAAGGGTCTAAATGAAGGCAGATGATGGAGTGAGGTAACGTTCGTTGTACATCTACCATGCCAGGATTGTGCCAGGCGTGCTCAGAGGTCTGAGTGCGAAGGCCTCTTCCCTTCACTTTGAATCAGTGTGTCAGGTCCAGGCAAACCCAGGGAGCAGAGATGAGATAAGACTTCAAGGACTTGGGACAAGGGGCCCTTGTCACAAGGGCTGTGTGTGTGTGTGTTTCTGAACATGGGTTCTGATACTTGGATTTCTTTCCCCATTTATTTAGTAAGCATATATGTGCATTGAATAAGTGTAATTGAGCACCTACCATGTGTCCTAACTGTTCAGAATGCTGGGGCTACAACCATGAACAATGGGCAAAATTGCAAACCTCACAGAGGCTGGATGCTAGTTAAGGAGACAATGTTTATGTAAACAATGACCAAAAAAATAAATCCTAGGTCTGCTGTGTGACTTTGGGCAAGACACTGAGCATCTCTGAGCATGAGTGTCTCTCTTTGGGATGTCACGTAGTGACTCCTGCCTTACACTGCTACTCTGAGAGAATGTATGTAAACTGAAAATGCATTGCAAACTGGAAAGCTTTGTGCTCATATGTATTACTCTGCATGTAAACATGTGTGCTTGCCAGCACCCATTTTCCTTGGCTCAGTGAACACAGCACCTGTGGGACTCCGGAACTGGTCCCAAATTCCATAAAATCCACAACTCCTCCCACCAGAAATGCAAGGAGGGAACCATATGGCTCTGATATCCTGAGTTCAGGTTTGGTTTTGCCCCAAGACAACACATCCTGCAAGTTTCTCTGCTTGTGACTTATTTCCTAAGCCTCTTGCTCTACCAGCTTTCATGTTAAGGAGGGCAGAAAAGGTTGAGCTGAACACTGGGAATGTCCTAAGCCTGGAGAGAGGTCTTGTTTCGGTGAAGGGGACATGAGCCTGGCCCCAGGAAGTGGAGAGGAAACCCAATGAGGGTGGACTGACAGAGATGCTACTATCATCAATAATGTCATCCTCCAAGTCCTCCCTTCCTGGCTCTGAGTGAGTAAAACACTCACACTCCACTGCTCTCAAAGTGCTTGACACCAGTGCCCAAGCACTGGCCTCACCGAGGCTTTCAACATAAATCACCTATCCTGATCCAACTCCTGCCAATGCTGCCTAACCCAGCTCAGTCCAGCTCACCTGAATATAGCCCAAACCTTCCAATGTAACCTAGTCCAACCCATCCAACACCTCTTAACCCAGCCTAGTCCAACCCACCAACCTCGCCCATTGCAACTCATACCAACCCAACCTGTGTAGCTCAATGGTGGTAGAAACTGTAGACTGATTCATTCAGCCCCTTTCCCTCCCTCCTTCTAGTGTGCCTTTTTATCCCATAGGGGCTGAAAAGCTAAAAACTGTATTTCCTAAACTGCCCTAGAGTTAGAATGCAGATGTTATGTAGGTTTTACTGCATGCCATACATTCATGCAAGGCTTGAAGTCAGAAGTGTATTGAATGGGCAGAAAGGCAAGAAATGAGCTGTCCTTTCAAAACAATAACCATAGAAACAAACCCATGCAAAAGAAGAGAGGATAGTGTGATGTACTTCTATCTGTATGACCCAGATTCAACAACTAGGAATATTTTTCCAATTTTGTGTTACCTGCCCAAATAATTTCCTCACCATACTTTTTTTTTCTGGAGAGAAAACCTGTCAATGCTTTCACTGAAGTGTGCATTTAGCTAGTGTGGACATGCAGGCGAGCATGTTTCTTGAGTCAGAAGCCAAATTGGTGGCTTCCTGACTTGGCAGATGACTTCCTAAAGGTTGCAAAAGGAGCAGCTGCCTTGGTGGTCCATTCTGCAGCCTAACTTTGGGAGTTGGTCCTGAAGATGAAGGCGAGAATCTGTTTTCAGCTCTCCAAATATTTCTGTGAGCCATGAAATACTGTTAATACATTTATTTTTGCTCAAACTATTCAGGGTAGATTCTGTCTCTGCAACTAAAAGCTAATACATCCCTAACCAAATGTATCCTCAGCTCAGTCTAACTCTGCTAAAAGCCAACCCATCCTAAAATCATTCTAACCGACCCAAGAATGTTAAATCCAGCCTGGTTCAAATTAGCCTAGCTCAGCCAAACCCAGCCCCAACCAAGCTACCCCTGACTCACCTCTTTGTACCTCAGCCCATCTAAAGTCAGTGCAATCCATCCCATCCTAGCCTAGGTCAATTCTCTTAATCTAAACAAGCCATTTAATCTCCACCTCAACCTATATGACCCCATCCAACTCATCTCAACTCAGCCTCTCCCAGCCCTAATCCCAACCTACCCAGTGAATCTCAACCCAACCCATTCCATGGGAGTTGAGCAACACAGCCCATTTAATTTCACACATATTTACTGAATATCTTTTGGGGCCCCTGTGAGAGAACAAAGGGAACTTGAACTTCTCTACAGATGTAAGGCTGCATTTTTTTTTCCACATTTCCTTTGTTCTTTTTTGCCCCCTTCTTTCCAATTTTGCCCCCCCCCCCCAACCACTATAGACCATGCCTCCTTGTTTATGTCCTTTCCCCTTGGCTACCCAGTGTCCCCACAGTGCTTTCCAGGTGTTCAAGACCTCCAGGGGGAAGCCCCTCTCCTTCCCGGTCCTACCTGCCTGGAGAGTACCCCTAGAACCTCCTCTCCTACAAAGCTTATCTATCGTAGCAGGCAGAATTTCTAAAATGGACTCCCAAAGATGCCCTTCCTTGATTCCTGAAACTTGTGAATATGATTAGACATCGCTCCTGTGATGATGCTATGGTATATGGTACAGTTGGCTTTAAGATACAGAAGTTATCCTGAAGTATCTGGTGGTCCCAGTGGAATCAGATGAGCCCTTAAAAGCAGCAAGCTTTCTTTAACCAACAGCAGACAAGGAAGTCAGAGACATGCAGAAGAAGGAGAACTTGGAGATATTTGAAGGGTGAGAATAACTTGTTGCATCATTGCTGGCTTTGAAAATGGAGAGGACCATGTGAAAAGGAAAATGAATGGCCTTAAGGAGCTGATGGCTAGCAAGGAACCAGGGACCTCAGTCTACAACTGCAAAGAACTGGATTTTGCCAACATCCTGATTGAGCTTGGAAGGTCATCCTTCCCAGAGCCTTCCCATAAGACCCAGATGGCTAACACCTTGATTTTAGCCTGTGAGACCCTGGGCAGAAGACTCAGATGCGCCCACCTGGATTTTTGGGCTACACAATTATACCGTCGTAAATAGATACTCCTATAAGTTGCTAAATTTGTGGTAATTTGTTCTATAGCAATACAAAACTAATATGCTTAGCCTGTGTTCACTCTCTCAGAATTATCTTGATTTTTTTTTTCCTAATCAACCTGAGAGATGAATCATCACAGAACAGGGGAAGAATACAGTATTGAACACAAATACACCTGGGTTCCAATCCTGGCACAGTCACCTACTAGCCATGTGACTTCAGCCAAGTTACAGAATCCTTCTAGGAAGAGCTTTATTCATCAATAAAATATGAGGATGATAACTTTCCTGGTCAGTTTGCTTGGAAAATTAAATATAATGCACATTGCATGTCTGACACATAGTGGGGGCTTAAATATTTCTTTGACTTGTTTTGGATAGCAATACGCTAATATTAAGTAGTCAGTTTAAAGATGTTGGAGTAAGTGCAGTTATTCTTTCTCACTACCATCATTAATAGGACAATTTTAATAGCACACCACTGACTTGACCTAGTGGGAGAGCTGCTAGTGGAATTGAGGCCATGCTGATGAAGAGGAGTGCTTGGCAGAGTGTCTGACATCACAGATCACTAAGCCTATGTCAGAGGCTGGGTCTTGGATTAATCACTGGATGCACTACAAGACCAGGAGGAAGGAAATAAGCAGTGAAAATGACCCAATGTTAAATCGAGAAATATATGCTGTACTCTGGAAATGAAATCACCTGATCTCCCTTTCTGCACCCAGGGAGCAGGCGACCCCAGCCACGGCTTCTTCTCTCAGGAACTGCAAAGCAGGCAGGACTGAGCTCACACTGCCACATCCTGCTCATAATCTGGGAGGGTATCAGGAACCAAGCCATTGCCCTTTCTTCTCCCCAAGTCTACACTTCACAAGTTATCAGAGATAGCATAGAACAAGCAATCTTGAGTGTGTGGAGAAGGAAGACCCACTGAACTTTTCAGAGCTCTTCGGGGTTTAGCATTTTGTCCCTCCCCTTTTCCTCCTATCCTCATAGCCCCACTCCTCATCTGCATGGACCCTTGGGGCCATTGGATTTGGTGGTATCCTGTAAAGGTCTCCAGGCTTGTCAGAAAGCCTGGGTTCTGGTCTGCCGTGTGCAGAGCTGGTTTGCACCCACTGGCCAGAGCTGACTGTAAGTGCCTCTGTTCAACTCCACTGTCAAGTGATCTCACTTTCAGTTTGAAATCTATCATGGTGAAAACATACCATAGAAGTTGGCAAAGACTGCAAGTCAGATTTTATCTTTTGTAGAGAGCTGGTGTTAAATTTACCAATAGACTGATGCTTCTAGCTTTGGAGGCCTGGAAAGAGGCAGATTCCTGCCCTTCTCTGGACCTCAGTTTCCTCTTTAGTCAATGCCTTAGCTACCCTCTAAGGGCCTTTAAAAAAAGCTCATTAGATACCAAAGAAAAGAGAGAAAGTGTGGATAACAAAATTACTGCTTTTATGGTAATACTTTCACAATAAAAATAGGGCTCACAATAGTCACATTTAGAAAGAGCTCTCTCTCTGCTAAGTACCATGCTATGTATGTCATCTGAGGCCCTCCCTTGCCTTACTTAACACCCCCCACACCTGATTCAATCAGCTAGTGAGGTACTTTGGGTTGAAGGTTTTTCCCCACTTGGCTCTGAAATTTGAGTGTCTGCATATGATTCTGGGCTCCACCACTTTCTCAGTTAGTTTGACTAAGTTATTTAATTTCTTTGTCTCTTGTTTCCTAACATGTAAAATGGAACAATAATAAAAGTTTCTACTTCTTCAGATTGTTATGAGTATTAAGTGACAAAACCCATGTAGAATGCTTGGATTAGTGTCAGTCATACAGTAAGTGCTAAAGAAATGTTAAGCTTTATTATCCCTGCATCTGTGGAGCCCACACAGGCCTGTTCCATGGTAGGTACCTAATAAATGTTTGTATAGGAAAAGAAGGGAGGCCAATAGACAAAAGATGACAGAGAGAAATATTTTGTATTAATAACTCAATGAATGTTTCACGTTTACTCACCTCGGTCTTCCCCATTTACTTTCACCAACTTATGACCGCCCTCACGGATGTTCTACAAAGAGTTGGAAATTCATTTATGTAGTCACTCAACAAACATTAATTGAGCGCCTCTGGTGCCAGGCCCTGGCTAGATGCTGAGGCTACCATTGCGAATGAGCTCTGGGTTTAGCTGGCGTTAGAATTGTGGAAGCCTTGGTCTTCTGGTGGGCAGACAGGCTCTGAGGGGCCACAAGCTTTGTGCTTGCAGGTACAAGGGGTGATGTCCTATGTTCCACTGCCACCTGCCACTCTGATCCCTGGGTTACATGATCCTACATTTGAACCTTGGCTCTGCTATTTACAAGTGATGTCACTTGTTCTTGGACAGGTGGTCCCCTCTTTTTTCTAAATCCTGCTTTCCTCTTAAGTCAAATGGATAAAAACATCCACCCTGCTTCAAGGTTCAAGCCTGTGTTTGAGCTGTAGAGCGTGACGCTGGCATCTGGCATGGAAAAATACAATAAGTACGTGCTTGCCCCTTCCTCTGGGCCACAGCTGGAGGGAGGCCCCCATTTTTCAGGTAAACAGAGGCCCAGAGAGGTGAAGAAACTTTCTTAAGCTCCCCGAACCTTGTATGTGTGGCGGAGAGCAGGATTCCAGCCCACTTCTGCAGCCTGAGTTTTGTCACTGTGTGGGGCCCCTGCCCACATGGGAGGAAAGCCACTGGGGACCTCAGGCTATAGCAGGCCCAGGTGGGCCACAGGGGAGGGTGGGGGTGTACAGGCCTGGGCCATGGACATGCAATGAGCCCTCACTAGGAGATCAGCTAGCCCCACACAAATAAACCCAGACATGGGGGCTGGGCCTGGTACTCACTGGGGACTGCTCCAGGGCAGGGCTGGAGTTTCACTTTTCACCCAGCTCAGATGGGGAGTGACAGGGCTGGGGGCTGCCTGACAGTTCAAAGAGGGTATGTGGCTCTGAGGTCGCAGTTCAGCAGAGAAGTCATTCCCCAGCCCCCTCAGCTGGGAAAAATGTGTTCAAGCTGTTCCCCCTCCTGGAGGGTTTTTGCCTCCCTCTCCCCTCCCCCGTCCCTCCCACTGCACTGCTTGCAGGGGTTGGTGGGGGTGGTACTCTGGGACCCACTGGGCCTTTCTCTAGCACCTCCTCCTGCAGGAGGTCTACCCTGAACATTCTTGCCCCCATCAACCTCTTTATTTCCTTCACTCTCATTTCCTTCACTCTCTTTATTTCCTTCCCTTCACTGAGCACCTACTATATGCCAGGCCCTGGGCCAGGCACAGGTGATGTGGAGATACATAAACTCTGTCAGCTGAAAGAGTTCATGAGGTGATGAGAGAAACAGACAAAAACGGATAATGTCAGTGCAACATGATAGGAGCTAAGATAATGATAGTTTCTATTTATTGAGTGCTTGTTATGAGCCACAGGTTTTATATGTAGTATATCGTTTGCTGCTCACAAGAAATATAATCGCTGCACAGTAATTATTCCATTTGACAGCTGAGAGGACCAAGGCTTGGAGGGCAGCCTGCTCATGTCATAAGGCAAACTCCCAAGCCTTGCCTTTTCTACAATCTTCTCCTGCCCCAGGGGCTATGGGAAGTCTATAGAACCTTGGGAAGGTGAGGTGGGTTGGGAAGGCTTCGTGGAGGAGACTGTACCTGGACAGCACCTTGAAGGAGTATTCAGGGCTAGCTGGCTTGGTGGGGAGATGGCTTTTCAGACAGAGAGAGGAGTCTGTGTAAAGATCCCGGGAACTGAATGCCAGTCCTCTCTTGGGCACCATGCTTTGCTGTTCTGACTGCTTTCTCTCAAGTCATTTCCTGGCTCATCCTCTCCTCCCAGGTGGTTAAATTCCATTCTGCTTCCTCTCCCACAGATTCTCTCTCCTTACATGACCTCATCCATGCCCTTGGCTTCAGCTACCGTCTCTCTGCCAATGACATAAACATCTCTCTCCCATAAGAACCGTACATCCCACTGCCTACTTGACCCCTTCAGTTCAGCGTCTTAAAGCGACTTGAAATGCCAACAGGCCCCAAAGAGAATGTCCGTTCCAGGGCTCTTGTTTCTGGGCCTGGTAACAGCTTTCAGCCTGCAGCCTGTCCCTAGGGCAGAGTCAGCCTGACACCTCCTCCTCCCTCACCTCCGAAGCTGAGCCCTCACAAAGGCCCGTGGATCCTTTCTCCACCCACATTGCCCATCTCCACTTCTGCTGCCCTGTCTGAGCTACCATCCCATGCCTGGATTATAGCAAAGCTTCCCATCTGGGCTGCCCTCTCCACTCCTGTTCACAGTGCAATCCATGCTCAACATTGTTGCCAGTGTGATCACTTGAACACACCTTACATTCTGCTGCTTACATCCATGGCTTGCTATTGCTTTTAGGATAAGAGTCCAGTTCCTTCCGTGGCTCCCAGGGACCTGTGTGATCTAGGTCTGCCAACTTCTTCAGGTTTATCTTTCACCATGGAACCCACTGAATCATCACATCACCACTGTGGACTCGTTATTTGAAATGTTCCGGGCTTCCTCCCACCCAAGGACCTTCAAATGCACAGATTCCACTGGTAGGAATGCCCCTCCCAGCTCCAGGCCAGCTCTCGTTAATTCCTCTGTGCTGCCAGATCTTACCTCAGACATCCACTCCTCACTCAGGAAAGCTTCTTCCGATGCTCACAGTAGGTCACCCTTGCCTGTTGGTGTGCTTATTGTCCCCTGAGCTTTGTATTACGGTACTTATTCACTTGTGTTTCATATTAGATTAAAAATGATGCTGTTTCTCCATGAGGGTGTGACCATGCGTTTTTTGCTCACTGCTGTTTCTATCCCCAGTGACTGCCATAATCACTATTTCTCTAGTGATTTCCTTTCCTTCTTGCTGGTGCCTTCTCCCGCACTAGGCTGTGAGCTCCTCCAAGGCAGGCCTATACCCAGTTCATCTCTTTCCCTACAGTGCTCAGCACAGTACCTAGCCAGCCCAGGCCCTCAGCCAGCCTCTGTTAAGGGAGTCCCCCAGGAGCTGATGTGGTTTAGTGGCAGTGATTGTTGGCCAGGGAAATGCTAAGCAGCCCCTGAGAAAAGCATCGCATCTGCAACTCACCCTTTATGTCTCAGCGAGTAGGCAAACTCTGGCTTCCCGCTGGCTTGCTGTGTGACCTGGGGCAAGATCGTGTACCTCTCTTGGCTTTAAATTACTCAGGGGATTGAACCCATGGCCTTGTGGCTTCAGGTTTATCTTTCACCATGGAACCTATCCACTCCAAATGGATAAACCCTCTGATCCTGGAGAGGAGGTTGGGATGTCCAGGGCCCATTTGCAGAAGTCTCTGGAGAGAGTAGAGTGCTCTGAAGCTGTGGAAGAGGGAGATTTCAGGCTCAGGGTCCACGGAGCTCTTTCTCCTGCTCCTACTGCTCATGAGGAGGCAGCCACAATAAGCCTCAGCCTCCCCCTGCCTCTCCTGGTGACGGCTACCACTCACTTCTGGGGAGCAGCCTGGCACCCCCAAAGTCACATTAGGACGGGGAGCAACGCACATCTTGTGTCCATAAAAAGGTAGTGGCAGCAATGGTTGGAGGCCTTGGCCCTCCAGAGAGGTGAGCACTGCAGTGATGTTCCCCTACTCTTTATCTCAGGGACCTGGCTTGACATCTTATTTTACAGTGGGGTAAATGGAGGTCCCTAGCAGGGGCATTGTCCCCTAGGGCCACACCACCAGGTACTGAATGGCCAAGCTGGTACCAAAACAGGCCGTCTGAAGTCATTGCTCAGGGATATGTCGGTTGGTAACCCAGGCCTGTCTGTGCTAGGGGAAGGTGCACATTCAGAACCCTGGGCAGGGAACCAGGAAACCTGGGCTCTAAAGCCACTGACTTGGTGTTGTGACCTGGGCAAGTTGCCCTACTTCTCTGGCCCCGAAGTCCTCACCTGCCTGATGGGAGAAGAGCAAAGGATCAGGCTGAGGCAGCACAGCATATGTTGGAGCGTGGATGGTGGCCCCTCAGCTCCCAGAGCTCCGAGACAGCATGGTGGGCCTGTGGGTGGCGTGACCTTGCCAGTGATAACCCTACAGGGCTCGGGACCAGGCCCCTTCTCTCCATGGGTCATTCATTTACCAAGGCAGAGGGACCGGGGAAGAGGCCTGGGCAGGACCTTATCTTATCAGGACTGATCAAGGAAGGGGCTGCTAGGGGGCTGAGGGGAAGAGCGGCAGGAAGGAGGCCACTCCCCAGCTCTGGGGCCACCTGCTTTCCTGCTTCCTGACTCTTGGGTCAGGTCCTCCTGGGCATGGCTGGTATTTTGGGCAGACAGTTCTTTTGTGTAGTGCATTAGCACCTAGGGTAACGCACTGTGACAAAGTGTTCCAAACCTTCCCTAATGCCTCCTGGGGTGGCATGCAAACCCCTCTGGGCCATCCTGTCATCCCTTCTGCTCAGAGCTCATGAGTACACCTGCCTCAGTGCACCGATTGGGGCCTGGGCCGCAAGAAGGCGGTGGGCAAGAGTGAGGTCCTCATTCCCCAGTGGGGAGATTGCTTGAGTCTCTTTTCCCCCGCCCTGTCTCGCTCATGCTGATGGCTGCCATCTAGAACCTGGGCCCCCTCCATAGCACACATTGCAGGCAGCCAGGACCAAGGCGAGCCGCACACCACAACCTATCAGGAGTCGAATCCCTGTTCCAGTGCTAACTTGCTGAACAAGCTGAGGCAACTCCCTTCCCCTCTCTGAGCCTTAGTTTGCTCGGGTGTAACATGTAGGGGCGGGAGAAAGGATCTCGAAAGAAACCAGAAGACACTCTCTTAGCGCACAGGTGGGTGCACTGAAGTGGGTGCACAGCATTGTCCTCACCCGCTTCCTGCCAAGGGTCTGCCATTTCAAGTTGCCCATCCCCAGAGCTGCCACCACCAGCAGCAACAGGGTGCAGTAGGCAGAAGTAGGTTTGAATCCAGTTCCTCCCTTTGCTGACTTTTATGGTTCTGGGCAAGTTGCTTCCCCTCTCTGAGTCTCAGTTTGCTCATTTGTAAAAAAAAAAAAAAAAAAAAAAAAAAAAAAAGCAAACAGTGGAGGGAGAAAAGAATGAGTACGAGAATTAATGTGATACCATTGCAGTGTGGGGTGCTTCAGGGGCATTCATTACACCCCCACTGTGGCTCCTGTCCCGGGGGGAGCTGTCTAACGGGGTGGTATATGGTGTGAGGCTGCCTGTGCTGCAGTTTCCAACAGGCCCCAGGGGGATTCCCATTGAGGAACCACTAAGACTTAACTCCGATTGCTGCAGCACCTGGGCACACACCGCAGCCACACCTTGGGCGTAGCCACACCCATGTCCATGCACCCATCCCAGGTGTGCGCTCACACAGCCTAGCCACCCACGAATACGCATGTGAATGTGTCCTTGCCTGTCCAGGGCCAAGTGCCCTCTGACCCGCCTGTTTCGGGGATGAGTCTGAGGCTGAAGCAGGGAAGGGACTTGCAAGAAGAGATAGGGCAATGGCAGAACCAGAATTCTGGCACACAGAGCTCTGGCTTTCCGGACTGGCTGGCTCTAGTGTTCCAGGTAGCCCACGCCAGATGTCCAGGTGCGAGGGTGCACGCCCAGGCACACTGTCACACGGTTACACAGGCGGTGCATTCAAACGAGTGGCCCTGGAGCAAAAGCTAAGGCACAGGCACATTACCCTACGCATCCAGGACCCACCGGAGCCCAGGAGGGTAACCCTGAGGGAGACAGACCAGGGCACCGCACACTGGGTCCCAAGCACATCTACCCTGCCGTTCCCCCGCCCCGGCCTGCAGGCCAAGCCGCGTCCTCCCCCGCACGCCAGCGCGGCCCCTCGGCCTCCGCTTAACCCGGGTGCACTGGCTGGCTGGGCCGGGACCATTATGCGGGCGCATGGCCGGCCGCGCCGGGGCGCAGAGCAAACTTAACCTTCATTTGGGAGCGCCCAGCGGCCGGAGCGCGCGGCGCAGCCATCGATCGCGGCTAATGGCCTCGTCTAAATGCGGAGCCGCTGCCTCCGCCCCCCGGGTCAGGGCGCCCCCGCCCTCGCCCCGCGGTCCGTGCAAAATGGTGTTTACCAAAGTCAATATTGGCCGCGGCGCCCGCCCGGGGCACCCGGGACCCCCGCTGGCCTCCCCCAGCCCAGTGCTGGATTTGGGCCACCAGGGCCTCATCTTGGTGTCCCAACTGACCCTGGCCCTGACAAGGAGTCTTTGAGGGCTACACACAGGCGGGTCTCGCTCAAGGTCTCCCAGGACCCGACCTCTTAGGCCTCCTTACTGTCTCGGCGCTGTACTCCCTGGGCAGCGCCTGTAGTGGGAAGAGAGAGCAGGAGTTTCGGCCTGGAACAAGCCTCGGCTCGACTCCTGGCTCCATTTCTGTATAGATCTAGGCGGGTCCCTTCTCCTTTCTGAGCCCTCAGAGCTGTCATTTTTTAACGCCTTCCCCAAAGGGTTCTTGAAAGGATTGCATTAGAGATAATGCAGGCCAAGTGCCCAGCACAGAACCTGACATTCGGGGGTGTTTTGGGAGGGGCTGCTCTGACATAAGGCAGAGGGGTGTCCGCCCCTGTCCTGTGTCACCCTCCCCTGTCTTCTGTCTGTTTCCCTCCTTCAGGGTACTGCTGAGCGGGCTGCTGCCAGCATCAGCTTAACAGGGACACAACACAGGCCGTGGAAAGTTCTTTATCTGAATCCTACCTCACTACGGAAGAGCCTGAGGCAAATCCTTGACCCCTTGGTTGCTCTCGTCTGTGAGGGCAGCGATGAGAATTCCTGCTCTCCCGGCCGCTGGGCAGGTCTGCCCTCCCAGATGAGTGAGTGTCTGAACTGGGGGCCCCGAGGACCACAGAGCTCCCAGGCAGGGCGGCGGTGTGAGAGGCCCGGAACGTGCTGATGCGTTGTCTCTGCCTTTCCAGCCTGCAGCCAGTGAGCCGTGTTGAAACGGCATCATATTAAGCTCATTTCGTTATGAAACCTCCGCCCCGCTCTGGATCCCCTTTCATTCTTGCATTGCGGATCTTTGGATTGGTAAGAAAAACATGGTAATTGCAACTTCCCCTTACTCCCCTTTCATTCTCTCTTCACATCAGAGAAAGGAACTCTTAAATGAGAGCCAGAGAGACTTGAGGGCTGGTCCCAGAGGCTGAGCTCCTTGGCCCATCCGGTTATGGTTACAGAGGGACTGGTAACCTGAGCCTGCCATCTGGTGGCCATGGCTGTGCTGACAGCCTTCTCCTAGAATGCGGTCTGAGTCCCCTAGTCCCTGGCAACTTAGACTGATGTGTGACATCTGAAAGTCACAGAGTCCTAGAATCACAAGATGGTACTTACTTAGGATGGGAGAATATTCGATTCTTGAGATAATGCATTCATGGAATGTTAAAACAATAACAATAGCTACCATTTCTTGATAGCTTTCTCTGTGTCAAAGCACTAAGAAAGTGCTTTGTGGGAGCTGTTTCATTTAATTCTCTCTCCATCATCACATGGTGATGGCATTTATCCCATTCTATAGGTGAGAAAACTGAGAATCTCACTATGTAATTTGTTCAAAATCACATTATGATAAGCAGTGTGTTGAAATGTGAACCCCAGGTCTCCTGACTCCAGACCCAGGCTGTTAACCACCATACTTTACTCTAGAACCTTAAGATAGTACAATCTGAAACTGCCAAGTTTTAATATTATAGGATCATCGGGTATAAGAATCTTAGAACTGGAGAATCTTAAGATTTTGGAATCATAAAATTCTGGGAGGAGTGCGTCTTAGACTTGTAGACTCAAGAACCATGGACAGTTAGAACTGAGAGGGTGTTTAGGGGCCCCTGGTTTTGCACATGAGGTCAGACAGGAAAGGCGCCTGGCTGGACGGTACAGCACAGGGTGGGAAGTCTGGGTTTCCTGTCTCCTGACCTAGAGTTCTTTCCACTGTGGGTTTCTCAATCAAGGCTTTTCCAATTATGCTCTTTTATAGCCACTGCAATAAAGCTGTGGACTTTTGCTCCAGAACAGCACATAAAATATCCCATTATTTGCCTCTTAACCTGAGCTTCTGTTTTACATCTTAAGTCTAAAGTGTAAGCCTCATAAAAGGTAATCATCTAAGGCCTGTTCAAAGAGAAGCCATAAATTGGCCATTTAGTCCAATCAGTGTTTATTGTGCTCCTACAGGGTACCCAACCAGTACTAGCCTGTGTTTTGTGGAGAGAAAAGGGGAGCATAAACCTCCGTCCCGACTGTAAGCTGCTTAACTCTCTTTTGGGGAGGAGTGCAGAGATACAGTGTCAACCCGAGACAGAAATATCACAGGAGATGTCATTCCATAGTTAGGTGCAAGACAGGATGGGGGACATGGGAGAGGCCAGTGTGGGCTATGGAAGAGTGAGAGCAGAGGGGGGCTTTTTTGGCTACTAATTATTAAGTAATGACTATGCACTAGGCCCTGCACTAAGTCTATGAGGTACATTATCACACAGAATCTCATAATAATTTTATGAGGTCGTATGGCAAACCGAGGCTCAGCGTGGTTAAGTGGTTTACCCATAGTCACGTGGTAAATTCTGGAGCTGGGATTTGGACCTAGGTCTATTTGACTTCAAAGCCTTTGCTTTTAACCGCTGTGTCACACTGTTTTGGAGCTGAGCCTTAAATGACCACAGTGGTTTATGCATGGAGGCCATGTGGGGCATGTGGATGTGCAAGGCTGGGAGGTGGGCAGAAGGTAAACTCAGCTAGAAAATAGCACCTCTCGCTGCTGGCTCACCGTGCTCACTCTGGTCTAATTTTGCCCTTCAAAGTCTCTGAGTTGAACAAGAAAACAGGTCTCATAGGACTGGAAACCCAGAATTCAGCTCCACTGTTAGGCTGTGTTGGGCTGGGCCGGGACCATGCTTCCTTAGGCAGCCCACGTTCCCTGGAAACCATCTCTCAGAGAAATACCCCAACCCAGTTCCAAACCTCCTCACTAGAGGAGCCTCCTTGCTGTCTCCCCTCTCTCCCACCAACTCCCAAATCTTCTCAAGACCCATAAAAGCCCAGGTTCGTGGCTCAAAACTATTACACAAATTAAGATTATATTATTATTATTTTCCTTTTTAAACTTTGTTCCTGTTGCCTGTCAAATTTCTATAGAAGTACAACTCTTAATAAAATAATGTTTTCCCAGCACTTTGAGATGATAGCTAACACTTACAGAACAGACAAAATTGAACTTAGCAATAGATACCAGGTGGAGAGCCTGAGAGCCATGCCCTCCAAACAACCCTTGTTGCTCAAATATGGTTAAATGGGTTTTGACCCATTGCTTATCATGATTGGTGACTCACTCCTAGTCACCATTTTCTCCAATGTGAGACCAGACCCACAAACTGGGAGGTCCATCCCGGCACCGAGGGGTGATCAAAACCTAACTACGGGGTGATTAATCAGCCATGCTTTCAGAAAAAGATCTTAATTAAAAAGGGAAAATGTGAAAGTTGTCAAAATCAAAAGAAAGTCACATGCTAAAAACTCTCACAAATGGAATCGGGGAGGCCATGAAGGGAGGGTTGTCACGTACAAATATCTGATAACAAGAACTATCACAAAAGACTGTAAAAACCACAACTTTGAACAAAGGTGATCACACTCTTACACACACACACACACACACACAAATACTTGTATGAGGCCCAGCAACTGCCTGCCCAACCTTGGACTGGCAACACCCTTGTTATTGATCCTTGCAGCCAAAGACAATTATCTCAAAACAATTAAGTAATCCTCCTCATTTCTTTCTTTAAAAACCTTTGTCTTTCTTTACCTACCTGATAAGCACATAGTTGACTTTGGCACACATATTCCCATTGCAGTGCTCATTTTCAGATAAATATAATTTTCCTTTAGAGAGCTGATATGGTTAGGCTGTGTCCCCACCCAAATCTCATCTTGAGTTGTACCTCCCATAATTCCCACATGTTGTGGGAGGGACTCAGTGGGAGATAATTAAATCACAGGGATGGTTTTCCCCATACTGTTCTCGTGGTGGTGAATAAGTCTCATGAGATCTGATGGTTTTATAAGGGAAAACCCCTTTTGCTTGGCTCTCATTTCTCCCTTGCTTATTGTCATGTAAGTCATGCCTTTCGTGTTCTACCATGATTGTGAGGCCTCCCCAGCCACGTGGAACTGTGAGTCCATTAAACCTCTTTTTCTTTATAAGTTACCCAGCCTCAGGTATGTCTTTATCAGCAGCATTAAAATGGACTAATACAAGAGCCCTTTAGGTTGACACCTTAAATGTGGTCTGACCTGTAACTGCTTTGACCAATATAGTGTAACAGAAGTGACACTATGCTAATTTTGGACACTATGCCTTTAAGAGGACACTCTGTTTTCATTCTGGTATCTGGGAGCCTTGGCCATGTGAGAATTCCTCTGACCATTCTCCTGGAGAGACGGTATGGAGAGGCCCTGAGACTTCATAGACAGGGCCCAACTGAGTTCAGCCCTCCAGCCATGCCCACCAAGATACCAGACATCTGAGTACATCTGTCTTGTATCCCAAGCCCAGTTGCTAGCTGAAAACTACTGAGTGTTCCGAGTTGACACTCTGTGAAGCAGAAGAACTACCCTGCCAAGCCCTGTCTGAACTCTTGACCTGTGAAATCAAGAGATGTAATAAAAAAGTTACTGAGTTTTGGGATAGTTGGTACACAAAAGTAGATAACTGAAACAATGACCAAGTGGTGTCTGGGCTTGTAGAGAAAGACTCACTACCACTGGTATTTTAAAAAATATTTTTAAAAGATATTATTAAACATCAAATAATAATTAGAAACAAAGCAATAGTTAAATATTTTAATATGCTATAAACTTAAATAAGCACATTGTTTTACATAGTTTAAACCACAATTATAAATTTTGCAATATATACTTTTGACTCTATCAAACTTAGGAAGCAAACACATTAAACATATACAAAACAGAATTATTATAACTTATGACTATGTTGCCATTTATACTTATTCTTAAAGCATCAGTTCCATGGGTTAGTTTATTTCTTTGTTATTTCTAGAATTTTATATCTTCTTAGCTTTTCATATATTTATTTTGATACCTACCTAGGGTACGATAACTTTCTAGATTGAAACAAAAAGTAATAATAACCCAGGATAGGATCTGGGTTACCTATTCAATTCTTAATTTGACATGGAAACTGATTACTTTTTCCAAGAGTTTTGAAGAGCCATTGGTCAACAGACTGGGCTGCATTTTTTTGATTTTTTTTTTTTTTTTTGCTTAATCTTCACTTGTTACATCAATGACATTTGTAAGTCTGGGTCTTTTACACAGTCTTCCATTTTATTACAACCTCGTGTCTCTCTTCAAAATTTTATACATTGCAAGTTTCACTTGGTCAACGTTATATAACCCATTGTCCTGTCATTGTGACATATGGATGTGGTCTGTGAGCATTATTTAAGACTGCTAGATACCTTTTATTATCTTGTAATTAGTGGGGTCATCTAGAGGTTTCATAGGAGATGAGAGATTGGGTCTGCATGTTTTTCTCCTCCCCAAGACATTCAGCTAATACATCACTGTGAAACACCTGGCAAAATGCTCCGTCTGCTTGGTTACTGGGTCCACATGCCTGCCAGGGCTGGCTGACCAAGTTCATCTTCCATCTGATTGTCAGTGAGGCCAGCAGTGCCACCTTATTCTTTTGGTTCTTTTACCATTTCCATGACATCTTAGTTACTCATGGTTCCCTGTTATTTTTCCTTCCTGTTTCTATAGCTAGAAACAGATACATGGCAATACTTTATAAAGAAATACAATGACTAGCAAAAAATAAAAGATCCATATGTAACCATATCTCAACTTATTGGAATAATAAAAACAAATAGATCTTATTATTTTACCTTTTAATTACAACCACCTTTTTGTATAATTTATATTAACTTTTTTTAGTGTCATGAATTCATGGCTTTTCATTAGCTTATTTGTTCTAATCAACTATATTTCTTCTCTCCTCCTCATTTCCTCTTTCTTTTTGCTGTTCAGATGATGACAACTTTGCCAGTGGAAAGCACTTTCAGCTGCCCCCTCCCGTCTTTTAATGCTACGCTGATATCCTTGAAAGCAATCTTATTTTCTGGCAATAGCAGGATGCTTGATAGCCATCCTTACTTTCCATTTTTTCTCCAAGGCATAGAACCACCTGCCCTCTGAAAGATCCCAATTCCTTTTAGTGAGGAATAGTGTTAGAGCCCAGGATCTGAATACGATGTGGGTGTGTGTGATCTCGGTGCTGTGACTCCAGCTCTTCTGTTTGGGTCTCATGTCATGCTGCCCTATTGGACCAAACGCAATTGTGCTTCAGACCCATAGTGCTCTGCCAGAGGCTGTTCTTTCCACCACTGGCCTTGGGAAGCAACAGATGCTGCTCTTCCCTCCACCACTCTGGCCTATCGTTCCCTTGACTTCTCATAGAAGAGTGGAGATTGTTCATATCTTTTGATGGGAAGGTTCAGGGACAATCGAGGGGGCATTCCGTAGAGGATAATATAATCTCTACTACCGGGGGTTTCTCTTAGAGCCCAAGTCCATTCTAAGATCAGTTTCAAAGCATTGCCTGCTTACCTCCCTACATGTCCCTGCAGAAGAGAGGCTGGAGCACCCCTCCCCCCACCCCGCCCCTAGCCAGGAATTCATTGAGTATGTGTATGTTACAATTTTGGACCAACCACCACAAGGCCCAATGAGAAGGAGTCTTCTGTCATTTCCAGTGTCAGGATCTATGACTGGCCTAGATGACTGACAATAGGGATGTCTACTTCCTTACTTGTATTTGTAAGAATGAAGCCTTGTCCTAAGTGTCCCAAGACAATTACATCGGAAAGTAACAATTGAACATCAGTCAGCACACTTCCCAAAGCCTGAGTCATTTAGGCTTAAATAACCTGTGGAGGACATCATAACCGAGGTCAGCTAGAGCTTCGTTTGACCCAGCCCAGTTAATTATTACCGTTGGTCCTTCAGGTATCATGTCTGGACATATCTCCAGACTCTCAGCTTAGACTGTCTGGAGAACTACTATTAAATAAGAACACACACACACACACACACACACACACACACAAGCACAGTGAACTCTAACTCATATAGAGCAAATAAGTAGTTTTTCTATTTTTGTGTGTTTTTTTACAGGACAATAAAACCTATAGAAACACAGCCCTGACTACAACCACATGATCAAATATCCACTTTAAGCTCCTTAAATGTTCCCCAAAAAGAAACCGGAGAGTATTTGCTTTATAAGATATTACTAAATGGCCAGTTCATGTATTTTCCCAAAATGAATAGATATTCTGCCCCCAAAGACTGAAATCACATGTAAATTTTTGCTTTTCTAAAAAAAATTATTTTAAAAAATGAATAAATTCACATGACCCTAACTATAGAAGTTACAAAAGTGAAAAGTCTCCTTCCCACGTCTGTCTCCAGCCTTTCAGCCATCCCCTCTCCTGACTCCCACTTCTGGATGATCCAGTGTCTCCTTCCAGAGATATTTTTATTTATTTGTAAATGAATGTGCGTATATGGTCACCCCATCCTGCTCCTTTTTAAAAAACAAATGGAAGCATGCAAAAAACTAGTGGAGCATGACGGCAGGTGCCTGTAATCCCAGCTACTCAGGAGGCTGAGGCAGGAGAATCACTTGAACCTGGGAGGCAGAGGTTGCAGTGAGCCGCGATTGTGCCACTGCACTCCAGCCTGGGTGACAGAGCGAGATTCCATCTCAAAAACAAGAAACAAACAACAAATGGGAGCATACTGTACACTGTGTTCTTCTCCATCTCACTTTTTGCACCTAACAATGTATTTTGCAGAACATTCCTTAGCAACTCGCTAAGATCATTCTTATGCTTTTCCATGGTTGCAAAGAATGGAATTGATGAGTATACCTCAACATATTTAAACGTCCCCTATTAATTAACATTTAGGTTGTTTCTAATTCTTTACTATTACAAACAATGCTACAAATAACAATTTTTGTACCAACATCATTTTGCAGGTGCATAATTATGTCAGTAGGATAAATTCCTAGAAATGGGGAGCTGCTGGTACACAGAGCATGTACATATGTACTTTAATTGCCATTCAAGGGAGCAGACCCAGTTTACACTCCCCCAGCAATGTGTTGTTGGTTTCAACATATCCTTGCCAACATAGTATATTATTGAATTTCTTTTATCATGGCCAGTCTGGTAGGTGTAAAAGAGATCTTAGTGAAGTCTTAATTTGCATTTCTTGTATTTTAATTGTGAACATCTTTCCTTTTCTCTGAATTGTGTGTTTTATATCCTTTACCTATTTTTGGAGTGGGAGTGAAGTGTTGATCTTTTTAATCAATTTTCAGAGCTTACATTTTAAAGGAAATTTACTTTTGCCTGTGATATGGGTTAAAAGTATTTTCCTCAGTTCAGTATTTGTCCTTCAATTTTCTTATAAATCATTTTTACATATTTACTTTTCCATATGAACTTTATTTAATTTTTATTATTTTAGATTCAAGGGGTACATGTTTCATATGAATGTTAGAAAGAGTTTGTGAAGTTCCAAAAAAAAATTTTTTTTTTTTTTTTCGAGATGGAGACTCGCTCTGTCGCCTAGGCTGGAGTGCAGTGGTGCTATCTTGGCTCACTGCAATCTCTGCCCTGTGCCCCCACCCCTCTGGGGTTCAAGTAATTCTGGTGTCTCAGCTTCCTGAGTAGCTGGGATTACAGGTGCCTGCCACTACACCCAGCTAATTTTTGTATTTTTAGTAGAGACAGGGTTTCACCATTTTGGCCAGACTGGTTTCGAACTCCTAAGCTTAAGCAATCCTCCCACCTTGGCCTCCCAAAGTGCTGGGATTACAGGCATGAGCCATGGCGCCAAGCCAAGTTCTAAAAATAATTCTATTGATGCTTTTTATCGAGTGTTTTTGCCATGAATAAAATTTATAGCTTTTTATAGTTAAACACTAGCTTTTTAAAAATTTGTGACTCTTGATTTTGTCATATTTAGAAAGGTCATCCTTGCTCTGAAATTATAAAATCATTCTCTCATGCTCCTTTGAACTTTTATTTTTTTTACATTTGAATCTTTGATTCATCTGAAATTTATCTTGAAGTAAGATGTAAGGTTAAATTCAAATTTACTTTGTCCCAGAAGACTACCTAGTTGTTGCCATATCATTTATTAAATAATGCACCTTTTCCCTACTGATATGAAATGCCACCTTCACAATACACTAAATTCCAGTCTGTATCTTTATCTTTTTCTGGACTTTTCATTCTGTTCTGTTGATCTGTCTTTGTGCCAGTACCACATTGTTTTAATCAGCATGACTTTGTAAATGTTGTTTTAACTATAGGGCTAGCCATCCCTCATTACGCTTCCTTTTTAGACTTTTACAGAATATTACTGCACACATTTTACCATATAAACTTTAGAATTGACTATTCGGTTCAAAAAATATTGTTGATCCTTTCATCAGGATTGCGTTAAATTTTATATTAACCTAGGGAGAACTGACATCTTTACGACATGTCTTCCCATTCAGGAACAGGCTAGCCTTTCCCTTTATTCAAGTATGTTTTCATGTCTCTTGGGAATGTCTTTAGGGCTTCTACACATAGATCTTGCACATTTCTAGTTGAGTTTATTCCTGTATATTTTATCTTTGTCGTTGCTATTACAAATTTTTCCTCCATTACACTGTATCTTCGAATCGAATGTTATTTGTATATGTTAGAGCTATTTATTTTGTATTTAACTGAATTCCTGAGCCCTCTTAATCTTTCTGTAAATACTTTCTCAGGTTTTCCCTTCTTCATTTCATTTTTTTAAACCTCAATTTTGTTTGTCTTGTCTTACTGCATTGATTAGTACTTATGGAGTCTCAGGGAATTCAATCAATACTCTCCTCTTCCCTGCTCAAGACAGGGAAAGTACAAAGCAGACGCTAGCACCAGTTTTATCCACGAGGACTAGTTATTGGAGAATGTGGCTCATATCTGTAAGGAGATTTTCTAAAACGGACTTACTTACCATGTCATGGGCACTGTGGGATGAGTATGGACGCCGTCATGTGGTGGAGTGAGTGGCAGCTGCTCCTGTAAGATGAAGGTATGGGGGTAGGTGCAGAGGGGAAGGTGTACGCTCTGTGGGCAGGTCTCTCCCAAAGGAAGTCTCCCAAATATACCAATCTAAGCCACTCCATTTTCCCTGGAGTAGAGTGAATGAGAGATGGAGAAAGGCCAGGTATGTTGTTCTGACTGGGCTCCCTCCAAGATGAAGAAAACATCAGAAGTGGAGAAGAAATAGTTCTGCATCCCTGCCTCCTGCAACAAGTATCTTTAGAATAAGGAAAAATAATAGTAGAAGTGGCCATTCTTATCTTTCTCTGGGATTTCAGTGATAGTGCTTTTGTGACATTAAAGATGATACTGCTTTTCCTTATCCCAAGGAAGATACACTTAGGAACATCCATCCATTTCCACTCTATTTTGCATTTTGTTTCTTTTTTATCAAGAATTATTGAATTCTATAACATATCTTGTCATTGTCCCTGGGAACCATCATCTGATTTTTCTTCTTTGCTCTTTTAATATGATGAATAATAGTAGATTTCCTAATATTGACCTATCCTTACATTGTGAAATAAATCCCACTTGGAAATAGTAGTATTATTTTAATGTTCTTCTGTATCCTGATTGTTAATATTTTACTAAAGCTTTTGCATCTAAATCTCTAAGTGAGATTACCCGGCAGTTTTCTTTTTTTTTTAAGTACAGTATTTATTGGGTTTTTCTAACGTTATGGCCCATTTTTTAAAGATGTTTTGAAGATTTCCTTATTTTTTTGTATACTCTTGAACAATGCAAATAATATCAGAGCCACCCCACAGAGGGACCATGTGTCTCTGTGTGTGTTTAATATTCACAATAACTGTACAAGGTAAGCATTATTATTGTCTTCATTATGCAGTTGAGGAAACCAAGGCTCAAAGCAGTTTCTTGCCCAAAGTCACATAATGAATTAGTGGGGATGGCACTTGATTCAGGGTCAGGTCAGACTCAAGGTCAGGTCAAACTCAAAGTCAAACTTCTGTCTCCCTTATATGCTCCTTCATGCAGCCACTCTCAAGACAGAGAATGTGGGGCTTGCAACAGACAGATCTTGAGACAGCATCTCAGTTCTGCCAGTTTCCAGAAGTGTGCCCTTGAACAGATCACTTCACCACTTGACATATGTGTTTTGTTCTCTGACAAATAGGTATAATAATGTCCTTTTTCTCATGGGGTTGCTGTGAGGATGCAATGGGGCAGGATATGAGCAAGAACCTAGTGGAGAAGGATTCACGTTCAGCCAAGTCTTCAATGCTCACCCACCGTATGCCTGGTAATGCTCACAGGGTGTGGAGAGAAGACATGGCCGCAGCCCCTGCTCCTCTGTAACTGGACAGCCACTACACGGGTTGGTCGCTATGACATATCTTAAAGTGGTGGGAGTTGGCGGGGAGTGGTCACACCTGCAGTAACAGCTTTCACACATCAATCCCCAGTGTTTGATTTGCTCCTCTCAGTAGACTGTGATGCTCTGTGGCAGGCCCAGTGGTTGAGACATGTTCCCTAATGCTGGGATCCAATCACATTTCTAAGTACCGAGGAGATGTTGGCTGAGCCCAGGGCTATGGGAAGACATTTGTGCTTCCTTCTTGACCTTGAATCTGGTGGGTCTCAGAAGATCTCGAAACTCTCTATCCCTGGGGTAGGAAAAGTCCAGAGACTTCCCAGTTTGATAATGAGCTTTGTAGACTATTTGGAGAACCATTTCCCCACTAATGCAATACAATTTTATTAACTTTAGTTTCCATGTGGTACCTTAGGCCTCTCTACTTGTTCATCCCACATATGTGCTATTTTATATGCTTTGACCTGCGTCTCCCATTCTCTCTCCCCTTCTCTACCTGTAGTAACCACTGTTTTATTCTCTGAGAGAACCATCTTAATACATAGTTATTTCATATTTTTAAATATGTCTTTTCTTTCAGATTATTCTAGTATTTTTTAGGTTTATTCTGATTTTCCATTGTAAATGAAACACTAGCTCATTGCAAAGATTTTAGGGAATAAAGAAAAAGAAAAAATGAATGCCTCAAAACAACCATTAGAATATTTAAAATTCTCTCATAATCTTTCCCACACGTATTTTTATTTTGCACACAATTGAGATAAATGAAAACACTTGCCACCAGTTGTAAACTGTGCTTTCCTATCCCCCAAATTAGCTCAAAACTAGTCTCATTATTATAAAACATTTATATCCATTACAGGAACCTCTCGGCTTGGAACTCTCGGTTTAGAGCACCCAAGCAGACGCCCTTGTACATACAATAT